>NW_016107329.1:2030896-2137379 GCF_001604975.1 Cebus imitator
ACATATAAATACACATATGCACAGGCATACACACAGAGTTTTCAATTAATTGTGTCTCCTAAGAATAATTGCATTCTCCTACATAGCCAAAAGAGCATAATTATTCCTGACTATTAATATGAATTTAAAAATATTATATAATTTATAGTTCATATCCAAATCCTTCAATTATCTCAAAAAATATATGCAGTTTTTTCTTTATCCAAATTTATTCCAGGTTTACATATATATTTGATTGTTAGTCTCTTTATTCACTTTGGATTAAGAACAGTCTTACCATTTTTCATTTTTCTTACACCGAATTCTTGAAAGTCCAGTCAAGTTGTCTGCAAAATATCCCTATAAAATTTAAGTCCCTGCATTCTGAATTTATCTGAGTATTTCTTTGCGATAGAAATGTGTTAAAGATTAGTTGCAAAGTAAGAATGTAAATGTTATTGTATCATTTTAGTGATTGCACTTATTAGTGATGTAAAATTTGATCACTGAGTGAAGGTGGCAATCATGGATCTATTTATTGTAAGATTGAATTTCCTTCTTTATGCTTTTCAGTTCATGAGCCGTCTGTGTGATATTAATTTCAGACTATGTGAATATTCCAGATTCTGCAACTATATTTCCGCCAATGACTTTAGCACCAATTTAATCCTGTCTGAATCAATGATTACATTTGGGTTTGTAATAGGATTAAAAAATTAATAATTGTACATGTTTATGGAAACTAAAAAAATTAATAAGCACATAATAATTACTCATGCTTATGGGGACTTAATAGCATTTCAATATGTATAAGGTACAGTGATCAGATCATGGTAGTTAGTATATTCATCATCTCAAATATTTATCATTTGTTTGTGTTGAAAACATTCAGAACAGTTAGATAGGAGAAATGCATTCCAGTATCTGACAGCTAAATAGGACGACTGTAGTTAACAATAATATATCATATAATTTCAAATAAGTAGAAGGAGGATATTGAATGTTTCCAACAGAAAGTTTTAAAAGAATTTTTAAGCTTTTTAATTTTTTGTGCAGTGTGTTATTTAGCTTGAGGCAAGTTTTTTACACAATTTTAAAATTTTTAATTCAGTAGTTTCAGAAGGTTTATATTTGTGATGCAGGGAATGCCAAGAAACAAACTTTGTTATCTATGCAGTCTGCATGCTTATTTCTTCTTCTGTAAAAATATTTTAATAGGGGTACAATTTACACATAACCGAATGTATCTATTTTAAGAGAATTGCTTGAGGAATTTTGACAAATGAATATACTCAGATAACCAGCACTAAACATGTTACAGAATATTTTCATCACCCCAAATAATTTCCTCATGTCCTTTCGCAATTAATCTTACCTTCATCACTAGAAACTCCCAGTCTGCTTTCTGTCCCCAAAGTTTAGTTTGTCTTTTCTAGAATTCACGTGAACATAACCATACACAGGTACTTCTTTCTCTCAGCATAATATTTTTGATGATGTATATGTTGATAAGAGTATCAGTAGCTTATTCCTTTTTTATTGATGAATAGTATTCCAATGTAGGTACATACCACAAGTTGTTCATCCATGAACATATTAGTGGAGATTTAAGTTGTATCTATTGTTTGGATACTTTTTATAGAAAGTATTAATGGATAGATGAAGCTGTGGTTATTGGCATATCGGTCTGGGTGAATATTCTTTTGGGAAAATAGCTAGAATGAGAATTACTGGGTTGTATGGTAAGTGAATGTTTAACTTTATAAGAAACAGTTTTCTAAAATGCTTGTACAATTTTACAGTCTTAGGAGGGTTCCAGTTGCTAGACATACTCACCAAAATTTGGTGTTATCAGTACTTACAATTTTAGGCAATCTAACGAATATGGAAAG
This sequence comes from Cebus imitator, assembly GCF_001604975.1. Lineage (NCBI taxonomy): Eukaryota > Metazoa > Chordata > Mammalia > Primates > Cebidae > Cebus > Cebus imitator. The sequence goes on from NW_016107329.1 coordinate 2,032,768, forward strand.
TATCTCATTGTGAATTTAATTTGCATTTATATAATGACTAATGGCATTTTCATGAGCTTGTGGTCATTCCTGTCTTTCCTAAAATTGTCATTCACATCTTCTGGTTAAGTTTGATTGTGTTATTTGCCTTCTTATTATTGAGATACAGTGTTTTATTTCAATACATTGTGGGCATCAGTCCTTTGCTAGCGATATGAATTGCAAATATTTTCTCCAGTCTGCAGCTATTGTTTTCATTCCATCAGCAGTGTCTTTTTGAGCTTTTAATTTGATGAAGTCCAGGTTACCCAGTCTTTTTCTGTTTTCTGTTCTTGGTGTTCTATATGGGAAATCTTTGCCTTCTTCATGTTCAAAATGATTTTCTTCTGTTTGTTGTTGGAAGATATAGCATTTATTTTTAGGTTTATGATCCATTTAAAGTTAATTTTCTATATGGTACAAAAGAAGAGTTCAGGATTATTTTATTTCATTCTTTCTTGAATATGGAACCAGCAGCCTCTGGCATTCCTGGCTGTGTCTTTTGATGTGAGTTGGCATGAGGAGGGTCCAGGCTTCAGTGCTCCCAGCCTGCTGCTCTGGGGGTGGGGACTGGGAGGAGGGAAAGAGCTTGCTGAACTCCTGGCCACTGTCATCTGGAATACTATCTCTGAAACACAGAGTTGGGGGCATAAGAAATGCTGGTGGTCTACTCTTGGGGAGACACTGCAGCATTTGGTTGGCAGCTGGAGCGAGAGTAAGCCACGTCTTTCTGGCCTAATGTGACCTAATAGAGCTTTCGCCATGCTATGTTGAGGGGGTGTGGAAGGAGTGGATGGCAGTTCAGGTACCAGAGATGCCATCATTGTTTGTACCAAGGTGTCATAAATTGTCTTGATTATGTTTTTAAAAACTTATTGTATAGGTTAATTTTTCAGAAATTTTATTTTATTTTTTAAGTAATTGTAACCAATTATGGTTGTTTCACTGGGGAGAAGGCCCGTGGAGATCCTCATTCTGTCATTCCAGAAGTTGTCTCCCACATGTATTTCTTTGTAAATTATTATTACTAATTTGTTGGAGGTTATTTTGTTACTTGGGTTGCAAATATTTTCTAATCAGTGGTTTGTGTTTCATATCTTCTTATGGTCTCCCTTTTATTAAAATTAAAAAAATTACAACTTAGTTGTAATGTGCTTTGCAAATAGCATTAAAAGATCATTTCCTTTTTCAGAGTCTTAATTATGCTTTCATATTTATATATTTAATCTCTCTAGATTTGAAATTTTTATGTCATAGATGAATCAAACTTTATCTTTTTCCATACATAAAACAATGGTTACATGAACATTTATTAAATAATCCATTATTCTCCCACGGATTTGCAATTGACACTGTATCTTAAATCAAGTTTCTACATGTATTTTATCAGTCTCTAGACTCCCTTTTATTCCATTTCAGTAATTTATTTGTCCATTTTCAGTGCCAATTCCACTTTATCTGAATTGTTTTAATTCTGTAATGTCTTGATATTTGAAAGGGCAAATTCTGACACTATATTATTGTTTTTCTCTTCCTTTGTAAAAAGGAAGAGGAAAACATTATTATACCATCATCTCTTTTTATCATATTTCTTCTCCTCCTCCTTCTCTAACTTCTTCTTTTAACTTTTTTTCTTTCTTCCTCATTTTTCTACTCTTCGTTCTTTCTCTCAGTTCTTCTTCTTTTTCTTTGAGTGTCACTCATAATGTTACTTATTTCTCCCTTTTGCTCTTTTAAAACATATACTTTATTAGCTTTCCATAGGGTTGCATTTTTTTTTTTCTGAGATGGAGTTTTGCTCTCTTGCCCAGGCTGGGGTACAGTGGGGTGATCTGGGTTCACTGCAACCTCCGCCTCTTGGGTTCAAGCAAATCTCCTGCCTCAACCTCCTGAATAGCTGGGATTGCAAGTGTGTGCCACCACACCTGGCTAATTTTTGTATTTTTAGTAGAGATGGGATTTTGCCATGTTGGCCAGGCTGGTCTCAAACTCCTGACCTCAAGTGTCCCGCCCACCTCTGCCTCTCAATCTATAGGATTGCATTTCAAAGACCAGTGTTAAACTTTATTGAAAGATTATTTTCAATATCATTCAAAATTAATTTTATTCTAAAATTTTCAGTAATTTTTGCTTCTACTTTTATTTCTTTTCCACTTAGTTCAGGTTTTATATAGTCTTTTTCTAACTTTATAATTTAGATGCATAGCTTGCTAATTATGAGAGTTTTTCTTTTTTAAACTAAGCTACGAGTCTCTTTATAAGAACTATTTTAGCTGCATTCTAAAGCCTTGATGTATATTATTTCCCTTATCTGTCCATTCTAAATATTTTCAATTGTCCATTATAATTCCTTGCTCTGAATCATAAGCATTTTCAATTTAAAAAAAAATTTCCAAATCATAAGACTTTTATAATTATATTTCAGAAATACTCCATGGAAGAGTGAAAACGAAGAGCAGTTTTCTTTATGTCTTCATTAGATTAGGCTTGCTGTGCCAGTTACAAATATATTGCCTCTTTACTCAGAATCCAGGCTCCACAGCCCCCTTAGAACACTCTTTTTTTTAATCAGATGGTGTTAAGCTACATTGGAAACTAAATTTGCATGGTGGTAAGCTATCTTAGCAGAGGCCCAAGGGACACGGAAGGAGGAAGGGCTCTTCTTGCTGGTCCTGGCGAGCTCCTCTTAGCAGGCTCCTGCAGTATGTGGGGGCTATATGTGGGGCATGTGCTCACAAGACAGCTCGCCCAGCTCACCACCTCCTTAGATAGCTTCGCAGCAAGATAGTACCATGACGCTTCCTGAAAGTTGGCTTTTCTTGGCAACTCAGATGGAGGTTTCCCAGTGGGTTCTGCCAGCACTCAGTGACCTTTGCTGTTCTGTGGCTCTGTTTATGTCCTCTCAGACAAGGTCTTGATCTTAGCCCTCTGAATTTCTCCTTCTTTAGTTACTCTAGCTCAGGCGTAGAGGTAGGAAGTGCTTCTCTATCTGCCATTCCTGTACTCTTTAAAGTTTACTTTATCTGTCGTAGTCCCTCAGTTATAGTTAATAATTAGTAATATTAAAATATCCCTATTCGAGTTGCCATGTGCTGCCTGTCTCTTGATTGGACTCTGACGAACACAATATTAGTCAGTATTTTTTATGGCTTGCTTTTACTACTTAGAAAGGGAAATTACAATTTTCCACTCTAATGATAGATTTGTACCATCTTTATAGTTCCTTCCATTTGTGCTAAATGTATTTTGTGGCACTCATATTAAAAGTGTATAAGTTAAATATTTTTTCTTTTTCTGGTTAATGAATTTTTAAATCATTTTATAGTTATACCATATCACCTCTACTAAAGTCTATTTTATGTGATATTATTACGGCTGCTTCAATGGACTCTTATTTAGCATTTACCTGGAGTAGATTTTTTCCATCCTTTATCCTTAGAACTCTCGATTCTTTATTATTTTATACTTCAGAGGATATTGTTTGTTAAATCAAGTATAGCTATCTTTATCTTTCTTTCCTCTACTAGTTTAGAAATATTCCTCATAAAATTGAGAAATACACAGAAACTAAAATGTTCTTAAAAAGGTTGTTTTAGGGGGAAATTATTTTAGTGATCAGAGGAAAGAAAATTTTTACTCATTATATCTACATGTAATGAGTCCCCTAGATATTATAGTACGTAATTAATAATGTTCTGTTTTAAAACATAAAAACTGTTTTAAATTCAGTGATTTTCCTCATACTATATACTATTGCCAAGTAGTTTGGGTTGATGTTATTTTTTGTGTTATATGCACAAATTAGACAACATTATTGTTATATATGATTATTGTCCATATTTATATGTGTATAAATGACATGCATATAAAACCTTCTGGTTATTTGACATTGACTTTGCTTTCAATATTGTGGTAACTGGGGGCTCATTGCAGGGATTTTAACCATAAGTGCCACAATCAGACAGTTTTTAAAGTTGGACATTGAAACCACCGTGAGTATGTAAAAGGAACATGACAATAGGAAGGTTAATTTTTAGACTATTTACTTTGGTAAGAAATAATAAGGCTTTAAGTTAATGGCGTGACAGGTTTTAAATAGGATAAGATAAATGTGAGAGATACGTGGGAAGTTTTGGGGTGGATGAACTATTTTAGGTGGTTAGGGAAAAGGAAAGCTTTCAAGATGACCTCCAAGTTACTATAAATTTACCTGGACAGGAATTGGTACAGAGATTAGATTTGAATGTAATATATAACTAGTTAATTTCTATACTTGTGTTTGCAGTTCTTCTGAAACACCCAGTTGGAGATGCATGAGTAGGGGATTGGAAATACAAGTTGGAGGAGCATAGCGGACTGTAGTCATAAATCTGAAATCATCTATACAAAAGTGGATGTGATCACAGGTCACTGGCATAAAGCCTGAGAGATCGACTTAGCTGTGTGCAGGGATCTGCACCCCTTAGCTCTGAGTTACTGCAAGGATTTGAGAAAAATTTGCCTTCAGGTAGACCTTCCAATAGCATGAAGGATGATATTACCTTAGCCATTTTGCTTTAAAGTTTTGAAACTTACAGAAATGTAGCTTTGAAAAAAGATACTCTTGTATCTTTTTTTATGCCCGATTTTTCTTATGCTCTCATTTTTCCCTGCTTTTTGGTCTTGATTCCAGTATTTTCCAAGTTGTAAGGTACAAGTTTTTCTGTATATTTAATAGCATTCTTATAAAGAAATAGTCTTTTATTTTTGAGGAAAATGTTTCCTAAGAAGAGTTCTTGAAAATAAATATAAAATCATAGCGATTTTACTCTCATTTAAGTTTCCAAGTGCTGTAAAGAAAACTGTAAAACTCAAAATGAAGAAATCAGATATTCAGATCTTCTGACTGTAGTAATTTCTCACCTTTCACTTACTCAAAAAGCTTCCTGTAATTTTAAGCTTTTGCCAAGTACATGTCTTTCAACTATAAACTTTCACACCTACAAAATAATCCAGATGGAGAATTTATGCTCCTTGAATACTGAAGCAGATCTATACCATGTTACACAGTAAAGGCATTCAAGACAACATTTAGTTTGATATGAAGCTGAAAAGTTTAACAAAATTCTTTTTCCCCCACATAGTTTCATCCTGAAGCAAAACTAGCCAAGATCAGGGCTAGTTAATTTGCTATTTGGGGAATTTATATCATCCCATTTTTTAATCCTGTTTAAAAATCATGCTTTCTTGAACATGGACCATTATAGAACAAATTGCTAAAGTTTGCTAGCTACAAGTGTAAAAGGATTTATAAATTAGATGGACCCCAGAGTAGTGGCAGAAATTGTTGCTTCTCGAATGGAAAACATTTTTCTACAAGTAAGGACAAAGTTTGAACATGCCTTTCTCTTTTCTGTTGTACTGATAGCATTATATCTAGAGAGATTTTTAGTATTATCATTTATACGTTGAAAAAAGTTTCCAAATTGTGTTTTTTCCACAAAATAGATTCCTATTAAGACATATATACATTTAATTTTACTTTCATTAATACCCTTTGTTTATAGAGGTTTTTTGTTGAGAGAATATTATTTATTTTTCTAAATATATTAGAAATAAAATAGAAAGATGAAACAAAATTTAATTAGGTGGTACTCAAAGAATCACATTTAAAAACATGGATAAGCACCAACCTGAATGTATTTACAGTGAGTCACTACCTACTTGTTGAACAAGGTAATGGTGTAATTAAAATAGTATTTTATGAAGACTATTCCAGTAGTTATATGTAGGATAGATGGATGGGATCATGTAATTTCAGACAGCTACTTCCGAAAGTTTACTTGCCATATTGGCATGGAATTCTGCTTTTGTATAGAAGTCTTGGTCCCAGGGACAACTGAAGGCCTGGCTCTGAAAAAAAAAATTCTCAAATTCCCAAAGAAAAATATACAGATAAAATAATGCAAATAACAAGCAGGCAGTATTGGAAAGGAAAGTGGCAGCATTTAAGTTATATAGAGGGGGTAACCCAATGATTTATTTCAGAAAAGGCCGAAGGACAGAGACATGAAAATAATAAAAGAAAAATAAATTGGAATATTATGGGTAACTTTAGAATACCTAATACCTAAATAATGAAAATTCCAAGACTAGAAAGAGGACTAGCTAACAGAATATCTATAATTAAATAAATAGAGAAAATTCCTGAGCTAAAGAAAAGAAAAAAGACTTATATTTTGGCAAAAGATTTCAAAAGGACAAGTCAAGAAAAGAGAATGTTAGATATAGACAAGTATCGAGCATCCCTATTTTTTTTCTTTGAAATTTTAAAATATTCCATGCACTCTGAGTTTACATCGCCCTGCCAGGCCCCTTGACATACATTTTGGACACTATGAATTTCAGTGATTACTGGTCAGGTCATCTGAGTTTAACATTTAGGTTGTGAGTATGCTTTCTAAAAACACTACGCATATCAGCTTATCACTTGTGGACCAGTCAGATAATAATGCCTAGGTGTATTAGTCAGGGTTCTCTGGAGAGACAGGAGTACTCCAATGTATGTATATATGAAAGGGAGTTTATTAAGGAGAATTGGTTCACACAATCATAAGGTAAACTTCACAATACGCCATCTGCAAGTTGAGGAGCAAGGAAGCCAGTGGTGGATCATTCCGAATCCCAAAACTTCAACAGTAGGGAAGCTGACAGGGCAGCCTTCAGTCTGTGGCCAAAGGCCCGAGAGCCCCTGGCCAAACCACTGGTGTAAGTCCAAGAGTCCACAAGCTGAAGAACTTGGGAGTCTGATGTTCAAGGGCAGGAAGCATCCAGCATGGGAGAAAGATGAAGGCTGAAGACTCAACATGTCTGCTCTTCCATCTTCTCTTGCCTGCTTTATTCTTGCTGTGCTGGCAGCTGTTTAGATGGTGCCCACCCAGATTGAGGGAGGGTCTGCCTCTCCCAGTCCACTGAGTCAAATGTTAATCTCTTTTGGCAGCACCTTCACAGGCACACCTAGGAATAATACTTTGCATCCGTCAATCCCAAAGTTGACACTCAATATGAACCATCAAAAGTTCACCCCTTGTCAACTTGAACCCACACACATCTCCTGAAATCATGTATAATCTTCAAATAAAGACAGTAACAAAGTCATGATTATGCCTAACCTAATATAGCTATCTTTTGTACAACCAGAAGTGCACTAATCCTTAACCTAATTGCTATTCCATGGAGTTAACAACACTTAAATGCTGATATGAAGTCCATACATCTTACGTCACATGATAAAGGGAAAAGGAAGGAAATAAAATGAAGATATTTCTTAGTACGAGTGTGTACATGCACAAATATATTCTTAGCAAAATAAAGAGGAGATACTCATGACAATTACAGTCCTCATTTCTGCAACTGGTCAGGTGGTTACAGCTGATATGACTACCTTATTCTACTACCCCTTCTGTATTCCCTTTGCCTTCAGCAGGCACCTCAGCAAGTCGTGGCTTTTACCTGGTGGAGTGATGCAAACCTTGATGCGATGCAAACCTTCATTCCTGAAGGGTCTAGGCCATTTGTAGTTCTCCTTGGATTGGGCTGTTGTAGCTTCCCATTGACCTTAATTACAGGGCATGGTAATACTAAGAGACATACCCTAAGGGATCTCCTGTATTCCATGCATACTCTCCCTTACCTCCATCATGGCGTAGTAGACTGATTTCATCTTTATAGTTCAGGTCAGTCCCCCAGCCAACACTGTAACACACTTTTTATCCTGTTGACTTAGAAGTAGGAGGAACCCAAAGTGGTCAGGTGGCAATCTTATTTTCCAGTTTAATGGAATCATTGTGTCTGCTGGTGGCGGCATTCCTCCCTCTGGAACTAAGACCTCTAGGCCAGTAGACTGTTATGTCATGGGAACATGAAGCAAAAATTTTTCTAGCGGGTCACTAGCGGTGATGGCAAGTGGTGCCACTTCTACTTCCACCCATTGATTCCTGGACCTGTGCATCCTGGCTATGCAGGAAACAGTACTGTAGACACGAAACTTTACTCAATGTAGACACATTGCAACTCTGCAGTGATGCTTGGTCCCCTAATGTGTGCTTACATTATCTTCATCTTGCAAATAACACTCATGTATAATAAACATTTCAGGATGACCAGAAACTCTGCAACAGTATATTTCTCCTGGATTTTCTGACCATAAGGCAAAACTTAATAAAATAAATAATAATAAAGATCGAAATAGAATCAGTCCTCCACTTAGACTTAAAAGTTATCCTTTTATTTACTTTTATTTATTATTTATTTATTTTGAGATGGAGAATTGCTCTGTCACCCAGGCTGGAGTACAGTGGCATGATCTCGGTTCACTGCAGCCTCTGTCTCCTGGGTTCAAGAGATTCTCCTGCCTCAGCTTCTCGAGTAGCTAGGACTACAGGTATGTACCACTACATCCAGATTTTTTTTTGTATTTTTAGTAGAGTTAGCGTTTCCCTATATTGGCTAGGCTGATCTCAAACTCGTGGTCTCAAGTGATCTGCCCACCTCAGTCTTCTAAATTGTTGGGATTACAGATGTAAACCACCACACCAGCCAAAATTACACCTTTAAAAAAGTCACTGGATGAGACAGCTCTCAAGCATCATTTTGTTCGATAATGTGTAAGTTAAACTTAAGTTGTCAACCCAAGAAGCTTGTTGGGAAATAGGGATGTTAACAGACGTGTGAATTTTCCTCGTTCCTTCACTGTAGAGGAAGGTGAGAGCATAAGAGGACAGCTCGCACTAAAGCAGAGGTGGACAAACTATTTCTTGGGCAAAATTCAACCCTTTGCCCACTTTATAGATAAATTTTTGTTGGAACCCAGCTGCGTTCCCCCATTTAAATATTTCGTAGGGCTCCTTTTGAGCTCCAAGTATAGACTTGAGTCATTGCAAAAGAAATATACTGCCCCAAAGTGTTTATCATCCGAAGCTTTACAGGAAAAGTTTGCTGGCTCTGCACTAATGTGTGTGTTCTTTCATGAACTATGCACTATAGAAGCCTATTTCTTACTCATGTTGGACCTAGAAGAAAGACAAGTGAACCAGGAAAATACCAGAAACTAAAAAGATAGAAGCACCCACATTAATCAAAGATCACAGTACCAATGAGTAATGCTAACATTGTTTTGTCTTTAGAATGTATCCTCCACTGCTGTTCTGATAGAGGTATGACCAATTCTCTGTAAATTCACTTCAAACACAATATGAAAGCCCCATGGTAAAAATATATTAGGGAGAGAGAGAAAAAAAACATACAGTTCTGCAGTATAACCCAAATTCTACCACACATCTCTGAGCTACATTTCGTCCCCTGAAGCTGGGAGTAGACAGGATTGAGTTTTGGCTTCAGTATCAGCATCAGCACAGCCACGGCCAGCCTATAAACCATCTAGAATTTCAAGCAGAGTGGGCATATACAGGCAAGATTGCATCCCAAAAAGATGAAGCTAGTTTGAGAAGACACCAATATGTAGAGAGGAATAAAAATTTTGGAGACTTATGACTGATATTCAAGTTCCTAACATGTAGGGGCTACCTTTGGGTGTCAAGGTAATCAACTATTGAACTGGCTTTAAGAAAATATTTCCAGTGTAGCTGATACAAGATTAATGCCTTCTTTCCTAACCCACTATTCCTGTTATGATTTTGAGTAGAAGTTTCCATATGGCAAAAGAATTTTGCCTCAGCCTTTGAGAGAACGTCTTATCAGGAGAAATCTATTTTTCAAAATTCTTAAGCAATGGTTTTGAATCTCAGCACTCTAGATTGGGTTAACAAGAAATATTTTTTTCCTAACTGAAGTTAATTTCTAATTTGTAGACCCTGCGAAGTGTTCACTGACTGTTCTGGTAGAATATTTTGTAATAGACATTCTGGGGAGTGCTCCTCTTGATGAAACCTCTCTTCATCAGGATTTACAGTAGTTTCTGTATCTTAGATGAGCAACATAGTTACTTGTGGAAGATAATTTCTGGATTCTGGTTATCCTATTAACATCTTATCCTATTTTATCCTATTGACCTCTGTTTTAAATAAAATGATTTTAAATAAAAAGTCTTCCATTATTTTCCCTTTTGATAGTTTCATGTCTGGCTTAAAACCAACATTCTAAAATCAATAGAAAATCATTAGTTAAAAATATAACCCTCAGTATTTAACAGGGACAGAGTTTCAGTTGGGGAAGATGAAAAATTCTGGACACGGATGCTGGTGACGTTTGTACAATGTGAATGTACATAACACTACTGAGATTAAAAATGTTTAAAATAATAAATTGTATGTTACATACATTTTATCACAACTAAATGCATAATATTCAGATTAAAAAAAGGACTTAGGTATTTTTACAGTGAGTTATTACATACATTAAAGTATATATGGTTTCTATCAAATAAGGTTTCCCACTTTTGTGGGAAACTATCTCAAATCTATTTTATGAAGCTACTAGATACCTGATACTCAAATCAGATGAGGCATTTTTTTAAAAAAAATAATAAAGCATTCTCGTTCTCTATCATAAATGTGAATACCAGGACAAATATTAGCAATCAAAATCTGATGGTGTATGAAACAAATAATACTTCATGAATAAATTTAAGTTGCTCCGTAGGTTTAAGCATGTATTAATACTAGTCATTAATATATTTTGCCATAAAGATAAACACATTTGATGAGGTCACTAGATTCTGTCAAATCAGTCACACATTTATGATTTCAAAGAAATCAAATTTTAACCAAGTTGGAATTAAAAAAAGCTTTCTTAATGTGATAACCAATTCCAATGAAGATCATTCAGCTAATGTGTAACTTAAAGTTGAAGCATTGGAAGAATTCTGGTTAAAATTTGGATCAGGACCGGGATGCTTGGCAACACCACTTCTCTTGAATGCTGTTGTACAGACCTTAGCAAGAGGGAAAATAAATAAATAAAGCAAAATGTATACAAATTGACAAGAAAGGAAAAATAGCCTATCTTCACAGACAACACGATTTTGGCCTAGGAGGGAAATCTAATAAAATATTCGGAGTGATTAAGTTAGTATACTTAATGTACTTAATAAGGTGATTAAGTTTGCTAGATATACAATCAATATAAAAACATTAATTGATCTCTATATCTTAAATATGACATTTTACTTAATGTAATTTTATATAATGATGTTATTTAAAGAGAAAGATTATGTCACTTAGGACATACTTGATTTAACCAACTTGTGCCCAGTATTTGAAAGAAAACTATAGCATTTTATATTAGAATATGTTAAGAAATACTGAATCTTAATATTGTTTTTAAAAAAGTCAATTCTCTTGCATTTAATATGTAATCAATATAATCCCAATAAAATATTTAGTATTTATTGCATAATAGGGAAAAATTGTAAGAATATCTACCTCTTCAGAATACCAATTCTATGTACATATCGTAGGCCAGAGAAGCTTTTACCTATGTATCCAAGGAGACACAGGCAAGAATATTGTTTTTTTGTTTGTTTGTTTGTTTGTTTCGAGACAGGGCCTTGCTCTGACACCCAGGCTGGCGTGCAGTGGCTTGATCATGACTTACTGCAGCCTCCACCTCCTGGGCGCCAGTAATCCTCCCACCTCAGCCCTCTGAGTAGGTGGAACTACAGGTGTGCAGTACGACATCTGGCTAATTTTTTTTTTTTTTTTTTTTGTATTTAGTAGAGATGGGTTTTCCATATGTTGCCTAGGCTGGTCTTAAACTCCTGGGCTCAAGCAATCCTCCTGCCTTGGCCTTTCAAAGTGCTGGGATTACAGGCATGAGCAACCACACAGCCACAAGAATATTCATAAAAGAATATTTGCAACAAAGAAAACAGCAAATATGTTAAAATTAGAATAAGGTATGATATGTAACATATGTCTTACATGACAATAAGAATAAGCTAACTTGAGCTACACATGTGAATATGAATGAATCTTACAACATTCAGCAATACAGAGGATATAGAAGACATGCTGTGTGATAAGATTTATATAAAATAACATTCAAACATAAATTATATAATTTTATAGTAATGATCACTAAAGTTAGGATGCTGATTAGTTGTAGATAGAAGAGAGAATGGGTCTAGATCAGGTAAGGGATTTTATTTAAACTGGGAATGGTAGATTTAATAGGCTAGGGTTGAGTATTTATCGTGTCATTTTGAAATCTTTAGTATGTCTTAACTCTTTTATAATGAAGTAAAAACATATTACAAAGAGAAAAATTAATAAAGAAGTCAGGTGACAATAAGAGGTAAACCAGGAAGACTACAGTTTGGACAAATTTCTCTGAGCCTACTCTGACTCAGAATGATTGGAAAGGGTCTGGGGGAGCACAGAAGAGTCGGCAGATTTCAACATAGAAAAGGAAACTTAAGGGCAGGCAGACAAAGTATATCAGGGAGGACAAAGAGACTACATGTAAAATATAGTTTTAAGAGAGGTGGCTATTCCTTTCCTGAAACACTGATAAGCATAGATGTCCAGTGAAACCCAGCTCTTCATTGTCTGCTAGATATTAAAGATAGATAAGACAGAGACTTGGTCTGAAAGAGCTTATTATCGTTTAATAGAGAGACTGACATTTACAAATGATGGAACACATATATGCATGCCATGTGGTATTGCACACAGTGTGACAAGTAATTTTGCTGGGATCTTTGAGCAAGAGTGGGAGCCCATCCTCCTCACAAGGCATTTCAATTAATTGCCATAATACTGAGTTTTGCATGGATGGAACTAAGACATCATTTTACTTGGCTAGAGTTTAAGTTACACAGGTCAGGCATTGTGAATGTTTGGGGAAATTGTAATGGGGGCACTTTCCACTGGACGGGAGAAGAGACTGCAGAGTTGGTTGAGATCTGGTTATGAAGTACCTCACACTCATTTTGGAATTTTGGCAATGGGAAAGCTGAGACATGGCAGTCATATTTGGGTGTGGGATGGGGGAAGATGATTCTAATGGTAATGGACAGGATAAATTAGAGGAATGAGAGACAACAGACAAGACTGGTTGAGAGCGCATTGAAATGAGGTGCTGGTGGGATTCTGTAGGTTTGACCCATTGAAGCAGGCTCGCATTGAGCAATGTGTCTGAGTCAAAAAACATTTCAGAGATGCAAGGGAAAATAGAATGGAGAAAACATACATGAGGAAGGCAAAGTGGTTTGCAAACTTCTGACTTGGACAATTGGGAAGATGGTTTGTTAGATCAAGAGGCAGAACCAGATTATAAATGTTTTAAATTTGATGTATTTTCTTATAAGTTCACAGCACAATAAGTTACCACAAAGTGAATGTAATGCTATCACCATCTCCAAAATAACCCTTGGTTTTTAGTGTGTTCTTTCTGGGTAGACAGACGCACTCCAAAGGAGGCTGATTACATGAGTGAGCTTCATGATAGTCTGTCAGGATATCTAGAAGACTCCTAGTTAAGAATAAAGACCCAATAGGTCTCTAAGGTACTCCTACTTGAGACATCTATTTGATTTTGAAGCACTAGTGGCTAGTGTGTGTGTGTGTGTGTGTGTGTGTGTGTGTACATGCAAATAGAGATAGAAAACAAGAGAACAGAAGACACAGAACATATGCAGTCATCAGAATACAGCTGCAAAACTAAATTGAAGGGGTTATTTCTAAGATATTTAGCCTGAGTAGAAAAGATTGCGGAATGCTTCCTCAGATATTTGTTTCTTCTAAAAGAAGTAGAGGTAAGGAAAGAGGAAGAAATGATGGGAGGAAAGAGAGAGGAAAGGAGGGGAAAGGAAGTTACTTCAGCAGAGACATAGATTCCAAAACAAATAGGTGTGAAAAACTGGTTAAAAAAGCAATTTTAAAGATTAGAGAACTGAAGCTTGTAGAGGTGAGGCCCATTTACAAACATCAGAATCAGGCAAGATAGGAAATATTTGAATCCAGAACGTCCTAACATAGAACACATATTCTTTTTTAAAAAAATTATGGATTCAAGAGGTGCAGGAGGTTTGCTTCATGGGTATATTGCATGATGCTGGGGTTTGAGTTTCTATGGTTCCCATCATCCAAATAGTAAACACAGTACCCAATAGGTAGTTTTTCAACCCTTACTGCCTCCCACTCCTCCCCTTTTGGAATTTCCAGTGTTTGCTGTTTCCATCTTAATGCCCATGAGTACGTTTGGTTTAGCTCCTACTTATAAGTGAGAACATGTAATATTTTATGTTTTGTCTCTGTGTTTAGTCATTCAGGATAATGGCTTCTAGCTGCATCCATGTTGCAGAAAAGGGCATGCTTTTATTATTTTTATGAACGCAAAGTATCCCATGGTGTATATGTACCACATTTTCCTTCCCAATCTACTGTTGATAGACACTTAGGTTTATTCCATGAATTTGCTATCGTGAATAGTGCTGCTATAAACATACAAGTTCAGGTGTTTTTTTGATAAAACAATAACTTTTCATTTGGGTAGATACCCAGTAGTGGGATTCTTGGGATAAAAGGTAGCTCTATTTTTAGAAATATATATTCTTCATCATTGCATTAAATCCTCCTCCTTAGCTGGAATATGTTTTCAAGAAAGACATTTAATTATATTCTTCTTTGGACCTTACATCATTATTTTATGTTTGCATGCTTGTCTTTTCAATTACAAAATTTATGTTCATTAATTGCATATATACTTAAACAGCAAAACAATAGTAATACAAATTTAAATAATGATATAAAATACTATACTCCTATATAAGTGGCTAAAATCTAAAATACTGCCAACACCAAATGCTGACAAGGATGTGGAGCAACAAGAAGTCTCATCCATTGTTGGTTGGGATGCAAAACACCACTTTGAAATATAATTGGATTTTTCATTAAAAACCAAATATGCTCTTCTTACCATATGATCTAGCAATTGTACTACTTGGCATTTACCCAAAGAAATTGAAACTTGTATCTACACAAAAACCTGCACATGAAGATTTATAGCAGCTTTTTGTGTAATTATCAAAATTTGGAAGCAACCAAGATGTCCTTCCATGGGTGAGTGAATAAGTTGTGCTATATCCAAGCAACGGAATATTATTTAGGGCTAAAAATAAATAAGCTATCAAGCCTTAGAAAGATAGGGAGGAAACTTAAAAGGATAATACCAAGTGAAAGAAGCCAATCTGAAAAGACTAGTATAATTCCGAGTATATATGAAAGATATATTTTAGAAGAGGCTAAACTTTGGGGACAATAAGAAGATCCATGTTTTCTAGGGGTTGGTGGGAGGAAAGAATGAATAGGTAAAGAACAGAAGATTTTTAGGGCAGTAAATGTGCACACTATGATACTGGAATGGTAGATTTATGTCATTATCTATTTGTCAAAACCCACAGATTGTACAACACCAGGAGTTGTACATAGAATATACAACACTTAACATAAGCAGTGAATGTGGGTGATAATGATGTGTCAATGTAGGTTCATCAATTGTCATAAATGTATCACTCGGGTGGGGGATGCTGATAGTTGGGGAGGTGGCAATGGGGATAGGAGAGGGGGTACGTGGGAAATCTCTGCAGCACATGCTCAGTTTTGCTGTGAACCTAAATCTGCTCTGAATAATATAGTCTATTATTGTTTTAAAGCAGCCAGTAAAACCTACATTACAGATTTTCAGCATATACTTGGTACAATGAATTAATATTACCTGATATACATTATTTTAGATTTCACTTATTACTCAAGAAGCTAAGATACTGTCTATCTTGGCTGCATTAAGATAATTTGTCATTGTGAGAAAATATCCAAGTTTCTGAAACTTTCTTTTCAACATTGAAGGATTAACATCTTAGACCTTTAATCTTTTATTTGGAATGTCTGTCATTTTTGAAAAGATGAAGAACCTTACACCTCAATGCAGAAATACTTTTTCTTTTGGGACAGGACTGTGAAGAATACATGACATTTATTATCAGTTGGTGAAAGGAAAGGTCTGAGTAACAGCAGACGAAGTTCAGTGATAAATCTAAATATCTTTTCATCACATTTTGGACTATTTTTCTTTAGTTATTTTTGTTAGGTCTGCACCTCACAAAGCAAAATTATTTCTAACACCATTAAAATGTTCCTCACACTTCAAGTGTAAATGCTTATTTGTTCTTAGTGTTTCTCTGAACAGAACAATTGTCTGAAAATAATGTGTGGCATGTCTTTTCAGAGAAAGGTTAACGGAGAATAGACTCAAAGCACAGCACAAAATTCTACTCTCTGCATTCTTCACTTTAGAAAACAGTTTAAAATAGTTGAATTACTTATAAAAGTACATAGCAATGACAGCTTCCTTTTAATGTACCTAGCTTCTTGAAGTTTGTTTAGCCGGTTGTGGCACTACTGAATGATGGTCTATTTTCTTTAACACACCAAAGAGAAGTGTAATCTTCCAGAACAAACTACTATTTAGCTTTTAAACATTTTATTCTTCAGTAACTGTCATAGTTTCGGATAAAGGCCACAAGTGATTTCTTCCTCTATTACACTTAAAAAGTTGCATACACATTGAGTTAAACTTCTCCAAAATTTTCAGGAAGCTGAGCTAATGTTAACTGAAAAAGTATTATATAATTAAAGGTCTTTTTCATTCGATTGAATGCCTGAAGGCTGAAATTAAGAGACATCCAATATTTATCACTTAATCACCAACATTCAGGCTTTGGGTGGATAAGAGCCCAAAGACAGAGAAACTGTACTTGATACATATTATTTTTAATTCATTTAAACTGACATAGGGTGATATGTATCTTCTAGGGTATGGCAATTAATTGTTAAAATGTTGAATAACATGAGAAAATAAAAGCGTGAGAAAATAAAAGCTGAAAGCTTCTAGTGTTTGACGTGTTTAATGGTTTGAGCGCCTTTCTTATTTCGTGAACAGCAATTAATGAGCAATTTTGAGAAGACTTGGATGTATGTTTTACCACCATTGCCTTCTCATGGAAAAATCTCTCTATGGTATGAAGTATGGATATTTTGATACCTTTACAGCAGAAATTGTTTACATATTTTGAAGTTGCCCTCAATTAGTGGTTCCAACTTTTAAAATATATAAAATAATGCTAATTTATTTGAAAGTTTTGTTTTTCAAAACATTTATTTCTTTTGTTCTACAATGTAAACAGCCTGAAGACTTGGCCTGTGTCAAATACTTGACAATCTCAAACTTATCTCAATGTATTGGATCATAATTCTGAGAACTGAATGGCTTTTCATATCACTTTTAAACTTTGAACAGTGTGATTCTTCAAAGTCATCCACACTACTACACTGCTTTTATTCAACAATGCCAACTCTTAAGAAGAAACTTTATATTAATCAGGAATAAATTCTCAAGTCCAAGTAACACATAAAACCTAAGTTATAGTGACTTGGTAGTCGGGGTTTATTTTTCTCATATAACAAAGAGTTTTCACATAACAAGGTTTTTGGTGGTATTGGTGGGGCAGTTAAACACTCTTAGGATGTGTAAAGCTTCCATTTTCGTTATTCTTTCTCAACAGTGTTATGGCTATTAAGGCTTGTTTGTGATTCCATATAAATTTTAAGATGTTTTGCTTATTTTTATAAAGAATCTCAGTGGGATTTTGATAGGAATTGTATTGAATCTATAGATTACTTTGTGTAGTATGGACATTTTAACAATATTATTTTTTTTTACTCAACATGTGATATCTATCTATTCGTGTCTTCTTTAATTTCCTTCACCAGTGTTTTGTAGTTTTCATTGTACAAGATTTTGCTTTATTGGGTAAGTTAATTGTATTTAGTATTTTGTTATTTGTCACGCTTCTGTAGATAGGATTTTTTTTTAAATTTCCATATTGGATTGTTCCTTGCTAGTGCATAGAAATGCAACTGATTTTTGTATGATGATTTTGTATCCAGAACCTGACTGAATCTGTTTATAGTTCTAACACGTGTGTGTGTGTGTGTGTGTGTGTGTGTGTCTAATCTTTAAGCTTTTCTCTAAATAAAATCAGGTCATCTATGACCAGAGAATTCTACTCCCCCTCTCTAATTTAAATTCCTTTTATTTATTTTCTTGCTTAACTTCTCTGGCTAGAGTTTCCAGTACTATATTGAATGGAAGAGACAAGAGTCCTTGCCTTGTTCCTGCTCCAAGAGCAGAAGTTTTCAATTTTCAGCGTTGAGTATGATGTTAGCTGTAGGCTTTTCATATATGACATTTACTACATTGAGATGATTTCCTTTTATACTTAGTTTATCAAGTTCTTTTATCATTAAAGGGCGTTGGAGTTTGTCATATGCCTTTTCTGTGTCTTTTGAGATACTGATTTCTATCTTTTATTCTGTTAATACAGTGTATCGTATTGATTGATTTTTGTATGTTGAATCATCCTTGCATCACAGGGGTAAATTCCAAGTGGCTAGGTGTGTGATCTTTTTAATTTGCCATTGAAATGGGTTTCTTGGTATTTTAATGAGGATTTTTGCATTTATATTAAAAAGTTATTGGCCTGCAGTTTTCTTTTCTTGTAGATTTTGTGTCTGGCATTGTTATCAGAGTAATGGTTGCCTCATAATTTGAGTTTGGAACCTTGATTTTTAAAAATAATTTGAGTGGGCTTGGTATTAGTTCTTAAAATGTTTGGTAGAATTTTCCAGTGAAACCATCTGGTCCTGAGCTTTCCTTTGCTGGGAAATGTTTGATTACAGATTCAACTCTACTAATTTGAGGTCGGTTTAGGTTTCATATTTCTTCATGATTCAATCGTGGTAGGTTGTGTGTTTCTAATAATTTGCCCATTTTTTTTCTAGGTTATCCAATTTTTTGGTATATAATTATATAGAATAGCCTCCTGCAATTCTTTTAATTTTGGTCACCTGAGAAATAAAAAGAATTGCAATAGACTATTTTGACACTGATCACTTGTAGTGCCTCTTCTTTTATTTCTGATTTTATTTTCATCTTCTCTCTTCTTTCTTAGCCTACATAAATGTTTGTCAATTTGATAATTTTTAAAAACAACACTTATCTTCATAGATTTTTTTTCTACTGTTTTCTTTTTTCTATTAACTTTCAGCTCTAATCTTTATTTTCTTTTTCTGCTATGTTTCCGCTTAGTTTGTTATCTTTTTTTTTTTTAATTCCTGCATGTTTAAAGTCATATTATTTATTTGATATCTTTCTTTTTTTTAATGTAGGTGTTCATCGCTATATATTTCCTTCCTAATACTAGTTCTGCTGTATCCCATAAGTTTTGGTATGTTGTATTTTTGTTTTCATATATCTGAAGGTATTTTCTAGTCTTCCTTTTGATTTCTTCTTAAATCAGTTGGTTGTTCAAAAGCGTGTTGCTTAATTTCCATCTATTTGTGAATTTCCAGTTTTCCTTGATTTCCAATTCATTTTTAGTTTTAATGCATTGCAGTCAGTAAAGATACTTGATATGAACTCTGTCTTCTTACAATGTATTATTATTTTGTGACTTACTATGTGATCTCCCTGGAAGATGTTTCATGTGTACTTGAAAACATGATTATTCTGCTGCCGTTGGGTGGAATGTCATATATATGCCTGCTAGGTTTGTTTGGTCTCTAATGTTATTCACGGCTTGTTTCTTTATTGTTTTTTTTTTTTTTTTTTTAATTGGGTTATTGAAATTCCTTTTTTTTTGTTCTATTTCTTTTGTTAGTTTTATCAATGTTTGCTTTACAAATTTGGGTGCTTAGGAGCTATTCTTGATATCTTGTGTGCTCTCTGGTTGTACAAATGCCAGGCTTGATCTATCATTGACTGCATGGAAGGGATTTGGGATACATTTTTCTAGATATTAAATTTACTCATGGGGAAAGCAAACTTCTACGAAGTGAGAGGTGCTATCAGTACCCTTTTATACATAGAAGAGAACAAAGGCATTTTTCTTTCCTCTTATGACTGACATGGTCTGTGAACTGGGTGGAGATGAAAGTGTATGGTGGGAAAGGGGTGCTCCCAGGCTTGCTGTGCTGTTTTTCTCATTGATGAGTTCAGGTTATATGACCAGGCATACTGCAGCTGCTTCTTGGGAGCATAGCTTTGATTTGGGACATCTGATGATTTATTTGCCATGGTTTGACTGTGGTGATTATTTTCAGAGTATACATTTCTTATCAGAGACAATTGTTAAACAATTTTTTTGTGTTTGAAATATCAAAGGCTTCTTGTTTTACACACTAGAGAATGAACCAAAACAATATTCACTACTTCTTCCCTCTTTTTATTCCACTTTTCTTGAAAAATCAAGTTTGTTTTGATGCTAAAAACAAGTGCCCTTCTTTCTTTCACAGAAGTAGATTTAGTGTTTAGTAGAGAGTAAGAAATAGTGACTAAGGAGGGCATTTTATATTCACAAAATCAACCCTAGTATATGCAGGAACATGTGTTATATATGGGTTTTTAGTTACTTGATTTAAATTTTATGTACTTAGTTATTTCCCATTTACAAGCATTTTATTAGGGATGTCCCATGGCCATTTTACTTTTGCTCTTCACTAAAAATAATTCATCAAGCTGGGCATGGTGGCTCATGCCTATAATCTCAGCACTTTGGGAGGCAGAGGTGGGTGGATCACCTAAGCCCAGAAGTTTGAGACCAGTCTAGACAACATGGTGAGACCCTGTCTCTATAAAAAGTACAATAAATTAGCTGAGTATGGTGGTGTACACCTATAGTCCCAGCTACTTGGAAAGCTGAGGTGATAGAATCCCCTGAACCCAGGATATCGAGGCTACAGTGAGCCATTATTGTGCCACTGCAGTCCAGTCTGGGCAATAGGGTGAGACCCTGTCTCAAAATAATAGTGATAATAATGATAATGATTGACCATTATTATTATCATTATATTATTATATTGATCACATGATGGATCATTATTATTATGATATGATTATAATATGATAATCACATGCCAAGTTTTAATATTTGATATAAACAAACAACTCCATGTGCAACCAGACAGATTAGGGCTTTTAGTATCTGTTTTACTGAAACTCTTTATTATCAGTTGGTGGGACCACTAGATGATAATGTGGTTTCACAACTGCTGGCTATGATGACTACTGCTGAAGGGAAATACCATTGCCCAAATTTTATATGGTTTATGGTCTAAAAATGTTATTCATTTCAATCATACATAGAACAAAGTCCAGTGCAACAGAATCATTGAAAAAATGCTTAGAAAGGTGTCTTTTAAAATAATTTTTTAGAAGTCTGAACATAAGCACGTGCTTGCACATATTATACTTGTATGAATCCCTAACAATGGATTGTTCTGGAAGAGCTATGAAGGCAATTACCAAGATTCACTGAAATCCCAGCACAAGATTAAACTCAGTAAGAGAAAAAAAAAAAGGAAAATATGAATATTTAATTTTGCTTCACCTTCAAATTGATGATCTTTTAATATCCCAATCAGGGAGGGTTTCCCTCAGTAACCAAATTCCTCTTATCCTACATGCTTTCTTTTGTAAATTAAGGTAGGATTGTAGCAGACATTATGTTTAAAGTAATCTATCAATTCAAAACAGCTGTCTTTCTTACTCTCCAATCAAATTTATTATTCATAGTGAGACATTTAAAAACTAAAGAAAATGATAAACTATAAATTAATTATTTAAATGCTTCTAAAGAGTGTGCAAATGTGTGTGTGTGTGTGTGTGCCTGTCTGCATGTGTAGTTGATATGCTGAGAAGGATCAATGAATAAGTAGAATTCAACAAAAACATTCCTCTTGTAATAGATGTTGACTGGAAAGAAAGCAGAGAAATGCATAAGTGGAAGAAGCGTATTATATGAGTTGATCTTTGAAAGGGTAAGACACTCAGGAGGAGCTCCACTGCATATATCTACTGTAATCAGACCAACCGCAAGTGTCATTGAGTACTTGTGTTTGCCAGTGTGCTAGACACCGTGAACAAACTAAAATGAAGTGAGAGATTGAATTTCTTTCTGCAAGAATCTTACAACCAGCTATCAGATAACTTCTTTATACTAAAACACACAAGAAACAAGAGGATGAGAATATATAAAACAAAGTGATAAAATATGGAAAATAAAGGATTGGGGTGCTAAGAGTTGAGAAAGAGGAGAGAGCAATATTCTAGATATTATTAAATCTTTATAGATGTCAGGAAGCGATGCATGCATCTGTGTGTAATTGATTCCTTTATATTTCAATAATTCATGTATGTTAACATATGATTGTAATTGTTTTACAGAAATAGACTAGAGACAATAAGGGGGAAGGTAAAAAATGTAGAAGTCAGTTTAAAGTAAATCACATACAACGGCTTGATGTGGCCCAACAAAAGCTAACAGGCAGGAAGATGCATGCTGTGTGGTTCAATACAATCATAAAATTCAGGCTGCAGTAGTGGCCAACTGATTAAGAAGCTGTTCTTGCAACATTACACGAAAACACGTCAACAGCATCAGTGGGGCTCTTCTATGTTTATTATATATTAAGAAGAATTCTCTGTTCTAAACTCATATAGAATAAATAAAGCTATAAGACAGTGTTTCAAACCCTTCAACCTTGCACGTTTGCTGTTTAATGTATGCATACATCCTCCTGTGAATTAGTCTGTGGATATGAGGTGAGGCGTATGCACTGGGACGTATGAAGATTTCTCTGCTTCACACTTAAAAATCAAATTTCATGAAAAATGAAATGGAACCATTCCAAGGTGACAAATTGTCAGATCCTTATTTTTGCAAGTAGGAACCATTTTCTTTTACTCCTGAGATTTTCTTGAAGTGCTTACACATCATTTTGTGGTTTGGGACGAACGGCGTGCCAAAAGTTTGAGAAATTCTGCTGTCACACATCCTCTATAGCTATTAATTCCTCTTTTCAAAGTTGGAGGTCTTGGAAACAGTCATATCATTGCGAGTTCCTACCCCGGCCCCTTTGGGCCAGCATAGCTCTGACCACCACTATTTCCTTCTGCATTTGTCCTGGGATTTAAGACATCATTAAGTAAATGTGTGTGTGTGTGGATATGCATTTATGCCACACATTTTCACAGTCTTTATAATTCTATAAAATATACAGAGTTCAAATTTTACCTCAGTTTCAAACTAGTTTGTTAATCGTATAGTTAGGCTTTCTACTAGTTTGTGCTTTGCAGTTTATATCCTCTCAATTTGTGTGCAAAATAAAAATACCTAGATATGTTTAAATCCTCGAAGAAAGGAAAGACTCTCACTAATTAATTATGTCACATGCTTTTGGTCTTTCTCCTCCTGTGTGTACTTTTGAATTTACAGAATATCTTAGGGTCACTGTTTTAACATCATTATGATTTCTAGTAGTGCATTTGTAGGACAATCCATGGAAATATTTAGGTATCTACATTCGTGTTATGGAATAGTTTTTGGCTTTGAAACTACCTTGGAGCATTTGTATTTTGGTAGTTTATTTTCTTAATAAACAGCTAATAATAGGGCCCATGTTTGTCTTTGTTATTAACAAATGAAATCGAAAGTTGTCTTTTGCTTTTTATAAAAAAAATCTTAGAAGCCTTAGACAAACATCATTCATTTTAAAGCATCTACACTTTTCTCAAAATGTATTGTTTTTCCAAGTTGTAACACATTTATTATTTTCTGCTTTTATTGACTTTTTTTGGATAAGTCAAACATCTTATCAAATCTTAAAATTATTTATGTAATCAGATCAAAGAGACTGAAAATAAAGTTTATAAATGGTGACTTTAACCAGGTGCCTCTCTGATTCTTGGTTCTTGAATAAATCTATGACATGTAATTTCAGGTACTTATGCCTGTGATTATATATGACACATTTCTAGCAGATCTTTTGAGGTAAAATTGAATTTATCTTATTTATTTGTAATTTAACATTCCTATCAATTTTATTCTTTTAATGTAATTAATTGTAGGTAATTTTATTTTTTTAATTATCAAGAAAAATTCTGACATAAACAGCACATTTATTTACCAATATCAGTTTCACTAATGAATGCATTGAAAACATTAGTAGTGAAATTTAATGCCACGATTCTAGTGACATACAATTAAAGAGTGGGCATAATGATATTAATTACCAAGATAGAATTCATAATTTTGATCTGTTCTTTAAGCATGGAAAATCACTAATAGGTGACAAAAGGGGATGGTGTGTCTTATGTACTGAGTCAGAAACATGCTTAACTGTATGGATTCATCACATTCAGCTTCCCTCTGCCAGCAGGAGCCAGTTGACACTTTTATCTCATTTCCAGCTGGCCCCACTAGGACGTGTGAGGTAGCAAAAGGTAAATAATTGAAACAGTGATATTAGTGAGAACTTGTGGATGGGAACAAGGTAAGCATCACCCCAAACCTGTGAGATTAATTTTATTCTTATATCTGGTTCTCTGGAGGCTTATCTTAGCCACAGATGTATGTTTAGACAATACCTATGTGCGTTTCCAAGTGCATGTTTCTTCACAGACCATGGCATGACACCAAGAGGATTGTACGAGCTACTTGGTAAAAATAATGCATCTTAATGACAACTCACAATCAGTGATAGTTCCATTATTTGGAGTTCTTGAGAAAATCTTGCTGAAGACACTTTTGAAGGACACAGGTGTTGTAAGCGACCTTATTTGTGAGGTTACTCTAATTGGACAATTCTGAGGAAAAAATATGTGTGAATGTTTACAAGTATCCGCAAAACAGTAAAAAAAAAAAAAAGCTCAGGAAATTATTAATGCATTCCTTTAGCTGATGTTTCAAAGAAGCAGGTGCAAGAGCTGACTATATGACATAAACTAATGTTTGTGAACATGATTCCTTAAATAAGTAACAGTGTTTAAGACATAAAAGAAGAAAACAGATCATTTCTTGCTATAGAAGATTGAGGACACAAGTTATCACTAAGACACTGTCCACTTTTAGTTTTTATCTTCATGCATTGAAAAGAAAACTCATGTTAAAAATGATTCAAGTTTAAACATAAGTTGCAATGTCTAAGGGTCATTTCCAAAATGGTCTAACTTTACATATAAACTTGTCAGAAGAATTCTGAGGTTTGCAGATGGAACTCACATTAGGTTAATCCTAATTATGTAAAAGTACTCAGAGGGGAAATGGAAGGGTACCATGTTTTCCTAGTCTGACCTATGAAAAAGAGATCTATAATTGCCTTTAGTAAGTTTAGCTGATTTTTAGCAGTTTCTCAACAATTTTTACAGCTAAAGAGTGAGATAATTTTATTTTGGGATATGCTTGATAAAATGAGAATAAAGTTCAAAGCCTTTATTGAAATTAATGGTCATTTTTATTTGGCTAATAAATACTTATTGATTACCTCTTTTCACCTGCCACATGTTTTGTGAGATATTAAAGATGTAAAACTCAATGAGTCATTAGCCCTAAAAAGGCACAATTTAGTGGAAAAATCTGAAAACAAAAGTTATACATAATAGCGATTGGAGTGATGGCATTGATATTAATTATGCTAACCGAGAACTCTAGGCCACACCATTCACTAGATATTTTTTATATTTGCCATTTCAGCCTCTTAATTGCCATAAAGCATATACAGGAACTTTATAAAACTTGAGTTAGGTCCTTGAAGAAAAAATATCTGCCCTACCACTTGATTAAAAGCCCAGGATAAAAGATTAAACTCAGATCAAAATAGATATGTGGAAATAGTCAAACTTACTGAACTTTTTTTACTGAGCTTTAAAGGAGAGCCAATTGGAGTGAGAAAACATAGGATTTGTGAAGTACAAAGGAGGCCACCTTGTGTGATTAAGTCTGGTTTTTGGGGCCAGAGCAAAAGGCAGCTCTGCACATAGGAAGAAGTGATATTTCTGGCAAGGCTCTCCATTCCTCTCCCTACCCTCCATCTTTGCGCAGACGAACACACACATGCACACACACACGTGCACTCACACATGCACAACACACACCTAGGTTACTCAGAGTGCCTCTGGGTCCTGGGAAGGAGTAGAGTGTAGCCACAAGGAAGAATTGCGTTGTCAGAGAGCAAACCTCTTATCAGTGGAAAACATCTTTGAAGATGCTATCAAAAGAAGTAAAGTGAGCTTCTCAGGTGGAGGTGCACAGCAGACACGTTCAGTGGTGCAGAGGAAGCTGAGATCCATCTGTCTTTGCATACTGCAGTACAAAAGCACAGTACCACTTTGTACATTGGCTGTTTGGCTGACTACAATTTCAGTGGATCCCAATACACAGATTAGTTCATAGTAAGTAGATACTTAATAAATGTCTCTGGAATTAATGAACACGTGCCTGAAGGTGCCATATTGTGCATACTTCTGAAACATGCTTTTGATAAAGAATATTATTTCTCCCCCTATAGAAATGGTTTTGATTTATTTAAGATTTTCAGTATAATTGTGGATTATATGTCCTTTACTGAAAGTAATCCCTGTTTTAAATTAATTAGGCTGGACTATTTTAAAAATGTATTTCTTAAATTCTGAAAATACAGCTGTGCTATTTCTTTTCAGTAAAATGCCTAGTAAATATATTGTATATACATAATATATACAAGATACACAGTATATATTTGTGTATTTTCAGTTTATTAATTGTTACTATGACTTATTTTATTTTCTTCTGCTTTCCTGGGACATAGTTTAACTTTCTTTTTAGTTTCTTAAGGAGGAAGCTGAGATTATTTATTCAATGTTTCTTCTTCCTAATATTGTTATTTAGTGCCATAAATTTTTCTGTAAGGACTGAATAAGATATATTGCACACTTTTTAATATGTTGTCATCTTTAGTTCAAAATATTTTAAAATTTCCACTTGCATTACTTTTTTTTAAATTTTATAATTAAAAAAGTCCTTGCTTCGGAGTTTATAGTACACAGTCTAGCTTCAAGGGATATTATGCCACTTCACATACCTTTGTGATATTTTCATTACACATTTTAATTTATTATAGACCCCATAGTATTTTGTTATTATATGTGTTTTAAAGATATTTATTTTTAAATTTAATTCTATTTTAAGTTCTGGGGTACATGTGCAGGATGTGCAGGTTTGTTTCATAGGTGAACTGTGCCATGGCAGTTTCCTGTACCTATCAACCCATTACCTACACATTAAATCTGTTAAAGATATTTAAATAAGAACAAAACCTCTTATTCACAATGTAGTTAAATTCCTGGGGCTATACCTTTTTTGTAGATCTGGGTGACCATATTGTATCATCAATTTTCTTCTGCCTAAAGGAATTCCTTTAATATTTCTTATATTGTAGACTTGCTGGTGACAAATTCTTTCAGCTTTTTTATTTCTGAACAAGGATTATTTTCGCTCTTATTTCATTAAGATATTTTTGCATTGTTAAAAAAAATTTGCTACTGTTTTTTCTTTCAGTACTTTAAAAATTGTGATCCACTGTCTTTTAGCTTAAATGTTTCTAATTAGAAATTTATTATCATCTTTGTTCCTCTCTCTGCTTCTGGCTTCTTTTAAGCATTTCTCTTTGTGACTAGATGGAAATAATTCAGTTATGATGTTCCTTGGTGTAATGCTCTTCATGTTTCTTGTGCTTTGAGTTTTTGTGATTCCCTGATCCACGAGTTTACAATTTTTATCAACGATGGAAAGATTTCAGCCATTATTTATTTGAATATTGTCTTGATCTATTCTTCCTTGGGGACTCCAATTATACATATATTTGATCACTTGAAGTTATAACACAGCTCACTGATGGTCGGTTCATTTATTTCAATCTTTTTTGTGTGTTCCATTTTGCATGGATTATATTGGTATGTCATTATGGTAGGTAGAATAATGGCACCTCAAAATTATTTGCGTCCTAAACACGGAATCTTTGAATATGTTATGTTACATGGAAGAGGGAATTAAAGGTGAGAACAGAATTAATATTGCTGCTCAGATGATATTGAAATAGGAAGATGATCCTGGTTTATCTTGGTGGGACAAATATAATCACAGAGCTTTTAAATGTAAAAGCAGAACAATAGATCAAAGATGTGCAGTGTGAGATGAACTTGGCCCAGTGTTTCTGGCTTTGGAGGTCAAATAAGGGTCCATGAACCAAGCAGTGAGAGCAACTTTTAGAAGCTGAAAAGAGCCAGGGAACAGACTATTCTCAAAAAGCTCCAGAAGGATTTCTTTCAATACCTTTATTTTATTACAATGAATAAGACCTCTGTTGAACTTCTAATGTGGTGAAGTATAAATAATACATATGTATTTGCATTTTTATACTATTTAACTTTTAGTAATTTTTCACAACAGCAGTGAAAAACCGAGTGAAGCTAGTCACTAAGTTAGTTTACTAGTCTTTGCCCCTTCCATATCTAAGTTATCTGCCTTCAATCTCGACTGGTGTGGTTTTTAGCTCAGACATCATATATTTTAGCTCAGAAGCTCAGTTTGTATACTTTAATACCATCACATCTCTATTTAAATAAACATTTTTCCTCTATTTTCTTCAAGTGAGATACTGTGGTAAGCATTGTAATGTACTGCCCTATTAATTATATCATCTCTATCATTTCTGAATCTATTTTGATCAACTGATTTTATACTAATTACAAGGTATATTTATATTTATATACATTTTATACTAATTACAAGGTATATTTATATACACTACCCTGAGAACTCAATTCACCTTGATTTTACTGGAACCCAAGTTTTGTCGCCTCAGTTCCTGGATTTGACTGAATTTCCCTTTCCATCATTGTGGTCTGAAACTTTCCTCAAGCAGTAGGCAAAAGCAGTTTTAGGGGTCATCTTGTTCATTTCCCATTTGTCAGAAATTACTATCCTTCCTTTTCTTGTTATCTAAGTCCTGAGGGCTGTTGTTTCACACATTTTATTTTCATATTTCGTCATTTCAAGTGGGAAGATAAATCTGTTCTGTTACGCCATCTTGCCTGGAAGCAGAAATCTCACATGACATTCTGGTGCACACATCTCCTCAGTATTTTTTCTAGATATTTATACTTACACATTTGTCTTTTTCAGATTACTTTAAATGTTTTGTTCTGTTCAAAAAGTTTTTCCTGTTATTCTATCTTTTGGAGATGAAAATCTTTGTTCACAACTCTTTTAGCACATCTCTGATTATTCCCTTATTTTAAATTGTGAAAACTGAGTTAATATTTTTGATGAAGTTGGTACATGTAGTCAAATTAGCACCACCAACAAAGAAAGTCTCTTTTTTCCTCTGGTTGTTGTAAAAAAAAAATAGGGTTTAATTTTTTTTGTCTGGGAAAAAATTAACTTTTGTCTTAGTTTGTGTTTCTTAGATATTGCTGAGATGGAATTTAACATAAGTATGCTCATGTAGAGTTCTTTTTGAACTGCGTATGTATTTCTTTGCTTGTTTCTCTATTAGTTGTATCATTTTTTTGTGATTTTAGTGAAATTTTTTTGTTTTCACTATTGTCACCCAAGCTGCAGTGCAATGGTGCAATCTCAGCTCACTGCAACCTCTACCTGCTGGGTTCAAGTAATTCTCCTGCCTCAGCCTCCCAAGTAGTTGGGATTACAGCGCCTGCCCCAGGTCTAGTCAATTTTTGTATTTTTAGTAGAGACTGGGTTTCACTAAAACATCATATAAGATATAAGCAACTATTCATATGTATTTTGTATGGTTGTTTATACCTGAAAATAGTATGCTACTGTTTTTTTGTTTTGTTTTGTTTTGTTTTACAATCTCTAGGACTAGTGATTTTGATATGCCTTGGACCCATGTAATCTCTGGAACTATAATCATGTGCCTAGGGGCATCAAAAGACAAATTTTGTTAGCAGGGTGAGAGTGTAAGATTCAACTGGATGAAGACAGGCCCCCAGACTGGCAGATTTAATACATGCTAGCAAGATGTTTGAGACACTGTCATTTTTCATTATTTTAATATAGAATCCACAAACAGATTAAATGAAGCAGATAAGCAAAATACTTCCTTTGTACTCTTCATATTCTTATTAATAAAATAAAATCTCTCAAAGGATTAAGTTGTTCTTCATTTAAATAATTTCTATCTTGTATTAAAGGTACCTAAATTAGGGTTATAAATAGTATCACAGTTTAATGGGATTTTGTTCCCATGTATGTTATTTTGTGTGTTAAAAATATTCTGAGATGAGATTCATAGAACTCACCAGACTATTAAAGGAATTATGGCATAAAATATGATAGTAACGATTGGTAGATATGGATTAAGGTCAAATATTTTATCGTCAAATATTTTAATGCCACATATTTTATGATTAACAAGTATATGAACCTCTGATAAGTGGTTAATTTTTTCAGTGCCTGTTGTATTTGTTTTGTATTGCTATTATAACATATCGACACTAAGTTAATGGCTTAGCATAACAAAAATTTGCTATTTTAGGGTTCTGAAGATCGAAAGATAAAATTCAGTGATAGTGGGCTAGTGCCAAGGTGTGAACAGGACTGGTTTCTGCTGCAGGCTCTGGGGGAGAATCCATTGCCGCCTTTTTCCAGTTTCTAAGAGGTTGTTGCACTCCTTGGCTAGTGGCTCCTTCTCCACCATGACAGCAAGAAGCTCAGCGTCTTTCAATCTCTCCCACTGCTTCTGTCACCATCTAACCTCTTTCTATCTTCCCTTCCCTTCTGCCTCCCTCTTATAAAGGATCCCTGTGATTGCATCAGGCTTACCTGAGTAATCCAGGATAATCTTCCCATCCCAAAACCTTTTATTTAATCACCTAAGCAACGTCCCTTTTGCTGTTTAGGGTAACATGTACACGGGTTCTGAGGATTGGGACATAGACATCTTGGGAGGCCATTATTCAGTCTGCCACATTAGCCATACAAATTGCAGCTGTAAAACTGAAGAAATAAGAAACAAACAACCCTCTGAGTGAAACAAGCACCAACGCCTTCCCTAGCATACCTCACTGATGGTGCCATGTTCTCTTTTTGAAAGCTCCCCAGGGCTCATGGAGACACTGAGTACCTGGATGGCAGCTCTATTGTTTGTCTCATTTGCATCCAGTCCCCTTTTCTCAGATTTCCACGACATTCCAGTTTTCTTCAGGTGTTAAACCCCCAGCTACATATTCAGAAGCAGTGGCCCGTTTCTAGAACAAGACAATAAACCCATCATATTAATCGAATTGCCAAATCCAGTTTGACTGCTACTTTTTCCTATTAACATTCTGCATCATTGAAATGGGGCTTAAATTTGTACAACTTCTCCCTTAGAGGAGATCTTAAAGCTTGATAAAATCACTTTGAGGAGCTTGTTAAAAATGCAGATATTCTAATTCGGTGGATCTGCAGTGAGGTTAAGTACCTGTATTTTTAACAAATAACCTACGGTGTCTTTGGTGCAAGAATTTGAAACAGATTATGTATGATACATTTCTGCAATCTGTGAAACTCACAAGTGATGGTTATGAGGCCTTAAACAATAAGATTCCCTGCCTTTGATTGGCAGGATGGATTCCTGAAGATCTGAGAACAAGTTGAAAAGTATCTTACTATGCTTCTATGTATCTGCAAAGTACAGAATTATAAAGTTAATATGAATTATACTAAAGTTCTATGAGATGTTAAAAACAAAAAGCATGGAGAATTCCCAATAAAAAGTCAAAATAAAAGATATAGAACAATGCAGATTAGAGTGGGGGGCTTTAGTGGTGTTAAAAGCTGAATTGTACTCAATGCAAATTATAGGATGCTTTCTTGGGGTGGAAAGGAGTCTGGGAACCTAGAACCTGCTTTTTGTTAGAAGTAAAGTTGCTGGTACAAGCTCTTGGTTTTTTTGACCTTGTATTTCTTCATTGTTTTTTTTTTTTTTTAAAGAGTGAAAACTACAATTTACATATGGGACAGCTATATATCACATTTCTCCTACAGATGGTTCTCCTACCAGAAAAAAAAATCCTTCCTTTCTCTTTCTTGATACCGTTTTCCTTTCCCTTCTCCTGCCTTCCCTTCTTCTTCCTCACCTCTCTTTCTATTATTAGTCTATATCTTCTTCCTTTCTTTCTTTCTTCCTCCCTGTTTCCCTTTCCTGTTTCCTTGGTGCCTTTCACACCTTGGTTAATGACACCTAAATGAAGAGAATCACACAGCAACAGTGGTGTTTCATTTGACAATTACATGTCTGTGGATGATTTACTCCTTTTCCTAATTCTTATGAAATTCTTTGGGTCTTCGTATGAATGCATGTCTGTCTGTCTGTCTGTTTTTACTGCTGCTTGATGACTGAGATTGAATTGTTTCCTATTTTCCTCACTCTAAAAACATGTCAAATGTGACAAAATGTAGTAAAGTCATCATGATGAATTGCATAATTACACTGTTTTAAACACATATACTGTTATAGGTATTTTTATTATGATAGAGAATATAACTTTTCAAATAGGCTGTAACTTTATGCTTTTACTTTCTACTGAATTTTTGTCTTCTATTTAAAAATATTATAGTAACTTAGATATTCATTTATTTTCCTCAAGAAATATTTTTTACCACCTGGCATAAGCCAAACACTCTAACAGGTTGTGTATATAATGTCTTGCCGAGGAGATAAACAACTAACTGTGTGATTACAACACAGTAATATTGCTTACGTTGTGGTATAAACAGGCACAGGATTGTATGACTACTCGATACGGATACTTAGCCCTTTCTCATGGGGTGATTTAAGGCTTGTATGAACAGAGGACATCAAGGTTGATTTCTGAATACAG
The DNA here is from genome assembly GCF_001604975.1 of Cebus imitator. Taxonomy (NCBI): domain Eukaryota; kingdom Metazoa; phylum Chordata; class Mammalia; order Primates; family Cebidae; genus Cebus; species Cebus imitator. The sequence goes on from NW_016107329.1 coordinate 2,065,549, forward strand.
TAATCAGCCAGGTGAATGTAGACTGATCAGCGTTGAAAAAGTCATTCCAAGGTGAGAAGGCAGTCTGTACAAAGACACACAGGTGAGACAATGCCGTACCCCAACTGACCCAGCGAGCAGATGAAGAAGGCAAATGATTAGAGTCATGAGTTCAGTAGGGAGCAAGATCATGAAGCACTCTGCAAACGACTTTAGGGGGTTTGTGCTTTATTCTGATAGCAATGAATTTTAAGAGCTGATCATTTGTAGAGGACAATATGAGTAGAAGTGAGCTAGGTATGCGGTGGTAATAACCAAGGTAAGAAAGGATGGCAGATTAAATTTAGTGGAGTAGCAAAAGAAATGGAGAGAAATGGAGATATGGGAGATATGGGAGATATTGAAGAGGGCTCGGAGACTGCGCAGGTGCTTGGGGAATTGCTGCAGAGAATAGCAGATAAGCCTAGGGTGACTCCCCGGTTCCTTGCCTGGGCTTCTGGGTAGATAATGTTGCCCTTTACCAATGGAACATAGGAGGATGGGGAGAAATGAGGATGAGCTGAGAGTGATGGTAAGTTTGGATTCTTGAATTCACAGTTGAAAGATACTTATTTTGCTGTTTGAATATATTTACCTTTATAAATGTAACCTTATTAACATAAAATGTGAAATTCCCAATAAAGAGTTTTCCTATGATTTGAGATTTTTAAAAGGTTCTTTCCACAAGAATTAACTTTTATAAGCAAAATAGATTAAGCAGTAAAAATTTAATAGTCTATAAGTGTTTCTTTCATTTGGCTTGTAATAAAATAAATAAAATTTGTAATCTTTCCTGCAAAGTAGGAAAACACTCCAGGGGATACTAAGAAATATTTAGAGTGATGGAGGTTCAGGTCTGAATGGAACTGTAGAGATATTAGAAATCTAGTCCAACTATTTATTTTACAGATAATGTTGTTTGTAAGGAAAATCCAGGAGTCCTGACATTAACCAGCTATAATTCCATTTACGCGTTCTCAATTCATTTTAAGAAATGTAATGAATATGTTACAGTTATTTTGTTTGCATGGTGCAAGTGTTTGTCATTTCCTGCCGTCCAGCTTTTTCTTTATTTTAAATCCCACTTCTTACCCTGGGCTTTGGCTGGGATTTCTATTCCCTTGCAAGATCGTGCTTCTTCCATTTCTCTAACTTGGAGGCCAAGAGACCTTATTCTGTAAAGAGGAGATGGTAAATATATTTTATTTGCAGGTCATATGATCTTGGTCTCTAAAACTAAACTATACCACTGTATGGCATAATAATAAGCTATTGGCAATAGATAAATGAATGAATGTGGCTATGTCCAATACAAGTTAATTTACAGAAACAGGAGCAGGGTGAATCTGTATGGGCTATATTTTTCCAAGCCATGTGCTAACTCAACAGAAGCAATGCAATGTTATATCATTTCCATTCTCTCTTTTTTTTAACCTTCCTTAATCTTACCATGATCTGTTCACACATATATAAACTTCACTTTGATTGCTGTTTAAAGTTAGTTTTGCTTTTAAAATTGCCTTTTTTATATGAGCGTGTCCTAAGTAATTACCTTGTTCTCAATATGGTGATAAGTGCTTTGCAGCATGTATAAATTCATTTAAAAGTTACAGCAAATCTAAGGGGCATATGCTATTAATATTATCATTGGCACTATAAAGATGAAGAAAGTGACATGGGAAGGCTAAGCAACCTCCCCAGGTTTACCTACCAAGTTAGTGCCTAAGAGAGGAATAGACCACGGGAGTTCACGTGGCACTGACTAATCTCAGCAATTATACTATCTCTTGAGCTTTTTTGCAAGCCTGTAATTTTCATCACAACTGTATTCACTCAAAATTAACCATTTTTAAAAATCCAGATTAAATGCCTCCACAATCCATGTCTATGTTTTTTTTTTTTTGTTTTGTTTTGCTGCTTTGTCTTTTGGCTCACAACACAGTGCCAGGCTCATCAAAGGTACTTGATATATATTGATTGAACAAATAATTGATGTTCACTGCAGTAAATCCTCCCCTGATACCTCAGACAGAGCTGGTGTCTGTGTCCTTGGTGTCCCCAGATGACTTTGTCCTTATCTTATAATGTACCTGCCACATTTCATTATAATCTATTCTTCCTCACACTTTGATGTTGGTAAAAACAGGGATAACATCTCATTCATGTTTGTATATGCAAGAACACAATAAATACTGATATGAACTAAATGCATGCAGTTAATAAATGTGAATTTATTGTATCAGAAAATCTTAGAAAATACTATTAAATTATAACATGTAGATTTATATTACTATACACTTAAATATCATTTTTTTCTGATAATTGATATTATATCAATTAAAGATATGTAATGTCAATTAAAATAAATATTTATTATAAGTCAATTATATAAATAAATATTTATAATTTATTAATATAATTTATAATAAATATAAGACAAATATATAAATGATATTTATATAAGTCAGACAATTCTGTCTGACATGACTGAATTCTTGAGGGCAAGCCTCATATCTTATTATCATATATCTAGCACCTAACTTGTCAATGCCTGAAACAGCTGAAACTTTATATCTATTTACTAAAGGAACACATGCATTGGTTTTTATCTTCTAAATATATATATTATTCAGTTTCACACCTCAAGGAGGTGATAATTTAGCTGTGAGAGCATGCATATACAATGAGACTTAAATTGTAATGCATGTGTTATATACGCAATACCAGAAAGGTAGCAAGAAAAATAAGCTGTTTATTTTACAAAATGAGAGCTGGAAAAAAGCAGATTACCATGGATTAAATGGTCAAATAAATTTTCATGTAGAAGATAATATTTGTGCTCAACAATAAACGAGAGAGTAAATTTGTGCACAGAAAGAAAGATGAGACTATAGAAGGGCATTTTCTCGTGTTCTGAGTCTGCTGAGAAATTTTTAGCTATAAATATGCATTTAGTTTTATCAAATATTTTTACTAAATTTGAAGTGATTATTTTTTTAATTGTGTTACCCTAAATTGATATATCCCAATCTTGCATTTCTGAAATAAAATTCACTTACTTATAATGGGCTTTACTCTTAATATTACATTTAGGATTTTTGTTTCTGACTAATTAGAAATATTATCTTGTAATTTTCTTTTCCAGTAATGTTCTTGCAGGTTTTAGCTATTAATTTTATGTTGGCTTCATTGAAAAAAATGGATAAGACTTCCATCTTTTATATTGTTCTCTAGAAAAGTTTATGTGAAATCAGAATTATTTCTTCCTTAAATGCTAAGATAAATTCCTCAGGAAAGTCGTCTGGTCCTGAAATATGTTCACTCGATGCTTTTAATTAAAGATTCAAACTTTGAACAGATGTAAGATGATTTAGGGTTTCTGTTTCTTATTTTAATTTCAGTAAATTTTATTTGTGAAGGTATTTTCCTATTTTGTCTAAACTTGCAAATGTATTGACATAAAATTGTTCATTATATTTGTATTATATTTTTAATATTTTAGGAATCTGTAATTTTTTCTTATTTTACTTTGTAAATTTTTTTTCTCAAATCTTGTTATGGTTATATAAATTTTATTATTATTTAAAGAACCACACTTTTAGTATTTTTTGATTGAATGTTTATTTCATTGGTTTCTGATCTTAATTTTATTAAGTATTTTATACACCTAGTAATACCACACTTTAGATATAGGGGCAAAGTTTAAAAGGGTCAATGAACCCATATGGTTTTGATAGCTCAATGATTATTATGTTAGTTGTAATTAATTAAATAAATTAAAAAGTTGGGCTGTTTGGGTCAGAGTTTTGTTACATAAATGGTGGAGTTGTGGGGATGACAAGGTCTCTGTTGTGGTTACCCGAATGTGGATGACAGAACTGAATAAAATAGAAAAGAAGGGACAGAAATGGAAGGGAGAAGGGAAGGCGGAAACAGGTAGGGGAAAGGGGGGGAAGCGGAAAGGGGAGGGAGGAGAAGTCAAGGGAGAGCAGAAGTTTGCCAGGACTGGTGATGACGAACTGTGTTGGTCAGCATTCCTCTGTGACTCTCATATTAAGTCAAACTTCTTGTGCACAGGGACTGAAGCACACTTGTTATTGTATTCTTTACACATTTCACAGAGTTTCTCACATAGAAGAAGCTCAATACATATTTAAATAATAATGTAATAAAAGCATTTAGTGGAGCTCCTTTATTCCAGTATGTCCTAAGGAAATTAACTGCCTTCCTCAATCTTATAGACCTGGTCCATAGAAGACCCAGGACTAGCACGACAGTCATCTGAGAGAGGACACATGCCTATGGCGAATGCCATGGTAGGAGATTGGGGATGTCAACTTGGCAATGACAGTGAAAATGCAGAGTCACATTTTGAAAAATCAAGTTGGCATATATTCATATTTTATTGATGGAAAAGCAGTGAGTAAGCCATAGAAATGCAATCTAATAATATTTAGATTGTGTGTCTGTGTATGTGTGTGTATGTGTGAGAGAGAGTGTGTGTTTGTGGTTGTGTATCGAATTTGTTGTTACCAAATCTTGGGCTTACCAGTATTTATCTACAATGTCCTTAATTGCTTTAAAAACTGTCAGTGAAAAACAATCACTGATTAGTCAAGCTCTGGTCTTCTTTTTGAATATGCAACTGGAGTTTTTATAGCTCTTTAAACAACAAAACGAAGTGACCTGTGTAAAGAAACTGGCACCAGGAGCCAAGGGAAAGAAAAGAGGAGCAGAGTATTTTTTTTCTTATAAATTAAACCAAGCGAGGTGTGCCCTGGCTGCCGACCCATGTGCGTGGAGGTCTCTGGTGGACGAAGGGTGCAGGTGCACCGTCAATCACAGCCCGTTTGGCCTCTCTTTCCTTTGTCTGGCTTTACATGCAAACTTTATCTTTTAATGAGATCTCGGCCATTAGAAATCCTTTCAGGTTGTGCTAAGGTTTAAGTTCTTTAGGTATTTTCCTTTTTCAATTACTTTGGCCTCTATCAGCATATTGAATTTTAGGTGTTATGCAAGGTAACTCACAGTTAGTGAATTACGACGGCCACTCTGCTCCTTCACGAGTGAATTATGCAGGCTTGTGGAACCCAAGTACCATGAGTGCTCTAAGAAACTCCTTGGCAGTCCACTTAGTTTGGGTTGGCAAAAGAAAGAAAAGGGAGAGAAATTGGAACAACGTGTCAGGGAAAGTAATAATGGAAATGAGAGAATGCTATATTTTCAGTCCTTTAACAAAGAATACAAAATGGGCAAAAATATTGCCATATTTACATTAATATGCACAGGGATTTGAGTTTTTTACTTGTATAATGTAGAGAGCTCAAACAAAGCACAGACTCAGCATAATTTTATATCAAAAATATGTACTGGCTTATTGTTCCTGTTTATATTAGCATTATTAAGTACTTAAATCTATGAAGTCCTTTATAACCATGCTAAGGTGATGAGAATCTCATAAAACTGGATGAGCAATTTTGAGCTTTTCCTTTTGGATGCCTGGAACTTAGAATAAACCAGTCACATAAACATAAGGACAAATCATAAGGAGAAAAAGCAATACTGGAAGATAATATTAGAGTAGTGCTAAAATAAAGACATGCACATTTATTTAACTTGTGTAGATTTCATGCCATGGAAAATCAGTCATTAGTTAAAATTGGGGAGTTGGGGAAAGACCAGTCTGTAAGTGAAATTTTGTAACATTTCTGAAAAAAAGCAAATAAAGTGGGATAAGAAGGCCTGAGAGCAGGACCGGAGATAAGATGAGAAGAGGCATTGGTCATATCAATGAAAAATGAACATTTATTTTTACACAGATTTTTTTCATCTTTAAGAAGACATTTTCATATATGCTTTCAATATTGCTCCACTATTGTGTAGATTGACATTTTAGGGAAATTCTTTTCTGCACCTATTTGCCAAAGACATGAGTTGTCTAAACTTCCTTTTCTAGGTAGGGTAAATTTAGCGAGGAGATCCTGTGGCCAAGTATGTGGTTATTGGGCAGTTCTGCAGTCTCCAGAGGTGAGAACTATAATTTAAAGTGTTTCAACTCAAACAAATCTTGTATTTCTTGAATGTCATAGTAACTCAATGGGATGAATTAATAAAAGAAAATAAAAATATAAGAGTAGACCCCAAATAATTAATAGGTGTTGAGTGATTGGTTGTATGAGAACATTATGGGAAGCATGGTGCAAGGGGTTTCATGTTTGTGGTAGCATGAGGAAATGTCAATAATTTGAATCTTATTGAATGTGAGCTGCCATATTTGGGGGCTTTTGTTTTCAAAGAATTTTTAAAGTTTGTAAGGAAACACTGCGTCTAATATATAATATCTAGCTAGAATTGAAATCCAAAGGTAAATATTATATTTTCTATTAAGAGGTATTCTAGAAAGAAAAAATGGTTTCTTGTTCTGCTCAATTTCTTAGTATTTGGAAATAGGAATCAGCCCATGAATGAAGAGTGACATTATCGTGAAGATAACACCCAGAAGGAGGAAAGTCCTAGGTGCCTTTTAGGAAGGGAAACAAAAAATCAAACGTGTAACAGACCAGCTGGAGAAGTCAACTGTAGTTCTTCTGCTTGGCCCTGCTGCGGGGCGTTGAAGTACAGGGAGGGAAGGATTTTCTGAAACTAAGCAGAACGAGAAGGGGGCAGCTTAACACACAAAGATTCAAGCACTTGCACGAGTTAGGTGGAGCATTTTGTAGGGTTCTAGCATTTTTTGTCTGAAAATAAGAGGGGTAGTCAGGGAGAGAGTGTGAGACCAAGAATGAAAATAGAGGAAGATTGGAGGAAGAAGGGAAGGAGAGGAAAGAGGAGAGAGAACCCCTACCTTTGAACTGTTAGAGACCTGTTAATAATGCTGGTTAGGGCTTTCTGTGTTTAGAAAGAAGTCTAGAGATTTAATACACCATCTAAGAACCATGCTCACACCTGAGTCCCAACACATTGGGAGGCTGAGGCGGGAGAATCATTTGAGCCCAGGAGTTCGAGCATGCAGTGAGCTGTGATTGTGCCACTGCATGCCAGCCTGGATGACAGACTGAGACTCTGTCTCAAAAAAAAACAAAAACAAAAACAAAAACAAAAAAAAACCTCCCACATACTTCTATTTGGGTATTCTAGGTTTCTAAGAAAGTCTATTAACCAAGGAAAAGAAAGGTAAGTAAATAAATTTAGCAGTCCACAAAACATCTGACTGTTAAAATAAGACATTCCTTAACCTTGCTGTGAAATTTATGTTTGTTGCTACACATATCTTATGGAATATATTAATTAAAGCACATTTTTAAAAAAGGCTTACTTCTTGTTGCAACAGATTGACATGACCTGTATCTCAAATCTTTAATATTCACTTGAAGAAATACCACGAACTCAACTAATTCATAAAAGTTTTCCTGCCTAATGAGATTTATTCCGATTATATGACAAAGATTTAAAGCTATGGTCTGAGACCCTGGGCAGTGTTGAATCACCCTGAAAGCTTGCTCCAATGAGTGGTGCCCAGAGTCCAGTCAATTGCTGCCACTTCCATGGTGGGGTTTGAACAAGCACCCAGGTAACTCCAGAACACATTGAGAACCACTTTATCAGAGAAAATAATAATAATAACAAGAAGTACATAGACCAGTCCTATGGCTGCAAACCTAGAGAATCTAACTCAGCAAGTCTGGAACTTGGACCAGTAATTGGGGCAAGGTTTGGTGACCACAATCTTCTAGACAGTTAGTTCTTGGTCTAGTGACAAAATGTTCAGAAATGATGACCTAAAAATAAGATATATTAGGATTGATGTTGGTTGCAGATCCCTGCTAACTAGAAACTTATTTATCTAAAGTTTTGTAAAGATTCCTTTTTTTCAAGAGAGAGAGAGAGAGAGAGAGAGAGGATCTCACTTTGTTACCCAGGCTTGAGTGCAGTGGCCCAGTCATATCTCACTGCAGCCTCCACCTCCTGGGCTCAAGTGATCCTCCTTGCATGAGCCTCCTAAGTAGCTGGAACCACAGGTGTACATCACCATGCCTGGCTAATTCTCAAATTTGTTGTAGAGACAGGGCTCTGCTGTATTGCCCAGGTTGGTCTCAAACTCAGTGGGATTACAGGCATGAGCCACTGAAGCTGGCCTAGTTTTGTGAAGATTGTTTTTACTGTGTTAGTAATTTTAGCTCAGCCAGCAGCAGCATTGAAAGGCATAAGGAGTTAAGGAGAGCTCTTCCATATTCCATGTGAATGATATCAATTTGTTTTTGTTTTGCCTTTTATTTGTGACTGTGGAACTGAAAGAAGGAGAAAAGGTTAGAATTGAAATATAAGTCAATCGCCAAGAAGACTGGGACAATACAGAATAGGGAAATACCCTCGATTGCTTCCAGACCTTTTATGTTATGTTTTTAAGCATTTCTCATTAAAATTAACTGTATGGACTTATGCATTTAAACAAGGAGAAAGCACCCTGCTTTAGTATAGGTGCTTTATGTGCCTTACATTTGAGAGCTTCTTCTTCTTTTCTGCTCTAAGCAGTCCAGGAAGTAATTTGCCAATGGAGAGCTACTGTCTTTTTTTTTTTTTTTTTGCCAATGCCAATGAGACATAGTCTTAATTGCAGATATATATGTTTTTCTAGGTGAATTCTTATTGTTGAAAAGTAGTATAGAAATTAGTCTATTTTTATGCTGAATGCAAATGAACAGTTTGGAAAAAATTGTGGGTTGCTGACCTTTAAATCATCAAAATTCTGTAGGTTATATATTACAAATAAAAATATTGAAAAATCTCACATTTCATTTTTGAGGCTAGACAGGTGAAATCCCCAGCCTCTCTCCCCCAATCCCCTACCCATGCCCCCCACGTACAAAAGTGTGAGTTCTGGTTTCTGTGGTTGTCCAGTAATGAGAAAGTGCTACTGAGGTCAGTACTGAGTTTTAAATGTCTGGCTGTTGGTGGTAAGGTAATTAGGTGTTTCTGAGTCCAATTTATTACTAGGGCAAGCTCATTTTTCATTCAAGGGAGTTCTGTTATTCACACTGCATGATGAATTTGATTTTTATTAAAATATCAATACCATTGGGAAATATGTCTTACGTGAGAATAAACAACTACAAAAACTCCATTCAGATACTGCCTCTCTTGCCAATCTTTACTGTAATGATTTTATCAATCTTTTGCATATAATACCCTCTATGAGATATGTTCCATCAGTGAATATCTTTCTCTGTCACCTGTCCCTGGTGCGTTAGGCTTTTAAACCCTGCCTTCAGGTTTATTGGGAATCGCATGCCTCATTTGGTGCCTTTGCAAAACCACCCATGATTTATTACACATCCTAGGGCGGAGTTTGCTGAGCACAGTGTTCAACCCCCAGAAGGCTCTGGAATCTCTTCTGATCCTTAGCATTTTCTAGATGGCCAGATTTAGAGTTCAATACTAGTTTCCAGACATTTTATAAATTTATGCATTTCTCAATAAATTTAAATACACTAGATCCATTTATTCAACCTGGCTCCATGACTCGGGTGAACAGAGAAGTAATAACTTGCTACTATCCAGGCCAAGATCAAAACTCCACTATGAATTATAAGATCTCAAGCACCCAGATTTGCTTAATAGTTGTCTGAGGTCAATTTTATTGATAATGCAACACAGTGTATTTAAAAATAGTGTGCCAAAAAATGTGGGCTATGGAGAGGAATAGGATTTTAAGTCAAATGGGTTTGAGAAATGCTGTGTAAAATACAGGTGTAACATGCATCATAGCATGTGCCACTACTGCCCAGAGATGTACTTGCAGTTTAGTATATTGAAGGCCATAATAAGTACTCTTGTAAATTTAAAATCCATTATATCTTATTTAACTCTTGCTTGTTGAAATGTATTAAATTCCATAATTTCTTTTTTTCACATGTAAACTCTTTATATCTGCCTGAACTCTTATCTTAACTGGGACAGAATTGGGGAGATGCTGGCATAAAACTCTTTTCAAGTTTGATATATCAGGTGCAAAATTTTCAATATTGTTTCCTGAAGTTGTTCTACTATCTTAGAGATTGTGTTTACTGACGTACTTGGTGTACTGTACTCTGTGATCTTGCAATGCACTATTTAATAACAGTCAAAATAGAAAACTGAGACTGCTAGACTGTTCCGCCTAGTGGTTTCTCTTTTTTTGAGATGGAGTTTCGCTCTTGCTACCCAGGCTGGAGTGCAATGGCGTGATCTCGCTCACTGCAACCTCCGCCTCCTGGGTTCAAGCAATTCTCCTGCCTCAACCTCCCAAGTAGCTGGGACTACAGGCATGCGCCACCATGCCCAGCTAATTTTTGTATTTTTGGTAGAGACGGGGTTTCACCTTGTTGACCAGGATGTTCTCGATCTCTTGACCTCATGATCCACCCACCTCGGCCTCCCAAAGTGCTGGGATTATAGGCGTGAGCCACCAAGCCCGGCCCCACCTAGTGGTTTCTATGTTTCATCCATTATCAATCTATCTTCCTCTACTCCCATTACTGGCAGAATGGAAGAACATCTGTAGTTTCTCTATTCTTGGACCTTCACTATCATTTTGATGTTGTGATCTGCTGACCTACCTAATTGTTGCTGATCTGCTGATTACTTCTCCTGCCTGCTTTTTGGACTTGAGGCTTTAATTCAAGCTCTCCAGGTTCCAGCCTGCTTGTGGTGTTCCCTTCCTGAACACTGGCCCTGTGAGCTTTCAGCTTGCTCAGCCAGTTTTTACAATTGTTTAATTTATTGTAATAGGTAAATAAATAATCTATATCTACATATCTGTACATTTCTATATTCATAGCTCTATATCTTCACATAGCTCTATATCTCCATATGTAAAGTCTGCTACTGGTGCTGCTTCCTTGGTTGAAGCTCTTTTAGGGACTTCTCAAAATAGAGGCTCTTGTTGCTCAGGCTGGAGTGCAATGGCCCGATCTCAGCTCACTGCAACCTCAGCCTCCAGGTTCAAGCGATTCTCCTGTCTCACCCTCCCAAGTAGCTGGGATTACAGGTGTGCATCAACACGCCCATATTATTTTGTATTTTTAGTGGAGATGGGATTTCTCCATGTTGGTCAGGCTGGTTTTGAACTCCCAACCTCAGGTGATCCATCCGCCTCAGCCTCCCAAAGTGCTAGGATTACAGGCATGAGCCACTGTGCTCAGCCCAGAACTTTTAATCTTAGTTTACTGTTGGACTGCCTCCCATCGTCCAGCATAGAACTCTCAATGGAAGACACTCGAAAAAGCACTGGACCTCAATCTCCCACTGAGGCTGCTATTTAAGAGCCATGAAAGGCAATGCTCTGGTTTCAGAAAGAGAAGTATTTACCTTCAGGTCTGCACGGTTGCAGTTTATAAGACCCTCAATCTGTTGACATGGAAAGTGCCTTACCATGCACTCCCGTCCCTGAGTGCAGACTGGTGAATATAGGCAGTGCTCATCTCTCCTTAGGGCTTTTTAATAGTGGCAAGAAGCAACCAGCAAAAATCAATAATCTGAGTTTTCTTAGTATTTTCTAATGTTGCTGCACAAGTGGAAATGTGATCTCCCTTCTAAGAAACAGCACCAGCTTCTTTTGTCCAGGTTTTGTTAAGGTATGAGAAGCTTTCAGGTTACAGTAGCCCACACTGTGAAATACCCTCCCTACTAATTCCACCAAACAAATGCTGCTGGTTTAAGTCCTGCTACTTGTAAGCCCCTACTTCCAGGTACCTAAATCTATACTAGCTGGGGTCAGGCAAGGTGGCTTATGCCTGTAATCCCCACACTTCAGGAGGCCAAAGTGGTCAGATCACCTGAGGTCAGGAGTTCAAGACCAGCTTGGCCAACATGGTGAAACCCCATCTGTACTAAAAATACAAAAATTAGCTGGGCATGGTGGCACGTGTCTATAGTCCCAGAAACTTGGAGGTTGAGGCAGGAGAATAGCTTGAACCTGGGAGGTGGAGGTTGCAGTGCGCTGAGATTTTGCCACTGCACTTCAGCCTGGGCAACAGACCAAGACTCTGTATCTAAATAAATAACCAAATAACTAACAACACTAGTTGGGACTAGGTTTGCCTGTGAGTATTAGTAACAGTAACAGCACACAGCAAATTAAGAGGGGCTTAAACAAGATGTACATTTTTGCTCTTATGTTCAAGATGTCTGGTAGTGATCTGGGTCATGACTGGTATTTTTCACCCTGCAGTCAGAAACTTAAGTACCATGTGTGAAGTGATGAGCTGGAAAGCAAACAAACAAAACTATGGACTCCATAAGCAGCTATTACAGCTGCGGAGCAGATATTGCCCTTCACACTCAGTAGGAATTCTTCTCTAGCTTCACCTTTGTCAGCAAGGACATATGAAAATGACAGGAACATAAAATGTGTTAGGAGTTTATATTCAACTCTGGGTGATTTCTTTCATATTTGCATTACAAAATTGATGATGTTTAAAGAAAACAAAGTTGTAATTGGCTTTCACTTTGTGTGTAGACATCATCATTACTTCTGTTGCTTAAGCCCATTTGGAGATTAAAAAAATAAGTAAAGAGGAAATCTGGATTTCGACATCAGTGTGAGGTTCAGTTGTGAGAAACAAAGGTCATTTATAGAAAGCACTGTTTACATTTGATTTCCCATGGGAAACCCCTGAGCCAAACAAGGTAATGATTACCCCAAATTGGAACTAAATGTTAATGCTTCTTGTTAGAATGGAGGTTTCAGTTCAGGATATCTAGAGGCCACTGAGAATTCTTTTTGTGTATGGCTACACAGCCTTTTCTGAAAGCACAAATTAACTAAATGGAAGCGGCACTTTCAGACTTCTCTAGCATCAGTAAGTAGACACAAGCAGAGTTCAGCTTGAAGATGGAGATTAGCTAAGCAGCACTAAAGGACATACTAGGCGACAGAGAACCAAACAGCAGTGGCATAGGGGAAGGATTATGTTTATCCTGCATGCTGAATTAGTACAGCCTAGCATACTTGCCATTTTTTTGAACTATTATGAATTACCAGAACAGAAAATAAATTCAGAATATTAACTTCCGTATAATCTGGTGAATTTAAAATCTAGAAATTCCATCTAGTACAAAACACTGGGGTAACACTAGATAAAATATAAAACTGCAAGAAAATACAGGAAATCTTCAAGTTTCTCAAAATAAAATGAGATAGGACTAACTGACAGAACTAAACTAGAGCGGAGGCTGGTGATGGTTTGAGAATTGAGCAAACTTGGCCTCATTGTACATTTTTAGCACTGTGATTTTTGTTTCAGTGAAATAAACTAGGTATAACACAGATTTAAATACCACAATTAGTTGCATTCTAGCGTTAGCAAATGTTTTTTTCCAAGTGCACACAGAACCTCATGAAAATTGACCAAACTTCAGTAGAGATCAAAGAATAATTTTCATATAAATCATATTTCATTAACTAGAAATTGGTTCCAGAAGATCTAGTTTAAAATCCTATATATTTGGACATTAGAAATAAGATATAACTGCACAAAAAACTGTTCAAATAAGCACGTAAAAAGATGGAAGTAAAAATATAAAATGCATCCTTATTTAACTTTATATGGGCATGTTTAGACGTATACATATTTATTATCATTAGAATTGTATTAAGACAATTTTCATGTGAGAGTTATTTTCTGATGCTTCCATCAACCCCATCTGAATCTGTATCATTACTTCCCTTTTGAAGACGATAAACAGAAGTTCTTCAAAAAGTTAAGCCCTTCATCTAAGTTGATGCAGCAGTTATTATTGGGTGAGGATTTAAACCTTTTGTTTTTCCACCATTTTTTTTCTCTGTTTTAAACATGTCTTCTCACTTTCTCTCATACTCAGAATCCCATTCTATTTCTTTGTTGATCTCAAACAGGCTTTGCTTTTGCAAATCTAAGCATTAAATTAGTTTGCTTGAAATATGCCTTCCCATTCAAATTCACACATCAGCAGCTGGGCCTAGTAGGGAGAGTGTTAGTCCTCAGACAGGGAGATCAATTTCCAGTCCAGGCTCTGCTGACTCTGTGACTATGGACAAGTAATTCACATATGATTTCTCAATTATACAAGATAAACATGGACACTCACTTTGCTGGGTTGCTGCAGATTAAAATTCTGTACATAAAGCACCTGATTTATAGTAGGACCCTGTTAACTATTTTGTGGTGCAAAAAATTTAAGAATCACAATTGAGACCTGGTTTTAAATTCTGATGCCATTCCTGATTGCCTATGTCTTCTCTGGCCATTACCTAAATTCCAAGTGTTTTCTTTCCTTTTAAAATAGGAGTGTTAACTCTTATTGCTGTGAGAATTGATAAATGAGATACTAAACAAATTGTAGCTAGTATTGCCATTGTTTGTGTTGCTTTTGTAGTTAAAAAATGACTTGATGGCTGGGTGCAGTGGCTCATGCCTGTAATTTCAGCCTTTGGGAGGCTGAGGAAGGCAGATCACCTGAGGTCAGCAGTTAAAGACCAGCCTGGCCAACATGGTGAAACCCCATTACTACTACAAATACCAAAATTATCTTGGTGTGGTGGAACACACCTGTAATCCCAGCTACTTAGAAGGCTGAGGCAGGAGAATCACTTGAATACAGGAGGCGGAGTTTGCAGTAAGCCGAGATTGTGCCACCGCACTCCAGCCTGGTGACAGTGAGACTCCATCTCAAAAACAAAAAATAAAATGACTTGACAACCAAACTATTGAAAACTTGTAATTACAGGATTTCACTATATTTAATGCCTTACAAGTAGCATATACCTATTGGAGGTTAGGAAAACAGACTTAAAAGTATTCCAATGGACACATCATTCTGCATGTGTCCATTGGAATAAATTAGTGGGAGGGAAAAAATACATTCTTTCAAAAATGAGATTGAACTTGAGTAAATTCGAGTGTTGCTCATTATCCCTGCCCTGTACATTCACTGAATATGAGCTGATAATTTTCAAACATGAGATATTGCAACAGCAATATTAATTAATGAGTTATTAATGTATCAATGCCAATGCTTCTAAACTGCCTAAATTAACTGCTTTGGACACAGGACTGCAACTCTAAATGACCTCAAAATAATATTTAGAGATTTGATAGAATAGAATATCTTGAAATATGCCTGGTTATCTTTCTGATCAATCCTAAATTAATTTTATTTGGTTGAAGAGCTTATTTGAATAGCAGAGTGTCTTTGAAAAGTAAGTCTCCTTAAGTTCCTCTAGAATAAATGTTCAACAAATAATGGACCCTGGGACAAATGTGTCTCTCTGCCTGTTTCTGCGAATAAAGTTGTACTGACAAACAGCCATACCTGTCTGTCTGTGCATTGTCAGAGGCTGTTTTTCTGCTAAAATAGCTGAGTTGAGCAGTTGCAACAGAGACCATAGGACGCACCAGACCCTTCACAGAGTCAGCCCACCCCAGCTCTAGGCTTAAAATTCATGAGACGATCCATCATTATCATGTTTAACAAACGACCTTTTCCTTTTTTACCTTTTCCTTCTGTTACTCTCGTCTTTGCCTAGAAGTATATTTGAAATGAATTTCATTGTTTTGTCATCCATTTGTATGATTTAGCTTATAATTTTTATTACCAAGGCATAATTCTATTATACTTTTCTACCATGTATAATAGAATTCTTCTTCGGGAAAAAAACTAATTTTCAATAATGTCACACTTCCTCTTCATTGGAGAGTGTACTGTGAAATTTTTCTCAGTCATATAGTTTCATACCTTGTTTTCAACTTGCTTCCAGTGGACAAATGTCTCTTCCAGTAGTTAGCAACAGGATGAGTGGACACTGCATGCTGCTAGCTATTGAAGATTAAGAGCATATATATTGAGAAACACTTTATGGTTACAGTATAATTTTGAAACACTTATTTCTGCAGTTGCAAAATATTGCTAAAACCAACTAAATGATGGTTTAAAATGGTTAATTCCATTCTGTCCTGATAGGATCAGTAAATGAACAAAATGAAAGTGTGCTAATTTGTTGCCTCTACCCACTCCCTTAGGGTATGCATGTGCTGTAAGATTAAACACTGTAGTCAATTATTTTTAATTATGTTTGTGACAGTCTTATTGTTTATACCGTGGCTATATACTATACAGGTACCTTATTGTGCTTAATTTTCTTATGCCTCTCAGACACTGCTTTATTTTTCTAAGACATTGAAGGACTGTGGCAATCCTGCTTTGAGCAAGATGATTGGTGCCATCCTTCCAACAGCATGTGCTCACTTCATGTCCCTATGTCTCATTTTGCTAAGCCTCATAATATTTCAAACTTTTTCATTATCAGTGTATCTCTAATGGTAATCTGTGATCAGTGATCTTTGATGAGACTTTTGTAATTGTTTGAGGCACCGTGAACCGTGCCTGTAGAAGACGACCGACACTACGTGTCGTGTGTGTTCTGACTGCTCCGCTGACTGGCCACTTCTCCATCTCTCTCTCTTTCCTTGAGCCTTTATATTCACTCCTTTTTAATCACTATTGATATACAATAGTGAAATTAGTCCAACTAATAACCTATAATGCCTTCTAAGTACAAGTAAAAGGAAGAGTCACATGTCTCTCACTTTAAATCAGAATCTTAGTGAGGAAGACATGTCAAAAGCTAAGACAGGCTAAAAGCTAGGCCTCTAGCAGCAAGTTATCCAGAAGATTTAGCTAAGAACATGGATGAAGGTGGCTTCACTAAAAACCAGATTCTTAATGTAGATGAAAAAAATAGCCTTATATTGGAACAAGATGCCATCCAAGACTTTGACAGCTGGAGAGGAAAAGACAGTACTTGGCTTCAGAGCTTCAAGGGACAGGCTCACTCTCTTGTTAGGGACTAATGCAGCTGGTGATTTTAAGTTGAAGCCAATGCTCATTTAACACTCTAAAAATTTTAGGGCCCTTAAGAATTGTGTTGCATTTGCTCTATAAATGGAACCACAAAGCCTAGATAACAACATATGTATTAACAGCATGATTTACTAAATATTATAAGTCCACTGTTGAGAGTTACTGCTTAGGAAAAGAATCCTTTCAAAATATTACTCTTCGACAAAGCACCTGGTCCCCTGAGAGCTCTGATGGAGATGTATGAGAATATTAGTGTTTTTCGTGCCTGCTCGCACCACATCCATTCTGCAGCCCGTGGATCAAGGAGTTATTTTGCCTTTTGAGTCATTATTTAAGAAATACATTTTCTAAGGCTTACAGCTTCTGTAAATAGTAATTCCTTCCTCATGGATCTAGGCAAAGTACATTTAAAACCCTCAATGAGATACCATCTCACGCCAGTTAGAATGGCAATCATTAAAAAGTCAGGAAACAACAGATACTGGTGAGGCTATGGAGAAATAGGAACACTTTTCCACTTTGGGTGGGAGTGTAAATTGGTTCAACCATTGTGGAAGACAGTGTGGTCATTCCTCAAGGATCTTGATCCAGAAATACCATTTGACCCTGCAATCACATTACTGGGTATATACCCAAAGGATTATAAACCATTCTACTATAAAGAGACATGCACACGTATATTTATTGCAGCACTATTTACAACAGCAAAGAGTTGGAACCAACCCAAATGCCCATCAATGACAGAATGGATAAAGAAAATGTGGTATATATACACCATGGAATACTATGCAGCCATAACAAAGAATGAGTTCGTATCCTTTGCAGGGACATAGATGAAGCTGGAAACCATTTTCCCCAGGAAACTAATACAGGAACAGAAAACCAAACACCACATGTTTTCACTCATAAGTGGGAGCTGAACAATGAGAATATATGGACACCAGGAAGGGAACATCACATAGCAGGGCCTATTGGGGGAGGTGGTGAAAGGGGAGGGAGAGAATTAGGACAAATATCTAATGCATGTGGGGCTTAAAACCTAGATGGTGGGTTGATGGATGTAGCAAACCATGATGGCACGTGTATGCCTATATAACAAACCTGCACGTTCAGCACACGTATCCCAGAACTTAGGGTAAAATAATAAAAATTTTAAAAACCTCTGGAAAGGATCCACCATTCTAGATGCCATTAAGATCATTTGTGATCACGGAAGAAGGTCAAAATACCAACATTAACAGGAGTTTGGAAGAACTGGGTTTCAAGACTTCAGTGGAAGTCACTGCAAATGGGGTGCATAGTAGGAGAACTAGAATTAGAAACAGAGCCTGAAGATGTGACTGAATTGCTGCCCTCTCATGATACAACTTGAATGGATGAGAAGTTGCTTCTTATGCATAAGCAAAGAAAAGAGTTTCTGGAGACGGAAACTACTCCTAGTGAAGATGCTGTGAACATTGCTGAAATGACAATAAAATATTTAGAATATTTTATAAACTTAGGGATTAAAGCAGTGTCAAGGTTTGAGAGGATTGACTCTAATTTTGAAAGATATTTCACTGAGGGCAAAATGTTATCAAACAGCATCTCATGTTACAGAGCAAGCATTCGTGAAAGAAAGAGTCACCGAAGGAAACTTTGTTGTTTTAAGAAATTGCCACAGCACACCCAAAGTTTCAGCAACCACTGCCCTGACCATCAGCAGGCACCAACATGGAAGCAAGATCCTCCGTTAGTAAAATAATTATGACTTGAAGTCTCAGATAATCATTAGCATTTTTTAGCAATATAGCATTTTAAAATTAAGGTATGTACAATGATATTGCACATTTAATAGTCTATAGTGTAAACACAACTTTTATATGCACTGGGAAACCAAGCAATGCGTGTGACTCCCTTTATTGTGATACTCCTTTTTTTACAGTGGTCTGGAAGCAAACTCACAATTTCTCTGAAATATGACTGTTTTTGAACATAGAAAAATCAGAAAAAATATAACAATTTTGTACTGTGCTAACAGGGCAATTATTATTACTTGTTTAAAATTGGTTTCAGAATTCAGCGTAAGTAGACAATATCGGTTTAAATGGTGGGAGTTAAATGAACAAATTACACAACCCGTGTATTAGGAAATGCAGGTTGCAGCTTCACAGGTCCTTTAGTCTATGCTACTAATGAAGCAATTTGCTCTGCGTCCAGTCCCATTTCACTAGCTGTCATCCACGATTAACGAATGCCGCAGAAGGGTCACTCCAGATCAGCACCCTTTCTTTGCAGAGATGCCCACTTAAAGGAGAAGGGTTTTTTTTTTTTCCTGCTATGGGTGATGCCACAGGTGAAAGTCATTCCATGGGAGATTTTTCTAAATCTTTTCATTAGGTATCATTGAAAAAGACAAACCTCCCCGGCTCAAACAACCTATTTTTATGGCTAAAAGCTTATTTAACACAGGACTAGGCTACCTCTATACAACCTCCAGAGAGGAAGAAAGAAATCAAACAAACAAACAGAAAACAACATTAAAAAAAAAAAAAACAAGCAAACCTGGGAGTTTTCAAGGAGCACTTAATACTTAAGGAAAAGAACAGTGGTTTATTGACTCATACATTTCCCCCAGAGCTCCTTGCTTGAAGGGAGACATTGTAACATTGTACTGCCTACAGGCTTTTCCAGAAAGGCTCTTAATTAAGATTAAAGCACGACCCAAACTCTTACATCTCTCCTTCTCTTTCTTATTCTTTTTTATATAACAGATCTCTATTTTGTAAGTCTCTTTTGGAAAAAGACAGTAAAAAAAAAATGCAACACATCACACAATATGGCAACCACCCTGTAAAATGAAACATTACCAACAAATGTCAGAAAGTATGGAATTTTTTTAAAAAAGAAAGCTCTGTTTAGTCATACAAGTGATTTACATCTTCTGTAACATAAATTTAGTATTGTATATACTCGATCTGTGTAGTCTCATTACCAGAAGTGCATACATATCACTATTTGTTTTTAAAAATTAAATAAAAATATACATCATGGTATTTCAGGTGCATAAGAAATCATACATGATTTAAAATAATCGAATCAGCTTAGTTCATAGAATAAAGTCTCCACTATATACAGAATTGTACTTATGTAATAAATATTTATTGAGCACCTAATATATGTAAAACATTGCTTATAAATTAAAGAAGTTCACATTTATTCAGCAGTTAATTTAACCAAGGACTTTACTACTACAAAATGATTTTTTTTAAAAAATGAGAAAGTAAGTTTGTTTTTTTCATTTAAAATTCTTTATCAACATTATAGACATCTTTTGGATGAACCAAATGTAATTTTTAAAATAGAAGTTGTTGAATTGAATGGCCTAATTTCTTTGGGAAATATCACATACATTTTGGGGCCACCTTAACAGCCTAAGGAAGCAATGGGGTATTGGTGCTGCTAACTCTTTGGGGAAACACTTTGCAGAGGTTCATAAAGCCATTTGAAAATTTTTATTGCAATAAAATCCTAAGCAGTAAGGCAAGAGTGAAATGACTGAAACAAATAGAGGTTTGCAACATACTAACTGATGTTTACTGAGCACTTGCTAGGAAGTCAGCACTGATCTAAGCCCTCTCCATGACTTATCTCATTTAATCTTTAGACAATTGCATATGGCAGGCTCCATTAATTTTACCAAGTTGCAGAATCAGAACAAGGATCAGCTTAGAGTAGTTTGAGACCTAGGAATTAAATCTCAACTCCAAAGCTCATGCTTTTACCTCATGTAAAATATGGCAAGCAACTGAAACAAAAAGTCCTGCTTTCTGGAACAAACATTTGCAGCTGACCTCTAATCTAAGAGGCAGATTTGCAATCAATTTCATGTTCTTTGGAGAGCAGCTGCAGCCACTAATCAAAGGGCATGTATTTGCAACCGTAGGAAGGAAGTGAGTAGACCATTTGGTTTTTAGCAGCAGGTGCACAAATAAAAATTAGCATTAGCAATTTCAGTTTTGAAAATTAAGAGTGTATATTTGGTGATCTTTCCATTCTTATGTCTCTTTGACTTAAACTAAAAAGCATGATGCTTTAGTTTATATTATAGACCTTTAGCAATTGAAAAGCTCTTAATAGAAATATTCTATGTCCATTAATAGAAATAGTTCTCTGTTAAAAACGTTTGAGAAAGCCACTGTAAAAGACTCAGTTTATTAAAGTTGGAAGTATTTCAAAGAAATTAATGTGTGTTTACAGAATAAATTATAATAGAAATATTTAACAACAGTTCAGGCTCTTGTTCATCAGAATAGATGTTGGCTTAAACAACATATGTGAATGTGTGAATTTGACAGATTCTTAAACAATTAGAGATATGTGGGTATTACGGATTGAATTCTGTCACTCTCATCACACACTCCCCCAATTCATATATTAAAGCCCTAACTCCCAATGTGACTACATTTGGAGATAGCGACTTTAAGGAGGTAATTAAGGTTAGGTGAGTTTGTAGGAGGAGGACCTAATTCAATTGGATTGGTGTCCTTAAGAGGACAGCAGAGGGGCCAGTATATGAAGGACAACTGTGTGAAGACACTGTAGCCAGGCAGCTGTCCACAAGCTAAAAAGAGAGACTTCACCAGAAACCAACATTTCTGGCAACTTGATCTTGGTCTTCCAGCCTCTCAAGCTGTGAGAAAATAAAATTCTTCTGTTTGTTTAAGCCACCTAGTCTGTGGCCTTCGTTACTGTAGCCCTAGAAGACAAATACAGTGGGAGTAACTATGTTTAAATGCAATTTTTACTTTAATTTTTAAAATCAATAATACATAGAAAGAGCTGATATAGTGAAACTGTTACATGAGTTTCGTAAATAACAGTAAGACAGTAACATTAGAAAAACAGTCCTGGGTTCTCAATTTCTAGGAAAAATTTTCTACATTTAAAATATTTATCCCGGCATATATCTTTATACTTGTAAGTAAGCCAGGTTTGTTTTTTAAAAATTCTATTTTGCATAATAACTGCGAAATTCAAACTCTCAAAGATTTTACTCTCTTCTCTTACACTGGGATCAAACACACACACAGACTTCCCCTTCCTTTGATGGTATTGACATAGTCATGTCATAATTTTAAGTTAAATCAACACTAAGCATTTACATTATTATGGCTATCAAATAATATGTCAGTAAATCATACAAGTAATCTATGATTATATATTCCTCTTTTAAAATGTATTTTCTCTAGCATTAGCAATAGTCCTGTTTATTCATTTTGCTTACTTATACTTATCTAGTATATATCAATCATCCATTCCCTAAATCTCTTTCCAAGATGTATCTCAACTTGCAATATTCCCAAATCATCATCATTTTTCCCTATTGGAATTATTCTTCTGAATTTAACACTGTCTGCTCATTCTCCAGGCCTGCTACTGGGCTGAGCTAATATCTGAGTATATCCCTTTACATTCTTCTGGTAATTTCTTTTAATTTTCTCCCAGCTGAGTCTCCTGTTGCTGAATTCTATGTTTTCCCTTTCCTTTTCTCTCATTTGTTCCTTCATTTTAGTAGACTAAATCTTATAGCGGTTTCTTGAGAAAGAGTGCATGGAGGCTAAATTTGTGACTTTTAATGTCTGAACACATCTTTATTATTCAACAATTTCATCATGTTTATAATTTCATCAAATAGGATAAAATTATGAAATGCCACTGTTGTGGATTCCGCTAGACCCTACTAGACCAGACAAATAAAAATGGAGTCACTCATGCTAAGTGCCACAGAACCAAATTAAAACTTTAAGGGAGTAGGTAGATCCCAAACAGACCAGTTTTTCCTGAGAACAAGAAATTCCAGTCTGCCTGCACCACCATAATAAGAAACTCCCCTCTATTTTAACTTAAAAAAAAAAGTACCCTGATGTTAATCAATAGCTTTCCTACCAATGCTCTGTCTTCTTGTTCCCACCTTACAAGATCCACTGTTCTGCCTTTGTCCAGTGGGAGTCCTCAGGACCTCTTGTAGAATAGATGCTGCACTGATTCATGATTTGCAAATAAAAAACCAAGCAGATCTTTCACTAAATTTGTTGTAATTTTGTCTTTTGGCAAATATAAAAAAACTTCTCTGGAAGACTTTTTAAATTTATAGTTTAAAAACATTTCTTTATGTGTTTCATAGTTACTGATGACTCCAAAGACATCCTGAATTTTAATCCTTTGCATGTAACTGATTTCTTTGGTAATTTAAGAATATTCTTTGTACTTAAGATTCTGAAATTTTATGAGGATAAAACATTGTTTTGGTTATTTTTCAGACCATGGCATTTACAACTGTAAAGTCATGTGTTTAGTGGGATATTTAACTTTTCTTTTGCTTTTGCTTAAGTCTTTCTCTTTATTTTTCATTTTTTATTTTTTATTATTTTTTTTACTTTTATGGTCTAACAATTTTATTAAGTAAATGTACTTCCTGGGATGTTCTTGACATTTTCTTAACTTTATTCTCCTTTTTGGTCCTATTATTGTGAAAATTATCTCCTTTCTTTAACTTAAATATGCTATTGATTTTTAAAACTTTGTTATCAAATTATTTATCTTTCAGGATTTTTTTTTCTTTTGAATGTTACCTCTGTTGTTAATTTATGAATGCAATATGTTTTTTTACCTTTTAAAGATAATAATTACAGATGGTTTCTTGGCCCCCTTCATTGTCTTTGGTTTCCTCTCAGTTCCTGTGATTCTTTCGGTTTACACGTCTCTGTATTTCAGGACACAGGCTTTTCTTAACCGTCTAATAGCGATTATCTGTGTGTTGATATTTCAGGTTAAGCACTAAATATTTTATGGCAATCTTGGGCAGATATTCAATTTCTTCTTCACTTCAGTAATCATATTAAGGTTTTTATTGTCTCCAATGGTTGGTATCTCCATGTCATGTCATATGTTGTGAGACATATCACCTTCTCCAGAGTAGAATTTAAATATGTTTCCAGCAATTAAGCATTTCTTAGACTACTTGTAAAATTTCTATAGATACATAAGAATGCAATATCTCTAATAAGATAAAAGTTGGTCCTCTCTCATGAAATAGACTCAATGTAAGCAGGTAGTACAGGGCAGGTACAAACCCCCGTTCCACAAAACTTACCTATTTCTCGACCGGAGGAAAGAAACAAAGAATGCAGAGTAAGCAGCTGTCTCATAAAAATGTGATATGCAAATTGTACACATCATTTCTACTTGTGTCCCATTATTGCAAATGGAGTCACATGGCTTTACCAGCTGCAGTGGCAACTTTGAAGAGTCATGTTTACCTGCGTGACCATGTGCTCAGACAAAAGTTAGAGCAATGAACATTTCTATTACTAAAAGGAATAAAAAGAGAGTAAAAATTGATTAAAAATTAGCAATGATGCCCACAAGAGCCAAATACTGGGAGTTGGAGATCTCACAATTCAGGGTGTAGATTTTTATTTAATTTTGCTTATTTCAGTACCATGTGTCTGACATCGGCTGTACTTGATTTCATAGTCAAGAATTTCTGTTTTCTTGGCTCTCTCCTTTGATTTTTAAAGCTCCAAGTTTCTGCCTTAGAGTTGGGAGTTGTTTGTCTAGCTCAGTAACTTGGGAAAGATGTACAGTTGCTTAATTCTCAACTATAATTGAGAAGACTCAATTGAGTCTGCTCTTTCTAGCCCTATGGGAAACTCCAGAGCAACTTGGAGCTTCCAATTCTTGAGCCATCCTAGGAATCTGTGGTGTAAACAGTCTTCTTTTCTGGATTTTCATCAGAAATTTCTGGCCAACACCTAGGTACAGCTTAGGTTTAGCTTTCTTTAGCTCATTAAGTTACTCACTCAAACTCTGCAGCAGTTGTTTTCTTTCCTATTCCCCTTGTTTTTGTAGATATATGACTTAAAAAAAAACAAACCTTTATTCTATTTTTAGCAGAGTTTTTAATATTTGACACAGTATCATTACGTTACTATCTTAGTAGAAGGTAGAAATGATACAGTGCAACAAAATGTGACATACACTCGTCTCTGGACTCTTTTCCGGTAAAATCAGACAAGAGAAAATAGAGAAATTGGGACCTAAGGAAAATATATTCATTTCTTTCTGACAAAATGATTACATTTTTGACACTAAACACTTTCCTTTTCATATTAGTTGGGTCTATGTAATTTTGTTGCAAAACCATGTAGACATGAGAGATTGCTAAGTGATTCTAAATGCTGACATAAGTTGAATGGAAAGGCAGAGACTTCTACTTTCACAATGCTGAGGCTCTGCAAGCTTAGGAGAGGAGCCTCATAGAGTTATAAGTGAACATATGGCTGCTGGGGGTAGACTATTGGTGGAGATCACAGTAAGAAGGCAGGAAGTCTAGTGGGGCCTGGCGAAATGGAAGAGGTCGTTTTCAGAAGGCTGGGGTATAGAATCCTGGATCCAGAAATGGTTAAATGTAGATCCATATCATGGACCCATACCTTCAAATCTGCAATTAAGACAAGCTGTAAACTTCACCATGGACTAGAAGCAAATGCTAGGAACACAACCATTTGCAAATCCGATACAAGGGAACCCCTCTCATTCTCAATGTAAATAAAAAGGGAAGACACATTCCAGTACTGAAGAAATTTGGGTACTTGCAGATTGACCCTGAGGGAGGAGGGTAACCAGTTCAGAGATCTGGAATTTAAGGATGCAAAAGAATTAGACTTGAGAAAGCAATGAAAACACCCAGTGACTAGACGCAGCACATGCGTTCATTTAGGGACCTGTGGTGAAATCTATTTGATGTTAAAGCATCAAGCTACTGAGCAAAGCTTCTTAAAAATAAGGTTGATACCAGGTTTTAAGAGGCTTGGTTTATAGATTGATATTATATGGATTCAGAAGTAAAAATTACAGGAAGACAGAGGGTTAGAGTCAAGGAAATTATATATTTTCTATTTACCTGGAGACACTCCTTATTATCTATGCCTTAGGATATAATGTATCACATCAATCATTGTTACATACAACCCTGGAGGAAAAGGATTCCATACTCTAGTTTTTAATTACACTGTTCTTTGTCCTTTTCAGTAAAATGTAAGGCAGTAGGACCTCTGGGCCAGCAGGAGATACCCCAAACCTGGACTGTCTCCATGTTTAAGGAGCAAATAACTATCAAAGTGACTAGAAGTTTTGTGACGAGACCCAATAAACACCAAGGGCATAAAGGGTTTTCATTCTAATATATTTTTAAGAAGAATAAAACAGACGCAGCACATTTTCCTTTTTTCCTACACATCAAACTTGTCACCAAGTTTGTTTGTTTTTATCTTTAAAACTTTCTTAATTATGCCCCTTCATCTCGATTTCTATAGCCACTTTCTTAGTAAATACTCTCATCATCTTTCTTTGTGTTGCTTCAAATGACTTCTGCCTTATCTCACTATTTCTAATTCATCCTCTGGTAAGGGAGCTATCTATCTGAAATCTAAATATAGCTATGTTGTCATTGCAATGCTAAAGATATTTTAGTGGCTTACTGCACAATAAGTCTAAATTCCACCACATGTCACATGGTCTATTTCACAGTCTGTTCCATATTTACCTTTCTAAACTTCCTCAATCAACTCTAGGCTTACAAAATCTTGGAAGTCCATGAATATCCATTGCTATTGAAAACTTTCAAGCCTTTTCATCTTCTAGCCCCTCTGTTCTATGCTTTTACCATCACTTGTCCATCCCAAGAATTGGGATGCAAAGAGAAAGGTCTGGGAATAGGGAAGACAGCATATTTTCTACTTAATGCCTCCTAGTGACGAAGAGTATTTGAATTGCTTGTTCTCACTGATTTTCTTACTGTGTGTGTGTGCACGTGTGTGTGCGTTTGCCATCAGAATTCTTGGAAAGATAAAGATGATTTCAAACTCTGGAAAAAAAAAATGCCTTTCAAACCTGTCTCCCCTTAAAGAAAATAAGTTGTTGAATGTTTTTACCAGATTCCTGTACTTAAAACTTTAAACTTCTTTATCAAGTGTATATAAAATAAATTCTTAGCTAAAATATGGTATATATCCAATCTAGCACAGAATGTCTTCCATCTTCTAAGTTCCCTACATTCTAGCCAGATAGATTGAATGGAAATTTTAGTAAAAGAAAACAATTGCTGTAATGAATAGACCTAAAGTAAAAACAGTGACATAAACATATATTGAGTTAATTAGTAATCTCTGGAGAAAGAAGAGAATAGTGTTGAAGCAGAAATATGCATGGAAAGATTGTTAGGCAAAGAATGACCTTTGAAATGGGGCTACGTGTTAAGAAGGTTGTAATATATACTCCACGCAGTATGTAAGGAAGCAGCTCTGAAAAGAGATATGTGTAACAGGCTCAATCTACAGTCAGGCATTTCAGTCAAATTACACAGATTGGTAAAATCTCATAAATAATTTCATTGTGTATTTCTTTTACTTCTCCTGTGAAGATATAACATCCTGGAAAAAAATAGGATTCCAGTCCTTGAATCACACCTGTGGCTGTCAGAATTGGAGGCCCCTGAAATCCCAGACTGCCCCTTGGTCAGGGCAAAAGAAAACAGACTGGTTTTACCAGAGCCCACGCTGGGATGTGGTCCCCATGGAAATCTCTCCCTTATTTCCCTTTCTTAGGCATCCTTCGGAAAACAGAACTGGCTAGTGCCCCACCCTCTGAAATGTCCTTCTCACATTTTCCAGAAGGCTGTTTCTGAAGGGGTTACAGGATGCAGGCAACTCAACCAGAGAAAGCCCCACTCACAATCATCAGCTTTCCAAAGAAGCCTTATCATAGGCATCTTTCACTGGCCCTTTGGGAGGCTATTAAAGAAAATGTCTTTAAAATTGAATTACATGATGTTTATTAAAGTTCTTACCCACATATAGCCATGCAGCAATGCAGACTTTTTTCTCCCTAGGAAAATATTTGTGTTTGAACAATTTGAGTAACTGTATAGTTTGTGTGTTATAATTGACAATAAATAAAAATAGAAAAAGAATGAGACTAAGAGATCAGCCTTGAATATTCTGTACACCTGAGCTCTAGGTACAGCTAAAAAGCTTACTAGCTGTATCGCTTGGAACGTTAGATTATGTGAACCTTTAAACCCATGTACATAATAGAAAATTTCTTTTTTTTTTTTTTTTTTTTGAGACAGAGTTTCCCTCGTTACCCAGGCTGGAGCGCAGTGGCGCAATCTCGGCTCACCGCAACCTCCGCCTCCTGGGTTCAGGCAATTCTCCTGCCTCATTCTCCTGAATAGCTGGGACTACAGGCGGGCGCCACCACGCCCAGCTGATTTTTTGTATTTTTAGTAGAGACGGGGTTTCACCATGTTGACCAGGATGGTCTCGATCTCTTGACCTCATGATCCACCCGCCTCGGCCTCCCAAAGTGCTGGGATTACAGGCGTGAGCCACTGTACCCGGCCCAATAGAAAATTTCTATCAGAAATGGAATCCAGTTAACTTCCAGAAAATGAGAATTTATTAGCTGGATGCTAAGAATCCCTCAGGAAAGAGCAGAAGGCTGATGAGCAGCCTTGTAGCAAGCACAACCTACGTGGCTCTTAAAGGAGTCTTAGTCATAAACATCTCACCTGGACACTGTCCCTAAGATGAGTGAACTCTCAGTCTGTGCTTAGGTAAAAAATCATGCTTTGGGCATACTGAGGCAGGGACAGGAGGGATCAGAGGAGTGGAAACTCTAAAAGCCATCCTTCCTCTCTATGATAGATGGGACTCCTAAATTTAGCCTCTCCCCAAGGCTGGGGTTAGGCAGAGAAAATAGAAGCTGGCAACCAAAACAAACAAAACCAGAAAACACTAAATAATAACTACATGAAAAATAAATCTGTGTGCGCACACTGAAATAGAATGGTATATCTGTAGTTGCTCCAGAATTGTCAAGTAGAGTCAAGAGCTGAGGTACAATGGAAGATAATTACCCCACATTCTAAGAAGATCCCTTCTTTGGGCTTTACATAGAGATTAAGCCGACTCCCAAGTAGTAGATGCTGTCAGTTACCTGCAATCAGCCGATGAAGTCAGCAATTCCAGTCCTCAGTTTTGAGTTAGCTGCTGTTGGCTTGCAGAAGTCCGCTTCTTCAGAGAATTACCCTCAAATCATTGAGGTTGGCTGCCTAGGAGATCATGGCCTTCCCCACTGCCTTCTCCACCCCCATTTACCCCTGCTTCTGGAGTAGCTTGCAGACAAGGATGAATGGACTGATCTGGGGTTCCCATGTCCAACTCCTTTTCTTCCAAACAGGAACAACGCTGCAGTGTGACACATCCTAAGAGCTTCGTGTGGATCAGGCCCATCCCTTAAATCCTCAATAAATCTTGAGCTCTCAAATCCATAGATGACAGGAGGGTGGATGCAGCAAACCACCATGGCACGTGTATAACGATGTAGCCATCCTGCAGGATCTGCACATGTACCCAGAACTTAAATATAATGAAAAATAAAAATATACAAAATAGTTTTTAAAAAAGATCCTAGGACATGTTTACTTCCCAGCCTAGGTAGCCAGCTAGACAGATGAAAATACAGAGAGGTAGAAAGGAGGGATATTTGCAGGCACAATGACACTTTACATCTAAGACATAGAGAGATGGAGTCTTTGGCCTTGTGGAATATTAAGGGTACATTTATTCCCAACTTCTCATATTTCTGATCTGGAAACAATTTCAGTTAAACACCAACAAAAAAACACAGAACTACCTAGGCAAATTTGTTATGAAACATCAAGGAGAAGCTGGATATATATCGAGAGACTTGAGATTTTAGAAGTAATTTTAGATCTACATAAAATGATAACAGAATTACAGCTTAAAATATACACCACAGTTTAGCAGTGTCAAACAGAGTATCTAAACACGGGGGGATATTACAACTGTTACTATATCAGCAAGAATGACTGGGGCTTCAAGTCACCCATGTATCTCAGAAAGCAGTCAGGAGTGAGTCAAAAACGCAGCCTAGGCTCTAGGGAGAAGCATCTTTTTGAAGCCACATGTTGCGATTAAAGTTTCTTGAAGACTTGGGAAGTCATACCAATAAATTTGTAAAAATGTAAGTGAATTTCACAGGGAATACTGGAAAGATGAAGTACAATACCCACAGAATTATTGAATGAGTTCTGAGATGACCCAGTTCATGTAGGCAGGTGTTGCCTATTCCCCTAGAGACCATACCTAAGAGATTTATGGGATTAGGACTCCTAAGGGAAGGTATCAGGAAGGCAAGACACATTTAAAAAGAAAGCTACCACCTACATTAAACATTTTTTTGCCAAAGGTGTTTAATCTGTAGGAACCATGAGGAAACTAATAGGGCAAAAAAAATGCATACAAAAAATGCTGAAAACCCTACTAGATTAGAAGAGCCTAAAGAGATGCAGGAATTTAATGCAAGGTATAATTCTTGATAGAATCTGGATTGACAGAACAAATAAATAACAGCCCTAAAAGATAATATCGTAACTTTTGGAGAACATTCAATATGATCTGTATGTTAGATAACATTACAAAATTAATGTTAGATGTCCCAAATGTGATCATCCTAGTATGAATATTTAGACATTCCTTATTTCCTAAGGGACACATATTGAAATATTTAGATGTGAAGTGTCATTGTGCCTGCAAATAATTCTCAAACATGTCGTTAAACACAACAAAAATGTACGTATACTAAGAAAAGATAGCAATGTAGCAAAAATGCTAGAAACTGCTGAATACAGAAGAAAAATAATAGTTTTAAATGAATTATTCTTTTAACACTTTGTAGCATTCAAATTTACCAACATTAAATGTGAGAAAATTTGGTGGTTAATTTGCAGAAATCCTTTTTTTGTCCATTTATTGCATTTTAAAAAAAAAGTTGAGTCCTGGGTGAGAGGTGATCTGATGAAATAACAGCTCGAGGCGACAGTTTTCCCATGCAGAAGGGAAAGAAGGGAAAAGATGGTACAAATCCTGGAATTCATAATTCCACACATTTTACTAGAGGAGATGTTTAAGATTACATCAGCAAAAGAAATCTCTGTGCCAGAAAACAAAGAAAATATAGTAACACAGTTGGGTACCAAATACAATAAATGGTGCTCGCACTATTAGACAAAAGAGAAGGCACAAATGAAAAAAGCAAGAACATGCCTAATATCTTACGTTTTTTATTTTTTATTTTGAGACAGGGTCTCACTCTGTCTTCCAGGCTGAAGTACAGTGGTGCAATGGTAGTTCACTGCAGTCTTGACCTCCTGGGCTCAAGCTGTCCTCCCAACTTAGCCTCCAAAGTAGCTGGGACCACAGGTACATGTCACCATGCCTGGCTAATTTTTGTTTTTTTTGTAGAAATGGATTTCCTCATGTTGCCCATGCTGATCTGGAACTCTTGGGCTGAAGTGATCCGCCTGCCTTGGCCTTCCTAAGTGCTGAGATTACAGATGGAAACTGCTGTACCCGGCCCATCTCTTCTAAAAGCAGTAGAAAAATTCAGAAGCAGATGGAAATAGGCCCTAGTGTCACAGAAAACGCTGCGTACAGACACAACCGTTTGGCAGAGTCAGACTTGTTCATGAGCCCTCAATAGGCCCTTCGTGTTCCAGCTTTCAGAAGACTTGAGAGCAGCTCCAGTTCTTTAAGGAGGGTGATTCCTCAGTTTCGTGGACATGAGTTAATAGGTATGGCAGGGCTGTGGGGCAATGGCCATGGTTGACAAAGCAAAGAACTGAAATGTCATTTCCCAAAGGAAATGCAGGCTTTCACTACACATTTCTGAGAGAAATTGAGCAAGATAAGGAAGTTAGAACTGATATTTGACTTTTAACTTCTTTAGACCTTAAAGTTAGAATTTTAAACTTTCTTTGGAATTTGAATTATAAAGGCAATAGGAATTAATCTAGTGAGCTGAGACTTTTCCTACAGAATTTGGTAAGTTAAGCTTTGTTTTTAATTTGGGACATCCTATGTTACATAGATCGATCTCTGTATTATCATTTTACCTAACCTGGTAAAATATATTCGACAAACAAATTGGGCATACTTTGGGGCAGATATTAGACTAGAGGGTAAATCTTTAACCTTTGGGTAAAATATGATCCTGGAGTAAATTAATGTCCTGTTCTCACCAACTTCGTGGCTTCAAGAGCAAATGATAGCAGGCCAATGCTAGTTCCATGAGCATACCCATGGCAGGATGTTAAATTGAAAGAGCGCCTTCTTTCCTTTAAAAAAAAGTATCTATTTTAACATTTAAAAGAAAGACTCAAATTCATTCCAACAGCTTTATCAGGCTTTGCCACAAAATACATTGACACACACTCAGGGACTTGGAAGGCTATTGCAGAGCTGTTTAACTGATCAAGTCAGGGTGAAGTGATCACCATCTCCACAACCACACTCTATGCTTGTCATCTGCACGGTTGTCTTACCCTGGCTCAGGCTGTCAGGGTAGCTGCAGTAGAAGCTTGCCTTGGGATTATGAAACCAGTAAAACTAGCATGATGCTTGCAGCCAGTTTCACCATAAAACATCCTATTTATTGAATTGAAGCATTCTGAATGGGCAGGCTGAGCTTGATTATGATAGACAGAGAGAGGAGAGAGAGGGAGGGGGGGGGAGAGAGAGAGAGAGAGAGAGAGATTGCATCTATAGTGCTCCAGATTGAAAGCATGTAGTCAAAGGTAAAGGTAAAATAAATTTTAGTAGCCTGTTCCTTCCCGAGTATTTGGAAGCCCTGGTTCAGGGATTTTTCCATTTGCAAGAATCTTAAGATATTTTTCTGGCTTTTTTTTTTTTTTTTTTTTTTTTTTTTTTTTTTTTTTTTTTGCTACTAGCTGTTTTTGATAAATTTGCTGCAATCTAAGAGTGTTCAAGTATTTCTCTTAGAGTTGGCTTTGGCTCAGTTTATGCTTCAGCAGCCTTGAAACATGATCAGCGAGTGTAAACTCAACCTGGCATATTATTTTTAGGTCTCTTGCCGGTGGAAGGGAGACTTCCCTTTCAGATCATCAGTCTTCTGCCCTGAGGTTGAGGCTAGCACGTGGCTGGTTTAGCACAGTCTTTATAATTAGTTTTAGCTAGTAGTGAATGAAAAGCTTAAGAAGACTATGCAAATTTTTGGCTTTCCCCTCTACTCCCCGCTTTACCAAAGAAAAAGAAGGGCAACCAATTTATTTATCTGATTGGCAAGTCTGGGAGAAGATTCTCAGATATGCTTTTATTTAAACTAATTTTGGGTTAGCTTGCTGCAGAGAGAGTGCGTTTATATCTGATGTTTACCATGTTGTTAGTTCACTGAGGTGTGGAGTAGTTGTGTGTGTTTAGAGCAGGAGAGTGTAAAGTTGTTTACATCAGAATTAAAGAGGTAGCAAGCCTTGCTGGCATTTAGATACAGAGGCATACTTTCCATCAGATCCTCAGCAATAATGATGACATTTTTATTTCTGCATCTCTTGTGTATCTTTGTTTTTTAATTTGTTTTGAACTCAGAGAGGGAAAGGGAGATTTGGCCTTCCAAGATCTTAATAAACAAAGTGCAGGGTCCATATGAGGTTCTTCTAGTCTCCCTATTCGACATCTCTAGCAAAGCCTAGTGATAGGTGAAGGTCAGGGAGCCCTTTACAATTGCCAGTTGTGGAGATTAGGGGCTCAGGAATGACAGAAAGAAGGGGAGACAATCACTTTCTCTCTGGATATATCCTTACCCACCAGACTAATCTGACAACATGCTATCTAACCAGGAAGAAGAAAGCTGGAAAGAAATGTTAGCTTTAAAATGTAACAAAATTGAACCAAGCCTTACTGCTACTATTTGGGGAGTGTGTTTCCCTTGGATAAAGGGACACCATGAGAAATATTTGGGTTCAGTGATTGTTACTTTTATCCCACTAAAGGGGGAGAGCATTAGGAAGAAGAAACTCCATGCAAACCAGTATGAATTTTTTCACATCAAACGTTCCAGAAAAGAGTATTTGTATTATGATCACTGGCAATGACATTTCTTTCTTGGTGAGACCTAAGATAATGGTGTTTCTTTTTTTTTTTTTTCAATTTGATAGGCAGTTTCTAACATGTCCCCTATAATCCCTGCCTCCTTCGGGTTGGGGCCCCTTGAGTTTGGAATAGAATTCAAGATTCAGTTATAAAAAGCCTTTGACTTCCCGTTTGGGAGCTTCCCCTCTCTTTCCCTTGGATTACTTCCCTGGGGAAAGCCAACCGCCATGTTGTGAGGGAGCACTGTGTAGAGACCCACCTGGCAAAAGTGCAAGATCTGCTCACAACCATATGACTGATTATAGAATGAGATTACTCCCCCTACCCCCAGTCAAGCCTTCAGATGAAACCACATCCCCAGCTGGCAGCTTGATTACAGCCTCATGAGAAACACTGAACCAGAGGTAGTGCATTAGTTTGCTAAGGCTGATATATAACAAGATACCACAGACCGAGTGCCTTAGACAATAGAAATTTATTTTCTCATGACTCTGGATGCTGGAAACTCAACATAAATGTGTTTGTAGGGCTGGTTTCTTCTAAGGCCTTTCTCCTTGGCTTCTGGATGGCTGCCTTCCTACTGCCTCTTCATATGGCTTCCCCTCTGTGCACACATGCCTCTGGCATCTCTGCATCCTTCTGTAAGGACATCAGTCATATTGGATTAGGGCTTCACCCTAATGACTTTATTTTACCTTATTTATCTCTTTAGAGGCCCTATCCCCATGTACAGTCACATGCTGAGTTACTGGGACTTAGGACTTTAGCATATGAATTTTAGAGGGACGTAAATCAGCTCATAGTAAGTATCCTACTAGCTGGTTCTGGATTTCAGATCCACAGAAGCTTTGAGATGATCAGTATTTGTTTCAAGCTATAAGATGTGGGGGTTTATTATACAGCAATAGCTTAATTACATAAGAGAATTTGTATCTGATGAAATAAGGAATTAACCTCTCCTAATGATCAACCCAATTCTTTTCCCTCTTGTGAGGCAGAAGGAAAGCATCTTCCTGTTCTTCCTTCAAAGTAGATGATTTTACTGAAAATACTAACAACTCTCAAAAAAGTATCTTCTGTTTTCATCATTCAACTTTTATATCTTTGGTATAATGGAGGAGCTCTTCCAGACCAAGCTCTTGAAAACCTCTCTACATAGTTGTAATTGTGGGTTTGGACCTCCTTATGGAATGGGAATACCTATATTCTTAAATGCTTGACTAAAATGAGTCAACTTTCTGTTGTCATTATTATTATTAAAATAATTGACAGTCACAAAATGCAAACTTATATAATATTCTATGATACTAATGCTATAAAGAGTTACTTGGGTTGATGTATTTTCTGTATCGTATTATAATTTTCTTGAGAAGATTACCTGAACTCCTAGTGCAAAATTTTACAAATAACAAGTTTCAAAATTAGTAGACATTCATTACATTTGAATTTACTCCTAAGATTAAATATTTTCTCTTTCTTTCACTTAATAATGTATTTATAATCTTGGATCTTTTAGCTGTCACTGCAGCTAATCTTCCAAACTGGTATTATACAGAATAGACACCTAACGCATCAAACCCTGCACTTTGAGCTTCCACTTGGCTTCTCTCTTCTGTGCACAATGCAAACATCTGAGGCACTGTTTCCTGTGTTTTCCTTTAAAGCTTGGGTTAATCCTAGAAGTAATCAGCCATATGTTTTCTCATTGCAGATACCCCAAAACAGTCTTAGAATATCCACAAATAATTTCAAAGTGAAGAAATAGCTGATTATTCCTTTTATTAAAAAAATTCAGAAGGAAAGCAAAGATGATATATTTGTATATGTATTCACATGTATATCTATTTGATTCTATTGATCGTTGTTGTCCATTTCTTCTCAGAAAGAAACAAAAGGCTGTGAATTGAGATTGTTTCTTCTCAGAAAGAAAGAAACAGTCTCAATTCACAGCCCTAGCAAGTGGAAGTATAGGGGCTTTATTGCAAAAGCCTTGACTCATGGATGAGCTCCTTTGGTGAAACTGGAATAAAGAGGTTATTTGGAAGGTGCTGAGTAGCTGAAAATATATCAGCATTGAATACATTCAATGCTATAATATCTGCCTCTTGACCTAACAAACTATAATGCTGAAAACAATAGGCTCTGTCTAAATTATATGTTTGCCCTAATATTTTGTGGCAACCAATACTCAACAAAGACTTTCTGACCATTAGCAAACTGGCCTCAGAAATTTGCCTGAATTTTTGTGTTTTTATTTTGTTTTTGTTTATAGTTTGCAAAATTTCACCAGATGATCTCTGGTGCTATACAAACACTTCAGTTGGGAAAAAAAAAAAAAAGGACATGAGCCCTTAAAAGCAGCATGGTACAGAAAATACCAGGCGGCCCTGTTGAGAGACTTATTTTTTATGGGAAAGTCTTTTTTTCAGTTTTTTTTTTCAAAATTAAAATTTTGATACACTCATAGCTCATGTAGATAATAGATTTTCATTCTGTCTAGAGTGAGAAAGGAAAGGCAATGGAAAAAACAACAGGGTTCAGATTAATAGGAGATGACAACTTGACCAAACAGGAGGTGGCAGCCCTGCTGGCTCCACGGCTCAGTGGCTGTGACAGGCAATTAAGGATCAGAGCGGCCAGATGTAATGGAAGGCAGCAGCAACTCACTGAGCACTTCCTGGCTCCTTTGCGGCTTCTACCATTTGTATTGTTTGCAGAGACAAAAACACTAATGTATGCTTTGCTAAGAAATGTAGTTAGGTTAGAGAGAAGGGAAGGGGGTGGAAAGGGTCATGAGTCCAGAAAACACCCAGTCTAATGACCAATGGGGACAGTCTCCTCAACTCACAGCATAATAAACGAAGTGAAGATTATCAAACTCTTTAACAGCAGATCCTCCTTTTTTATATGATATTGTAGAATTCAAAGCAGTTTTTAAAGCATCATCTGGCATGTCTCATACATACGACGTTGATTTCTTTTCTACATCTGCGGTAATTAGGCATTTTTCCTTCTTACATTTTGTCTTTCACAGTTCTGCTTTGATATATCAAGCAGGATAAATAATATTTATTTAACATTTATAATTTTAAACTATTTATTTTAATAATAAAATTATGGAATATGTAAATGTAAATAAATCTTTATTTACAAATATATCCATTTAATGAAAACTCAAATGCTTCATCTTTCTAGATAGATGAACTAGGTACTGTAGCTATTATTGTAATTTTCTGCATAAATTTAACTGTTAGCAGATTAATGTTATTTTTGCATGTCGTAGTTTTGTCCACAATATCTATAATACAGTATCCTCAGGATGTACTCACTTCCACAAAATGGGGAATAAAATTAACAATACAATTAGCTAACAGCCTATTACCCAAATAATTTACCTTTTTACCCCTATACACATGAACACATCACATCCACCTACCATATACTTTCAAATGTAAACTTAATTCAACATATTTAAATTAAATATTGAATGCTTGAATAATCTTTGTAAGTTTAAATATTGTTAACATATTAAA
The DNA here is from genome assembly GCF_001604975.1 of Cebus imitator. NCBI lineage: Eukaryota > Metazoa > Chordata > Mammalia > Primates > Cebidae > Cebus > Cebus imitator. The sequence continues at coordinate 2,102,993 of NW_016107329.1, forward strand.
ATTTGAATGTAGAAATGGAAAATATCAACTGCCAGGCAAAACCAGTAGCTGGCGTTGTTGATGTATTTATTATGTGGTCACCTCAAATTAAATACAAGCAAATAAATCTCAAAATGACAGATTCATATTTACCATATGTGCATTGTGGAAGGCAGAAAGTGTTAAGATACTGACGCATCAACATATGCATTCAGAACTGATTCACTACCATGTGCTACTACTTGAAGTTTCCATGACTTTGAGGCAGATGTTTCTGAACACTCATTTATTTAGACATTAAGTATAATGAAATGAAAATATAGAAACGTTTACTCAAATGCATCAATCTGTGAAAATGCAAGTAGTAAAGAGATATTTAAATAAACCTACCCAGATTTATTTTCCTAAATGAGTATTATCATGAGATTATAGAATTTAAGATTTTAGTCTAAGTCAATTTAGGAATCATGTTTTAAAGCTCATCTTATTACTCTACAATCACATCTATTTTCCTAATTAAAACTTTATTTAGCAATTTGATAACTCTTCTTATCACTAGACTAGGTTCTAGCTTATATTTGTTTCCAACAAATAAAAAATTTTCTTCCACATAATGAATATACAGCGCTTTTGAATTTCACAAAAAAAGAATATGCCTCAGGCTTTCAGTGTAATTTTAAAAGGAAAAATTCACACACGTTATTTGGAATTATGATGATAACATTGGTGTAATTAGCTTCTGAAGGTCTAACACAAATTCAGATGCACATGTTTCTATTCAACAAAGTTTGAATTTCTCTTATGTTTCAGGGATGATTATATATCTGAAATAAATGAGAGACAAAAGAGTTTTTAAAAGCCATGATCTTTGTCCACTTGGAGATCACAGTTTAATATAATAAATAAAACCTAAGCAAATATCTGATATAATAGGAGTGTTTAATAGCACAAAAAAAGAAAGTAAAATAGAGTCTTGTTGAAAACAAAATTCAGAAAAGCCAGTTCATTTTTGCAAATATGCTAGTCTAGGTTACTTAGGGCAACCATCCTTTAAAACATAATAAAAAATGGTCTTTTTAAAGTGTTGGCAAGAGATAATATTGGCAAAAACTATCTTGCAAAATTAAATAACACAGGAATCAGAGTGACTAGTGTAGCTGCTTCTGTCCTGAGGAATTTTCAAGCCCTTGATGAAATTGATTCAAGTTTTGAAATTTCCATGCACTATGGAAAACAGAGTTGAAAGCTTGTAGATTGTCCAGGAGAGAGAGGGAGTCTTTGGACAATCTCTTGACATTAATTAAGTAATGTAAACAGCATATCACTAGAATGAGAATTAAAAAAAAACAAAAAAACAAAACAAAAAAACCTGAAAGAGTGAAGTGTAAAGAAAGTTGTTTAGAGGGTGAACAAAGCCGTAGGAAGATGCAAAGGCAAGCTGAGAGTAAAACCATAAAACAGCCTTTAGATTTAAAGCCCCAAGTCATCATAATTAGAAATTTTAAAATAACTTAAGCTATGAGTTTAATCTGTGCTAGAAGGGACCAGCTACTCAGCAAAGGAAATGCAGATGTTCTCTTGGGAATTTATCTCAACACAGATTTTAAATGTTTGCACAAATAATTATTCAAGGATTAAAACGTGTGTGTGCGTGTCTGTGCATGTGTATGTGTGTATATCTCAGAAACCAAAGAAATAGCACTCCAATGATTGTGTACAAGTAGGAAAAACAGATCTGCAAACACTTCAGATACTGAAAATATGACAAAAATATTCTAAAATAATATTAATATGTTAAGCTGAAGAATGATAAAAAAGACAAAGTTGTAAAACCTTTCAGGAAAAAGGTATTCAAAAGTAAAAAATACTTAGCAGACTGAAAAAAATAACAAATAATTATGTGGTAATAAAAATATATGATTTAATATTTAAAATGTCAATCATTGATTTTACAATCAGATTAGATGTAGCTAAAGAAAAAATCAGTAAACTAGAAGACTGGTCAAGAGACATTGTCCAGAATATATCACAGGAGACATACAAATATGGAGAGTATGAAAGCAAGATTAGAAAGTAAGAGTGATAGAAGTAGAAAGTCATACACATTGACATTGAGACTTGGAAGTAGGAGGAGAGTGAGAAAGGTAATGTTTGAAGTGAAAAAGGCTGAGAATTTCCTTTACTGATTAAAAACAGCGCAACTTGCTGATTTAAGAAATGCAATAAATCCCCAAAATTATAAAGAAACATAAACACAACCCTAGACATACATTTAGTGAAACTCTAGAAGACCATAGTCGAAGAATATACAGAGAGAAGAAAAAAGATTGTTTTCAAAGACACTGCAATTCAACTGACATAGAAAACAAAGAAGAGTGAAATGATATTCTTAGTATGCTAAAAAAAAAAAAAAAAGATGAGCAACTTAGAATTTATAGCTTAAACAATATATTTCAAGAAGGAGAGTGAAAAAGATATTTCCAGGTAACCAAAATTTTAATCATAGATAACACCTGAATATAAATATTTTACAAATAACTCGTATATAAACAAATCAAAAATAACACATGAATAAATATATCATAAATTACTCATAATTATATATAATTATATCACACACACCTATATACAAAATATACATGTATAAGATATGTGTATGTGTATATATATATCTGCAAACACTTCAGATATTGAAAATATGGCAATAATATTCTAAAATAAATATTAATTTATGCTGAATAATGATAAAAAAGATGAAGTTGTAAAAAATATATATATATATTCTTCACAGTGACCCTATAAGGTACCTGCTTTAATTATTCATAATTTTTTAGATGAGGAAACCAGACTAAACATAGCTCACTGATTTGTTCAAAGCCACATAGTTAGTACAAGAAGCCAGGGCAGAGCTTGAAGACACTCTACTCCAGAGTCTCTTCTAACCGCTATGACAGCTGCTCCTTACCAAAGCTCAATTATCTGGCAAGATTGCCTCTGGTAGTAAGATTTCTAAGAAACTTATTTCAGAAAGAAGGAAAATGATCCAAATAAATCCCAGAATGAATTACAAGCAAATATGGTATAAGTATACAGATTTATACAAATAATTAACTGAATAAATTAATCTTGTTAAAATCTTTTTATTTAAAAAAAGCAAAATTAAAGAATATAGCAACACTAACATATTAGTCCATTCTCTCATTGCTGTAAATAAATATCTGAGACAGAGTAATTTATAAAGAAAAGAGGTTTAGCTGGCTCACTGTTCTGTAGACTGTATAGAAAGCATGATACTGGTGTCTGCTCTGCTTCTGGGGAGGCCTCAGGAAGCTTCCAATCATGGCAGAAGGTGAAGGAAGACTAGGCATGTCACATGGCAAGAATGGCAGCAAGACAGCAAGCGGGGAAGTGCTGCATACTTTTAAACAACGAGATCTCACCAGAACTCACTATCACAAGGACAGCACCAAAGGGATGGTGCTAAACCATTCATGAGAAATCTGCTCCCATGATCCAATCACCTCCCACCATGTCTCACCTCCAACATTGAGGATTATATTTCAATATGCAATCTGGATGGGGATACACTTCCAAACTATATTACATATATAATAGGAAAGGCAAATGCAGTAAAAGGTATTCTAGGTCTTTGTACTATATATTGCAGTAAGAGATCAAGAGATACAGAAAAAGCCCCTTTCAGGGTGAAGACAAGCAAAAGAACATTGACAGAAATCCAAGCAACAACATTTTTTTCCCACTGTGCTTCTTATGAACCAGACACTGGTTTAGGTACTTCAGAAGCATTATTATATTTTTTTCTTTACAACTGCTCTACAAGATAGAGTTGCCAAAGGAAATGTGGTTGGCTGTTACTCAACATCTCTAAAACTCATTTTTCTAAACCTTAAATTTGGCCTCATAAAAATTAATGTCTTTGCCCCAGCGTATGTTCCCAGCATCTTTGTGGAGAGAGATCACTGTGGGTGTACAGATTTGTTTCTGAGTTTTCTATTATGTTCCATTGGTTTATATGTTTGATTTTATGCCAGCGCCAGGCTGTTTTGATTACTATAGCTCTGTCTGCACATGAAGATTAAACAAGATTATGTAGGTTTATGTATTGTATCTAGCACAGTGCCTAACATAAATAATGCTCTATACATATTTTAGATGTTATTGTTGTTATTGATATCTTTATCCACAACATGTCAGTATCTTCTAAATTTGGACTGCATGTGTGTGTATAAAGCATAGTTGAATTTTGGTTATTTCATGTTAAAAGAAGAATTTGTGTGAATTGCATTGAAAACTCAGATTCCTCTGACATTACTGCTCCCCTTCATAGTGGTTATTTTATTGTGTTGCATAATTATTTCATTATGAAGTGAACATATTATTTAGTGAGAGAGGGAAGGGTTTTTTTTTTCTAGAATATCTTAATTCTTTCACTGCCAAAGTGTTTCAGAAGTCTAGGATCCACTTCAGTTGGGTTTCTTCCTTATCATTTTGTCGGCGCAGATATTGGGGGTTTACATGGCCCTTTTTGTAACAAAATTAAATGGAAACTCTTCAGCTCTCATTATTCTTGTTTTACTGGGAAGATTTGATGCAAAGGGGCACCTCTTTTTTTTTTTTTAACCTATTTTTGTTCCATGGCCTATGTGAGGCCATGCTTTCGTCATACTTGAAATTTGCAGTCTTCTTTGCTATTTCTTTCTTTCTGAGAGTCTGGTGAATCTAGTGTTATTCAGGACTTTGTCTTAGGCCATTTTCTCTCATAAATTTACAAAACCTCCTTATACAATTGCAGCTATTTAAAATACCATCAAATAATGATATATGACCTGTATACAGCCAGAATAATAGCTTGGGAATCTTAAACTGTGATATTCTTACTCCTAAAATTCGTGATTCTTGATTTCACTGCTGTCTCTACATTGAGTCAAGTCTTCAGGATGCAGGTAATAAAGTAATGTGACTCTGTTCCAAACCCTAATGCATATGGAATGGGCATGCTTCAGAAAACCTAACACTCTAAGAGATGCAATGTGAACATAGCCTTGTTATAATCCTTTACTTTATTAATCCTCCCTTAGGACCTAATCCATTGTTCAAAATGTACATTTTCGATAGGGGTGGGACAGGGAGTGATAAAAGTTAAACACAACAATGATTTTGAACCAGCCCATTTGTCTCATAGAACTGATGCTTATAGTTTCTTTTGAATAAACCTAGAAATTGACACCCCCCCATCTTAAAATTTGAGAGAGTTACATTTGTCTTAACTGAGTTCCTTCCTCAGGAAACCAACCATAAGCTCTCCCAGATAGTATGAAGGAACTAAAACTCGCCAGATCACCGCACCTGGACAATGAGATGCCAGACCCTTCACCTGTCATGGTTGCCTGATGGTCACCTGCTGCTATTTGACCGACTCCTCTTCTTTACCCCTCCCTAATTCCTGTCTTTTTTCACACATGGTTACAATTCTTCCCTGCCATATAAATCTCCTAATTTTAGTCAGAGGGAGATGGATTTGAGACAGATCTCCAATCTCCTTGGCTACAGCAGCCAATTAAATCCTTCGTCCCTGGCAATGCTCCTCGTCTCAGTAATTGGCTTTCTGTGTGGTGAGCAGTAGACCCTAAAGCAAATCTCTAATGGTTCAGTAATAATGTATAGGTATTTCAGTAATTTTTGCTTTGCTTTCAATAATTTCTTACTTAGAGGTCTCCTTTTATTTTAGTAGATACTGTTTTGTTGTTTCTTCTTCATATTTTTGCTCCGTATGGTTTCTCCTGTGTGGGCTTACTGACCTCACGGTGAGGAGAATAGGAGGTTGTAGGTACATCCAGTGTTCTGTAGAACTTTGCTGTTCTGTCCTGTGGTGTGGCACTTGTGGTCTGACCTTTGGACTCATGATGACTGAGGTATTACTCGATACATATGAGATTTCAGGCAATATGCTGGTACCACACCTGTATTTCATGGTTGGAAATACCTTCCACCAGATCTCACGTTAGACACAATTTCTTTAGTCTTCTCTTTTATTTTTTTTTTTAAGACAAGGTCTCACTCTGTCACCCAGGTTGGATTGCAGTGGCATGGTATGATCTTGGCTCACTGCAATGTCTGCCTGCTGGGCACAAGCAATCTTCTTGCCTCAGCCCCTCCAGTAGCTGGGACTACAGGCATGAACCACAATGCCAGGCTACTTTTTGTATTTTTTGTAAAGACAGCATTTCACCGTGTTGCACAGGCTGATCTTGAACTCCTGAGCTCAAGCAATTCACCTGCCTTGGTCTCCCAAAGTGCTGGTATTACAGGCATGAGCCACTGTGCCTGGCCTCCTCTAGTCTTCTTAACTCCTCTATGGACTATCACAGGGGCTTGTAGAGACTTCTACATTCCCAGACACCAGTCTTTGCTGTAAGAATGGTAATGTGTCTTAGCTTCCTCCTAGTTTATAATTTCTACGTGCTGATGTTCCATTCCTCACAGCCCAGGCATGCAAGTCCTCCTACCCCTTGTACCCTCCCCATGGTATGTTTTTGCTATGAGAATGAGCATGTTCTGACCCAACCCTTCTTCTCCATCTTCATTTTCCCCCATCCCCTAGAGAGCAAAGATCAGGTTTTTCATGATCTCTTCTTTGCTGTAGGATCTGACCCTCTTCTTCTCTGAATCTATATTCCCAGAGATTTGGTGACAGAATTCTGTGATGAAAAATTACCTATTGCCTCTCAAGACCAAAATCTACTCCTTTGTACCTGTTCTGTGACATTGCTGCTGGGACTCCAAAAGTTGCATTTTCTTCTGCCTTAAGGGAAAGCAAGAGTTGATTTGAAGGCAGGAAGAGGAAAAGGAAAATAAGTTTTCTTCATTATTCTGGCTTTTCTGCTCATTATTGTCCCAGCAGTATCATTTTACCCAGGTGGTTGATTTCAGACTCCGGGTTTCTTTGGCATTTCCAGGAGAAAGCTTCACTGCACCCCTTTAGAAGCACCAACACCACCCGGATAGCTCCCCTTTCCTCAGATGTCTGAACCTCACTACTTTGGGACCTCTCTTCTAAGATCCCGTGTTCTGTGAATGCTAAATTCTTTCCTTTTGTTCACCAAGCACTAAGACTAGTAGCTGCTTCCTATAGTTAATACCTCCAGGTTCTTCAGTGTTAGCTTTCTGTTCTCTGAGCTTGCCAACCCTGTGTAATTAGTTCCCCATAGAACCCCCTCTGTTAAAATATCCACTGTGCTTTCTCTTTTCATAGCTGGATTCCAACTGTTTTTTTTTTTTTTTTTTTTTAAAGTTGCATGAAAAGTAGATAGTGGTCTCGAAAGATGGCCATATCTTAATCCCCAGGACTTGTGATTACGTTGAGTTACATGGCAAAGGGGAGTTAAGGCTGCAGATGAAATTAAGGTTGCTTATCATCTGATCTTGATGTGAGGAGGTTATCTTGGATTGACCCAGGTGGGTACAAATGTATCACAAGGGTCCTTAAAAGTGAAAGGGGAGTGCAAGGAGAAAGGAGAGGAGAGGGAGAGGGGTACTTGACTATAGAAGAGAGGCAGGCTTAGAGAAATGCAGTGTTGCTAGGGTTGAAGACGGCGGAAGGAGACCATGAACCAAGGGGTGAGGGCAGACCCTAGAAGCTGGAAAGGCCAAGGAGACTGTTCCCCTCTGTGGCTTCCATAAAATAACACAGCCCTGAGAACACCTTGATTTTAGCTCTGCGAGGCATGTGTTGAACTTTTAGCCCATAAAGCTGTGAGATAGTAAATTTGCATTGCTGTCAGCCGCTAAGCTTGTGGCAATTGGTTGCAGCAACAATAGAAAATTAATGGGATAAATTATTGCATAGAAGAATGATAAAATACATTGGCTTATTGACGACAATTTTTTATTACAATATTTTCTTCTGGAATTTAGATGATTATATGCAATTTTATATTAGATATTTGTCCCTTAATATTCAGGGATAAACATTTCAAAGTCAGCATCTACCAAAGTAATGTATCATCTTTGCTTCCAAGCCTGGTCCATTTCCATGTCCCTAATCTTATCCATTTGTTCATGCCAGAACCCAGACCACAGCTTGAGTCTTTTTTTTCTCCATTTTTTACTCCCCTTTCCATGTGGTGAATTACCAATCCAACTGAGTTTTCCTCTGTATAACTCTTTGCTTATTTCTGCCTTTAGTGTCATTTCTGTAGCATAGGTCACTATGATCTTTGCCAGATTTAAAGCAACAGCGCCTGCATTTACTTTCCTCTCCTCCATCCTCCCCTCTCCTGTCCACAACACTGCTAGGGAACTTTCTAAACAAGCTCAGACATATTAGACTACTGCTCAAAATGTTTCCATGGCTTCCCATTGCCTTTTGGATTAAAGTTCTTTATGATCTCTATGATCCTTTCCCATTTCATATTTGAGTGTATCACAATATTTGCACTGCGTGCTGTTGTTATTCTCAGCATCAAATCTAATGCACCATGCTCCCTCGTGCCTCTGAGCATCATTATGTATTTCCATGTCTAGGGACATTTTTCCATCAGACAATCCCCTCTTCTCTGCTGGCCTAACTTCCACTAATCCATTAGGTCTCAAATTATGTCATGTTCTCTGTAAAGAGTTTCTTAACCTCCCAAGACTGACACACATGTCCCTTTGAATGTTTCTATGACAACTTTTAAATCCCTTTTTACCTAATCTACTTGTGCTGCCATTCTTTATCACTGTATTGTCAGCCTTCTCATGCGTTGCCATCATCCTTGTATCTCTTAACATTTAATGAAATGGCACATAAGAGACACTAATAAATATTTGTCGAATGGATGAATGAGTGCCTTATAGTGTATATAATTAGACTCAACTAATAGAATGGAGAAGATCTGCCTTCCGTCATTAATGGTTATATTAATAAATGATACCATCTGTCTTCTTGCCTGTGTAAAGTTGAAAAACAAAACGTTTATCAGTCAAGGTATGGTAGTTATGTACAGCATTGACTTTCAATTGTTGCTTAATTGACAGTTTTTGTCACAGGGTGAACTCCAAAATTGGGGTACAGTCTAGAAGGCCACATGAGTTCTTGCCTTCACACAGGAAGTAATTCAAGAAAGAGTTGACAGAGTAAAGTGAAAGCAATTTTATTAGGAAAGTAAAAGACTAATAAGAATGTCTACTCCCTGGAGCAGCCCCAAAGGCTGCTTGTTGGCTGTTTTTATAGTTATTTCTTGATCACATGCTGTACTAGTCCATGTTCATGCTGCTAACAAAGTCATACCCAAGATGGGGCAATTTACAAAAGAAAGAGGTTTAATGGACTTACAGTTCCACAAGGCTGGGGAGGCCTCATAATCATGGTGGAAGGCAAGGAGGAACAAGTCATGCCTTACACGGATGGCAGTAAGCAAAGGGAGCCTGTGCAGGGAAATTCCTGTTTTTAAAACCATCAGATATTGTGAGACTCATTCACTATCACGAGAACAGCTCAGGAAAGACCCACCCTCATAATTCAATCACCTTCTACCAGGTTCCTCCCATGATATGTGAGAATTGTGGGAGTTACAATTTGATATGAGGTTTGGGTGGGGACATAGCCAAACCATATCATATGCTAAAGAAGAGGTGGATTATTTGTAAGTTTTCTGCAGAAAGGGATGGGGAATTCCAAAACTGAGGGTTTTTCCCTCTATCAGACCATATAGGGTAACTTCCAGGTGTTGCCATGGCATTTGCAAACTGTCATGGTGCTGATGGGAGTGTCTTTTAGCATGTTAATATTATTATAATTAGCATAGAGTGAGTAGGCAGTGAAGACAACCAGAGGTCACTTTTGTTGCTACCTTGGATTTGACAGGGTTTTGCCAGCTTCTTTACAGGATCCTAATTTATTAGTGGGCTCTTTGTGACCTGTACTTTGTGAAACCAGTCCTGCTGAACTCCTATCTCAATTTCAAATAGCAGTGAAACAGCATTAACATTGAGCTAAACTTACAAATGAAGATCATATTGTCAATAAGGCCAATTATAATTCAAAATACTACTTAGATTCTTAAAAATTGCAATAAAACAACCTAGGATTGCACTAATGAAAGAAATAAAATTGTTAAATGAGCAATTGTAAGGAGTCATAAATTTCAAAGCATATGGAATTGTGTTAGTTTCTTATGACTGCCATAACAAATTATTGCAAATTCAGTGGTTTAAACAACATAAGTTGCTATTCTCTAACAGTTCAGGAGGCAAGAAGTCTGAAATCAAATTGTCAGCAGGGTTGGTTGTTTCTGAAAGTTCTGAGTGAGGAATCATCCCATACCTCTCTCTCAGCTAATGGCATCCCCCAGTCTTCATCTTCACATATTTTCTGTGTCTCTCTTTTTCTTAAAAGGACACCACTCATTGGTTTAGAGCTTATGTTAAATCCAGAAGGATATCATCTATAGATACTTAATTAATTATATTTGCAAAGGTTCTATTTCCAAATAAAGTCACATTCTCATGTTCAAGGTGGATATGAATTTTGGGGGGACAATAGTCAATGAACTACAGCAATAATTTCAAATTCTTCACAATTCTGAAATTTTAACATATGAATTTTGGAAGCACCTGAAGTAATGTTACAAAATAATCATGTTTTAAAATAAAGTTCAAATAGTATATATGTTCTGGTCAAGATAACCTATCCAGGACTTTATCTTCATATAGATAAAAATAATAAATTACTATTAAATATTCTTGTTACTCTTTTTGTTTCATCTATTCTAGCTAGAGAAATTAAAATCAAAGTCAAATTTTTATAGTAATGCAAAAATTCTTTCTAATAATATTAGGAAGATTAGCAACATGTAATAAAATAAAACTTACACATTTGCAATTATAGAAACAGTTTCCGATTCAGGAAAAATATTATTAGAATCATGGCTGATTTATAAAAAAATAATATCATTTTGTTCATAGAATAAAGGTCTTTTGTTTTGAGGTAGGTGTGTAGAGATATGTGAACTTTATTTTCAAAGGGTTAAATACCCCATCACCAACTTTTAAAACTGCATCAGTAGAGAGCATATAATCTATTTCCTAATCCATGTTTATCTGTGCAAGTCTTGACAATGGGGTGAACACAGAAAATTCTCTACATAAGTAGAATTTACACAAATGCTAACTAAGTCATTTCTTCTGGAAATTATGGAATTGAGAAAATGTATGTCCATCTTTGAGTAGGACAGAGTGCTTCTGTTGTAAATCTCATATCTCATGTTTGTGCCCTTATCAAAATCACTGAGAATGTTTTCCTATTTATGATTATTGGAATGAAGTGCTAGGAAATATCATCTCCAATATTTTCAAAACAGTCTTCTTCACACATCAAATCTTTACATCATTAAAAAATAAAACCCACTAAATTTTGGCTCTAATAACAACAAATTGGGGAAGATAGAAAAACAAATGAGGAAATGATTTCTTTTGATTTGTATATACCATAGGTAAGCTTATTAAAATATTATAAAATATAAAAGCTAATACTATAATTATTGCCTATTATTCTGAAAGGCATCAAAGTTAATTAATTCAAACTTAATTATTTTAAATTGTATTATTTTACTACAAATGGGAGATAATTCCAAAAAATACACTGAAAGTGGGTTGACACTGAGTTTGAAAGTCAATTTGACATTGTAGGATGTATCTACCTTATCATCCCCTTCTTGAACAATGTGGACATAAGTCTGGGATTCATCCCCAAAAGATGATTAATGGTCCTTCCATGGACTGTAGTTTAATTAGCTTCTAAACATAATTTCAAAAACTAGTACAGACTTTTTTTTGAGATATAAGTTTATGGCCTTATTAAATTTAAAAGCACTGACATCATGCAAAGTTTGTTCTGTAACCACAATGAAGTAATAGTAGAACTCAATAACAAAAGAAAATTTGAATAATTTGTAAATACATAAAAATTTGGAAAATAACTCCTAATTAACCACTGAGTCAAAGATGAAAACAGAAGAAAAATTGGAAAATATACTGAGATGAATTACAAACATAATACAATACATAGTTGGGCCAAAGAAGAGTTCTTCCTACAGCTGGGCCCAGAAATTTTTAGGCTGATACAATTATAAAATTGCTGGGGATTTCATAAGTAATTGAAAAAAAATTGCAAAGTTGTGAGAATCATTATAACCCCATGATCAGCCTCATTGGAGAAAATAATAGAGGAAAATGCTTTCTCTAGGAAAAATAAATATTAGAGCAAAATAAAGCACATTGAAAAGAATATTTTCATATTAATAGATTAAGTTGACCAGCAAATACAAGCTCTTGAACAACATGGATGTGAATTATGAGTCTGCTTATATGACAATTCAATGTATTGAAAAATATTTTAAAGGTTTGTTACAATTTGAAAAAGAAAACTTGCATATTAGCTATTGTATTAGACTGTTCTCACACTGCTAATAACAGCATACCCACAACTGGGTAATTCATAAAGGAAAAGAGGTCTAATGGAGTCACAGTTCCACATGGTTGGGGAGACCCTGTAATTGTGGCATAAGGCAAAAGAGGAGAAAGACACATCTTTCATGGTGGCAGGCAAGAGAGTGTGTACCTTTTATAAAACCATCAGTTCTTATGACACTTATTCAGTATCACAAGAAAAGTATGGGGAAAGCCCACCTCCATGATTCAATTACCTTTCACCAGGTTCCTTTTACTACATGTGGGAATATTAGAGATACAATTCGAGATGAGATTTGGGTGGGAGCACAGCCAAACCCATATCATTTCTCCCTTGGCCCCTCCAAAATCTCATGTCCTCATATTTCAAAACCAATCATGCCTTCCCAACAGTCCCTAAAGTCTTAACTCATTTCAGCACTAACTCAGAAGTCCAGAGTCCAAAGCCTCATCTAAGACAATGCAAGTCCCTTCCATCTATGAGCCTGTAAAATCAAAAGCAAGTTAGTTACTTCCTAGATACAATGGGGTTACAAGTATTGGATAAATACACCCATTCTGAATGGGAAAAATTGTCCAGAACAAAAGGGCTATAGGCCCCATGAAGGTCCAAAATGCAAGAGAGCAGTCATTAAATTTTAAAGTTCCAAAATGATCTCCTTTGACTCTATGTCTCACATCCAAGTCACACTAATATAAAAAGTCAGCTCCCACTGCCTTGGGTAGCCCACTTTTTGTATCAATGTGATCTTTGCATGATGTCAGTGCTTTTAAATTTAATAAGACCAAAACTACCTGTAGCTTTTCATGGTACAGTGCCCTCCTGGCTGCTTTCATGAGCTGGTGTTGAATATCTGTGGCTTTCCCAGGAGCATGGTGCAAGCTGTTGGTGGATCTAGATTCTGGGGTCTGAAGTGTGGTGGCCCTCTTCTCACAGTTCCACTGGACAGTGCCCCAGTGGGCACTCTGTATGGGGGCTTCATGAGTACCCCACCCCTGAAGTAAACTTCTGCCTGGACATCTAGGTGTTCCCTTACATCCTCTGAAATCTAGGCAGAGATTCTAAAACCTCAGTTCTTGTCTTCTGCACACCTATAGGCCCAACACCATGTGGAAGCTTCCAAGGCTTGGGGCTTGCACACTTTGAAGCAATGGCCTGAGTTATACATTGGCCCCTTTTAGTCATGGCTGGAAGTAAAGCAGCTGAAACAGGGGGCACCATGTCCTAAGGTTGCCCTGAGCCTGGCCCACAAAACCATTTTTCCCTCTTAAGCCTCTGAGCCTGTGACAAAAGGTCTCCACAATGCCCTGGAGACATTTTCCCTATTGTCTTGGTGACTAACATTTGGCTCCTTGGTACTTATGCAAATTTCTGCACCAGGCTTGAATGTCTGCCCCGAAAATAGGTTTTTCTTTGTCATTGCATTTTTATGCTGCAAATTTTCCAAACATTTATGCTCTGCTTCTGTTTGAATGCTTTGCTGATTAGAAATTTCTTCCTCCAAGTACAGTATATCATCTCTCTCAAGTTCAAAGCTCCACGGATATCTAGGACAGGGGCAAAATGTCACCAGTCTCTTTACATAGCAAGAATGGCCTTTAATCCAGTTCCCAAAAAGTTCCTCATCTCCATCTGAGACCATCTTAACCTGGACCTTATTGTCCATATCACTATAATCATTTTGGTCAAAGCCATTCAACAAGTCTCTAGGAAGTTCCAAACTTTCTCACATCTTCCTGTCTTCTGAGACCTCCAAACTGTTCCAACCTGTCCCATTCCCCAGTTCCAAAGTTGCTTCCACATTTTTGGGTATCTTTATAGAAGTACCCCATCCTGCTGGTACCAATTTACTGCATTAATTAGTCTGTTTTAATGCTATTAATACATACCCCAGGCCTGGGTAATTTATAAAGAAAAAGAAGTTTAATGGACTCACAGTTCCACATGGCTGGGAAGGCATCACAATCATGGTGGCAGGCAAAAGAGGAGAAAAGCAAGTCTTACACGGCAATAGGCAAGAGAGCATGCTCAGGGGAGCCACCCTCATATAAAACCATCAGTTGTCATAAGACTTATTCACTATCATGATAACAGCATGGGAAAAACCTACTCCCATGATTCAGTTACCTCCCACTAGGTCCCTCCCATGATACATGGGAATTATGGAGCTACAATTCCAGATGTGATTTGAGTGGGACACAGTCAAACATTATCAGCCATATAGCATAGAAATATTGAAAAAATTAAGAAAAAGTTATTCATGAATACATAAAATACATGTAGATACCAGTCTATTTTGTCCTTGTAGTAAATTATCAAAACTTATGCATACAAACATAGATTGTACATGGCGTCATTCACACTCAAGAGAAATGTAAACAAATATCAGGATGCATTGTTAAACCATAACTGCATAAAATTAACTGGGGTACATAGTGTACTACTGAAATAACTTTGCAGCCATCTCCTGTTGCTCTTGCGGTCAGATCAGGTGTTGCAAGTATCTGCTTTAAACACCATGTGACGCTAATCATCTCCACGTGGAGAGTGAGCAGTTTGTCTCTCCAGTACATTCCATATCACAGTAAAAAGTGGTATCTTGTTATTCTTGTGTATTTTTCATTGTGTTTAGAGCAATACTGTAAACCTTGAATAAAACCATGACACCCATAAAAAGCACCAGTAGTGATGCTAGAAGTGTTCCCTGGAAGGAGAAAAAAAGTTATGACATGATAGGAAAAAGTTGAATTACCTGATATGTAGCATAGATTGAGGTCTGCAGCTGTAGTTCCCTGCCATTGACAGATAAACAAATGCAGCATAAGGACTATTGTGGACAAAAAAAGAAAAATTGTGAAGCTGTCCTGGCAGTTATGCCAGCAGGTGGGAAAACCATGCCCTTCTGGTGAAATGCCATTTTTTCTTGTACTGAACATGCAGCTTTTCTTTCTTCTTCTTCTTTTTTTTTTTTTTTTTTTGCATAAGATTCCTGCAAGAAAATCACACCTATAGACTCGAGCACAATTTCAGAAAAAAACCAAAAACAAACAAACAGAAAATCATTATATGACAACTTGAAGAAGGGAAGGTGAAAGATCTAAAGTTGAGAGTTTCAGAGAATGTTAATGCTAGGAAAGGATGGCTTGATAATTTTAGAAAGGGGTTTGGCCTTAAAAACTGTGAAGATAATAGGATAAGGAGCTTCTGCTGACCAATAGGCAGTAGGTGAATTTCCAGATGCTATCTAGTAGAAAGGATATTAGCATGAACAGGTTTTTTAATGCAAACAGAAGTGCCCTATTCTGGGGGGAAAAAGCCAGAAAGGATGTTTATTAGTAAGGAAGAGAAGTGAGCAACAGGATTTATGGCAAAAAGTGATAGGCTGACTCTACAGTTCGGTGCAAATCCCAGTGGATTTATGGTCGGGACTGCCCTTATCTAAAGAGCTTATAACCCCTAAGTCTTGAAGGGAAAAGATAAACACCAGCTACCAGTCTTTTGGTTGTACAGAAACAAGGCCTAGGTAATGAGAACACCTTTCCTGGGTTGGTTGATTCCGTTGATGTTTTGTACTTGAAGTCAAGAAGTACTTTACCTGTAAGGGACTGCCTTTTAAAGTTCTTTTGATATTGGACAATGCCCCTGGCCATCCAGAATCCCAGTATTCTATAAACAGAATTATCAACACTGTGGGAGAGAACCCTGATAGAACATTATGAAAGTCTGGAGGGTATTATACGATAAGATGCCATTGGTATTACAGAAAAAGCTGGGAAAAACATGAAGA
Organism: Cebus imitator; assembly: GCF_001604975.1. Lineage (NCBI taxonomy): Eukaryota > Metazoa > Chordata > Mammalia > Primates > Cebidae > Cebus > Cebus imitator. Next base: position 2,119,231 of record NW_016107329.1, read on the forward strand.
CCAAAACAAGAAATCTCTGCTGGAGAAAACTGTGTCCAGAGGCACATGACTTCCCCAAATTTATGATGGAGCCAATCAAGGAATTTGTGCAATAAATTGTGGATATGGCAAAATGCGTACGGGTGGCAAGTGGTTTCAATACATGGATCTTGAGGAAATTCAAAAGCTAATAGGCACCACAGCAGAAGAATTAATTGAAGATGAATTGACGGAGATGACTGCATCCAAACCAGTGCCAGGCGATGAGCAAGAAGATGTAGAAGAGGTGGGACTAGAAAACAAATTGCCATTAGACTACCTGGCATAAGGTGTCCAATTATTCAAGACTGCTTTTGGCTTTTTTTTTCTTTTTAGGGCATGGATCACTCTATGATACAGGCACTAAAACCTAAAGCAAATGGTGGAAGGTTTGGTGCCATATAAAAACGTGTTTAGAGAAACAAAAAAAGCAACAACAAAAAAAGATCAGAAATTACACTCTGTTTCCATAAATTTACACCAAGTGTGCCAGTCTCTTCTGTCTCCCTTTCCACCTCCTCCACCTCTTCTGTCTCTGACAAAGCAAGACCAAGCCCTCCTCTTCTTTCTCCTCCTCCTCAGCCTATTCAACATGAAGCAGAGAATGAAGACCTTTATGATGCAACTTTTGCTTGATAAATAGTAAATATATTTTCTCTTCCATATAATTTTCTTAATACCATTTGTTTCTCCAACTTTGTTGTAAGATTACAGCATATAATGCATATAACATATAGAATGTCTTAATTGACAGTTTGTATTATTGGGAAGGCATCCAATCAACAGCAGGCTGTCACTCTACTAGTTAAGTTTTTAGAGAGTTCAAAGTTATACACAGATATTCAGCTGCACAGTTAGCATTCCTAACTTCCAGATTGTTCAAGGGTCAACCATAATAAAAATGGTGTGATTCAAATAAATGCAAGTGTTTCAAAAACAGAAGAAGAAAGCAAGAAGACATAGAGATTTTAGTAAGAAAAAACCCAACGTTTGAAATAAATTTTAAGATGGTTGTCTAGCAGACTGAGTACAATAAAGTAGCAAATTTTTTGAGTAGTAGAGTGAACAAGTGATTTGCTAGAACACAATACAAAATATGTGGAGAGAATCTATAAAAGCAGAATTGATCCATAAAGGCCTAAATCAGAAGGCCCTGCATTTATCTCTAGGTATTCCAGAAAGAAATCATGAAAGAAATACTTCCCAGGAGGTATTCAAAAAAATAAAGTATTTTTTTTTGTATTTAAAACTTTCACTATCACTAACTGCTTTGCAGAACAAACAAATAAATGTAAATCCACAGATATACACATAACAGTTAAACTCCCAGCTGCAAGACAAAATATAATTTAGAAAAGTGTTTTAAGCAGAAGGAAGAGACGAGTTAATTACTAAGAAGCAAGAGTCATTGGCGTTTGATTTCTCGTTGGTAATATTGGGTTTGTAGACAGAGGGGCAAAGCATTAAAAAAGCTGAAGGAAACTAAACCTTCAAGATCTATTCTGATACTCATAAAAACGTGAGGGTGAAATTAAGCCATTTATAAAAATACAAAAGACGAAATTTACCATTTTACACTCTCACTAAAAAACTGTTATTATCATTTGCAAAGAGGAAGAAAATTAGTCCTAGAGACAAGGGTAAAATGTCAAAGGAAAAGTAATCAAAGATATTAGTAAACCGAATTGGTATATTTAAATACATTTTAATTAACGTCAGGAATTGTCACCCGGAATAGTACTATTTCCCTAGAGGGCATTTGGAAATGTGTTAGGTCTTTGTTAGCCGTCAAAATATGAGAAGGGTGCTACTAGTACTTAGTACCTGCAATGCAGGAAATACTTTTGAGCATAGTGTCCTACTAGCCTGAATGGATATAATGCTCCTGTTGACACACATGATTGTAAATAATAGCAATTATCTTAAATATAATTACAACAATTTAACATATGTAACATATATATGTCCTAAAACTCCTTCCTTACCCATTCCCTTATTGTTTCTTGAAATTTCACTCCTAGTTTTTATATATAATAATAGCAATTACTGAAAATATAACAATTTAACATATATATTTAATATATGTGTTATATTTAACAATTTATGTTATATATAACAATTTAACATGTATATTTAACATATATATGTTATATTTAACAATTTAATTTATGTTATATATAACAATTTAACATATATATAACATATATGTTAAATTGTTATAATTATATTTAAGTAATTGCTATTACTATATATATAAACTGTTAGTGAAATTTCAAGAAACAATAAGGAAGTAGGTAAGGAGGGAGTTTTAGGACATTTCTACCTGTCATGAGCATGAGGTAGAGGGCCATATATTCATGTCTTACAGGATTGAAAAGTCTGAATGTATTTTTTAACCCAAGCTAACATAGAGGCATCTAGACAGGGAGGTAGAAAATGGAATTCAAACAAATGCAGGACCAGATATTGTAGGAAACAGAGGATGCTTGCTTTTCCATGTTCAGAAGGAAGAGAGAAGCAGGTATATAATAGATTTTGATAGCATAAAAACAAGTTTAAGTAATGATGACTTCTACCAAAAACATAACGTTTTATATTTTCTTCTTTTATTCCTCTATATTTCAATATTTCTAAAGATGACAGATAAACAGAGACTTAACTAAATATTAAAACTAATGTGGAGTAGGCCAGGCACTATGGCTCACACCTGTAATCCCAGCACTTTGGGAGGCCGAGGCAGGTGGATCGCCTGAGGTTAGGAGTTCTAGACCAGCATGTAAAACTCATCTCTACTAAAAATACAAAAATTAGCTGGATGTGGTGGTATACACCTATATCCAGAGGCCGAGGCCAGAGAATTGCTTCAACCTGGGAGGTGGAGGTTGCTGTCACACCTCTGTACTCCAGTCTGGGCGATGGAGCAAGACTCTCTCCCAAACAAACAAACAAACAAAAACCAACCCTAAAACAAATTAAGGTAGAATTTAGGGACAGAATAAGTATCTCCAAAATATTCATTTATAACTTCCAAGACTAGTTATGAATGAAAATGGACAAAATATTTGATCAAGACTGAATATATATCATGAAAGTTATAAAATGTTAAAGATACAGAAACAGTACTGCATGAATGGAGAGAAATCCCACATATCTGAATTCGCATTTGGAAGATGTCAGTTCTTTCTAAGTTTGTATTAAATGCTGTCTTACTCAGAATCTCATTAGGATTTCAGGAAGAGTTATGAATGTAAATATTTTAAAATTTAAATATTTAATTTTAAATATTAAAAATATTTAAATATTTAAAACATGATTTTAAAGATCCTATCTGCTCAGTCTTTGCGTGTTTTGATGTTGTATTGGTTACACACTGCCATTACAAGTTACCACAAACTTGCTGACTTACAGCATCAGAAAAGCATAGCGTCTCACAGTTTTGGAGGTCAGAGCTCTGAAACCAAGGTTCACTAGGGCCATGTTGTCTCTGAAGCCTCCAGGGGAGAACCCTTGTTTGCCTCTTTCAGCCCTTGGTAGCCCCAAACATTTCGTGGCCTGTTGCTGCATAACCCTAATTTCTTCCTCTGTTTTTGCATGAACTTCTCTATTTGTCTGTGTCTTCTTGTCTTCTCTTTTAAGGATGCTTGCCATTAAATGGAGAGTCTATCCAGATAATCCAGGATGAATTCATCTCCCAATTCTTAATTAAATCTGTAAGATCTATTTTACAAATAAGTTCACATTTACAGATTCTGGGATATGGACCTATCTTTATAGGGTCCACCATTCAGGCCACTACAGGTAACAACCAACTCCTCCATTTTATAATAACCAGACCTGATCTATTAACTCAGGTGCAACTGATGAGACCGCCTCAAGCTAGCCTGGATGAAAGAACCCGGAGCTGGCTAGTCATATGATTCCACTCTTCCAGCCACATGATGTGTTCACTTGACTTCCACCAGCTTATGTTTAGGGTCATAAAGAACAAAAAGAGCTAGTGCCTGCAAAAGATGATGAGAAGTTAAAAACATCAGATATTCTCAGCCTAAAGCCCTGGTTCCAAAATTCATTGCCTAAATGAAGAGCATTGCTTTGCCAGTATTTATGTCAAATGTTTTTCAGATTTTTTTTTTTTAAGTTTTATAACAGAGCCATGCTCATGTGACTTATTCTTGTGACTGACATAGTAAATGTTCATGGCTGGCCTTTATGTAGAAATATGAATGTTATCATTATTGTAAAATTTTCAAATTGTTCTCTGCTTCAGGAAATAGTCAGTCTTTGGTATTTAATTATGAAACAAATGCATTTAGCTATTTAAATATAGAAACAATCTTAGAAAAATAGAGTTTGATTGAACAAAAGGAAATATTAAACTAAATATCACTGCTGTAAAATTATCAGCAGTACGTAATTCAACTAACACCATGGCATTCAACATCACATTAGAATTCATATAAGTACAATTAAAGAGAGCAGAGCAATAGATTATATAATAAGCAATAAAACAAAATAAGCCCATTTGCCTTCAAGGTTCTTCCAGGACTTACAGGCTGAAACACATTCATAGACAAAAATATCCCAGTCTAAGAAGATGAAGCAAGAATCTAGCTGAATATTTAGTAGAGCTAAAATATATCTGAAGCCTAAGGAAATGTCATTGAATGAAATAACAGTAACTGCCTATGGAATAGAACATGTTTTTGTCTGAAATAGATTTTTCGTAAGTTTTCTTTCATCATTTCAGGAGCAGTTAGCGAGCGATGTGAAAAATGGCAAAAGCTGGCAAGCATACACACTTACATCACTGCTCTTTCCCAGTGCCCATCACACAAAGTTAACTGTCACCACAGTGGGAGCATGGATTAATGTATAACTTACTGTGACCTGACATCCTCATCTATCTTCAACTGTCCTGCTAGCCTGAGGCATGCTGAATGGAACATCGCCTAGAAATGATGCAACTCACTCATGCCATGAAAACCTTCCTATCCATAGAACATTTGACCAAAGCCCTGGGGCCATTTAGGATTAAAATTGAGGAAAATCAATCAATCAATAAGAGAATCATGGAGTTGAATGCATAGAGTTATAAAGCACATTTGATTTGGGGAGCTTTCCTTGGTGTTTCAATTTGGACATCAAATAATGTTTACTGGAATCATACGTTGGAATTTGCCACCTCTGTGATGTGTTTTAAAGAGAAAAAGGTTTACAACAAGAATAAAACCAAGATTTGAAGAGGAATTCATTTATTAAAACATTTTTCCATTCTTATTTGTTTCTTTTCTGGTGAGTCTAGGTAGGGTTAAGTGACAGGCTGAACATTTTGTTTTCATACTTGATGTTCAGCTTTTCATCTTGAATATACTAAAGATAATTTTTGAGAAAGAGTATGAAGTGGGTTTCTGCATCATCATGTGATAGCCAACACCATATGTATTGGCAGTGAAGCGAAGATCTGGATAACTTACAAACATTGTACTTTCTAGCTGCATAACTGACTGGAGCTCTTGACCTTCCCTGAATGTTTCAAACTTCAAAAGGTACATCGCTTTTCTATGACATTGCAAAATTCACTACACACAAAATAGTACACAAACACATTTTATATAAGTTTTTCTTTTTTTTTTTTTGTTTTTTTTGTTTTGTTTTTTTGAGACGGAGTTTCACTCATGTTACCCAGGCTGGAGTGCAATGGCGCGATCTCGGCTCACCGCAACCTCCGCCTCCTGGGTTCAGGCAATTCTCCTGCCTCAGACTCCTGAGTAGCTGGGATTACAGGCACGCACCACCATGCCCAGCTAATATTTTGTATTTTTAGTAGAGATGGGGATGGGGTTTCACCATGTTGACCAGGATGGTCTCGATCTCTTGACCTTGTGTTCCACCCACCTCGGCCTCCCAAAGTGCTGGGATTACAGGCTTGAGCCACCGCGCCCGGCCTTATATAAGTTTTTCTATGTTGAGTGACTTCAGGAAGATTCTTGATGTCAATTTATTCCACACATACTAATTTAATTAAGACTATGCTTTTTATATGTACTGGGCACAGTAGGGATAAAAGGAAAAAATAAAAAGTTGAGCAAAATGGACCTGCTTTTGAGAAGCCTACAACTGCCAGGGATTATGGAACTTGGGTGGAAATATGGTGAACTTTCTGAATGTTTACCTTATAGATGAGGCAGCTGACTTTGGGTGATAGCACAGTACATGGCCAGCATCATATGATGAATGCGCTCACACTACAGATTAAATTTATACACTTCACTAGTGCTCTTTACACAAGTCCATAGAAAACTGCGTAGTAACAACTAGAGTAAGGAATAGTTGGCGGAAAGAGGAGCAGATAGAAGCTCAAATTACACATACACAGCCCGCAGAAGAATATTTTGAGCTAAGAACTGTGTATTAAAGAAAAGCATGGACACGAATTAACCAAGAAGAAATGGGAGGTAATACACAGCATGAGATATCCATAAGCTTTAGTACAGGAATGAAGCAAAAAACACTATATTTAGGAAATAGTAAGGAAACCCCATATAGCTACAGGAAGGTAGCTATACAAACATAGGATGGATTGGTAATAGAATGCAAACCAAGCTGTACTTGAAAGGCCTTGGAAATTCAACTGAACAACAGATCTAAAAGAAATGCAGAATTTGTCAGATTCTTTGGAGTTTATATTTAGTTGTGTATACGTATTTAAAAATTAAGTATTAAAGCTAAACATAGAACTTAACCATGCATATGTACTCAGTCTTAGAGAGTGGAAATCCCTTCTAAGAAATACAGTGAATTAAAAAACAAACCATATTAAAAAAATAATAGATCAATAAATTTGACTTCATAAGAAGTGAAAACTTTTGTGTATAAAAATGTTAAAGTCAGCATGCATTCTTGAATTCAGTTGAGAGATGTAGAGTTGGAAAGAGAATCCTGGCTACCTTTACAACAAGAAAAAAAGAAGCAAAACAAACTGCAAGCACAATTTCTTTCTCTTAACCCTTTAGATAATTTAGGTGTTAAAACAAACAACCACTCCAAAATCTGGAGAAAAAGGACTGCTTATTGGTAAGAATGGCGGGAGGTTTTGTTTGCCTGAGACCGACACTGCTAAATTCCATATAAGTTGAAAAGAAAAATCAGTTAGATATATGGACTAAATGGTTAAAGGTTAAATATGGTTTAGTGTGAGAGTGGGCAGCCACTGAGGACCACAGGAAAGGGGACTTCATCATTCAGACATTTCCTTCACTAAACCCATCAGGAGCTCACAGGTATGATGAGGCAGAATTCTGAGAAATCTTCCCCCAGGGGGATAAGGAAGAATATGGCAGCATCTGCTGAAACTCCAACTTGACTGGTGAGTCTCTGTCTCTCTGAACTAGGCAGAATTATAAAATAGCTCCCAAAATTTCCCTTTCACCTAGTATAGATACCCTGCACAACTCCTGGAATTGAGAATAGGATGGATTTTACTCCTGTGATTAGGATATATCCTGCAGCAAGGCTGACCTTATGATATGGTTTGGGTATGTTCCCACCCAAATCTCATCCTGAATTGTAGTCCCATGATACCCATGTGTCATGGGAGAGACCCTGGGGGAGGTAATTGAATCATGGAAATGGTTACCTCCATGCTGCTGTTCTTGTGATACTGAGTGAGTTCTCATGAGATCTGATGGTTTTATAATAGGCTTTCCCCTGCCCTTCTTTGCTCCTACTTCTTTGGCCTGCTGCCATGTGAAGAAGGATGTGTTTGCTTTCTCTTCCACTATGATTGTAAGTTTCCTGAGGCCTCTCCAGCCATGCTAAAGTGTGAGATAATTAAACCTTTTTCCTTTATAAATTACCCAGTCTCAGGTATGTCTTTGATAGCAGTGTGAGAATGAACTAATACACTTTATAATGGGAAGATTAATCAGGTGGTTCTGAACTAATCCAATAAACCATTTTATAAGCATAGACATTCCGTGCTCAGAAAAATTCAAGGTGTGAGAAGGATTTGACACATTGGCTTCAAAGATAAAGAGGACCACATGGTGGGAATGCAGTGTCCTCTAAAAACTGGAAGGATGATTCTACCTGCCTGAAAGCCAGAAAGGAAAATGAGACCCCAGTCCTCCAACCACAATAAACTGAATTCTGTTATCAGGAAGCAAGTGCATAGAATTGGATATTTCCACAGAGCCTCCAGATGACATCTCACTCTGGATGATTGGATTTCAACCTTGACATACTCTGAGAGGAGAACTAGAAGTCACCAGGCCAGAATTCTGCCCTGCAGAACCATTGAGCTAATTTTTTGTTTGCTTTGTTTTAAGCCACTGAGTTTGTGATAATTTGTTATGCATCTGCAGCACACAAATACATATCTCAATGGGATAAAATCTTAAATTTCAAGGGGACAGGAAACAAAAACTAGCCTCAGGTTACTGGAAATCCACTGAAGCTCAGGTAAGAAGATAAGAACAACCACCGCAGGGCCAGGAATATGTGCAAGTTCCAGTGTTGCACCTGGAGGAGGGGCAGGATCATTAGTGAAGGCTGCGCCACTGACACCCAGGTTCACAATGCCTGCCTAACTGAGGCTAAGTATAAAATTCAGGGCATGTATTCGTTCTCCATTGCTGCTATGCCAGCAAGCATAGAGTCAGAAACTTTCAAATATACCTATAAGACACAGGTTCTCTCTACAGAATGCTACAAAGGAGAAATCAAGAAGGGAACACCACAAGGGGAGTAGATGTTGGTAATCTCACTTGCGGAATAAGATATACAATCAAAAGGTAAGGTGTCCAAGAAGATTTTGAAGCCTCTGTTGCACTGTGGGTAACCATAGCAACAGCAAACTCAAACCCAGTCCAATCCCTATTTAAATGAACACAAATCTGCCTGTGAAAACTACTTACCTTATTCTCTACTATCCTATACACAATTGTCATATGTCAACAATAAATGGAGAAGCATACAAAAAGTCCTCATGCACATTGTTAGAAAATTGATTATGTAAATTATATATCTCATTTTAAATTTAGGCATTTTAAAACCTTTGGAAGTCTCGTGGCTATGTGAAATTACTTTATGTGTAAAAGGAGGTCAATAGGATGAGAATATTTGATCAGAACACTCTTATGTTCTGTCATTGAGCTATGTACATTTGTTGGATTCAAGCTGAAAATGTGAAAGATACCTTATGGTACCTCAAGCATGTAAACTTTAAAGATAATTTTATTAATATGAACTGATTTCAAGGGTGACTACAAAGAGAAGAAATGAGCGATAAGGACCAAAGAGGATCATGGAATATTAGACAAAATTCAGTTCAACTGAAGAACAAAACCTTCCAGGCTATTCTACAATGGAATGAGAAATCCACTATCAGGGAAAACCAAAGATGCCTTAGATCTTCACATCAGAAAGTCTTTGATTCAGTGCTGTATTAATCTTTAGCAAGGCAATAGAGTTTGGATCAGAATCTGAAATAGATAATGTCACCAACTGAGATTCATACTTAAAATTTCTGGATTAGGGAACACATATTAAAATGCCATTTCATTACTTTGAATTACACATAGAAAATTGTTACAATATTATTGAAAAATTTGATGAGAAAATAACTTTGAGGACTTCCATTAAGTAATAAACTATGTACCAATGGAGACCATCAGTACATTTACAACTGGGCCAGCACACAGAATTTTCCCAGATGGAAAGAAAAGATTTACTTAATTTTAAGTAATATAATTGAATAAATAGAAATAAAAATAAATAACTTTAAGAACTCCAAAATGATAAGACTCTTTTGGATAAGCAAATTAGATGCAGGAATGCCTTTGGGTTAACTCTGTTGAATTTTGATCATGAACAAATAGGGTGATGAATTTTTAGTAAACACAGTGCCTATCACAGTAAAAATATTTGCTTTGCATTTTAAATCTATGTTGTAAGTTTTAATTAAAACATTTCATTTTCATTCTGCATCTTGTATCTACCAGTTTGCTACAACGTGGGCCTAGAGGCTGGCATGTTTATATATTTGCCATGTAGCACTTACATAATTAAAATATAATTTACAAGAAAACACGTAAAATGTTTTGCCATTTAAAAACTTTTCAGACAATTTATATTAAAAAAAATAGTCTTTATTCTTACATTTAATATGGTAGGAAATTGTTATTCAATATCATTGGAATAAATTTGAACAAGAAGAACTTTAAAAATAAAAATTAAATAATTTAGTATAATAGCACAAGGTGTATTAAGCTGTTCTCATGCTGCTACGTAGAAATACCTGAGACTAAGTAATTTATAAAGAAAAGTGGTTTAATTGACTCACAGTTACACATGGCTTGGGTGGCTTCAGGAAACTTACAATCATGGCAGATGGCACCTCTTCACAGGGTAGCAGGAGAAACAATGAGCACTGACTGAATGGAGATGCCCCTTATAAAACCATCAGATCTTGTGAGAACTCACTATCATGAGAATAGGATGGGAGGAAACTGACTCCATGATTCAATTACCTTTTACTGGGTCCCTCCCACAATATGTAGTGATTATGCAACCATAATTCAAGATAAAATTTGGGTGGGGACACAAAGTGAAACCAATCATTTCACCCTTAGCCCCCCCAAATCTCATGTCTTCATATTTCAAAACACAATCATCTCTTTCCCTTCGACAGTCCCTGAAACTCTTGGCTCATTCCAGAGTTAACCCGGTTGTCTAAGTCCAAAATCCCATCTGAAATAAACCAAGTTCTTTCCACCTATGAGCCTGTAAAATCAAAGCAAGTTCGTTGCTTCTAGATACAGTGGAGTTACAGACATGGGTAAATATACCCATTCCAAATGGGAGAAATTAGCCAAAACAAAGAAGCTACAGGTCCTGTGAAAGTCTGAAATCCAACAGGGCAGTCATTCAAACTTAAAGTTTCAAAATGATCTCCTTTCTCTCCATGTCTCACATTCAGGTCACATTGATACAAGAGGTGGGCTTCCATGGCCTTGGACAGCTCCACCTCTGTGCCTTTTCAGGCTACATTCCTCTTCCTAGCTGCCTTCAAGGGCTACTGTTGAATGCCTGTGGCTTTTCCAGGTGCATGGTATAAAGTCTCGGTGCATCTACGATTTTGGGGTCTGGAGGATGGTGGCCCTCTTCTCACAGCTCCACTAGGCAGTGCCCCTGGGGACTCTGTGTGGGCTCCAATTCTACATTTCCCTTCAGCACAATCCTAGTAGAGGGTCTTTATGAGGGCTTTACTCCTGTAGCAAACTTCTGTTTGGACATCCAGGTGTTTCCATACATCCTCTGAAATCCAGGTGGAAGTTTCCAAATCTCAATTCTTAACATATGTGCACCTGCAGGCTCAACACCATGTGCAAGCTGCCAAAGCTTTGGACTTGCATCCTCTGAAGCAATGGCCCAATCTGTACCTTGGACCCTTTTAGCCATGGCTAAAGTTGAAGCAGCTGGGATACAGGGTACCATGTCTGCACAGAGGAGGGGACTCCTGAACAGAGCTATGGATGCACAGAGCAGGGGTGCCCTGGGCCAGGTCGATGAAACTATGTTTCCTGCCTAGTCCTCTGAGCCTGTGATGCGAGGGGCTGCCCTGAAGGTCTCTGACATGCCCTGGAGACATTCTTCTCATTGTCTTGATGATTAACATTCAGCTCCTTGTTACTTATGCAAATTTCTGCAGTGGGTTTGAATTTCTCTCCAGAAAATAGGTTTTTCTTTTATATTGCAACACCAGGCTGAAAATTTTTCAAACTTTTATGCTCTGTTTTCTCTTGAACATTTTGCCACTTAGAAATTTTTTCAGATACATTGAATCATGTCTCTCAAGTTCAAAGTTCCACAAATCTCTAGGGCACAGACAAAATGCCAGCAGTCTTTATGGTAAAGCATAGCAAGAGTCACCTTTGCTCCAGTTTCCAAGAAGTTCCTTATCTCCATCTGAGACCGTGTCAGCCTGGACTTTATTGTCCATATCAGTGTCAGTCTTTTGGCCAAAGTCATTCAAAACTCTCTGGGAAGTTCCAATCTTTCCCATATCCTCCTAACTTCTTCTGAGCCTCCCAAGTGTCTAGAAAGAAATAAACTTTCCCACATTTTCCTGTCTTCTTCTAAGCCCTCCAAACTCTTGCAACTTCTGCCTGTTACTCAGTTCCAAAGTCACTTCCACATTTTTGGGCATCCTTATTGTAGTGCCCCACTCCCAGTACCAATTTACTGTATTAATTCCTTCTCACACTAGAGAAAAACTGGGTAATTCATAGAGATAAATTTGGATTAATGGACTCAGTTCCACATGGCTGCAGAGGCCTCACCAAACTTACAATCATGGTGGAGGGCATCCCTTCACAGGGTGGCAGTACAGAGAATGAGTGCCAACTGAAGGGGGAAGCCCCTTATAAAATCATCATATCTTGTTAGAACTCACTCAGTATCACAAGAACAGCATGGAGAGAACTGTCCCCATGATTTCAGTTGCCTCTCCCTGGGTCTCTCCCACAACATATAGGGATCATGGGGTTACAATTCAAGATGAGATTGGGGTGGGGATACAAATCCAAACCATATCAGTGGGTTTTATAAATTGCATGTTACAGATGAGATTAAAAGGTGTAATTTTAACATACCAAATTCATATGTGTCAATATTTAAACAATACGTGTATTTGGAGAATAAATTAGCTTATATTTTAGGTTCTAAATACAGGCTAGCTCAGCATAATTTTCTTGGATTATATATTCTAAGAATTATAATGTTATTAAGAATGTGTTCAAAAGTTGATTTGCAAAACTCAATTTTGTTTTATTCATTGACATTTCCAATAGTTAAAGGGACTCTAAAAGGCAGGAAAGAGTTAAAATTATTCTTCCCAAATTTAATTTTTTAACATGAAACTAAGTTTTTTGATATTCGAGTGCTGGTAAAATAGAAAAATTATTATTTTATATTGCCAACAACAGGCTATGGTATATCTACAGAAAAGCAGACTCACACTTGCTATTTTAAAAATGAAAAAAATCGTTATTCGCTTACATGGTTTACACATAATTTTGTCTGGAGAAAAATAAATGAGCAAAATGCAACTTGGAAGTCAGTTTAAAACTTTTCAATCTGCAATTGTGTATTTGTCTTTTCAATATGTTTATTAAGCGAAGACGTAAGAATGATATTGAGAAAGACAGAAAATCACACCTCCTTTGATAATAAGAGTAACTTCTCTGCATTTATTACAGTGCCAGTTTCAAAATACTGTGTGTAAACAGGAACAACCACTTGAAAAGAAAAAATCTTTACAGTACGTACTGTTGCCTTTTATAAGTTAGTCTACATTTGACTACACAGAGACAATATTTGGTACCAGAAGACAAAGTCAACATATACATTTGATGCTTTCACTGTTGGAATGTTCTTTCTTGGTTATTAATTTAGCTATCTATAAACAAGATGTATGATAGAGTTAATAATTTTTACCCAAAATAATAAACATTCTCCTCAGAATTTTCTCATTTCCCTCTTAATCACACAAACACCCTTTCTGCTCTAGAACTCTGACTTGTTTCAAATTTCTTGTATAGAATTCTTCAGTGCCTTCTCTCTTCTCCAGTCTTTAGTCTCGTGTATTTCTGAGAAATGAGAGCCCCTTTCATACTGTTACAAAGCATTTAATTCCAGATTTGACTGAACTCTTCCAGACACGTTTTAGTTATTAGTCCCGACTTTGGTTGTAGTACACTGCTGAGAAGTCCTATTTTTCAAGTAAAATATGAAGCCAAACGTACGAACTAACACTGGGACTCTCAAAAATCTTTCGTTTTATCATTGGTATCAGAGGCAGTATTCCTAGGCTGGTCACAAAAATAGCATAATACCAATTAACTCACTCAGCCTGCAACTGACACAGACACCCAGAGCTCTGCGTTGTTTGAATTTCCATATTTATAATGTCAATGTACATTTCTTTTATTACTTAACTTTTCCCCATGTGGTCTTTGAAAAAGCATATATTTTATACTTTTTCCCTAGATTTATTTTCTTATATAAAACTTTGAAATTATATATGAAATATCCAATGCAATTATTACTCAGATATCCCATCACAATTATTTGTCATGCTTATAAACCTCCCTAAGTATGTAGTGTGAGGAAAAAGACAATGCTTTTAATATACCTGTATTGATATTTAATATACACAAATATGAATACACAAAATACACCCAATGGCAAAATATGCCCAGGCAGAGAAGGAATTTGCTAATGTCAAAGTAATAGCTAAAAGAAAATGGCATTTATCGGGCCGGGCGCGGTGGCTCAAGCCTGTAATCCCAGCACTTTGGGAGGCCGAGGCGGGTGGATCACGAGGTCAAGAGATCGAGACCATCCTGGTCAACATGGTGAAACCCCGTCTCTACTAAAAATACAAAAAATTAGCTGGGCATGGTGGTGCATGCCTGTAATCCCAGCTACTCAGGAGGCTGAGGCAGGAGAATTGCCTGAATCCAGGAGGCGGAGGTTGCGATGAGCCGAGATTGCACCATTGCACTCCAGCCTGGGTAACAAGAGTGAAACTCTGTCTCAAAAAAAAAAAAAAAAAAAAAAAAAATGGCATTTATCAAGAGTTCTGTGATTTCTGTTGTATTATTCCAAATGGGAAACTTATGAGAGCATAAATATTAACGAAGTAAAGACATCTGAGCTTCAGGCTCTGATAGACTGTAAGAGCATGGAAACAGAGCAATCTAATTTTTGCCCAACTAAAGGAAAACAAACTCTTCTATTTAAAGTGCTGATTGAGCTCACACCTAGTTTGCCAAGGTGCTCTCTGAACAGTCTTGAGGCTTTATGATGATTATAAAGAGGTGCTTTGCAAATCTGGATATGGAATGAGCAAGTGGAATTACTTATCTATTAAGACGGATGCTGGTGACAAACATGTTTTCCAGTCCAGTCAAAGGATTTCCATTAGGTCCGTATTTCTCCAGAAGAAATTGGAGGCCATATGTGCAATGAGGGATAAATGCACCAAGCAGGAGTCCTCAGTACTATCCTTTGGTTGGCATGCACTTTTCATGAGGCATTTAAATCTTCATTACACACACCATTTTTATACAACATAACTTTAAATAAACAGAATCAGCGGCCTACTAAATGGAGACTCTGTGCCCTACAAAAGATTTATGCATCAAAAACTTATTTAGAAATGTTTTCAAAAATGGAATACAGAGAGAATTTCTGTGTGGATGATATTTAGACTGAGAGAGATTCTTAAACAATTGCTAAGATGCAAGGCAGCTAATATTAGGTCAAGCACATATTTTGCAATGTAGCAATTTTTTTTAAAATTTAAAATAAAGCTACTTTATTGCTTTATTATGAAATTAAAATTTCAAAAACATCATGACACATTGTTTGCTGGTGCTTTATCCTGTAGTTTCTTAACTTCTCTGTTTTGTGAGGACTCTGGTTTCTACAATCCATCTATTTTTCTTCATATTCTATCAAAAAAAATTGTAACAAAGCAGAGATATTATTATATTTGGGGTGATGGAGAAGTGGTACTTGTTATTTCTTAGTGAGGGAACACACAGAATCCCTCCTGTTGAATGTAGCATACTGCTGAGAAGTTGTATTTTAAAAAGTACAAGTATAAAACCGAACATCTGAACTGAAACTAGGGCACTCTAAAATCTTCCATTCTATCATTGGTATCAGAGGCAGTGTTTCTAGAGTGGATACAAAAATAGTGTAATACCAAGTGCCACACAATAGCATGAAGGCCCAAAGTTATTTCATGACATATTTCTCTAAAAGGTGTTTTCATATGGAAAAAATGGAATTGATGCATTACATGGAACTGAATTTTTAAAATGTCTTGTAGAGAAAAGAAAGCATAGTTAATTTTGGTAATCTTTGCTTAATACTTTTCCTAGAAATCAAGGCAAGAGTTCAAATTGCGTGACTTGCCTAGGAAGTTATTTTAATTTTAGCATTTTCTGAAAGCCACCATTCATTTAAAATGTAAACTTTTACTCTTTCTTCTCTAGATCTTAAAAATTTTCTATTGTATTAAATGTTTTAGAAGAATAGCTCTCCTTGGGGAGATATATATTTTTATCTACAAATAACTTATTTAACAAAACAAATATAATTTTTTTTAGATATTTAACAAAAGCCAAACAAGAACCCAAGCCTCAAAACTAAGTCCTGCTCTGACCACTTGGCTCCAGTCTCTCAAAACAATTATATTTCTTCCTTACTTGACTAATTTTGTTCTTTCTTTTCATAATTAAAATATTTAAGAATGTAAAATTTTCCCACATTTGTTTTAAATTATAAAAATACACTGAATAACTATTTTTTTCTTTCTAAAGCAATATGAGGCCAGCACTTTTATATATTTAGAGAAGGGTAGATTAAATTTCATGTCTTTGCTTTTAATAAACAATTTAATTCTGTGATATTTAACACTAGGAGTTTCATTATTCAATATTTTTTATGATCTGTGGTAAAAGTGATTTTCATATTTAAACTGTTACCATTAATATGAACAATTTTGTCATTTAGGCTTTGAATAAACTTCATTATTTTTCTCTTCTGAGTGTTTCAAGTACATTATGAAATATTTTCATCTCTGGATGATTTCCTTAACTAAGAAAATGCTACAAGAATGGCCTGTCTCATCAAATATGGATATTTCTATATTGTTTCCACCTAAATAAATGTTGACTGTAATATGTTACTCTCCTGAGCACATGTGTTCACTGTTTCAAATTATACCAACTATGATGAAGCAGAATTCAAAATATTTTTATCATATCTGCAAAATTCATCTTGATTCACAGTATTGAATGAATAGTGTAGTTGTGAGTGTAGCAATTAAGAAACATATCACTTTATGTCAATATCTGCTATGATGTAAATTTATTATGGATTCATTTTTGGTAAATAAATATGTACATTAGAAAAATGGCAGTCAGGTGCACCTGTAGAATTACAGTAATACACACATATGTATATATATACATGTATATATACATACTTAGAGACAAGTTCTTGCTCTGTTGCCCAGTTGACCAGGCTGGATTGCAGTGATGTGATCATGGCCCCCTCTATACTCAGACTCCTGGGTTCAAGCAATCCTCCCATCTCAGCCTCCTGATTAACCGGGACTAAATGCTCACACAACCATGCCTAAGTTTTTAAACTTTTTATAGAGATAGGGGGTCTCCCTATGCTCTCCAGACTAGTCTCCAGCTCCTGGGATCAAAAAGTCCTCCAATCTTGGCTTGCCAAAGTGTTGGGATTACAGATGTGAGCCATTGCAACCAGACTGAGTAATGTCTCATATTTAGAATTTTTTTCTTTTGTTAATTATTTTAAATTCTACTGCTTCTTAATTTTACAAGGAAAAACGATAAGTATTAACTAAATATAATAATGTAATTATCATATTTTGAAAATAATTTTTCATGCTATACTCTACCACAATCATCCTCTAGCAGCCTGTCATTAATTTTAAGTTCTGTTTTTGATAAATAGAATATTGTGGTATAGGGTAAAAGAGGGACCTAAACTATATGGTAGTTGCCTTCTTTGCTAGATATTTTGAACAACGATCATCCTCTTTTCTAGATTTTGTTCATTTGAGTAAATTACCAGGGAATGAGAAACATAGTTTTCATAGCTATTGTGTAGAAAATTACTTTGATGCAGTGGTATGGTCCAATAACATTTCCAACTGAACTATCCTAGATAGTGGAAAAAAACCTCAAACACAAAGTGACTATGAATAACTCACATGGCTTATTAAAATTGATTCCCAAGTGAATCAAAAGTGAAGAAACATAGGCAAGTTAAGACCCTTAGGCTAGTGGTGTACACTTACTCTATAGGAAGGAGAAAGGGACAAGTTGGGTCAAACCATGGAATATTATGCAGCCATCAAAAACGATAAGTTTGTGTCCTTTGTAGGGACATGGATGAATCTGGAAACCATCATTCTCAGCAAACTGTCAGAAGAGCAGAAGATCAAACACAGCATGTTCTCACTCATAGGCGGGTGTTGAACAATGAGAACACATGGACACAGGGAGGGGAGCACTACACAC
>NW_016107329.1:2137569-2278949 GCF_001604975.1 Cebus imitator
AAAAAAAAAAAAAAAACCAAAACCGTACCCTGCTAATTAGCTACTGAAAAACTATAGGTTTTTGTATGCGTATCATGGGGAAGTATATGTATGGTCAGGATAAACTATCGTGTGTGTATGACCTAGAAGTGAAAGAACTGTCAGCCTAGAGGTGGCATGACAGTGACTTCATCTTTTCCTTGTTTTCTGTCCTTAAATGATATTCATGTTTATTTGATCTTATTTTCTATTAATTGTACCTTTCTTTAGCATGTTGTACTGGTTATTTTCTTAAAATCAATGTTTATCACTTCTTGAGAGTTGTGTCTATGTCTCACAGGGAGCACATTAACTCATTATTATAAATGCTTAACATTCCTCAAAAATTATTGGTTACTCTTTATTTAGGCTTAATGTTTCTTATGAATTTTAGTCATCCCATCTTTTTTCTTTTGTAGCAAAATTGATCATTCTCAAATGAATCACATTAGTTTATCATTTGTTGTCAAACATGTCTTTAACATAAAAAATTCTGTCAATCAATCATTAAGCATGTATGTTAATTGAGAAAACTTAAAAACTGTTTATAGGAAATGAACAAGAGAGGATGGCTGCAGGTTATAACAAATAGCAGAAAGTATGAGGCAACCCCTCAATCACAATTTGCTGCTGTTTTTAGCTCAGTGTCTGGCATTAAACATGCATTCTAAAAATATTGGTTGAATAAATAAATAAGCATAAGATAATTACATTAGAAGATCCTGCCTAACATATCTACATGAGCTTATCTTAGGGCCAGTAAATACCATACCAGCCCTTTCAAAAAATGTATAGATGTAATTATTAAACTTTAGTTACTGTTTCTTGAGGTATTATAGAAACTATCTCATAAAATTCACAAAAGGAAAATAAAATTACATACATTGTAGCCTGATATTTGCACCAACCCTGTTGAATTAAAGCCAGTTTCTGTTGCTTTAACAGCATTTCATGGTTACTTGAATGGTATGTCAGGAGTTGGGCAGTAGCAGCACATACACAATTTGTTTAGGTTTCAATAAATTATTTGATTGAGTTTTCCCTAATATCATCTCAGCAAAGAAGGAAAAATTTGGACTAGATTCTAGTATTCTTTGGTTGATTTGTACTATATAATGCCCATTCACAAAAAGTGTAAACTAAAGGCAATAGTTGGTGTTGTCAAATTCCAACTATGTATTAATTACTTGAATAGACAGAGGACATTTATGCACTGCACTTGCAGATGGCACAACACTCACAGTTAGTGGATAATTTGCCCAGGCCAAATTCAATCACAATATTCACAGCTGGTCATTTTGTTAGAGGAAGGGCTTTAAAATGTGTAAATGATTTTGCAGAGTAGCACCAGAAAGGTTAGAGTGCCTGTTCTTTAAGTTGCTGAAGTGGACAAGAAGAAAACGCAGAAACTGCGAAACTGTCTTCACACTGCTCTTGGCTTTTAAACCACTCTGACAGTCTCTATCTTTTCACCGGCATATTTAGAGCACTCAAATTTACAATGATTAATGATGATCGATGTGGTTAGGTTAATACTTATCATCTTCATATCTGTTTTTTAATTCGCTTCATTTGCTCCTGACTTCCCTGCATTCTTCTGTTCTCTCTGGTTTTAATTGACTGTTTTCTGTTATTTCGTTCAATCTTATATTATCTTTATTCTTAAAAAAAAAAAAAAAAAAACTTAGTGGTGTTCTTAGATTTTACAACATATATTTCTAAATAACCTAAATTCGTTTTTAAATAACTTTATATTGCTTCAGCCACAGTATATGTACCCTGCATAGTATATTCCTATTCCTCTCCCATGACATTGTTATTGTTCATTTCATTCACACATACACTACAACTATCAGATACATCTTTATTATTATTGCTTTATACAAAGAGTTATCTTTTAGATCATTCAAAAAAAAGAAAAAGAAAAGAATTTTGTTTTATTTTCATATATACCTTTTCCTACACTCTTTCTTTCATTATGAAGATCCAAGTTTTGACCTACAACATTTTCTTCTACTCAAAGAGCACTACTAGCAATGGATGCCCTCAATTTTTGTTTGTTCAAGAAAGTCTTTTATCTTTCACTTTAGAAGGCTGATAATTTCACTGGATACAGAATTCTGGATTAGGCTTTTGTTTTGTTTTGTTTCAATACATTAAATATTTCACTCCACTCACTTCATACTCAGTTTCTGATAAGAAATCCACTGAAATTTTTACTCTTGTTTCTCAATAACACGTTTCTCGCCCTCTGCCCCCTTCACCACTCTTTCCTTTCCTATGGTTATCTTTGTTTCTGGTTTGAATATTGTACAGTTTGAATATGATATCGTAGGTGTAGTTTACTGGCATTTATCCTGCTTGGTGGTCTTTGAACTTTCTGGATGCGAGGCTTGGTGTGTGTCATCAATTTTGGAATGTTTCAGTCATTATTACTTTACATATTTCTTCCACTTCATTCTATCTTTCTTCTCTTTTGGTATTCCAGTTAAACATTTGCATTATAAATTTAATTGTTTGATTTTCCATTTCTCTTCATACATTACCCATCTGTTTTTGCATGTGGTCTACTTTTTCCTTAAGAACCCTTAAGTTATTACTTATGGTTATTTTAGATTCTCTTTTTGATAATGCCGTGTCTGAGTCATACCTGAATCTCATTTTGATTATTACTTTATCCAGACTATTTTGTTTGTTTGTTTGTTTTGTTTTTGTCTTTTGGCATACTTTGACTTTTTTTCATTGTAAACCAGACATGTTGTTGCAAATAATAGATATTAGAGTAAATGTTTATTTTGTGTGCATATGTATGTTAATGTGGCTAGAAGGTTGGTTGTATTCAACATTCATTGTGGCTATAGCTACCAGAGACTTCAAATTCCTTTAGTATCCTTGTTTTTGTGTGCTCTCTAAGCTTTGAGAATGCCCTATATATTGCTCCACAGAAAGAATCTGTGTCTTGAAATTCTTTCAGCTGTAAGCCACTGTTATTATTCCAGAGCCTTGTTGGGTGGGGTGGTAGGATATTGATAGCAACAAGAAGCAGACAATGCCTACACAAATAGAGATGGGTCCTCTGTAAAACACAGCCTCCAAGCTAAAGAAAGTTTAAAGCCTGAAAGCCAAGCTACAAGTCAAATCCATGGATGAGTTGAACCCCTGTATTCCTGTTAGGCATGCTTTCCTCTGATTGATCCCTACCCTTTACCTATTCTACATATACCTACTTTTCCCTAGTTTGTTTTTTTTTCACACTGTCGTGACCACCTTTGAGTGGTGCCTTTGTTTTAACCTTTTTTCATACTCACCAACCAATGAGCACACACTCCCCTATTCTGAGGCCATAAAAGCCCCAGACTCCCCAACACTAGGAAAGAAATCACCTGACTCTAGGTGGTTGACCACCTGCATGTCCCCTCTCTGCTGAGAGCTATTTTGTCACTCAATAAAATTTTTCTGTGTCCTCCTCATCCTTCAATTGCCAGCATATCCTCATTCTTCTTGGGCATGGGACAAGAACTTGGGAACTGCCAAATGTTAGGACAAGCTAAAACACAGGCAGGCTGGGACATGCTCAGCCCAACCACAGGCTGAGCTGGTGAGTTGAGTTGGTGGGCAAGCCAGGAGCATCCTGGGAAGGCCAAGTAGGTGTTCCATCTCCTGTGGCAAGCGTGGCTGAGTGATGTCTGAGTGAGGCATCGCCAACTGGAGGACCCCCAGCTTACAAGTGACCAAGAAAAATCCTGCGTCATTTCAGGACGGAGAAACTTGCTATAATTTTCTGATTAATCTTCAGTTTTTTACTGGACTTGTGCTCGCTCTTAGGACTCTTGCCTTTATAAGCATTTATGTTTCTCTTCCAGAGAGAACATATGACTTTCCCCGATTATGCTTTTCTTAGCTGCAGCATTCTCAGTATATTTCTGTGAAACCCTATCTACTCTTGACTACAGTTTTTAGTTTTGAAAATATTTCCTCCTTATTTGATACAGAAAAGCTGATGGCCACTGGAGTGGGAAGACATTTCCTTCCCCTAGCTTGGATAATATTTCAGAATTGTGCTGTGGTGAAGTATTGCACCCCAAAGAGTAGAAACATTTATGGAGAAGTCTCTGGTTGGGTTTGACTATATTTACTCTCCCCTCCCTTGACAGAATCAGAAGGAGATCCTTCCTGAATATTTATCCTGAGAATCTTATGTGATTCTTCAGAGAAAGCCCATTAAGGTGTAGTGGCTCCCCAAGTCTGAGGTCCCTAAAAGTATCTTATTCTTGGGCTGGTCCACACTCAGCCTCCAACAATTCATCGAAAGTATCATTTAACTATTCCTACCATTTTAAGACTCTAGCTTCTTCTGCTTCAATAAACAGACCTTGTTTGCTATATCTCTCAACAAAGTGTATGGACTACTTTGGAAGTAAAGCTTGAGATGTAAGAATGACTTGTGAATTGCTCATTGTACTCTTCAATACCTAAAATATGCCTCAAGTGCCAGGAATATACCTTGTTTATCTTTATGTACTCAAAGTATTTTATACTGACTTTCACACATAGAAAGCTTTCAATATATATTTGGTTGATGTGCTTATTAAAATCAATCTGGAATTTCTGTTTAAAAAACATCTGCAGTGGTCTCACAAGACAACATTAAATAATACTAACATTATCTTCTTACAATGGCTTACTGCTTATGAAACTCTTTCACAAACCTTAAATCAATGGAATTTGGCAATCATAGTATGAGGTAGACAGGGATTAATAATTTCATTTAATTGATAAATTAGTCTGAAATTTTCACCTCAGTTTTACCAAGGCAAAAATTTTAACATTATTGCATTTTAAGAATGCATTTCTCAGTGCAATAAATGTATTAACTAGAAGAGTTTGTGATAAGACAAAAGTTACATTTACTGAACTCAACCCTTGACATGCATGCACACAAACATTTACAACTATGTATGATTAATTGCAAGGCAATTATGTCATTTTATTTCTATCATTTTACTTCTGTATTTATCACCTTTGACATGTTTGAAACTGGAGATACATCTAGTAAGTCAATACTGTATCTTTATAACTTGCTGAGTTCTGAGGCAGTCTCTTACAGTCAGATTTATAGTCTATTTTACAAGAAGAAGGAGCTTAGATGAGCACTTACAGAGGATTTACTGAAATATGTGGTAAGACCCTTAGGCTAGTCTAGAGGCTTTCAACACTTTATGCTGAAGACCACATTTTTAGATCAGATTAGCAGCTGTGATTACAGAAAATATTACATAACTTGGGACGTATTCATTTGACCTTTATACAAATTCTGACATGCCTCTCTGTTTTCTTTTGAATTCTCAATGATCTTTTAAAGTTATCTTCAATATATGCCTCACTAAATACCTACCTTTTCTAAAAAGACGAAAATAGAAAAATACAAGTGTACTTCATTTTTCTTTCATTCCATGCAATTTGTAAGCAGTATTTTTTTCCAAGTACTTCAATGCCCTTGCTATTTTGCAACTTTGTTTAGTCATGAGCATAGAAGGGTTTTAAAATCTCATCATTGTTTAATTCAAGACTTCAGTATATAATTCCCTTTATCCTGCAAGAAGTCTATAAATTTATAGATTATAATTCAGATATATATTTACACATTAATCACAAGACAGTATATTAATTACAGTTTGACACATTTTCCTTGGTTGCTCTAGTTGAAATGGCATTAGTAATATATTTGTAAATGGAATCCAAATTAAGTGTGTATTCAAAGTGAATCAGAAATTTCACCTATAGTATTTTGATTTTGGATGTAAAACAACATTCTCACATCCAATGTTTTTCCTGTTATAAAATGAGGTTTTTATACTGCTGACCCTAAGTGGTGTACTCTGTAAACTGGTTTCAGAGGGCTCAAATTTTACGTTAAATGTAGTGTACGTTTGTTTATAAAAGGGAAAAAGCAGTGTCTAGTTATCTTTACATCACTAGGGTACTGTATTCTGCATTCTAGTTATATAAAGACATATTTTTAATGTAATGGAGTGACATATCTAAGTTAATTCAATTTTAATTTGGTCAACTAAGTTCCCTTATGTTCCTGCTTAATGTGATGTTGCTGGAGTTATTCCATAAATTTCTTATTCTCCACTATTTATGATTTTGCAGGAACATCATCATCCTTAGTGTGTATACAGTTGGGGAATATTCTCGATTTCATCCGAAGACCTGTTTTTACCTTTAAAGTAAAAACTTAATATTGATAAATATTAGGAAGTGTAAATGAGTAGCCAAGAAGAGGAGAACATATCATGAAAATAAAACAGTTTTCAGGGATTGATATGGCTTAGGTGTGCTCCCACCTACACCTCATTTGAATTGTAGTTCCCATAATCCCCATGTGTCATGGGAGAGACCAGGTGGAAATAATTGAACCATGAGGGCAGTTTCCCCCATTCTGTTCTCATCATAGTGAGTGAGTTCTCACAAGATCTAGTAGTGAGAATTACCCCCTCAGTAGGCACTCATTCTTCCCTTCCTGCTGCCATGTAAAGAAGGAAATGTTTGCTTCCCCTTCTGCCATGATTTTGTTTCCTGAGGCCTCCTCAGCCATGCTGTAATGTGAGTCAATTAAACCTCTTTCCTTTATAAATTCCCTAGTCTCAAGTATGTCTTTATTAGCAGCATGAGAATGCACTAATACAGGGATATGTAGGCTGAGTTCTTTTTGCCTTACTTAAGATGTTTCAAAAAAGTTTTTTAAAAGGATATTATTTCTTTTAATTAGATCAACTTATTGCTGACTGCATTTTGGCCAACCTAGGTAAATATCTTTTACTTTTTTCAACATAAAAAATTTAATAAGTAAAAGATATTATCGTTACTGTTTGTTTTTATAAACTACATGGCAACGAACATTAATAATTGCCAATGACAATCTCTTGTGAACATTTTTTTCTTTAAATCAGTTTCTGCATGGAATTTCACATTAGCTACTCTCATACTCAATGTTAAGAGATTGGTTAAGAGAGGAAGATTGGAATACATTTTTCCTACACAAGACTGAAAATTATTTTAAAGGCTTTCAAAAACTTTTTGGAATTCAAGTCTTCCATTATGTTACATTTAACTTTGAAAACAGAAAGAGAATAATATTTTAAAGATGACCTCAAAGCCTTTCAGGTGTAGGGGCCAAGTTCAGGCCCCACAGAGCCAGTGTTTACACAGCTGCAGATGGTGCCATCACTCGCACTTCATTAGCATCCAGATCTGTTAAACACACGCTTTACATGTAACATTGACACCAGCGCTCCGAAGGGAAACAGAAAACCCAAATATTTTTACAGTAAAGATTATATTTTTGAAAATATGAGTTGTCTAATATGTTATTTCAAAAGATGGAATTTTAAAATAATGATTCTTATTACATAGGTTAAAAACATTTTATATCATCCCTAAGGAGAAATTTTGGGTATAATTTACAAATAAAATCAAAGACTATGAATAATTCCCAAAGTTAGAGTAGATTTGTTCTGGATATTTAAGTACTATTTTAACAATAGTTCACAAAATCACTGGAACATGACCATTTTCTTATTTTTGCCTGATGCCTAAGATTTCCATTTTAATGTGTTTATGATAAAATTTACCTTAAATATATATTTTTGTAAACAAAATTCACATTTTTTGTAGAAAAAATAGAAGAAATTTAAAATTCATGTAGGTATTCTTTAGGACAACCCTAGCTATTATAGTAAACTCCAAATTTTTAAACATAGAAGATCATTTATCGCGTAAGAATTCAGTGCATGGGTTCCATGCCAACAGATGGTTTTTTCCCACATGGCGACTTGGGGATCCAGGTTCCTTGTATCTTCTGGCTCCATCATCTTCTGCAACCAACTGGCAGTAGAGGGAAGAATATACTGAAGGCAAATTCACTGGGTGAAAGAGACATACTCATTACCAATCAGATCTCATAGGCAAAAAGGGGTTACAGTTACTCTAATAGCAAGTGGTAGGGGAATATAATCTCTGACTGTGCATCTACTTTCTTGTAATGATCATGGTCAGTAAAATGGAGGGGAATCCCAATGTTTGGTAAGCAGTTGGCTGACTTCACCACATTCTGTAATGTACATTCTTATTTGCGACAAGGGATATCCTGGAGGTGGCTCATTTCAGCTCCTAAGACCCAGTTGTTAAATTCTCAGGAATTTTGTTTAGACCCAGTTGTTAAATATTAGCTATCATTTAAATTAAATTATATAAGTAACACATTTTGTTAATGACAAAGGTGGGACACAATCAGAATTAATCGCTTTATAATTATTTTAACACAGTATACCGTTATCTATGCTTTTGAGGTTTCTTACATCTATCATTCCTGTTCAATCATCCCGCCTCAGCCTCCACAGTAGCTGGGACTATGAGTTGCATGTAATTATACCTGGCTTGTATGTTGGAAATACTATGTAATGTTATACTTCTGCACATTTCTTCTCTTCCCCTCAGATTTCGTGATGTCACATTGGCTATGGTAGGGTGTTTGTCACATGAAAACTGGAAACAATCAAACACTGAAAATCATTTTTTTTTTTGTTTTTGAGAACCTGTTATAAAACATTTACCAGCATACTACCAAATGCAGTATTTCAAGTATATCTACATCAATGTCCATGTTTCTATTTTCACTTCTGTATTTATATTGGTGTTGACCATTTATTGTTCTTCATATGTCTTTAAATACCATAGTTAAAATAAATATTCATAAGCTGTATTATTACAACCATACGACATAGACCTTTGCTTGCCAGTACACCTGCATTGTCATACTTAATGACTATGTACTAATTGTTGCTACTTGGTTAATTTCCTAGCATTGGAAAACTAGGATGTCTCCAGAAGGTAAGACATGTGAAAGTTTATTGTTTAATTAATTAAGTGGATTGAGATACATATACTTCTCTTTTATACTCAATTTAGTTAATGGAAATATCTTAAGTATGTTTGAAACAACTGTGGCACATGAATCTAATTTTTCAAATTTCTGTTATATGAATTCTAAATATAGACCAGTTTTTCTCAATGTGTGAATTGAGGTATGCTGTTAGTATAAAATATGTTCAGGGTTTCAAGCGTTTACTTTACAATTACATATAATATCTAATTAATATTTTTATATTGGTTACATGCTGAAATTATGTTTTGAATTATGCTAAATAAAATATATTACTAAATTTAATGTTGCCTGTGTTTTACATAAATGTGCTTCTTAAAAAATTCGAATTACATATATGACTTGTATTACATTTTTATTGATAAGCACAGTAGTCTAGACCATGTGTGTTGGTTCTCCTTCTTGATGTGTTAGTCCCAAACAAAATTAATAGTTATAATTACCCTTAACTAAACAAGTACACTTAGTATTAGCAGTCCACAGGGTGCAGAAATCTTTTCTAGCCTGAGGCATGGATTTGCTTCATCTGGATTGTCAATCTCATATGCCTCTTCTTTTCCTGGCCTGTGTCACTGATGAATTGATATCTGTCCTCAAGGACACAGTCAAAGAAATACACGTCTAGGTGCCTGAGAGTGGTATGGTGTCTAGCAGTTTTTGATGACCCTGAAATTCTTTGTTTAGTCAGTATTTTTGTTTCTGCAGAATTGGAATGCTGCTACTCATTTGATACCTGAATTTATTCGCTGGTTATTCAAGCTTAAATAAATAGCTTTTCCAGTTCCAGGGAAACAAGACAAGGGTGCTTAAGTCTCCCTTTGGCTAACTACTGCCATTGCAACATGATTTGATGTCATGAGCTATGATTACCAATGAATAAAGTATACAGTAAAAAAAATGGCAAAAAATGAATCTCCAATATTTGTTAAGATCATGTCCTGGTTACAATGAACAGCCTATTATGACACAGAGAGATTAATATGGTATATCAGGCATTTCAATTGCTAAATCCCAAATATTTTATCATAGAAATTTGTGATTGTGTGTATACATTTTCAAATTACTGTGTTCTGCTAGTCTGGTTGGAAATTGGTCCTTTGGTATATTGTTTAGAAGGAATAGTATAGAAGAGGGTATATGAGGCAAATATGATATGATAAATTCAGGTTTTAAATACTTTACCTCTATTGAGGTATAATTGATATAAAACAAACTGCACTTATTTAATGTATGCAGTTTGATGAGTTTGAACATCATGTGTATACGCATGAAACCACAACCACAATTCAGGATGTAGATGTCTCATACTTCCCAAAGTTTCTCTGTGTTCCATTTTTAGTTAGTTGTTTCTGTGGTAGAAATACTTATCATTAGATATACTTCCTTAACAAAAATTTAAGTGTGTAACACAGTATTGCATACTATAAGTACTTGCTGTACCGCAGACTTTTAGAACTGACAAATTCAGTTTTTAATATACTGTATTAGGGTTATCTAGAGGGACAGAACTAATATGATATATATATATATATATATGGTATGTATAAACACACACACACACACATATGTGTGTGAGTTTATTAAGTGTTAACTTACATGATTACAGAGTCCCATAATAGGCCATCTGCGTGCTTGAGGAGCAAAGAGTGCCAGTTGGAGTCTCAAAACTGAAGAACTTGGAGTCCCTTGTTTGAGGGCAGGAAGCATCCACCAGAGAAAGATGTAGGCTGGGAGACTGGGCCAGTGTTGCTTTTTCACGTTTTTCTACCTGCTTTATTATATTCACTGGCAGTTGATTAGATTGTGCCCACCAGATTAAGGGCGGATCTGCCTTCCTTAACCCACTGACTCAAATGTTAATCTCTTTTGGCAACACTCTCACAGCCACACCCAGGATCAAGACTTTGTATCCTTCAGTCCAATCAAGTTGACACTCAGTATTAACCACGACAATATCTGAGTAAAGATATTTGATGAGCAGTTATATACATGTGTCTAGATCTTTGTGGATATATCTTTATAAAAGTCATGGCTAAACTATTTGATGCAATAAAAATAAGAGAATGGATATAATTGTCAAAAGTAAAATATGTATGGATAGGAATGGCAGAGGAAAAAGGAAATGTAACTTGATAATTCCAACAGGTATTGTGTGGAGAAGTAGGAAAACCCGTAAGGTAGAAAATTTCAGAGGACAGGAATATAGTGAAAATCAAAGGTTTCGAGACTTTCATTATGTAAAGAATAGTAAAAATCCATGAAATTCTTTTAGCAAAACAAAAATTTATTGGCACTGAGGACATGGATGACTTTGTTGCCGATGGTTTTAGCAGCTTGGTAAAAGTAGAAGCCATGAGGCACTGGATGGAAGAGTGGTTCATAACTAAGGAGATTCACGGAGCGAGTGCAGTCTACTCTGTCAAGAACTGTGGCTGAGAAAGGGGAAAAAAAGGGGACAGAGACAGAGGTATTGACAGCAAAGAGCATAATCCAAACAGATTTTTTTTTATCATAGGGAAGACTTAATTTAAATAGACTACTTTGAAATAACCAAAGTAGTCTATTTCAAATAATTTTTATCAAATAATTTTTCAAAATTTAAAATATAGAAAGGAAAGAAGCAAATTCCCCGGAAGAAAAATAGAAAGTAGACATGGAAGGATTGATATTGACTGTAAGAAGAGAGAGTCTGTCTTTTGCAAATGAGATAAAGAGGAGGGATGGTTGTTTCTGATCGTTGTCAGTGGGAATGCAGTTCATGCCTGGGATCTTCAGTTTTCTCTGCAAAGGAAGAAGTGAGATCACTATGCAGATGAGGGTAATTAGAAATACCCTGGAGTAGTAGTCACTGAGGATAAATGGAGATTTAACTGAACAAAAAGATGAGTGAAAGGATCATCAGATGACAGTAGTGTCTTATGAGGCTGGGGATGAAAATGCAGTTATTGTGCCAACGGGCAGAGTTGTGGAGAGCACCTGATAATTTGACTATTAAGAAGGGAGGAATAAAATTTAGATATTGGTTCAAGGCAGCAGTTTTGTAGAGTGGTTGTACCAGGATTAGATTTGACTGAATGTAACAGGAGAACCTCAAATAACAGTTAAAAAAAACAACAACAACAACAACAAAAAAAAAACTATTCAGATTGAGAGGATTAGATGATCTGAAATTTCCAGCTGGAGCTCTAATGCTAACAAAGTTATAGGAGAAAGCTTTTTGCCATCTGGAAGAGGCTATATCTCAGCAGAATATCCATCTGCATTCTTGGAAATGTGGTCTGTGAAAAAATGTCCATCATCGAATTGGTAAGAAGCTCAACATGTGAGGTGGTTGCCAAAAACATTGAAAGTTATTCTAGCCAGTAACAATAGGATTTGTGTCTATTAAAACAAACAAACAAACAAACAAACAAAAAACAACACTTTTGTCTCATTTTGGCAAATTATGTCAGAATTTTGAGTTCTTTTGTAGACAACCATCATAATTTCACACAGAATTCTGGCTAATGAGGACATTTCCAAATAAAAGTGGCTGTAATGTTGAAGAGGTCTGGGAAGTAGAGACACACTAGGGAAATTAACTACAGAAAAGAGAAAGTGTACAGAAAACATACAGAAAAGAGAAAATGATTATTTACTGTTAGATGCTGAACTGATAAAAGATAAGGTTGATTAGATATATTCCCTATAACTCAAAGGAAACATTCAGAACCAATGGATAGAAATTATGTTAATTTAGGTTTAAGTATAAAGAGGAAACTTCTAGCAAATAGGATAGCTCTCACATTGAATGGGTTCATTTATCAGGTCATGAGCTTATTAGCACAGGAATATTTCCTTATATTTCCCTTTCTTTCATTGACAAATAATAATTGTACATATTCGCGGAGTACACGGTTATGTTTCAATACACACAATGTATAGTGATCAGATCAGAGCCATTAGCATATCCATCATCAAAAACATTTATCATTTCTTTGTTCTGGGAATATTCAATTTCAAGTAGAGTCTTAGGAATGTCAATCAGTCATATAACATACAGTAGAAAATTCCTGAAATGTTAAACTAGAGTTTATTTTAAAGTATTTATTTTCTATGTAGTACCCAAGATTCTAAGAGATGTCATCATTGTCCACAAAAGCTTCTTAAAATAAATTGCATACTGTAATGCCTCTAAATGGGTGCTGTAAAAATATTCCAGGCTGAAACTTAGAGATGTGAGTTCTAGAGCAGATTTTTACTTCATAAACTAATTCTGTGAGTAATTTATTTAAACTTTCTGCATCTAATTTCTGTTTTCTCTTTTGCAACATGATGTTCTTGCTAAAGAACATTAATGTGAGATTCCCTTCTATCCGATGAAGCTATACTAGTGTAGAAACAATCACCTTAACAAATTCTTTCTTTATGTGGTATTGATAGAACTTATTTTCTTTTTTAAAAATATTTTCTTTACTTTTGTGGGTACACAGTAGGTGTATATATCTGTTGGGCACCTGAGATGTTTTGAAACAGACAGGCCATGCACAATGATCACATCACAGAATATGGGATATTCACCTCCTCAAACATTTATTCTTCATATTATAAATGATCCAATTATACTCTTTAAGTTATTTTAAAATGTACAATTAGTTATTAACTATAGTCTTTTAATATTAAAAACAAAGCTACACACACACACACACACACACACACACACACACACACTTATATGTCATATAATTTTTATGCGGATTCTTTCTCTGGACTATTAAGCCCGTAAAGGTAAAGCAGGTATTAACAGACATATTTTCTTTCCCAATAGTGCTTAACAAAGTAACATACACACAGTGGATCTTCAGTAAATATTTACTCAGTTAATGAGAATGATGCCCTGTCCAATATATACCATAACCACATGCAAATAGAGTATATGGTAAGATAAATTCAGTTAAAAAATACTCTAGATTTTATTAAGTAGGGGCAGAAGGGAGAAAAATCATCATAAATGCATTTAAACTTATACAAGAATAAAACACTTTGTAGGAAGACAATTTTGGTGAGCTACTTGGCCATATGAGCTTGCATATATTTGTGGTGGACAGCGGACACATTTGCCAGCTACTCTTGGATCAAACAGTGCCCACTCTACAAGTAGGAACATATCTTCATTTTATCCCAAACCCTAAAATCCACACTAGAATACGAGACGATGCTATGTTTTCCTTCTTCTTCCCTAATGGCGGACAGTGTTGAATACTGGTCAGAGCACTGAGTTTAGAATGAGATAATTGTATATCTCATCCTGGATTTCTTTGCAAATTCATAATTTTAAACAAAGCAACACAACTCTGGTGAACTCATCTTCCTTGTCTATTTAATGATCCCTCCTAGAATTTTTCTCAGAATAAAATGAGTCAATACATGTGAAACTTCCCAGCCCCATGGCTGGCACATGCTGTGCACTCAATTCATGTCATATGGGAACAATGAAATGAATGACAAACATTAACTCAAGCATTTTAAGGATTGGGGTGTGACTCTCAAGCCCTGGCCCCTATAAAGAGGCCTTGACCCTGTGGAAATGGCTTGAAATACAGGTGTACTTTAGAATATAAACCAGTACTTAAAAATATGTAAAATTCCTTTTATCTCTTCCTGTAATACATATGACTGTTTTTCCAGGTTTTTAAAATAATTTGCCCTCATTTTTGGAATATAGATTACATTTTCCCTTGAGGCCATTAACTGAAAGAACTGTTGTGAATTCTTTATGTTCAATTTATCCTTTTCATTTTAGTACCTTATTACAATCATTTTTTTATCAAGAGAGTCAGTTTATCTATTTTAAAAGTTATTTTAACATTTTCTTGCATATAACTTTTTTTCAAATCACTTGAATTTTTAAGGTCAAGGTATTTTTAAAGAATATTAGAATTATCATTTCCTAATCTATGTCTAAAATAAAGTCTTTTGAGAGATCTCACAATTTTAAATCTCCCAAACCACATTTTTCTATTTAGATTATGAATGTAAAATGTGATTATTTGCTTTCATAGATACATCATCCTTTGCACAATTCATTCTCAAAGCCACTATATAACCACTATGTAAATATATAAATGTACATTTTACACTTCAAGCCACTGTATAACCACTCTGTAATTGGTGAACATGCTTTGAGAACTTCCTTGGTTTCCACTTTGTCAGACACCAAGGTAAAGATAAGGAAAATCTAACCAGTGACTCTTTTAGGAAAACAATATTTTTAATACCCTGAGAGCTAGATTATTCCCATACATATTTATCTTTTTGGACAAGTATTCCAAATGTTCCAAGTATGTCTTCTCTCTGGAATAAAAATATGCTTCTGTCAAAGTTTTCACAAATCCCAATTTGGGGTGCACAAAATAAGAGACATTTGATAAATTAAATAATGCATCTGAAAATTTAATGGAGTACATACTGATGAGAGTTGTTCAAATGATCACCTGTTCATGCACCAAGCTACTGATGGTATATTGAACCACAGCTTTTTATTTCCATATTTTAAAAAAATCTCTACTCTTTAATACAATATAGTACTTATGGAGTAGTTTAGTTTTCAAAGGTTAATACATTTGTTTCAGATTAGATTTCACACATATGAAACAATCTCAATTATGTAATCAACTAACATCTTAAAGTCCATAGTTCTTGAACTCCTATCTTTATTGAATAGATGCCTAATTATTTTTATTTCATGGAATATTTTTCCTATGTAGCTATATAAAACATGGACAGAATTAACAATTCAAATTTGAAGATATTTTTATATTTTAAAGGTAAGCATTAATCAATCCTGATAAATTATCCTTAGAGTTTTCCAAATATCATGCATTAATCTACTCAAATTATTTCCTTCCTGTCTACCTAGGGCAGTAGAGAGCCTACCTGATTATATTTAATTAATGTAAAACTCTTTGTTCATTCTCTACATAATTATTTCTATAAACATCTTTTAATCTACATTCAGAAAATGAGAAAAGAATATGATTTTCATATGCTTGATTTCTTGCATTTGATTTGGTAAGAAACAATAAAATTCATTTTTCACTGATTTTGCAAACACGTTGTTCCAGCTGGGGTTATTCCAGTAGAGGGCGGTGTTTCTGAAGCCGTAGCAGGAGGCCTGCAGTCATACGCTGCTACTCCAACAGACTTAATAGTTGTAGTCAGCTGAGGTTGAACAACCAAATAGAAGTAAAATGCGGATATAATACATACGTCACTAGGTTGTCCTGAAATAGTTATGTGAGAAAACGCACATCAGACTCATGTACTCAGGAATACTATATTGAGCATTGACACTTCCATTTTGTAAACTACGTATGTACATTAGAAGGGAAAGATGTTTAAATCCTTAATGTTCTTGAGAACTCTTTTTTTGTTGTTTGTTTGAGACAGAGTTTCACTCTTGTTACCCAGGCTGGAGTGCAATGGCTCGATCTCGGCTCATCACAACCTCTGCCTCCTGGGTTCAAGCAATTCTCCTGCCTCAGCCTCCCAAGTAGCTGGGACTACAGGCGTGTGCCACCATGCCCAGCTAATTTTTGTATTTTTAGTAGAGACGGGGTTTCACCATCTTAAGAACTCTTTTAACTGGCCTAGGAAAGCAGGTGGAAACTCACTAAGTATACATCAACAAGCATCTTGCATAAAATACAGGAAGTTATTGTGGTAGTCTGAAAAATGCCCCCCTCCAAAGATATCCAAATCCTAATACCTAGAACTTGTGAATATGTGACCTTGCATGGGAAAAGGGGCATTGCATAGGTGAAAATCTGTAATGCAGGCTTCTTGAAATGGGAATATTATCCTGGTGGGTCTGATGTAATCACTGAAGTCCTTATTCTAGGTAGGCAGGGTGATTAGAGTTAGTAGGAGGAGATGTGATAATGGAAGCCAGAAATTAAAGTGATACAGGAAAGGGGTCAAGAGTTAAGGAGTGCAAGCCATGTTTAGAAGCTGAGCAGGATTCAGGCGGGGCGTGGTGGCTCACGCCTCTAATCCCAGCTCTTTAGGAGGTCAAGGAGGGAGGATCACCTGAGGCTGGAGTTTGAGACCAGCCTGACCAACATGGAGAAACACTGTCTCTACTAAAAGTACAAAATTAGCCAGGCTTGGTCGTGGGTGCCTGTAATCCCAGCTACTTGGGAAGCTGAGGCAGGAGAATTGCTTGAACCTGGAAGGCAGAGGTTTCGGTGAGCAGAGATCATGCCATTGCACTCCAACCTGAGCAATAAGAGAGAAACTCCATCTCAAAAAAAAAAAAAAAAACAAAAAAAAAACTGAGCAAGATTCTCCCCTAGAACCCTCTAGAAGGAACCAGCCTAGCTGACACCTTGACTTTAGCAAACTGAAACTAATTTGGACTTCTATGTACTTTATGATAATAAATCTGTTATTTTAACCCACTAAGTTTGTGGCAATTTGCTGTAGCACTAATAGAAAACTAATATAGCTCTCTGGAAGTATTCTCTCAATACAATGGGAAGGTCTAGGGCCAGTTTGTAAAAAAGAGTGATTTATACAAAAATTGTTTCCCACACTTCTTTAGTGATTTTATGCCAACCACTGACTTTACACACATGCAAACACACACGCAAGCACACACGGAGAATCTGGGTGGCTCTTGCTTTCCTGTGCTTTAGGGATTGGCAACCTATGAAGGCCAAATCTGGGTGAACACCTGTCTTTTCCTATCATGTGCTGAGTGTTTCTTACAAATGAACATTGTGATTGATTTGCTTATAGGGAACACTAACTTTGAACCACAACTAAGTGAAATGTTATACCTCACCTCAAAAAATTAAGACTATTCTCATTAGAACAACTGTTTTACACACAAAAAAAGCAAACTAAATTGTACTTATTGTATTTTAAATTTCCTTATTAAAAACATTGTGAAACTCTATTTTCCCTCAATCATTCCATAAGTCTCTGTATAATATTCTTGACTTTGCTTCTTGGCCTGCTTTGTGGCTTGACTTTGCTTCAGGTCTCCTTAGAGAAAAAGTTTGCTGATTGAGTTACAAATGGATCCACATTCAGGCACCTAACTCCAAGAACATTCGTAGCATGCATTTTTCCTGTCTTTGCCTCAGTACGTGGCATTCCTCTATGCAGGTGGACAAATCAAACATAGCAATACCCACCAATATTCTAAGAAAGTATCAGAATACCTTCCTGAGGTGTTTGAAACTGCAATCCTGTTGAAAATCTTGCCTTCAAAATGATCATGGAGAATGAACGGTCTTCATCGATGCTTAGATTCAGCAGTGAGTTAGTGAAGGAGACAGTTTTGAACACGAATGAATTTGAGCACAGCTCCTTTCCGAATAAGCACATAGCTGAAGCTGCATCTTCCAAGGATCACTTTCAATCAAAAGGTTCCCTATTTTTAGACTTCAGGGAAGGGAGAAATGATGTTGCAATCCCTCCACCATTCTAAATTCCTTTTTAATGCTTACTTATAAGGCCACCTTCAGACTAGTCGTATAAAGGGTAATGCAGACTGAGGGAGGAATTCCTAATGTAGAAAGAAGATCTTTTGAAAGTGATGCCCTTTTAAAAAATATTCAATAAGCACCCAAGAAAGTTTCAGGAGTTACTGGTAAGGAATTTAAACCCTGAGTTCTCTCTGTCTATAAGTCATCAACTATTTCTTCTGATCCAAGATTATTACACTGGTGGTATTTATCAGAAATAGGCCATGTTCTTTAGGGCTCAGCAATATTACCTACACACATTCAGCTACAGAATATAACACTTAAAATACATTTTTCAAAAGTGAAACATAGTTACTAAAGATTTTAGGTCATTTGACTGCTTCAAGTGAATAAGGACGTTTTTATCACCTGATAAGTCTCCTATGGTACTGCAGATAGAAGCCAAAATCTTTGTGCTCATTTTTCCTTATTCTAGAGCAGCATTGTATAGCACAAATTCCACGTACCGCACGTGTATTGAGGAGAGTTCAGACTTTGTATGAAATTAATGAAAATGCTTTATTATTTTATATTTATCACATATATGTGCCTAAGGTATGCCTGTCACAATGCAAGATGTTAGAGATAAAAGAATGATGAAAAATGATCAAAGGAGATGATCCTGATTGTTGTGGAGCATATAATCCAGGATGGTAGACAGCTAAATAACACATTATTATGAAGTGTACCAATTGCCATTTTATAGAAACTATTAAGTACTTTTGAGGCAGAGAAAAAAATATATCAATTGGAGAATAATATTTCAGGGTAGATTTCAGTGAGGAAGCAGTAAGTTTGAAGCTTATGTAGATTTCACGTTATCATGTTAGGCATGGTCTTGTAAACTGTATTATAGCAATAGACTTAATCAAAAAGAGTGCAGATCAACTAACAAATAACCACAGACATGGTCAGATTTGTGACTTAGAATTAACCCCTTGTTGAAAATGTGAAAGGATTGTAAAGGAGTAACACTGGAAAGACATAAATTGGAGCATTTTACAATACTGTAAAATAAAGATGGTAATTTTATTCAGGTAATGGTAGTGACATTATTGTCAATCCCCACTAATCAATTTTATATTATTGTTTGTTCCCACATAACTCAACATAACTCCAGAAATCTCCAAAGCCACATTGTCTGTTTTGCCTGCTAAATTGGTGCATCTTGTTTCTTCTTTCTATAGCATAGTTCCTGCTAAATCTACTAGTTAAAATTTACAAATATATTAAAACAACTCAAGTGCCATCTTCATGATAATACACTCTCTGGTTCCTGAAGATGAAGGCTGTTGCTTCCTTTTGTGAATCATGATTGTAATTTATACCTCTTTTGATACATGTACTGTACTGTGACATATTTTCTACCTAGATACTTGTCTTACTTTTTCCTTTAAGTTTATGACAGGGGTAGCATGTATTTCCTTTTATTTTCATATTTTACTCAGCACATATAAAGATAACATGCACTAGAGATTGTATTAATACCTTTAAAGTAGTTAGTTAGTTAGTAGTAATTAGTTAGTATAGTTTAAAAGTACATTGGTTACATGGACACGGGAAGGAGAACATCATACACCTGGGCCCATTGGAGGGTGGGGGGTCAAGGAGAGGGAGAGCATTAGGACAAATGCCTAATGCATGGGAGGCTTAAAACCTAAATGATGGGTTGATAGGTGCAGCAAACCACCATGGCATGTGTAACAAGCCTGCACGTTCTGCATATGTATCCCAGAACTTAAAAGGAAAAAAAGAAAATCTACATTGGTTAAATGGATAATTTTTAAAGTTCATGAAATTGAGCAAATTATTTCTCATCTGATAATGTTTCAGACTTTAAGAGTAATGGGAATAGTAGATGTGTATTGTCTAGAAATCTAAAGGGCATTATAACCATTTTGGAAATAAATGTCTATAAGGAAGTATATTTAGAATTAAAAATAATAAAATTTTCCTATTTTATTTTTGAGCATTGAAAGCTAGGCATCAAAACCACTTGTAGGAATGTCAGGGAGAAGTTCTCTGCGAAGAGAGCTAATTGGAAATGGTATGGACTTTTTCCCTAATATAATGGCTAAACATAAGAGCCCAGGATTTTGGAGCAGATGGTTTTTCATTGTTTCCTTATATAAAATCACAAACAATAACAAATAAAATGGATGTTTCTATGACTGATATTTATTTCTTGATCAACTTTTCAAATAAAGCTAAAATGAGCAAAGCTGAATTTCCTAGAAAATATTTTATTTCTCGACTGTAGAGAAACTATAGTCATTGTGTTGATATGAGTCTACTTTTATTTTTCTGAGACAAATAATATTTTTTACATGCACAGTATTACCTGTCAAACAGTTTTTTAAAGTTTTAACTTAGCAAACTTGGCACACTTAAATTTAGATAAAATAATCTAAAAAATGATAACTTCAGATTTTCAAAAATAAGCAAATCTTATAAAAGCCAACTGACTAATGTTGGAAGCAGCTTATGCTAGATAATAATTAAATTTTTCATAGGCGGGTGTTGAACAATGAGAACACATGGACAGAGGGAGGGGAGCACTACACACTGGGGTCTGTTGGGGGGAAATAGGGGAGGGACGTTGGGGGGTGGGGCATTGGGGAGGGATAGCAAGGGGAGAGATGCCAGATATAGGTGATGGGGAGGAAGGCAGCAAATCACACTGCCACGTGTATAACTATGCAACAATCTTGCATGTTCTCCACATGTACCCCAAAACCTAAAATGCAATAAAATAAATTTTTAAAAAATTAAATTTTTCATATTTGGAAACATAATTCATCAAAAAGTCATCAAAATATGCTACATCATATTACTTATAGGCAAGGTTACTAGTTTACATAGATACCATGCAATAAAAATATTTTAAAATTAAATGTGTTTGTAATCATACCCTGTCATTTTATGCTGGCATGTTTGAAAAAAAAAAACAAAACTATACATAATATATCTATTCTAATGAAAGACCTGTTATCTATCAGTAAAATTATTTTTTAAATATGAAATTAGTTATATATTTTAAAAATGTTCCACATTCAAAAAGACTTTATGAGTTTTTGGAAAAAAATCTATAGTTCAATCAAATATTGATTTTGGTGTTTCTTGATTATAGCAAATAATAATGTTTTTAAAATCAGAATCAAATTAATTTTAATAGTGTTTAAGAATGGAATTTGGCAAGATTTTCATGGAATAAGCACATGACAGTAAGAGGGATATATTATTAAGCTTCAAAATGGTGACTGTTCTAGAACATTTAGATTCTAAGCAAGAGCAATTTATGTCTTTGACATTGAGAATAACGAATAATACTAACTGCTACTGGCTTTTTAACGTGCATTTTAAAATAAAATCTTGTTGCTAATAGCTACTTGGAATAAACACGGTAGTTTTGAAAATCATGAAGGGGCCTTTGCCAACTAATGCCATGTAGCTTATGGCAGATTTTTGATCACTGTGTTAAAAAATCTATTTGAGACATCTTGCTCCTCTCATGCTGAAAACCTGCAGATCTCCCATTGCCATCAAGCTTTATCTTTATCATAGAAATTTTTCCATGCTGTTCATCTATATAGAAAGGCCAAACCTATTTTAAGGGGTCCCAGAATCTTTATTGGAGGAAAATGTATTTATTACATTTGCATATTTATTACATGAACAGCGGAGTGCTGGTGCATAGGTCAGAACATGTGAGTTAAATGTGTTAGTGAAGAAATTAAAACTATATTTCATGTTGTTAGCATCAATATATCATTATAATGCTCTTAGAAAATGTACGTGAATAGGAGACTAAGTATTTTTATTTTTATATTTCCAGATACGTAGGGATCTATTTGTAAGAGAAATTGGCATATCAAGTTTGTAGATGGATGACACTAATTATACTAACGTCTAGAAAAAGTGTAGGTAATGTAATGGATTTCACTAGAAGAAGGCATTAATCATGGTACACTTTTTGAAAACTGGTTTATTTTTTAAAGATAGGGTCTCACTATGTTGCCCAGACTGGCCTCAAACTTCCTGGGCTAAAGCAATTTTCTTGCCTCAGCTACCCAAGTAGCTGGGATTTTGGGTTTGTGCCACCACTTCCAGATAAAACCTGAAATTTTTAACTTACAAGAACGTTTATTGCCAAATACGTCAGAAATATAATTTGCAAATTAATTAGTTGATACATTGCAACAGTTATTAATTAATGTAATCCATATGTTACACATTTGTTTCACTTTAAAATGCATATTTGTATGTAAGGGAGGATATTGCGAGATTTTGTAGCTGCCAACTTGATAGAAATTAAAACGCAATTAAACGGAGTCTAGGATTTCTGGCTTCCACATTAGGATATGGAAAGCTGCCAGGAGCCTAGCCCGTATCCCTACAATGAAACGACACAGAGTAACATCCAATTTACGATTCTTCAAACATAGCGGAGAGCTGAGACCGCTGAGAAGATCACTGGAAGAAACTCTGAGAGACACAGTGCCTATCAGGAGAGAGAAGACGTCAACTTTTTTTTTAGAGACAAGGTCTCAGTCTGCTCCATTGTCCAGGCTGGAGTACATTGGTACAATCAGAGCTCACTGTAGCCTCAAACTCCCGGGCTCAAGGGATTTCCTCGCCTCAGCCTTCTGAGTAGCATGGACTATAGGTAGGTGCCACTGTGCCTGGCTAATTTATTTTTATTATTTTTGTGGAGATAGGGTCTCACTATATTGCCAGGCTGGTCCAAACTCTTGGTCTCAAGTGATCCTCCTGCTCTGACCTCCTAAAGCACTGGGATTGCAGGCATGAGCCATTGCACCTAGCCTTGGAATGTATTCACCTATTGTAAATACAACAGGACTCCAGTGACAAGAGTTTACATATAGTCACTGATAAATGGGCAGAGGCTGAGTGTGGGCTGCAGGGATGGTACAAAACTGTTGAGGACAAAGAAATCTGGAGATTCCTTATCATTTTGCAGGCTTTTCTCTACAAACTCTACCAGGTTGTCATAAAAAAACAAAAAAAAAGATCCAAAGACCTATAATAGGTGTCTATTATGCTTCAGACTTGAGGCAGGGAAAGTATAGCCATATGGAAGGGACAAGAAACTCCACCCTCTGGGATCCTTTCTGTTTTCCCTGTTTCCCTGTTTTTACCCGTTATGAACAAAAGCCTGAATTGGTATGTGAGGGGAAGAGCAAAACTGCTTACCCTTAGGCATTGGTGAACTCTCTTTGACATGGCGAAAGGAAAAGTAAAAACCACTCTCTTGGGGAAAGAACACAGTTAAGTACTGAGCTTACAGCAGCAGTCCAGAAAAGAGCAGGAGAATGGAATGTGCCACATTCCCATGGCCAGGACTTGGTGCCTGCCAGGAGAAGGCTATTTAGTTAATTAGATCCCATTTGTCTATTTTGGCTTTTGTTGCCATTGTTTTTGGTGTCTTAGTCATGAAGTCCTTGCCCAAGCCTATGTCCTGACTGGTATTGCCTAGGTTTTTTTCTAGAGTTTTTATGGTTTTAGATCTTACATTTAAATCTTTAATCCACCTTGAGTTAATTTTTGTATAATGTGCAATGAAGGGATCCAGTTTCAGCTTTCTACATATAGCTAGCCAGTTTTCCCAACACCATTTATTAAATACGGAATCCTTTCCCCATTGCTTGTTTTTGTAAGGTTTGTCAAATATCAAATGATTGTAGATGTGTGGCATTATTTCTG
The DNA here is from genome assembly GCF_001604975.1 of Cebus imitator. Lineage (NCBI taxonomy): Eukaryota > Metazoa > Chordata > Mammalia > Primates > Cebidae > Cebus > Cebus imitator. The sequence continues at coordinate 2,161,771 of NW_016107329.1, forward strand.
AGGCCTCTGTTCTGTCCATTGATCTATATCTCTGTTTTGGTATCAGTATCATGCTGTTTTGATTACTGTAGCCTTGCAGTATAGTTTAAAGTCAGGTAGCGTGATGACGCCTCCAGCTTTGTTGTTTTTGCTTAGGATTGTCCTGGCTAAGCAGGCTCTCTTTTGGTTCTGTATACAATTTAATGTTTCTTTTTCTTTTTCTTTTTTTTTCCTATTCTGTGAAGAAGGTCAATGGTAGCTCAATGGGGATAGCATTGGATCTATAAATTACTTTGGGCAGTATGGCCATTTTCATGATATTGATTCTTCTTAACCATGAGCATGGAATGTTTTTCCATTTGTTTGTGTCCCCTTTTATTTCCTTGAATAGTGGTTTGTAGCTCTCCTTGAAGAGGTCCTTCACATCCCTTTTTAGTTGTATTCCTAGGTATTTTATTCTCTTTGTGGCAATTGTGAATGGGAGTTCACTCATCATTTGGCTTTCTGTTTGTCTGTTATAGAAATATGTGTAATTTTTGCATATTGATTTTGTATCCTGAGAGTTTGCTGAAGTTGCATATCAGCTTAAGGCGATTTTGGGCTAAGACGATGGGGTCTTCTAAATATATAATCATCTTATCTGCAAATAGAGACAATTTGACTTTCTATTTTCCTGACTAAATACTATTTATTTCTTTTTCTTGCCTGATTGCCCTGGCCAGAACTTCCAATATTATGTTGAATAGGAGTGGTGAGAGAGGGCATCCTTGTCCTATGCCGGTTTTCAAAGGGAATGCTTCCAGTTTTTCCCTATTCAGTATGATATTGGCTGTGGATTTGTCATAAGTACCTCCTATTATTTTGATATATGTTACATCAATACCTAGTTTATTGAGAGTTTTTAGCATAAAGCACTGTTGAATTTTGTCAAGGGCCTGTATATGTCCTTAGTACCTGGTCCATTTTCTCTCAAGTCAATCTGGAAGCCACTTATGGCTTCACTGGGCAATTTGCATGTGGGTTTGTAGCTTCTCAGACTGAGGGCATCCTGTTCACAAAACCAAGATCAGGTAGATCTGAAGTGCCAAAAGAGTAATGTCTCCGGTAGGAACTGTCAACCAACAAAGAACAAGAGTTGGTGGATATATATCTTAGTATTTTTGCTTCTTAGTAGTCCATTGCAGACATGTGTTTCATATAGTTTCTCAAAGGGTTTTCCGTGGGGCTGACCCCTCAGCACCTGCACTGGCTCATTGACCTCAGCCTTTTGTACTTTCTTGAAGTCTTTCTTCCCCATTTTTGGTTACCCATTCCTCCACTATGCTTCCTCGAATTCCCTCTCCAGTAATCTATTTCCAACAAATTTCTTGTGCCAGTGTTAGCTTCGGGGAAACCCAAATGAAGACACACAGAAATTATAAAAATGTGTGTGTCTGTATATTAATATGTCTATACCAGATAACTGGAGTGGAAGAAAAGGATATTGTATTTGTATGTTTGTGTTTGTGTGTTTGTTTTATAGGCCTGCTGTACACAGTTTCCACAAGCTTAATGGTTTGAAATAACAAAAACATATTCTCTTACAGTTCTAGAGGCTGTAAGAAGTTCAAAATCAAGTTGGCAATAGGGCCAGGACTTGCCGAAGGTTCTAGAGCAGAAGGTTTTCTTGCTTCTTCCAGCATTTGATGGTAGCCAGTAGTCCTCTGTGCCTCTTGGCTTGTAGTCAGCCCTCCAATGCCTGCCTCCAGCAGGCTTCTGTCATCACGTGGTATTTTTTCTGTGTGTCTGTGTCTTTGTTTTCTACATGGCCTTCTTATAAAAGTACAAATTATTTGGATCTAAAAGTGCAATCTAATACAGTATAGCCTTTTCATGACCAATTACATATGCAAAAAACTATTTCCAAGTGAGTTTACATTCACAAGTACTGGGAATTAGGACTTTAACACATCTTTTAGGGGGACACAATTCAACCCACAGCAGTATGCTACGTATGTTTCATCATTATAGTATATAATTTTCCATATTATGTTGGATAGGGATGCATAACCCGCTTCTCTAAAAGTAATTGCAGTCTACCTGGCCTCAAAATATAATCTATGTTCACATTTCAGATAAAAAATATTACAAGTGTCTTTCTGTTGTTACTAACCAAACACGTTCAGATATTAACAACTTAATGACTAACACATTGTCATTTTTCAATATTATTCTGTTATTCAAGAAGTTATATAAATAAATGTATATATGATCTCTATTACCCATTTTTGTATTCCCATAGATTTGATATCAGCTATTTGTGATGGATCCTCAGCATCTCAACATATTTAGATTGGGATTCCAAGAATGCAAAGGCTTGACTTTTCTTTACCAGGCCTTTTCTTAGCATTAGGTTTGCAGTGATTCAACTTGAGAGATGATGTCTCTTAATTTTGTTTTTTTATGAGTCAAGAGTAGACATGTTTCTATTTGCTGTGAAAGCAGTGAATCCCCCAAGCTCAGTGGTCTTCCACAGTATAACCTGCTGCTTGTATAGAAGCATTCATTAAGGCCCAAATGTGTCATCTCCATGACACTTCATAGCATAGAGACCTGAAGCCAACCACATCACACTCATGCTGCTTGATGTATCATGAAATCCTTTTTTCTCTGACCCAGGAGCTTCATGTTGTCTGCCAGCATCAATGGGGACGGTAACAGGTTAACGTGTGAGCTTGAAAAGAGGGTAGCAGTCCCAGACCCTTCACAGTTAATGGCAATTCAATCAAGAAATACATTAAAGATAGTACAGTTGTCATTAAAATATAGCCTTTGCAGAGTATTGCAATGTTGAGTGACTTATAATTTGACTTTGTGCTTTTTTATATTGTTGGAGAGTTTAAAAGACTGAACAACTATTACTTTTATAATAAAAAAAGTTTAAAGATTCAGCCAGATAGCATCTTCATTTGGTTTGAATTAGTCAGTGTGTAATATATAATTTAAGTAAATTCATACATATTTTAACATATTTTAACTTAATTCATCCTTCAGATTTCTACTTAATTGTCTTTTTGGAAGATTGTTTTAATCTTTTGCTATTTTTTTAACTTCTTAATCCATATGTCAGTTTAAGCTATATATTCCATGGTGCAATATTTTGATAAATTAATGATAGTGTGTACTATTTCACTGGAAACCCCATACAAGCAGAGCTTTTTTTTCCCTCCTTTTTAAAAATTCTTTCTCTTTCCTTCCCCCTCCTCTTGTTCCTCTTCCTCAATCTTCTTTTTCTTAACATTTTTCTTCAGACCCTAGCACAGTGCCACCACCTATAGTAGGTACTCAATATATCTTTATTATTTAACTAAATCACAAAACTTGGAGGGAAACATCTGGACTCAAAGACATTCATATCTATTCTCGATTCTCCTGCATACAGCTCATCATGATTTTCTAATTACTTTTGGTGTTATGATAATCTCTTCGTATTTTATGGATTACAGAATTTTCTCAGGCTGGAATTCCATACTCAGTTCTTTAAAATACACACTTTTATTGAAGGACTTGCAGGATACTTCCTGATCTGAGCATCTGAGCTCCTAAATATTCATCTCCATCTTCCTGTATTCCCCATTTTTCACACACTGATCTTGCCATAGTCAAAAGTGCCGTAATCTTCCTCAGTCTGTGCCTTTGTTTGATTCCATATTTCAACAGCATCAATGTAATCACCCACCAGTTTTTATATTAGTATCTTTTCTTTAAGGAGCTGTCCCTGAGGGCCCCAGCCCTGGCCTCTACATCATGACTGAAGAATTCCTTCCATAAACTAATGTGCTCCTTTAATCCCCTGTGCTTCCACTACTGTAGCAAAATTTGCATTGCTAAAAAACTTTGCATTTATTTGTCAATTTAATCTTCAAAAGGGAAGCCTAAATCTAATTAATGGCAAGAACTTTGCCTTATTCTTTGTTGTTATGGCTCTCAGAATAGCACAGGGTGACAGATAAGTAGCAAATGCAGAATGAAGGAAGAGTGCAGGGACACCCATTAAAGGATCCCAAACTGAACAGCAGCCAAATAAGATATATTTGGTTCATACTATTCTTTAAATCAAATTCTAAAATAAGAAGTCAAATTTGTAATACATTTTTCAGAATAATTCCTGGAACTAACTATAAACATAATTTTAACTTGCCATATTTATTAATATGATTAACCTGGTGAGAATTATTGTCAGGCTTTTAACATGTAATAGATACATTTAACCGAATGTTAACGATATGCTAAAAAATATTTTGAGTGTTATATGTACATAAAATGTTTCCCCATAAAAAGTCTTATGAGGTGGGCATTAATATCACCTCTGCTCTAATGGCAGGAAAACTGAGACAGAGAGAGGCTGTATAAGTTGCCCACATAACTAGAAAGTAGCAGAACCATGATTAGTGAGTCTGGCTCCAGAGCCAACAGTTCTGACTTGAGGACTACAAACTTTCATATGCACCTCAAGTAGTATATTCTATACTCTATCCCTCTTGTTTCCCTCTATGTCCATGCTCTGAACTCCAGAACTGTGCACAGAGCCATAGTCATGCTGTGTTGGACAGAAAAAAATTTGAGGAATATGATAAGTAAATTACCAATATCCTCCATAAATATGGTAAGAAAATGTGAACCTAATAGTCTAAATATGGCTGAGTAGCAGAAATAAAATGAGACCATCATATTCCTTGAGATTTTAAAATATCTATCTTTCACCAGTATATAAAATCTTCATCTCCCAGGCTATAGCATCAAGCCTTAATAGACATTTCTCAAAAGAAGATGTACAAATGGCAAATAGGTATATGAAAAACGTTCAGCATCACTAATCATCAGTGTTGAAGGCAAAACCCCAGCGAGATATAACCTTACCCCAATCAAAATGGCCCTTACCAAAAAGACCACCACCAATAAAAAAAATCCAAACAAGTGCTTGTGAGCATGTGGAGAAAAGGTAACTCATACATCATTAGTGGAAATGTAAATTAGTACAGCCATTATAAAAAATACTATGGAAGTTCCTCACAAAAGCTAAAAATAGGACTACCATATGATGCAGTAATCCCATTACCAGATATGTATCCAAAGGAAAAGATATCAATATCTTAAAGACTTATTTGCACACTCATGTTTACTGCAACACTATTCAAGGTAGCCAGATATGGAATCAGTGTAAATGCCCATCTACAGGATGAATGGATAAAGAAAATGTGCTATTTATAGACCGTGGAATACTATTCAGCCATAAAATATAGTGAAATCCTGTCATTTGTAGCAACATGGATGAACTTGTAGGACATTATGTTAAGTGAAATAAACCAGGCACAGAAAGACAAACACAGCATGATTTCACTCATTTGTGGGATCTAAACAACTTGATTTCATAGAAGTAGAAAGTAGAATAGTGGTTACCAGAGCCTGGGAGGGGAAGTACTTTAAGTTCTGGGGTACGTGTGCAGAACGTGCAGGTTTGTTACATAGGTATACACGTGCCATGGTGATTTACTGCACCCGTCCCCACGTCATCTACATTAAATAGTTCTATATCTTTCTTTTATTTGGCTTAAAGGCTTTTTGAAATGAGGCAGAATATGGGTTAAAATGATAAGCCAATAGACAGAGAATGAGCAAAAGAAGTAACAGTAATTAAGTGTCAGTTGCTTTTATTGAATTTTGGTGCCTTTAAAATAGAAGTGAAAAAATATGATTTGCATCTGCAAATGAATATCTTCAGTGCAAAATATTACCTAGCACCAAGAGACATGTTAATGTTAGGGTTAAAGATTTTTAATATTTTTGGATGTTAAAAATCAGATTATTGAACATATTAACAACCATTCATATTGTCTTAGATGAGAAAGGCAATCTCAAATTCAATCAAGGATAGAAAAGTGGCCTCTTTGTGAGATCAACTGTGCTAGTCATCTAAAAGGTCAATGGCATCTGCCCTTTTGCAAAGTACTTATAAAGCATGGGGAGCCATAGCATCTGTGGGCTTATCTTCCTTTTGCTTCTATAAATAAATCATCTTATCAAAAGCATGGAAAGCAAAGGGTTTTTGTGTCAGTAAAGAAAAGATGATTTAGAACGCTGTAAAACAAAAAAGTAAAGTAGGTCATTTCTAAGATGATTATAGAAGTAAATAAAATGGGGTATAGTCAGAAATATTACTGAATTTAAATTCTCAAACATCTTATTTTTATAATATTTTTTTATTTCTGTTATCACTATGATGCAGAATATGTTTTATCAGGTCACCATTCAGGATGCTGAAGTTTTTCAGATTAGTTGAATAATTTCAGATAGATGGTGCATTTTTGGTTTGATAATAAATATAAATTATTTTCAAATACGATGATTTTAATTTTGGAATTTTTTCTTTTGTAAAAAAACACGGCCAGGTGCAGTGGCTCATGCCTGTAATCCCAGCACTTTGGGAGGCCGAAGTGGGTGGATCACGAGGTCAGGAGATTGAGACCAGCCTGGCCAACATGGTGAAACCCTGCTTCTACTAAAAATACAAAAATTAGCTGGGTGTGGTGGCACACACCTGTAATCCCAGCTACTTGGAGGCTGAGGCAGGAAAATAGCTTGAACCCAGGAGGTGGAGATTGCAGTGGGTCAAGATGGCCCCGCTGTACTTTAGCCTGGCTACAGAGCAAGACTCGGTCTCAAAAATAGTAATAATAGTAATAATGCTATGAGGAATAGAAGTCACATAAAAGTAACGTGCTTATAGGTTAATAATTCAAAGCATGATTACAAAATAGTGTCAAGTTGTTAAAAATCTCTATTGTGAAATAATTTTAAGTATGTATAAAACAAAAAGATCAATATTGCCAGGTTTCTTATGATATATAATGTGATTTTCTATTCTAACAGTTTGAATATGCTCTCCAATTTTAGTTGAATAATTCTCTGACAAATACGTAATCTTGGCTTGAATTACCTCCAAATCGTATTATCTGAAAGGGTAATAACATACTTTTGCAGTTTTCTTTCTATCATGAATGTGTCCACATTTATTGAAAGTTAAAATTGTACTAGGAATTAATAATCACCCTATAAATGTCCTTATTTTCAAAGATAAGTGATATACACTTATCTTTCTTTGTTATTACTACAGTTTTGATCTGACGGTACTCTACAACACTTGGATATGTAGAGCTTCAATGAATACTTAGAAGTATTTATTTTACATGTAATATAATAAATGCTCAATAATTATTACTCATGAATGCAGTACTACAGAAATAGTACTACTGACATCTTTTAAGATATTCAGACAGACAGGCCAATTGAGGAGGCCTTAATGATGATGTCAATAGGAACATACAGGAACAGTGAATTTACTCATTAAGGAACAAAGCTAGCATTCATTTAATTTTAATCTGCAAAGGATTATTTTGTTATCTCATTGTGGGGCGTGTGTGTACATGTGTATGTGTGTATAGCAAAATGCTTTTTATTTTTTGTGCATCAATATAAATTCTAATAATGGATTCTTCTGGATATAGCAGTTGTATTTAAAATAAAATTTATAAAAACCCAGAGGCAAACAAACATTTTCCGCATATAAACAATTTTATTCTCTAAGTTTGTACGTTGTAGCGTTCCGTTGACGTTGTCACAAAAGGAAGCAGTCCTGTGTGTGTGAAAACAAAGGATAGATCCAGAATGCCAATAAGTACTCCAGAGACTACCTGCAACTGATTAGAAGGTAGCTGGATTTCCACAGCAATTTCATCTTTGACCTTCTAACTTGGCCATTGTTTTTGTGATTCCGTGCGATGGACACCTGTTAACTTGGAATTCCGTAGAGACTGTGGGTCTCCTTTCACTGACTTTCAATCCCACATCAGATTGTAGCAATTTTTAGCTACTATTAACCCAGTCTGGTTTCAAATTGTTGACCTGTGGGTCAGAGGCCCATTACTAATCCCTGGAGCAATTCAGTCTCTTATTATTATGTGTCATTTAGTAGACTTGATTCATGTGCACATCTCTTAGCAACGTCAATAGAACTTCTGTGTGGAGATCAAGAGTGATGAAGGACCCAGATTTTATTGAAAAAATACAATAGAAGAGCCGGGTTTGTTTTGTGATTTTGAGACATGACATCTCATTGATTATGAAGAGGGATGTATGTGTGCACAAAAACCAATGTGGCTATTGCATACATGAGAAAAACACACAATTTTAGAGAAGTATAGAACATGAGAAATTTTTCTTGTTTTCTAACACAATTAACGTATATATGTAAGTGAGCTGTGCTGCTTTTAATCCTCATTTTGCAGAAAAAAACTTCTTCCTTAATAGACTTCTTACTAAGCATGATTTTTACGGTAATCACTTTTGCAGAAAAGGTGTTATTTATTCAGGTTAAATAATGCAGTATATTATGATAGCTTTGAGACTATATTTTTATGCAATATGCATTTCGCCATTATAAGGATATTTTTGAAAGGAATGCATTATATTAGATCAGTTTGTGTAAGAGGAAGAAATCAGTTATTAAAAAATAGAAATATAACAGGAAAGAATAACAGGACGGACAGAGAATAATTTATAGGGAGGGCTGTATTAGAGAGCAATATAAACAACTGCTTTCCTTTTTCATGGAGGATACAGAGTGTGGGTGCAGGGAAGGAGAAGTTAGGTCCGAGCTAGAATATGTTAAAGAAAAATGTGGTTATAGTCCAGTCAATTAAATAATGACTATAATAACAACAGGCATTTATTAAGGGCTTACTATGATGTCAGTATAACTAAAGCACTTAGCAATGCATTAACCCATTTAAGACTCAAAAAGCAAAATTAAACAGTCACTAAGTATTACCATGGTTTTTCTCAATCTTAAAGAAGAGGAAGGTGAGGCACAGAAAGGCTAAATCACATATTGCTGGCCAGTCCTAGTCACTGGTTTGAACCCAGGAAGGCAGGCAGTCTTCAGAGCCTAAGCATTCAACCACTGCACCATTCATTGAATAAAGTTCTGCCTGCATCCTTTAGACTGTAACTGAGAGTTACTGTAGAATCAGTCTCCTCATTCCTTCCAGACATGTATGTTAATCCCCATTTCCCTATTTCTATTTCTAAATAATATCATAATTCTTCTTATCTTGTAAGTGTAAATTCTCAGTCATCTTCAGGTCCTTGTTATCCTCCATGTGCTGCATTTAATCATCCATAAAGTCCTGTCCTCAACACCCACGCATCTTTCCTTCTTTTGCTTATCCTCTTGCTTCCCCTCTGAGCTTAATCTCCCTTGCATTTCTACTGGGAAACTGCAAAGTATTACTAGGTCATGTCATGTCCTAACTCAGGATGTATCACTTTAAGACTCAATTAAGTTTGTGGAATTCTCTCTTTTAAACCGCCAAACCCCTCTATTACCAATGTAATAAATAATAAATCAAGAATTTAGCCTGAAGTTTGGTTTTCACCATGACCTTCCAGACCCATCTTCCACTGGTCTTCCACACAAGCTGCTACGCATTCTTGAATCAAGCTGGCTTATTTACATGTTAGAGTATGCCTCCATATCTCTGCCCTTGTTCACTCACTCATGTCCCTCTTCCATGTGCAATTCACTTGACCGTCATGCGACTCCCCAAAATTCTTGCCTGACTTCCACACTCTTCAGCGACTCCCTTTCCAATCTCAGCAATCCTTTGACCTCCAAGTGCTCAGTGATTATCATCCTTACACTGCCATCTACTTTTGCTCACTCTGTGGTCTTTTAATGGAAACATACGTGCTAGAGGGGAATTGAATTATTATGTACCTTTCTCAAAACATGTGCACTTAAGTAAAATCTCAGATTCTTAGGCCCTCCTCTCCATCTACTGAATGAGAATTGTTGGCACCTTCAAGTCATTTACTGCAGCTGGGCTGCCTCATCTTAATTCACCCAAAGGATGGCAACAACCATGGTGGCTCCTTAGCATTTTATTAGACGGTCATTCAGTGTCCCTTCATACCCATTGATTCTAAATGCAGTTCACTGATTTAATTGTGGCTGATGACAGGTAGGTAATAAAAGCAGATGGCCCATGTTTCCACTAAATTTTTTAATTTACTGCATGACCTATCACAGATCTTCTAATGGATTTCCTATTTGAAGAAAGTAGTTAATAAGTCACATTTCATTTTTCCTATCCCCTCCCTTGGTTTCCTTATTAGTAAAATCACACTTAGAAACTACATAGTAAAGTGGACCAAAGAAAGCATCGTTTTTCCATGTGAGACGAGTCAGTGTTTGAGGTTCTCTATTTTACCTCTCATTCCCAGACCTCACAGTCATGATATTTCCCGTGGTTTCTGTGGACAAAAAATGTCCTTGAGGCAAAGTGTTCTTAGGGTTCCTACTTTGGCAGTCTTCCAACGGCTGAGTCCTAATATAGAAAAAAAAAAAAACCACATGAATATGGCATCAACTTGAAGGATCCATGTCTAGGATGCTTACATGTGTTCATACAAGGTATGTGTGCCTGACAGTTTCCTAATCCACAACAAAGCACCTTTTCCCAATGCAGGTAAGAAGTTAACATCACATAATTCTTAGTGAAGCTCCTTTTCTCCTTTTATTCACTTGAAACTGGATAATGGAAACTCCTTTAGCCTACTTAGAAATTCAACGAAGTCTCATTGTGCTATCCTCTCTTTACTTTTAGCTTTCTGAGGAAATATTGGGAAGAGGTAGTTTGTGAGGGCTTTTTGGCAAATAAGAAAACAGATATAAGTTTAGCACATACTGCTGCAGAAAGGATAAAAGGTTACCACATTGGTAGCTAGATGGTTTCAATAGTCATTGCATCAGAATTGTCTTCCGACAGAAAGGACTTTTCTCTAATGCAATATGTTGCATTTTAGAATTTTGATTTCTTTGCAAAATTTTTATAAAAGAAATATAGCTATAGCTACCCAAATCATAGTTTATTGTATCCACTTTATAAAAATGAGTACATTCTTGGCTTTACTTGAAAACGACAAAAATATTTTTATGAGAAAATGGTTTCACATCAGACAAATTTTCTAGTGAACACAGGATGCACAGAACTGCTGTGTTTTTTTCAGTCTGAAAGAGGTTATTAAAAGATATGTCAGTGAGCAATGAATAAAGGACCTAGCATGTTTACACCATTGTTCATATTGACCTAATGGAAAGCTAGAGGAGAAGGCAAAAGACTGCCCCCGTAAGTATCATCAGTCACCGAGAAAGTAAATCCTTCTGTACATTTTAGCAGACTGTAAGCTGCTTTTGGTAGTAGGAGGGCTTGATAAACTATAACTTTATTTGCACCTTACAGAGTAACACCATCCACAATCAAAACAGAAATAAAAGTCACTTTAACTTGAGCACTTTCACTAAACATAAATAGCTATTTTATTTTATCAGGCTGGGATTTGAGATGCACTCATTCATTATAGTTCTTTTTCTCTTGTGGATTATCTCTTTTGTTCAATTGAATTAACTCATATTTCAGTGAACATTGTGTTTTATTTCTAAAAGTGGGATGAATAATAATGATACTTCTGTAATTTTAATATGTTTTATGCATTTTAATAGAAGAGGTACAGTAGTTTGTCATGAACAATACTATTGCCTATGCTAAGAAGCACTAAATATATATCTTTTTCTGCATAGAAATGCAGCATGTGTACATTTTTTAGTTTATTTTAGCCTGCTGAAGACGAATATTATTTTTCTTTGTATTAATTTTCTCTTCTATTTAATGTAGCAATTTCAATTGTTTTCAAGCCAGCTATTTCTTTTGTCTTAATTTTATTTAAAATATTCATCCACCAACTTAATTTTTATCTTTTCCCATTTTTTGAAATTTAATAAATACAGTCACAGAATTTTCTCTCCTTAGCCTGGGAATGTAAATAAATATACAAAAATATAATAAATGTGAATAGAATTGAATAGAAACATTAGTCAGTAGCAGGGATTGAAGAAATAACATGTTATAAGGTAAGGGAGAAAAGCTAGTTTCAATTAGTGTAACATGACCCAAATTCCTAATATATATCACTTCTCTACTTAATAAATTATATTTAATAAAGTTATATTTTATGTAACCATTACCCATATATTCAGTAATTTTATTTGCGAGTAAATTATTTAGTTAACAAAAAATAAAAAGTAGGTCAAGAATACTGTACAACATATTAATATACTATGAACTTCATATAATATAATCATATTAATATTGTAAAATACTAATTTAATTTTATTTCTCTTAATTTTTTTCTTAATTATTCATTGTATATTTTATATATTATTCAGTTTTTCACTTTAAAATGATTATCATCTTAATGCAGTGGTATCATGAATCAGAGTATAATAGCCAATGTTTTGATTTGTCATAAGGCATGTACCTTCTAAAATTGACTATAACAATAAGCCAAAATATTACAAATTAAGTAATGTAAAATATAAAAGTCTACAATTAAAGTAAAATGTCATATAGTATGATTGCATGGCTAAATAACAGGAAACTTTTAAAACATTTAAAAGACTTAATGAATTTTTTGCTCTAGTTGCATTATATACCAACATTATGTATATCAGGAGTGCCAAAATGATAATAGTGTTTTTAAATCCATAGTAATAGAAGCAGAGCACATGAATCAAAGGAAACCAACTATCTGTTCTCTGCTACTGAGACTATGCTCTGGCCTTCACTCATTTGAGCAAGAGCTGAAAACCCCGTGAGCAGAAAATGAAGTCAACAACAACAAAGGATTTAGGAACAATAGAAAACAAGGAACATCTGAGGAAAACAAGGGTGGCACTCTCCCAAAGATGGGTGAACATGCCTACTGTTCGGAATAATTTCTATGATTGTCATTGGAAGAATGCGCTGCTTTCTTAGTGTAGACGTTAAAAACAAAACCATATGCAGAAGTAGAAATTACATGAATACAGAATGTTGTTGATCTACCTAAGAATTTATTGCAATTCAAGAAATACAGTCAGTCATGAAATGGACTTTCTTGAGGGCATCCATTTTCCTGTTTCTGAATGGACCAACAGTATTGGATACTTCAGATGAGGTTGTGAATTTCACCGTTTTTGTTTTGTTTTGTTTCGTTTTACTGGGGGGCAGAAGCTATGGTTGACTTCCAAGGTAATTTCATTAATAAATATCTTTAATCTGGCTTTCTTTCTTTTGCTTTGACTTACCGTTTATTCTGAATCAACTCTACCGCTAGCCTTCAACAGACCAGAAGACTTCAAATCCACTTGACCTGTTTCTCTGACTTTGCATCTCCAAGTGCTCAGCAAATCCACTAAGCTCTTCCTTCGAGAGATACCAAAAGCATGACCACTTTCCCGCTAGCAGTACGTGTCTGTTTCTTTCGTGTCTTCCCCAACAATAGTCATCACCAAACTGCTAGGCAATTTTTTAAAACTTCAACAGCTCCCACTTTCTTTCAAACTAAAAGCCAAACTTATTCACATGGTGGGTAGAGAGGGAGCTTCATCTTTTCCATATCTTGGTTCATATGTCATTTTCTCAATGGGACCTGACTTGACAAATTTATTAAAGATTTCATCTCAGCCATTTGTTTCCCTGAGCAGCACTCCCAATTCACTGTACTCTGTTGTACTTATATCTCCATGGCATTTATTCCCTTTTACTATACTCTGTATTATTTATTACCTCTTTTATTTTTTTTCTCTCGTGGCTGAAATATAAGCAGAGATTATTTTCTGGTTGGTTCACTAATGTATCCTAAATGCCCCAAATAGTTTCTGTCACTTAAAAAGTACCTGGTACAAATTTGTTGAATAAATTATTCTTCTTCACATAATTGTGAAGATATTTTGGTCCCTGGCCTTTAGTATTTTTTCAACTATGTTGTAAATTTTATCCATACATATTTTAATAAAGGTATACTTTATGTAGAGTAAAATGTACGACCTTAAGCACATATTTCAAAGATTTTTTGACAAATGAATATATCCATCTAACCTACCACTCTATCAAGTTATAATGCAATACAAATGTTAATTTCATTCCTATCGCAATTAGTTTAGAATATTCTAAGACTTATGTAATCATGACATGAAATCAAACAGTAGGTACCCTTTTATATTTTTTCACTCAGTCTTATGTCTGAGCCTCACTCATGTTGTTGCATGCATCTGTTGCTTATTCTTGGTGTAATTTATACTTTCCTTATTTTCATTCTACTATACAAACTGCAGCTTGCAAATTAGAATTCTCACCTTTAGATTTTTTCCAAAGGATTAATTTGCCTTTCTCCTGCTGGCCTTATAGATGTATGTCATTTAACATTTTTGTTACAAGCAACATGCTGATTGATAGGCACACAAGCCCCATGTTTGAGATGAATACAGTGGAGCGGCTGGAGAGTTTGCTTCTATGATTACCAGTTTTTCCTCTTCTTTACATGTGTTCCATCTCTTAAAGCAGTGACGGATGAAAATGTGTATGGATCTATGCAATCTGTCCTAGTACTTTATATCCTTTGATTGTCTTAAAAGCTCCAGGTGCTATTTGCTCTCAGAGCATCAGCTCTTCCACTTCTGTTTCCAAGGCTTCCTGGCATTATTCATTTTGTTAAACAAATATCATTCTTGACACTCATATTTCTAGCAACTCTGGCAAATTTATGCAAAAGGAGCCTATGTAGTTCCAGTAACCTGACTTAAAGTAATTCTGAAAATTAATTTTCCATGCAACTTTTGCCATTTGTGGTGAAATGGGTTCAGACTGAGGGGATTCTATCAAAATTCTGGACCTGGTGCTGGTCTCACTTAATTGCAGTCAGCTTTCTGTGCACAGACTTGGGGAATAGGAATTTTAATAATTTGAAGATTATAATCTAATGATAGAATTTTTATAAATATTTCTTTCTCTACCTTAAAACCCTTTCTCACATGTAACCAATTCAAATAAATCTTATTTTTAAACAGGCCATGATATCATGAGTGGCAAATGTGGTGATGCAAATAAGCACACCATTTAAATGTAAATGAATTGGCATTATTTTTTAAATTAACTATAAATATGGAAACTGACCTTTGACATTGTAATATCGGTAAAAGCCTTTTGTTTAAATTAAAAAAAAGATTTATAGATTTCAGAGATATGGGAATATTTATCTCGAAATTTAAATTCAAGTTTTAAGAAATGATTCATAGATGCCTCCTTTTTCCCCTTCAGAGATGATGACACAAACACAAAATACTCTGGGCTAATTGTTTTAGTAGTAGATTTATAGATTCCACAAGTTACTTAAAAAGTATTTAAACAGAGGAAAGCATTTCTATTTTCAGGCAGAACTGGCCAAATGATTAGTTTAAGTTGTCATGGATCAGAACAGAGAAAGAGCTAGACCAGACGTTCCACTGTTGAGAACACATATTCCAAACGTTCTAAGAAGTGTGTGTTGAAAGCAAGTCACACAAATTTCCAAGGACTGTTTGAAAACAAGGCTGCAGTGGAAAAGAGAACACTGGTTATAAACTCAAGAACAAAGTGGGAAGTGAGGAATCTACAGAAGTTGACTCAAAACTGCCAGAATAATTGGAGTAGTTGGAAGTTTAGAGAAATAATATCAGAGGACAATAAGAGACAGCAAGAAGATGCTCAGTAGTGAGCAGATCAGGAATGTGCACTTAAGCTCCAGCGGTAAATTCTTTCTCAAACGCTAATATTCAGGTAGACATACAGTGCAGTACATAAGTCAGCAGGCCATGTGGCTGTTTCATGTGTTTTTCAATGACTGAAGAAATTGGAAAATAGTATATAGGGACTCCTTTTCATTCCTTGATAATATCTTCCTTAGAATTTTAGGCCCAGAGCTGACAGTATGTTTCAGCAACACATTCTTATTAATAATTAAAAAATAAATAGAGGGAGAAGCTACTCTTTGACACAAGCATAAAAATGAGCCAGATGTCAGTGGACATGCATTCTGATCTTTCTCCTAGTCCATTAAGAAAAGGGAAAAATCAGGCAAAGGATTTTACAGTGCAAAGAGCTGCATAAAGTATATTCGTTTTTCTCTGTTTGTCTTATTAAATTGTCTTTTTTGAAAACTGATAGACAACATATCTGTTCAGTTACTTTTTTATATATGCATGCCATAAATGGCAATTACATGTAAAACATTTTAGTCTTTCATATTTAACATAAGTTCAGTTAAAACGCATGTTGGTATCAGTTATACATATGTACTTCAATTTATAAATACGCAAGAATACCCAAGTTCAGAAAAGGACACTAGCTTTATTTCAGACTTATGAATATAGTTTTCCCTCAATCAAAATTTATCAGTTCTAAAAGTCAAGTTTATATTCCGTTATCTGTGTCTGTTTTCATAACATCATGTTGACATGTCATCAGTAGAGAGTACAGACTTGACAGGGTGACTTTGTCACAGATTTCATTAAAAATGAAATATTCTTTAAGAATAAGGGCAAAATGGGAAAAAAATGAGACAAGTGAAGTAAATAGCCTGTCTTGAAATCGAGAGAACTTTCTTCTTAATAACTCAGTTTTCCCGATGAGATGCAGACCTCTGCTTTGTAAAGACCCAGTGTTTCCAATGCAGTAGCCTCATGGAATTACTCTGCTCCTAGGTATTTGTAGCAATGAATAGCAATGTATGTGTGTATGAAGAAGTAAATGGTGTGCACAGAATGCCTTTTAAATCACTGCCTATGGTTATTTTAAAATATTGACTTTCTTGAGCCAATAAATTCACTTTTTGGGTTCTCAGCCACCATCTGAATTCCAATGTGATGTAAATGGGGAAGCAACTCTCCATGATTGGCATTCACCTTCTCACTGTCAGCCTCTCACTGGGCATCCACACATGGCACGCCACTGATTTGTATGCAGTGCTAAATCATCCTATCTACCAGCTAGCTCTGTGGCAGATGTATGTGACCACAGCCTCTGATAGCATTCAGTAAGTAATTTCTTGTTGAGCTGTTCACTCAAGTGCTTGACTTTTTGACTCTGTTTGCTAATGGCTCTGCAAACTGAGGCTGTAAAATCTACCCAAAGTCATTCTCCTTTCTCCATTCTTCATTATTCCCTCTTCAGACTAGCTTTAGGCAATTGGTTTTCTTCCTGTAACAGAAATAGGTTTGATGTTTCAGTTTTAATTTTTCAATTAAACAGAAGCACAAAAATGGGTTACATATTTTAAACTACTATACTTCATGTTGTTTAAAGCTTCTACAGTTTATAAAGATTATCTTGATTTTTCCAAAATATTGACAATAAATATATGGTAAATTATTACAATGTAATCTTCATAGGTAAGATTGTTAGGACATGTTCATGAGAAAAATTGTATTATGGGAATAATAAAGGCACATAGATAAAGTTACGGTTTTCGAAACAATGAAGATGTTGTGAATATCCATATAGAAGTAAAAACAATAACTAAGTGTTGGAGATTTTCTTTCTCTAGGGTACACTAGAGTAAATTTATTACTCTGGTGAAATAATTATTTTAAATTATTCCTTTGAAAAGTGTACAGAATTCTAGACTTGCTCATTTGTGGCATATGTGTTTTCTCTTAATTTCTTTTCATTGATCAGATTTGCCAGAATTAGTTGGGGGTATTATAAATTGAAATAAATAAAATGACATTAAATATAACATTTAATTTACTTGTGACATTCTAAAACTTTAAAGATAATTCAACAAGGCGATTATTTTTAAAGGTCCTTTACAACGTGCTAAGAGATGCATCTCCAGGAAACCAGATTTGATGTGTGCCTAGGCTATCTTCTGACTGAATGTCTCATGAGAAAAAGGCTTTAATGTCAAGTTTAACTCCTTAACATTTACACCAAACTCTTTAACTGAGAACAAATGAACAAGGGAATAGGCAATAGATACATTTTCAAGGATCTGTGACATACCTGGGATTCTCTGCAATAAAACTACAAACTTATAGAATGTCTTAGTGATAGGTTTTCTCAGATGACAGGCACTGCAGGAGCTTTAGTTATGAGCAAATAAAAACATGGAAGGTGCTGACTAAAGAAATGATCCTCAGTTGATTCTTGATGTGTTCAGTCATTGTGAATTCAGTTGTATTCAATTATATTCTCAGTTTTGAATGCATAAAAGAGCAATATACTGCTTTATCCATTATTTTATATCAGTGCTTAAATATGTGAGGTGTGCAGGTCTCAACAAGATCAACGCCTGTTGCAAATTTCATTCCTAGCTTCCATAATGTAAATGAGACATTTTCAAAATCTATCAGCCATACTGAATACTTTATATAAATGAGTTAACATATTTAAAGTTCTTAAAGCACCATATGGCTCATAGTAACACTATGTAAATACTGGCTGTTACTACTTTAGGTCAAATACTGAGGTAGGTGGATTTTCTCAGTTCTCTTGTCATGTTCATAATCTAAAGAGAGACGAGTAAATACTCTCCATTTTTCTAATAACTAATCTAATAATTTTTTCATGGGTGTATTCATATTGTTTTCTATAATGTTCACTAAATCTTTTGCTTACTTTTTATTTGGTTGTATGTCTTCTTATTAATGAGTCCTAAGAGTCTTTTATATATTCTGAAAATGATTTGTTTCATATTAAAATATTAGGAATATTTTCTCACATGCTGTAGCTTACCTATTTATTTTCTTTATGGTCCTTTTCAAAGAGCATTTTAATGAAGTCAAGTTTATCAATATTTTCTTTTCTTATTTATGCTTATTGTGTCCTGCCTTAGAAACAATTACATACTCCAAGGGTATAAAAACATTCTATATATTTTTTTTGTAAAAGCTTAATAGTATTAGCTTTTTCCATTAAGGTAAGAATCTATTTTGATTTTACTTCAGTGCATGGTGTGAGTAAAGAAAATCATTAGTTTCTTTTTTTTTTTTTTCTGTACATATCTACTTGTTCCAGCACCATTTATTAAAATAGCTTTTATTTAACCATTGAACTGCCTTGGCACCTTTGGCAAAATCGGTTCACTATATGTTTGTGCATTTATTTCTGGACACTATTTTGTACCTTTAATATATCTGTCTACCTTTATTTCATTACCACACTGCCCTAATTACTGTGGCCTTATAATCATTTAGAAACCAAGTAGTGACAACCCTCACACTATGCTGTTCTTTTTAAAATTTGTTGCAGTATTTCTGAATATTCCTAATTTCCATATGCATTGTCAAGCCAGCTTCCAACACCTATAAAATGTCCTGCAAGAATTCTGGTTGGGCTTGAAGTAAACTGATCTTATGATACTCAGGCTGTCAGTCTATGGGTAAGGTATATGTCTGTCTCTACACATTTTAGTTTTTCTATTATTGTTATTTCAGTGATTATCTGTAATTTCAGTGTAGAGATCTTTCATATCTTAGGTTGAATTTATTCCTAAATACTTTGGTTTGGCACTATTGTAAATGCATTCTTATTTCATTTTCCTATTGTTTGCTGCTAGTATATAAAAGTACAATTGCCATTAGTTTATTAACCTTGTATCATTCAACAATTCTACACTAATTTATTAGTTCAAGTACTTTTGTAAATTTCGTAAGGCTTCTCGTGTCAATAATTATGCCATCTGAAAATAGAGACACTTCTACTTCTTTTCCAGTCTGAATGACTTTTTCCCCTCCTTGGATTATTGCAACAGCTACAATCTCCAGAACACTGTTGGTTGTAAATTATGAATGAGTAATTTTGTCTTTTTGGGGAATCGAGGGAAAAGCATTACATATTTAACGTCCAATTATTCTCTATCAGCTTGAGAGAGTTTTCTTCCATTCTTAGTTTAGGAAGGATGAAAAAGTTTTAATTAATTTGTCACATTTATGAATTTTAAATAAGGCTTGAGTTCTGTTTTATATATTTTGATATGTTTTATTTTTAATCCAACAATTGAAATATTTTCTGATTTCTCTAGTCTTTAACTCAAGTGTTGTTTAAAAGTGTATTTTTAAATTTTGAAACATGTCCAAGTATTCAAAATATTTTCTAAAATCTTATAGTTATTCATTTTTAATTTAATTTCATTTTGGTCCAAAAATATGCTCTCTGTGACTTCAATTTTTTTTAATTTGAGGAAACTTATTTAATGTGGATTAATATATTAGTATATATTATTGAATATAACAGTGGGCACCTGAAAAAAATATTGTTTCTGCAGTTGCTGGGGGCAATGTGCTATAGATATTAATTAAGCTATCAATATTTCCCTGATATTTTTGACACATATTGTACCAGCTGCTTAAAGAGGAGTGTTAATATCTCCTACTATGATTGAGGACAAAACCTTTAATATTGTCCATTTTTGTTTTACATATTGAGACTCTTTAGTAGACAAGTCTACATTTATGATTGTTTTGTCTACTTGAAAATTTTGTGATTATGGACTGGCAGTCTTGATCTTTATTATAATCTTTGTCTTGATGACTAGTTTATCTAATATTGTGGCCACTCCTGACTTTTCATATTTATCATTTACTTCATAGCTATTTTACCTGTTTGCTTTTAACTGATTGATAGATTATATTTGTATTTAAATTCATCTTATGATAGCATATAATTGTGTTGCGCATGTTAACCTCTAATAACTTGTTTTAATGGAAACATTTACTTCATTAAAATCTGGCATGATTGTTTTAATCACTGATTTAGGTCTACTGATTTGTAACTTATTTTCAATTTTTTCTCTATTTTCTATGTTTTCTCTGTTTTGAAGTCTGAATAATATTTAGAATTATGTTTTAACTCACCTCTTGACTTTTTTACCTATTGTTTTTATATTTTTTGGTAATTCTGCTAGAGATTACTGTATGCTTTCTTATTTTTTTCTACAATCCTTTACTATTCTAACATCTTACATGATATTTAGAAAAACTGAAACCATGCGGGTATATTGACCACTGCATCATCGATTATCTTATGTAGCACATCACTATACAGTGAAAACCCCACAATAAAATGCTATATTTTTTCTTTAAAGGATGTCAGTATTTTAAACAAATGGAAAACACAGACTTTTATATTTGTCTATATGTTTACATTTCTGATGCTTTTTATTTGTTTCTGAAGATAACGCCTTTTCCTCTGGTATCATTTCCCTTCAGCCTTAACAACCACCTTTATAATGTAGGTCTGATGGTAGCAAATTATCTTTGTTCTTTTTTACTTGCAGTTGTCTATATGTTACCATCATTCTTGAGGATATTCTTGCTAGACAGAATTCTGGTGACAGTTTGTTTTCTTTCGGCATTTATTATTTTGTTTTTCTATTATACTTCAAGTTCTGGGGTACATGCGCAGCTCATGAAGGATTGTTACATAGGCATACACGTGCCATGGTGGTTTGCTGCGTCCATCCCCCTGTCATCTACATTAGGTATTTTTCCTAATGTTATCCCTCCCCAATTCCCCAGCTCCCTGCTATCCCTCCCCTAGCTCCCCAACCCCCCAACAGGCCTCAGTGTGTGATGTTCCCTCCTTGTGTCTATGTGTTCTCATTGTTCAACACCCACTTATGAGTGAGAACATGTGGTATTTGGTTTTCTGTTTTTGTGTCAGTATGCTGAGAATGACGGTTTCTAGCTTCATTCATGTCTCTGCAAAAGATGTGAACTCATCCCTTTTTATGGCTGCATAGTATTCCATGGTGTATATATGCCACATTTTCTTTATCCAGTCTATTATTGATGGGCACTTGCGTTGGCTCCAAGTCTGTGCTATTGTAAAGAGTGCTGTAATGAACATAGGTTTGTATGTGCCTTTATAATAGAACAATTTATAATCCTTTGGGTATATACCCAGTAATGGGATTGCTGGGTCAAATGGTATTTCTATTTCTATATTCTTGAGGAATCGCCACACTGTCTTCCACAATGGTGGAACTAATTTGCACTCCCACCAACAGTGTAAAAGCGTTCCTATCTCTCCACATTCTCTCCAGCATCAGTTGTCTCCCGACTTTTAAATGATTGCCATTCTAACTGGGGTGAGATGGTATCTCAGTGTGGTTTTGATTTGCATTTCTCTAACGACCAGTGATGATGAGGCTTTTTTCATATGTCTGTTGGCTGCATAAATGTCTTCTTTTGAGAAGTGTCTGTTCATATCCTTTGCCCACCTTTTGATGGGGTTGTTTTTTTCTTGTAAATTTGTTTAAGTTCTTTGTAGATTCTGGATATTAGTCCTTTGTCAGATGGGTAGAGTACAAAAATTAAACTTTTTCCCATTCTATTGGTTGCCAGTTCACTCTAATGATAGTTTCTTTTTCTGTGCAGAAGTTCTTAAGTTTAATTAGATCCCATTTGTCTATTTTGGCTTTTTTTTTTTTTNTTTTTTTTTTTTTTGCCATTGCTTTCAGTGTTTTGGTCAAGAATTCTTAATAAAATACTGGTAAACCAAATCCAATGGCACACCAAAAAGCTTATCTATCATGATCAAGTGGGCTTCATCCCTGGGATGCAAGGCTGGTTTAACATACACAAATCTATAAATGTGATCCATCACATAAACAGAACCATAGACAAAAACCACATGATTATCTCAATAGATTAGAGAAGGCCTTCGACAAAATTCAACAACCCTTATGATAATAACTCTCAATAAACTAGGTATTGATGGAATATATCTCAAAATAATAAAAGCTATTTATGACAAACCCATAGCCAATATCATAATGAACTGGCAAAAACTGGAAACATTTCCTTTGAAAACTGGCAGGAGACAAGGATGCGCTCTCTCACCACTCTTATTCAACATACTATTGGAAGTTCTGGCCAGAGCAATCAGGCAAGAAAAAGAAATAAAGTGTATTCAATTGGGAAAAGAGGAAGTCAAAGTGTCTCTATTTGCAGATGACGATTGTATACTTGGAAGACTCCGTCGTCTCAGCCCAAAATCTCCTTAAGCTGATAAGTAACTTGAGCAAAGTCTCAGGGTACAAAATCAATGTGCAAAATAATACAAAAAAAGAGAATCCTCCCTAACTTATTTTATGAGACCAACATCATCCTCATACCAAAACCTGGCAGAGACACAGCTAAAAAAGAAAATTTCAGGCCAATATCCATGATGAACATTGATGCGAAAATCTTTCATCATTTAAAGGAGGACTTTCACGTAATCATAAAATTAGATTTACCTAATGTTGAAAGTTTTTAGCCATTCTGTTTTCAAGGACCTTTTTGCTGACCTATTTTCTCTCTCTTCTCCTTTGGAACTGCAATTTTCCAGAGTTTAGATCTATCGAGGTTACTAGTAGAGTCCCTGACTATTTTTAATTCAATCTTTTTTTTTTCTTCTTTGACTTAGATAACTTATATTGATCTAACTTCAAGTTCACTGACTTCTCTGTCATCTCCGTTCTTTTATTAATCAATTTGGTAAATTTTATATTACATTTTTTTTTCTGTGTATTTCAGGTGGTGATGTTTCTACTACTAGATACAAAGAGGAACTCCATGAGTGGGGCTAAGCTGGTCAGTTCAGCTGCCTTCCATCCCCTTTCCTGCCCCAGTGATGAGTTTAGGAAAGGGCCGGTGGTTTCCTGATCGCAATCCTCATTTATTTGAATTTCCTTTGCTGTCTTTGGGAAAAGAGTACTCTTCACTTCTGGCATCAGGGTTGTGATTATAAGATCCTGAACCTCAAGAGTAGTGATTATTTTAAAATGCAATAGTCATGCCACATCTCTGTTCTAAACCCTCTAACAATTTTCTGTCTCATTTGGAATGTAAGCAAATAATCTAGAGCTGTTTATGTTATAAAAACATAAACAGCTCTAGATTATTTCATCACCTGAACTCTTTTTCTGTACTCTTCCCCACCACTATGCCCCTCGATCACCGGTCCAGACACACTGGCTTCTTCAGTCTTTCTCAATCACATCTGACACGTGCTGACATCAGAATGTTTTCCATGGTAACTCAGGAGTTAGAGACCAGCCTGAGCAACATGGCCAATCCCCATTTCTACAAAAAAATTGAAAAGTTAGCCAGGCTGGAAGTATAGACCTGTGCTCCCAGCTAGTCCAGAGGCTGAGGCAGGAGGATCACTTGATCCCAGCAGGTCGAGACAGCAGTGAGCTGAGATTACACCATTGCACTCCAGCCTGGGCAACAGAGTGAGACCAAGTCTCAACATAATAATAATAATAATGATTATTATTATTATTTTTGGTTTTTTTCTGCTTGGAAGACGATTCATCGAGGCTTCTACCCCTCATCCTGAATTATTTTTCTTCTCATCACTAAGTAGACACACACACACACGCGTGAGCGCACACACACATGCACACACACACACACACTCTCTCTCTCTCTCTCTCTCTCTTTCTCTTTAATCCCAGATAGAATGTAAGCTCCAGGAGAACAGATCTTTCATTTGTTTTGTTCTCTGTTCTCTGCCAATATCTTGAATAGTATCTGATACATCATAGACACTAAAGACATTTTAATTCAATGCATGGAGTCTGAGATTAAAGCTAGCTTCAGAATAAAGAGCAAGAAATGATAACTGATGTTGTCATTTGAGGCCTGAATCAAACCGTGTCTGAGGCTAGGCCATTCTCTTTTTATTTTTCAAATTTCGAGTCAATATATATATTTTAAATGGCTTTATTTATCTTTTTAAGTAAGTTTGAATTAGATTTCTGTTACTTTCTTCCAGAAAATATCTTAAAAATCTTTTTAATTATAATCGTTATTACAATTGCTTCAACTTTTTATTCTATTTATGGAATGACAACTTGCGTTTTCTGCATTAGGAGTATTCCAGACTAGACAATATCAGGAGAATTTTTTTTTCACCACCTACAAACTGATATTTGAAGTTGTCAGAAATTTGCCATGTCTATTGAATAATGAAAGCAAAAGGGGATGCATTTGGTAAATATGTGTAAGGTTTTTTTTTTAAAATTTGTATCTTCAATGAACCCCATAAGAAGGTGAAACAATTATGGTAACACATTTGTATAAGTATGTATGTAGCTTTATTCTCTCAGTACAAAGACTTGTGTGCTTCACTATAGAAGGTGGGAGGAAGCATATGGAATCACAAAGGAAGCCTTTTATAAAGCTTCATATTTGAGCACTCTAACTCAGTTCTTCACAGAAAAATGCCATGCGCAACTAAATATAATAAAAGTGGTAAGCCATGCAGCAAATCTAAATGTAGTACAAGAAGATCCCATAAGAAGTGCTATTTAATCTGAACCTTTAGAGATAAGTAGATTTTTCAAAAGAAAAAGGACGAGTGCACTGAGCAACAATAAAGAAAGAAACCGCAGGCTGTATGTAAGAAAGAGAGTAGACGTTTGGGGATGATTTAGCAGGTGATGAAAGATAATTTGGAGTTGGATCTTAAAGAAACTTGACAGCCATGCAGGAAACTGAACTGCCTTCTTCAGGCAATGGGGAGCTCTCAGAGAGTCCTGAACAAAGGAAACCTCGTTCCAATATACATTATAGAACGTAGCATGATGGGAAACTTGCAGGAGCGATGGGAGAAGGACTCTATCAAAGCCTACTATCTGGCAAACATTGAAAAATGTTGATCTGACCTAGAGGTGTAGCGCTCAAATTGGAAGAAAAGTGTTTGTTTGTTTGTTTGTTTGTTTTGTTTGTTTAATGTACTGACTACAGGTATTGGTCATTTAAAAAATTAGCAATTTCTTATTTTTCCTCTGTTTTTACATATAACCTCTCTTGTTTACATGTTTTTCAGACCAAAAGGCAAGATCTTTTCTTCCCTACACATTGTAAACTTTTATTTATTAATTAACACAGCAGAGTCGTTATCTCTGGGAAGGCATTCTCTTTTCATTCTACACGATTAGATACACTTTCGTGCCTCCTAGAAAAGGCAAACATAGAGCCAACAAATATAATTTGAATTTAAGTTCCAAAGAAATCCAGTATTATTCAAACACGGAACCACACTTTAATTCATGCAGGCAACTCAGTTAAAAAAAAAGATTATATTGCTAAAATTAATTGGAAAGTCCAGCACACTGTAGCATGTATGAAAATAGCACTGAAGTAGTTCATTATACAACAGAATCCTAAAGAGACACTTTTGTATCTACAAACAATTATCAGTATTGTCTGAGTTTCTGTAACTTCACTTTATTTATTTTTTACCTAGTTATTTAATCCACCACCTTGTTTGGTCATTTCTTTCTTTAAGAAATATCTTTTTTTTTTTATTTCCCCTATTCTTATGGTCAGGCCCTGATAAAGTACATAGCACCTTATTTCTGAATAATTACTACAGTTTTATTTTGCTGGCATCTCTGTTTTTTAACCAATTAGTTGCATACACATGACTGATGTTCCTGAAGAACTGACTTTGTGTCCCTGCAATGTTCCTGTTTATTTCTTGTTATAATACCATGAGTTAATTGAACTGTATTTATAAATTCTTCAATAATCAGTTCTCCCCATTAAGCTGCTTTCCCTACCATTTTTGCAGGGCGTCATGTATATTCACTGCTTGTACGTATTTGCCTTTATTCATTCTACTTCCTCAACATGAAATGTCCTGGGTCCTTCTGGTTTCAGTTAGAGGAAAGGTTAACTTTCTAGCAGAATAAATAAGCTGTGGTTTGAGGAAGAAATCATGTTGCTTCACTTACATGCACATCTCCTGGTGCCCGGGAGGCTCTGCTCCATGTGGACATTCAGTGACTTAAGTTTCTTTAATAATCTAATGTCATCAATACCTAGGTTCTTATCTTAATCTACACAATCAAAGCTGGGGTAGAGGCACATCCATGTTGTAACTGTTAGGAAGTTGAACTCAGGGAAGGTCACACAGGTAATGTTCTGTAAAGCAACAAGATAGAAGCTGTACACATCACTTCTGTGCAGAATCATCTGACGAAGACGTTCATGTGGCTGAATGACTATGAACAAAAGGAACCAAAAATATGTACTCAGGTTACACAGTCATACTGCTTGCTACATGCCAGTACCCCATTATGACGGCAGAAAATAATGCCATCATGATTATGTCTCCCCGACATAGTCCTCTTTATTAAATGTAGGTTCATTTGAACATTTTCTAAACTTATTTCTCCTCGCAGTTTTAAGCATGTTTCTCTTGCCTGAGTTTAAAAATCTTGAAAAATTGTTCGGTATTTTACTTTTTAAAAACCAACATTATTCAGGTATAAATATATAATAAATGAGTGCATTTTAAGGTACATTGATGAGTTTTGATGAATGTAAATACCAATGCAATTTCTTCCACAATTAAATGATAAAACATATCTATCATCCTAAAATTCCCCAGCTAATCTCATGCCTCAATATCAATTAACTCTTGCTCTGTTTCCTATCCCTATATATTAGCGATGCATGCAGCATAGTGTACACATTTTAGAAAGTCTGACTCCTGTTGATCAGAAAAATGATTGTGATCAGTTTATGATACACGAAATTTGAGGGAACTATAACTTATTAATTCAATAAACACAATTACATTAAACATCTACCCTTTACAAACCAGTATACTGGATACAAAGTTGTCAAATCTGGTACTTTAACTGCTAGAAAGATGTAAATAATAGATTCCTGAGGACCTAGCTTTTTCCTTAAATAATCAAACTCACTTGTTCTGAAAAATGGGAGTCTTTATATTAAAAAATCTCCATATCATGAAGAAAAATCCCACATAATTTATGTAAATAATCTCAAGGAGGTAATCATAATTAATTTACTATGTCAGCCAAGTGATCAAGGTTAAAATTCAATCATGTTAAGTTGTGACCTGGTGAGGTGGCCCATGCCTGTAATCCCAGCACTTTGGAAGGTTGAGGCAGGTGGATCATTTGAGGTCAGGAGTTCGAGACCAGCCTCGGGCAACATGGTGAAACCCAGTTTCTACTAAACATGCAAAAATTAGTCAGATGTGGCAGTGCACGCCTGTAATCCCAGCTACTTGGGAGGCTGAGGCATGAGAATCGCTTGAACCTGGGAGGCAGAGGTTGCAGTGAGCTGAGATTGCACTACTGCACCCAGCCTGGGTGAGAGAGCAAGACACCATCTCAAAATCATTCAATCAATAAATAAATCAACCATTTTGGTAATAGGAACCTCTGAAATAATATGAGGAGGATGGCACTTTACCTCTGTGACCTTCCTTCCCAAAACATTATCACACCTTAATCATGAGAAAAACCCCCGTAACCAAATCTCACATTAGTCACATTCTTCAAAATACCTGACCAATCCTCCTCAGCATGCAAAATTACCAAAAAGAGGAAAACCCTGAGTTGTCACAGCCAAGAAGGGGCTAAGGAAACATGAGGACTGTGATGGTTAATTTAGGATGTGTTGACTTGACTGAGCCACAGGGTATGCAGACATTTGGTCAAACGCTATTCTGGTCATGTCTTTGACAGTGTTTTTGGATAAGTTTAACATTTGCTTCAGTAGATTGAATACCACAGATGGCCCTTCCTAATGTATGTGGGCTTCAACCAAGCAACTGAAGACCTGAAAGAACAAAAAGGCTGAATAAGAAGTATTTCCTCTTTCCTGACTGTGTGAGCTGTGACACTATTTTTCCAGCCTTTGCTCTAGGACAGAAACGGCTCTTGTTCGGTGTTGCACCTGCAGGGTTTTGGACCGAAACGTACACTATCTGCTCCCCCGGTTCTCAAGCTTTTGGCTTGGGCTGAAATTTCATCATCAGCTCTCCTGGGTCAGTAGCTTACTGACTACAGCTCATAGGGTTCTCAGCCTCCATAATTGCATTACCCAATTCTTTATACTAAATCTGAAATGATTTGGATCTGTGTCCCCACCCAAATCCCATATCGAATTGTAATCCCCAGTTTTGGAGGTGGGGCCTAATGGGAGGTGTTTGGATCATGGGAGTGAATGGTTTGGTTCTTCATGAATCGTGTAGCACCATCTCCTGGTACTGTTCTGGTGATAGTGAGTGAGTTCTCATGAGATCTGGTTGTTTAAACATGTGTGGAACCTCTACCCCCTCTGCTTGTCCTGTTCCTGCCAACACCTGCTCCTGCTTTGCCTTCCACCATGAGGAAAAGCTCCCTGAGGACTTCCCAGAGGCAGAGACTGCCATGCTTCCTGTATGGCTTGCAGAACTGTGAGCCAATTAAACTGCTTTTCTTTATAAATTACCCAGCTCAGGTATTTCTTTACAGCAGTATGAGAACAAGCTAATATAATCTCTTTAGTATAATCTATTGATTCTTATTCTCTGGAGAATGCTGACTAATGCTATGGCTAAACACAATATGATATCCTAGACAGGATTCTGAAACAATAAAAGAACATTAAGTAAAAACTAAGAAAATATGGGTAAAATCTGGACATTAATTAATCATCATGTATCAATATTGGTTGATTAGTGTGGCAAAGGCACCATGCTGCTATAAGATGTGAATGACAAGGAAAACTGGGCGTGGTTATACAGAAACTCTCAGTACTAACTTGCAACTTCTCAGTAAATCTAAAATTTTTCTAGAGTATAAATTTATAAAATAAAATCTCTACAGGTAATTGTAACAATTGGGTAGATTTTAGACTTACTGCCATTGAGAATACAAAAATGAATTTTAAAGTTTGGGAATGAAAAGCTAACTTAAAATATGTATGATTGAACCCCCCTTTATTCTGAGGAGAAAACCAAGGCCCCAAGTCATACATTTTCCCACTCTAAGATTATAAGTAGCAAAGGTAGCACTTGAAACTAGACTTTTTCATTGGAAATCTGTTGTTTCTAGCTCTAAATAAGCTTGTTTGCATATTTAATTAAAATATGAATTGTTAAGAAGAAAAATAGTATTCACAGACATACTCCTATCTTTATATTAGCTTAATTTTGCATATTACAGAAACATATGAGGACGTAAATCTGCACATAAACTCCCACTTCACAAATAACTATAAATCCAAAGTGAATTTATAAATTAAATATAAACCTAATGGCAAAGCAGCTAAATTTCAACCAACAAAATTAATGTAATTGCATAATTTGCCAAAACTAAATTGCTAAACACAAGATAAATAGAGTGAATTTATACTCTTCTGGGTCCTTTGTTACTCAATTCTTTCATCTTTCTTTTGTTTTCCATTTAAGCTACACTGAAATTTTCATTGATGTTTTACTATTTGGCCTTCACTTTCGGTCGGAACATAACTTCCTTACTAAAACCTCCTTTATTCCTGAGTTCACCGTGTAAGAAATTTCATGTAGCATAGCTTAATGCAGAGACCATAAATATAAACAAGTGTAAATAAGGACAGACACTCAGTGGCACTACTTGGTCATAAATCTGTATTTCAAATCGTTAGTTATATACTTTTGTTATTTTTTAATGTGGTCTTAGACGTAGTAAAAGTGTGAAGCATAAAATTTGAGTATTCTGGAGAAACTTGAGGTCCATGAATGTGTGTCTATAAGCCCCAAGACTATGATAATTTTCAGACAGACACCATGCCCCCAATGAACTTACCATCTAATAAAATCCATGCATAAAATGTGAAGATTGCCTCACTTAATTGTGCTGGGTTGTAGGCAGCTTGGAAAGGAGGTAGTCCTACTGAACCTGCCTGTTTCGGCACGACTCAGGCTATTAAGCACTGGGAAGGCCAGGCTGAGAAGTCTTACCTTTTTAATGAATCAATAGGGATTCACTAAAGACTTTTAGAAGTGCTTCTGAAAGTTAAAAATAGAAATATTGCAAATCATGTGTTATTTCATTTTTTTTTTTTTTTTTGTGGGGCAGAAACTAGGTATATAGAAACCAGAGTGAAAGATAACTTAATTTCAGACACAGGAGGATAAAAGCTTAAAATACGTCAGTGAACTAGCAAAGTAAATAAAATCAACCCATCTTGGCAACCAATTGTCAATAAAGATGCTAATGTTAGTATTAAGCTTCATGTCAGGATGCTTGAAGAATTGTTGGATATTGTATTAGATTTCTTTTCGTGGTTTTAAAAATCACAGTAAACCTAGAGGCTTAAAACAGCAAAAATGTATTATCTCACAGTTCTGCAGGTCAGGTCTGCACGCTGCATGACAGAGTTCTCTGCTCAGGGTCTATCCCACTGGGCTGAAATCCAGGAGGCTGCCATGACTGCTTTTCTCATAAGGGTTCAGGGTCCTTTTCCAAGCTCACTGTTTTTGGCAGAATCCAGGGTTGTATGATCAAGGTTCCCATTTTCCTTCTATCTTTCAAAGACCTCTTTGAGCTTCTATTCCTTGCTACAAGGCCCCTGGGGGAAGTTCATAACAGAATCTTTGCCCTTCCCCATACAAGCTGGAATGCAATCTCTGATATCCTCATTTGTGATCAGCTGGAGGAAATTCTCTACTTTTAAAGAGCTCATATGATTAGAACCGGCCTACCCAGCTAATCTCCCAATTTTAAGGTCAACTGATTTGGGACCTTAATTACTTCTGCAAAATCCTTTTGGATTTTACATGGCAGCACCCCAATTAGTGCTTGATTGAATAACTAGGAGAAGGGGTGTGTTCAACAGGGTTGGATGCCCTGGAGTTGGGGATGGTAGAATCTTAGAATTCTACCCTACAGTACTTTTTGAAAACTAGAAAATTTGGATAGGCGAGCAGATATTCTCAAATAGTATCTATAATTTTCAAACACCACAGCTAGACTCAAATAATTACAGAGCTTGCACAGATAATGTAAATGAATAAGGAGGACTGAGTGTTAGGAAATTATAACAAAGGCAGAGCAAGAGAGAGAAGACAGAATTATGGGGAACAGAGTGCTATGAGATTACCCAGATACAAATTAGAGTTGTCTTGAGAGAGTGAATGCCCAGCTTGCCAGACCTCCGGGTCTTTTAAAAGAAGCCAGAAACCCAGGTTTTTATGTATCTCCCGATTTACAGATGTTGGCAACTATTTCAAAAGATTTACAACCTTGAGCAGGCCAAAATTATGTGAGCCAAACAAAACATATCTCAGGGCAAAATCCGGCCTGTAGGCTGCCAGTTTTTGACCTCTGCTCTACAATAATAAGATTGATTTTTAAGAATTGCTTATTAAATCACTCTCATTAATGTATAGTCATACCTCAGGCTGCTGTTCAGAGTAACTCAGATTTTTTTTCTAATGAACTAAGTGACTTGCAAATTGCACTTTCATACTTCCCTAACTTAATTTAAAACGCCCTGATTATGGGTATTTTGCAAGGCTGTTGCTATAGAAAACTGAAATTCTAAATCTTGCTATTTTTAGAAATTCTTATGAGATTTCTGGACATTTAATTGGATTGGCATTGCTAGTAATTGTTGATGAAATTGGAATCATGGAATTTTTATGCAGTTTAAATCATATTTCTGAGTAGATGGACCAAGAGGAAAATGAATAATAAACTATAGCTGTAGTTGTTTGTTCTGTTTTGTTTCAGAGGATTAATCCATAACAGGGATTTGGCACACACTCCCTGACACCTGTGTTAGGTGTACCGTATACACGTTAATACTGTTTATAGTCAAATATATCTGTCTCCACGTGTGTACACATGTCACTTACACAGATATGCACAGGTTAGAATGTAGGCTGTCATATCATAGTATTAAGAAGAAGTATCTTTGTGTCAGATTGGCTAAATCTGTCACCTTTCTTTCCTGACTTTGGGCAGTGCCATTAAACCTTCTGGGTTTCATTTTACTCATCTGTCAAATGAGTCTAATAATACTATCTACTTCTTATGAATGAAAATAATAGCACACATGTAAAGAGCTTCATACAGGGTCTAGCCCATAGTAACCCTCAATAATTATTAGATAATATCATTGAGTATAAACGTGTATTCATGTAGATACATACATGTTAATATAGACAGATATATTTATTCTAACAAAATGTCATTTAATACAGTGCTAGAAAACACAACTTGACCTGAATATCTTGTTTATATGATTTTTGCTACTTGTCTGAGTAACATAAACATGACTAAGTTAGTTCTTTTAATTAATGACTAGGGCTTCAAACAGAATAGCTGAAGGAGAAATGATATTTTCAAGGTCATTGAGAGTGATGTTTATTGGAAAACAAATGGTGAGAGGATTATTCAATTATGTGGAGTTCGTAATAGGAAACTGCATGCAGCATATGTGGATGGGATCCCTGCAGACCATGACATCACCAGACAACATTCCAGCTGCAGAGAAAGGTCTCAGTGTATCAGAATCACAAATTAAAAACTTCCATTACTGAGTATCACATCCACTGAGTCATTAGGAAAGATTTAAGTCTTAAATGTCAATAACTAGGCATTCAGGATATTTGCTTTCCCAGTCAGTCAGTAGAGCACTGTATTTGCCCTTGAGAGGGAGCAGATGGCTTGGCACAAAGGTGAAATAAAAGACTATCTTAGATAGATAATCTGAGTCTTTGGCACAATTCTCAAACTCTTTGAGGTCAAAGTTTTGTGGTGGTAAAATGTCAAGTTCAGAAGACCTTTTTCTGTTTTGTTTACTGCCATGTGTGATTCTTTTCAATGAGTCCATTCATTTGTATTAATCCAAGATCTCTTTTTCTTGATGCTGCTATCATTATTTTTTACCCATTTTCATGCCTTTATCACCTGCTACGTGAATTATTTCAACACTATTAGAATTGATTTTCTTGATTCTACCCTCTCCACTTTTATATACCCTGTTCTCTCTGCTATCAAAATTACCTTTAAGAAATGTAGTGATTATCATGCCTGTCTCTTCTCCAGGATTCTCAATAGCTCTTTCTTGTCAATAATTATGATCTGAAATGAAATAGAAATGTCCATCTCTTGTCATTTCTATTTGTATTTCAGCCCTATCAGAAGGATGAATTTATCCTGAAGCTTTCCAGCTCTTTGGGTTTGGACATCATACATTAGTAGCTTGGAATGCATTTGCAGTCTGTGATACACTTGCCTCTAGAAAGCATGCTGTCCCTACAGCCTACCTCATGGCAAAGATAGCCTTGGTAAATAACCTTATAAGTGATATGGTAACTATCATCTATTGCTTTGTAAGATGCTAGGGATCATACACTTGGCTAAGAGCTTCACATGAATTGTCTTTATGTGAGCTTGATAATCCTTCTATTGAAGACATTGTTTCTATTTCTGTTTTGTCAATAAGAAAGTAAAATTTTGGAGATATTAATAATCTGCTGAATATTCATGGCTAATAAGTGGCAGAGCCAGGTCTTACATTCATGTGTTTCATACTAAGGCACCTGTTGCTACCACAGAAGTCTATTTACTCATCTATAAAGATATTCTGCCTCCCCTGCTTGCCCCTTAATGAATGTGTACAGGTCTATCTATCTCTTGAATTAACTGTCTACCCTAAAAAAAGAGATGGACTTCTTCGTTCCTCCCACGACTGGAAAAATTATGCTCAATATATTTTAATGAATTAAATGATCCACATCTCTATATAATCACATAATTAAACTCAATCTGAAACTGTCATATGCTGTCCTTTTTCATCCCCATTGTTAGATATGCAACAGATATTATTGTTCCATTCAACAGACAAAAAAACTAAGGCTCATAAACAAAAGGTCTTGTCCAAATTCACATAGCAACTGGTTGAGCAAGGATTTGTGTAAAGCTATTAATGCTCTTTCGTCTACTCTGAGCTTCCTTTTATTGCAATATAAAGATTACACACATTGGAAATAATCTAGATATTAGACCAAAACTCTGAGCTGTCATTAACTTGTTTGGCTGCATAAAATATTGGAAGGATAGCTGGCTCCTTGAGACTCACATATAATACAATTCTCACAAAATAATGCAATCAAGTACACAAAACTTTTAAAAATTATCATTTCCTAAGCTATTTTTTATTTATTTACTTGGTTATGAAGGTAGATCTTTTCTTTCAATGCTGGAGAAATATTGTGGCATTTCCTTCTGGTTTCTATGTATTCTTATAAGAGGTCTGTTTTCTTTTGAATTGTTTTGTCCTTAAAGGCAAGGTGTCATTTCTTTCTCACTGCTTTCAAGATTTTTTCCTTGTCTTTAGTTTCCAGAAGTTAGATTATCATGTGTCTTACAACTGATTTTTTGAATTTGTCTTATTTGGGGTTCACTCAGGTCTTGAATTGTACATTTTTCCCTTTTGCCAAATTTGAGACGTTTTCAGAGATTAGTTATTTCCTTGCATTTCCAGTCCTACTCTCTTTCTTCACTCCTGAAATGAAAGTGACATGAATGTTAGATGGCTTTTCAGTTCTGCAGGTTCATGAGATTCTGTTCATCTTATTTTAGCACAATTTCTCATGGTTGTTCACATAGGGTAATTACTTTTTTCAGTTTTTAAAACAGCATTTTTATTTTTTTATTTGTACAAATATATAGGGTACATAACAAATTTTGTTTCAGGTATGGTTCAAGTCAGGATATTTAGGGTACCCATTACCCAAATACAGTACATTTTTGTTAAGTTTAATCACCCTACTCTGCAGTCAAAAACTGAATTTATTTCTTATAGCTTACTCTATGTTTGTGTCTTTTAACCTAATTCTCTTTATCCTTCCCAGCCTCCCTCCACTCACCCTTTCTAATCTCTGTTGTTTCTCATTCCACTCTCTACCTTCATGTCATCAAATCTTGTAGCTCCCCAATATAAGTCAGAACATGTGTTATTTGTCTTTTTGTGCCTGGCTAATTTCACTTAAGGTAATGACCTCCAGTTCCATTCATGTTGCTACAAATGATATAACTTTATTCTTTTGTATGGCTAAATAGTATTTCATCATGTTTATATGCTACATTTTCTTTATTCATTCTTCCATTGACGGACAATTAGGTTGATTTCACATGTTTCCTATTGGGGATAGTGCTGCAGTAAATATGTGAGTGCAGGTATCCCTTTGATATACTTATTTCTTTTCCCTTGAATAAATATCCAGTAGTGGGATTGCTGGACTGAATAGTAGTTACAGTTTTAGTTCTTTGAGAAATCTCCATACTGTTTTCTTTTGTAACTCTACTAGTTTACATTTTCACCAATGGGGTGTGTGAGAGTTCACTTTTCTTTGCATCCTTTCCAACTTCTGTTATTTTTTGTCATTTTAATAATAGCCATTCTGAATGGGGTAAGATGATATCTCATTGTGGTTGTGATTGGCGTGTTTCTGATGATGAGCTATGTTGAACAGTTTTTTATATGCTGTTGGCCATTTGTATTTATTCTTTTGAGAAATGTTGTCTATTCATGTCTTTTGCCCACTTTTTAATGATTTCTTTTATTGAGTTGTTTGAGTGTATATTCTGGATATTACTTCCATGTTGGATGACTAGTTTACAAATAATTTTGCCTATTCCTCAGGTTGTGTCTTCACTCGTTATTTTTAATTTGAGTCTTATTTGTTTATTTTTGTTTTTGCTACCTGTGCATTTGAAGATTTTGTCAAAAATTATTTTCTTAGTTCAATGTCTAGAATAATTCTCCCTAGGTTTTCTTGTAGTATTATTTTATTTGGGGGTCAAGCATCTAAGTCTTTAATCCATTTATTGTGTTGATTTTTGTATATGGCGAGAGATAGGAGTCCACTTTTGTTATTCTGCATGTAACTATCCAATTTTCCCAGTACCATTTGTTGGAAAGGGTGTCTTTTCCACAGTGTAATTCTTGTTGACTTTGTCAAAGATTAGTTGGCTGTAAATACGTGGCGTTATTTCTGGGTTCTCTATTTTATTCTGTTAGTCTATGTGCACCAATGTCAGACTGGTTTTATTACTGTGGGCTTGTAATATATTTTAAAGTCAGGTAATGTAATGCCTCCAGTTTTGTTCTTTTTGCTCAGGATTGCTTTGGCCATTCAGGCCTTTTTTTGGTTACATATGAATTTCAGGTTTGCTTTCTTTTTCAAATTATGTGAAGAATAAGGTTCACATTTTGATAGGGAATGTGTTGAATCTTTTGATTGCTTTGAGAAATATGGTCATTTATAACAATATTAATTCTTCCAGTTCAAGGGATGGGATTTTTCTTTTTATTTGTTTGTGTATTCTCGAATTTCTTTCAAGTAGTGTTTTGTAGTTTTCCTGCAGAGATCTTTCACCTTATTGGCTAAGTATATTCCTATGAAGTGTATTTGTATTTTTTGTAGCTATTGTAAGTGGGATTGCCTTCTTCATTTCCTTTTGGCTAGATGACTATTGGTGTACAAAATGATACTGATTTTTTGATGCTGATGTTGTATCTTGCAAATTTGCTATATTCATATATTAAATCTAAGTATTTTTGGTGGAATCTTTTGGTATTTTCAGGTATGAGATTATATCATCAGCAAAGAGGGATAATTTGACTTCTTTTCCAGTTTGAATGCTTTTTGTTTTTTTATCAGCCTGATTGCTCTTGCTAGGACTTTCCGTAGCATGTTGAACAGGAGGGGCGAAAGCAGACATCCTGGTCTTACTCCATTTCGTAGAGGAATGACTTTTAATTTTCACCATTTAGTGTGATGTTAGCTGTGAGTTTGTCCCATACGGTCTTAATTGATTTTAGGCATATTCCTTTTATCCCTGGTATCTTGAGAGTTTATATCATGCAGGATATTGTAGGGATGATTTATCTAATGCTTTTTCTGTATTTATTTAGGTGATCACATGGTTTCTGTATTTCGTTCCATGGATGTGATGAATCATGCTTATTGGTTTGCATATGTGGAATCATCCTTACATCCCTGAGGTAAGTCCCACTTGATCATTGTGTCATATCTTTTTGATGTACTGTAGGATTCAGTTTTCTAGTAATTTGTTGAGGATTTTTGCATGTACTCATCAGGCATATTGGTCTGTAGTCTTTTTTGTTTGTTTGTTTGCTTGTTGTTGTGGTTTTTGGTTGTGACCTTGTCTGGTTTTGGTATCGGGATGATACTGGCTTCACAGAATGCGTCATGAAGAATACCTTTCTCTTCAATATTTTGGATTGCTTTGAAAATAATTAGTATTAGTTTTTCTTTGTATGTTTGGTAGAATTTGGCTGTGAATCCAACTGGTCTTACATTTTTCATTGTGGTGAGACATTGTTATTACTAATTTAATGTCACTACTTATTATTGGTCAGTTGAGGATTTCTGTCCCTTACTGATTCAATCTTGATAGGTTGTATGTTTCCAGGAATTTATTAGCTTTATCAGTTTTAAAGTTTTCTAGTTTGTCAGTGTATAGTTGTTCATCTGTGATGCCATGGAATACTCTGCAACCGTAAAAAGATATAAGATGATGCTCTTTGTAGGAAAATGAATGGAGCTGGAAGCTATTATTCTAAGCAAACTAAAATAGGAACCAAAAACTGAGCAATGCATGTTCTCAGTTTTAAGTGGGAACTGAACAATGAGAACACATGGACACATGTGAGGAGACAACACATACTGGGGCCTGTTGGAGGGTGTGGGGAGAGGGAGAACATCAGGAAGAATAGCTAATGGATGCTGGGCTTAACACCTATGTGATGAGTTGATCTGTGCAGCCAACCACCGTGGCACACATTCACTTATGTAACAAATCTGCACATCCTGGCACATGTACCCCAGAATTTAAAATAAAAGTTGAAGAAAAAAGAAGAAATCTGTGATGGTCTTTTGTATTTCTATGGTATCACTTGTAATGTGTCCTCTCTCATTTCTGATTTTGTTTATTTTGGGTCTTCTCTCTTATTTTCTTTGTTAGCCTAGGGAGTGGTTAATCAATTTTGTTTAAAATATCAAGAAACTGACTTTTATTTTGTGGATCCCTTGTATTTTTTTAGTTTATTTCTTTCAGTTCTGCTCTAATCTTTATTCATTTCGTTTCTTTTGCTAATTTTGCATTCAGTTTGTTCTTGCTTTTTTAGTTATGGGTGTGTGCAGTAGTGTACTCTCTGTATGATTTCTTTGGCTGTAAACATTACTGGCATCTGTGATTTTCTCAATGGGTTAGGATAAGGTTATTAGTGGAGGTTGTGGAGAAGTTGTGCTGGGGACTGAGATTCTAGGTGGGCCGTCTACAAGCCCTAATGGTGGTAGCAGTGGGCTGAGTGTGCCTATGTTTTTACCCCAGGATGGTGTCCACTAGCACCTGTGTTGGTGGTTATAAACAGCCCAATTCTTGGGCCTCCATCTGGCTTTCTCAAGTGCAGTCAGTGTTCACCGATGTTGGCAGTAGCTGCAGAGGGATGAGCATGCCAGTTTCCAGACCTGAAGGTGGCATTTGCAGGTAGGTGCTAGCTGGAGTTGTTGCAGCCAGAAGTTTAAGCCCAGCCTTAGGACCCTGAGAGGAGTGCTCAGGTGCCTAAGTATTGGTTTGGGTTAGGCAATCCCCCAAACACCAGGCTTCCTGCTCTGTCTCAAGGATGGGAATGGCAAAGGTTGGCTGGGTGGCTTCTTTTCAAGCTCTCCAAAGATGAAAGCAGGCACCAGCCTTGGTGGATGACGATGAGGCAATGCTCAGACTCCAGTCAAAGTGCTCAAGTGAGGGGCAGTAGCAGCAACACTGAAGCCAGTAAATAGAGGGGATGAGAGCATCTTTGATGTCCACAGCCTGCATTGGTGGGTTAGAAACACACGTTTCTCTTGCGTCCCAGTCTCAGCAGAGCTTGCCCTGTTGTGGTAACCCATGCCTAGCTAGCAGCCTTCGCCTGGCTACAGGATCCCCCACTTTGTGGGTGATTGAGTCCCAACAGTACCTCACATTCCACTTGCATCTCATTCTTAGTCCCAGTAGTGGTCACTTCCCAGCACTGGCAGCTGCAGCCCATGCCCCACCTGCTTCCTAGCCTTGGCCACAGGAGCACTCCTAGCTCACTCCCCAGTCTCAGTAGTGGCAGCCTGAGTTTTTGTAATGCGTTTGTCCCAGTGCTGCTGGGTCCCAGAACAGTGGGCAGTTTGCCAAAGGCACAGTTCAACAGTGACTCCTGGCTGTAGCTGCCACGCCCTAGAAAGAGTGTGGGACACAGCATGAGCTCCGTCTTTGGAGTAGTTTTGTCCTCCAGTCTTCTGGGAGCTTCCTGTGTCATTTTCAGGAGTTGGAAGGATCAAGGGGTTGTCCTGTTGCCAGGACTGCATGATTCCATGGTGAGGATGTGAACTGCTTAGAGGTCCCTCACTCATTCTATCCCTGTGTTTGGAAGTCACTGTTGGTTCCCAGTCAATCCTGGCCAGGCAGGCCACCTCTCTTTCTTCTCCTTCCCTGCGTTTGGTATTTCCTGTCATTTTTCCATTGAATTCCAACATGGTCTTTAGATAATATATTCTAAGTGTGACTATCTACACATTATTTTGGTTCTTCTAAGTGGAGGAGATGGGCATAAAATGTGTCTAGATAGCTATCTTGATCACACCCTCCTCAGACTGGGTAATTTCTATCTTTTGTCCTCAAGTTAATTTATTATTTTCCATGTCATTTTTAATTCTCCTGTTGGATTTGTCCATAGAATTTTTTATTTCAATTGTATATTTTTCAGTTCTAAAATTTTCATTGATTTATCTTTATATTTTTCTTTGGTGACACCGTCTGTTCTTTGGTGGTTCTTCAAACATGATTTTAAAATTATTCATTGAATCATGTTTATAATTGCTGCTTTAAAATACTAGTCAGATAATTCCTATATCTGTGTCATCACAGCATTGGTGTCTGTTGTCTTCTCTAATTTGATTTGAGATTATTTTTTGTTTGTTTTTTGGCATGATACATGATTTTCTATGTATGTTGGACATACTGAATATTATGTCACAATATTCTGGATGTTGTTTACATATATAATTTTAGCAGTCCTCATTCAGCACCATGCCAGCAATGGAACAAAACCTCATGACTGCTGGGTATGATGATAGTTCAGGCTTCCCAGAACACCTTTGCAGACACCACTTCAGCTAGGATTGGGAAAGCGTCTTATTACTGTATTCCCATGTGTTCTCCACTGACACTCGGTGTGTGGCGTGGGTCCTTCTTACTGTCAGGCAGGAATAGAAATCCTTATTCCCTTCTAAGCCTTTATAAGAATTTCCCCAGTAGGGAAAAAGAGGAACTTTGGGAAAGCAGGGCCAAGTTGGAAGTCTAGGCTTTCAATTTGGTCTTCGATGACAGTGATAATAACGGGGAGCTGCTTTGTTCATGGTGTTTGGGTAGAGTGTTTATTCTCTGAAGGTTTACGTCTCATTTGGATACCCCTCTCTTGGTCCTTTTCCTAGAAAGAACAGCTTCCTTTGGCATTTTTCTCTTTTGTCTGTACTCATCGATGTTTGCAGATTGTTGGCTTTCCCAGCACCCAGTGTGGAATGTATTAGGCAAAATGTATACTCAGGAAAGTAAATACAGTGTAATTACCCAGGTTGCTATAAGGCCTGCATTTTCCTCTCTATCTTTCAGAGTCTTCTTAACTTTGTTTTAAATGTAATATGCAGAGTACTAGTTAGGGAGAAATGTATCTACCCTATCATGTCTGGAAACTAGGATTATATATAGTTACAGCAACTTTAACAAATAGAAGTTATTTGAATTCTTCCATTTAAATGCTATAAATTAGAGTCATATAGTTAGAATGGAGTAGAGGAGAAGATCTAAGTCTAAAGTTGTCCTAACATTTAAGTGTTTTCAGAAAAGGAATAATTCATGAATGAGACTGAACACTCATGTCTAGAAAGGAAGTGGCTAAAACCAGAATGATGAGACATCATGGAAACCAAGATACATGTGTTTTTCATGAGTGTAGGAATGATCAACTGTCAACAGTGCTGAAACACTGAAAGAGAATAAGCAGTAAAAATTGACCATTGTCTACTGATTAACAAAATTATTAGTGAGCCTAATAGAAACAATTTTGGAGTAATAGGCTTGGAAACATTTAAATGGCTCAAAAACTGAATGTCAAAGGCAAAACTACGAAGACAGTAAAAAGATGAGTGGTTCTCAGGAGTTAGGGGAGAGGAAGTAATAGTTTAACAGAGCACAGAGGATTTTTAATGCAGTGAAATTATTCTGTGTGATACTGTAATGGTGGATACATGTTATTATACATTAGTCAAAGCCCACAGAATTTAAAACATCAAGAGGGAACACTCATGTAACTTTGGATTTTAGATGATTGTGATGTGCCAGTATAGGTTTATTGATTGTAGCAGATGAACCAGTCTGGAGTAGGAAGCTGATAGTGGAAAGTCTGTGAGTACATGGAGGAAGGCAGCATGCAACGACTCTACTTTGATCAATTTTGCAGTAAAACTCAAGCTGCTTTAAAAAGTGAGGACCATTTTTTCTTAAGAAGCAAGTACACTTTAAATATAGCATTTTAAAGGAAAAAAGGTATATAATATCGAGGAATTTGAGAAAGAGACCAAGAGGCCTTTTTCAAGAAGTTTTATTCTGTAGAGGACAACAGAATGAAATGGTGGCTTGAGGGAGAAATGGGGTCCAGGGAAGTATCCTCTACCCACGAGATGGCATCAATTAGAGCAAAACATAGCAGAGAGGGAAAGCATTGAACTTGTGTAAGAGGAACACAGTTTCAAAAAAAAAAAAAGGTGGGGGGCTTGAGTAAGTGGAAAGGGATAAGATTTAAGGGCATGAGAGAGGAGACTTAAGTTTGGAGAAAGAGTTTTGGATAGAGAGATAGGATAGCCTCTTATGTAGAAAGTCATAGCAGTGATACTCCGAGAGAATAACATTACTGGGGATGTATCCATATCATTTATCTTTCAAGTTATTGATACTCAAGACCATTTTGCTGTTTATTTTCAAAATCATGGATGCTAAGAACTTTCCCTGGGAGTCAGATTAAAAAAACGGGAATCTCTCCTTCTCCAAAGTCAAAATCCAGGCTTGCTATGAAAATGAAACAATGTCACAATAATACAGTTTTACATTCAAGAAATAAAATGTTCTTCAAGAATATAAGCAGATATTGCCATATTTATAATGCACTGTAAATGACAGAATTCCAATAAACTATTTTTATTTCCTTTGAAATGTACCTAAGGAAAGAACAGACATTTCTATATTGTGCTCATTAACAGCCATTTGCCATATTTAGCCTTTGGTAGACCAACAACAATTAGCTTCTTTTTCATTCTTGACAGTTTTAAATGTTGTGAAACATGGTCATTCATATTTATTAACTACCTAAGCTATTACTTTTCTCAAAAGAATTTTTCTATTTCCTTTCCCTACTCTATGATTTTCGTCAAAAGAATGAACCCCATTAAATGCAAGAACAATAGAGAACCTTATTGGTTATTTCAATGGCAGATAAGTTAGTCACTTTAAGGGAATGAAGTGCCAGTTCAGCTGTGAAGTGGTGTGATGTGATGCTGGAAGCTTCTGAACATATTTTATGCTTGACAGTAATAATATTGAATTAATATGTCTCTGCAAGGCTTAGAAAATCTGGTTCAAATTTAGCCCAATTTATCAAGGTTTGGCAGAGTTATAAGAATTAGCAAATCATGCTGTGACTTAAAATTAGCATTATGAATATTTAGGAGCTGTTAAAACTATGGGCTAAATATATAAAATGTCACTGTCACCATATAAAAACATAGTTTCAAATGTTAAGAGAGGAAGGCTTATTAGAGTCCAATATGGTACCAAGTTTAGCATTTGATTTTACTTTGGAGATCAACGTCTATATAAATGTTTTCTTTTTAGTAATAAAATGTCCTCCACATCTGCTGCAAAGATGTGAGTTCAGGGTCTCTTTCTGTCCCCTAATCAGTCTTCCTTTACCTCCCTTTGCCATTTAGGGAATACAAAGTGACACTTTATCCTTCTAACAAGCAGAAGAAAGTCCTTCCAGAGACTATCTCTCCTCTGTCCTACCACGGGTTCCATGGAGAATCTAATGGTTATATTCAGCTGTTTGAATCACACATGATTAAAAGCAGAAGTATAATTTTTTGAGAATTAAATCTATAACATATATTTGTTTCCTGAAAGTCCACTACCAACATTTTGTTATCCAAAAATTATAAAATTTTATTTTCATTTTACTTCTTTGGACTAAAATTTAAATAAAAAGAAAATACCAACATGAGTAGGATGCTTTTCTTTTAAGCAAAATGTGGTCAAACAAACTGAATGGCGTGATAGATGAGTGGTTATTTCCATAGAGAGCTTGTTAAAAGGTAACTTATGATCGGTATTAGGGACTGAGAACCTTGTGGAAAGCTGATAACCTAATTTTTAATGAAAAAAATACCTTTAAGTACAGCTTTGTTCTCAGAAAGTCTCTTTGTGTGTTTATGAGGGCAAAGTGAGGCTATTAAAATATTTGTAGCCAAAAAAAAAAAAAAAGTTTTATTTTGTTTCATTGTGATTGGCTGGCCATTTTAAGCAAAGCTTTCTCTCCTTATGTAGTAGGAATTGTCTACATAATTTGAGTTTTCATTTTATATTGTAAAATATTGTTTAAATACTGAAGTGATCTTTTAAGCACAAAAGAAGCACTCCTACTTACATTTCATACTTGAAATTTGTAGTTGGCATTCATTGAAGAT
This sequence comes from Cebus imitator, assembly GCF_001604975.1. Classification (NCBI taxonomy): domain Eukaryota; kingdom Metazoa; phylum Chordata; class Mammalia; order Primates; family Cebidae; genus Cebus; species Cebus imitator. The sequence continues at coordinate 2,206,287 of NW_016107329.1, forward strand.
GAATCTTTAAAAATACTCTTCCTTTGGAAATACGATTGGTGAGCAACTTTGCATCAAAAAAAGATAAAAACTAAATAAGATCAAGTAAAATGAAATGATACATAATTCACTACTAGGAATGTGGCTTTGAATAAAATAGAAAAAATCGATACGAATTGTACTAAGAAAATCTGATCTTAACATGACATTATCATGTTAAGATGTTTTAAATTTCTGAAATTATCAAAACATAATGAATAAAGCCCGGTTCTAATGAGTGGATAGCAACATGTGTAAACAACAAAACAAATAGCAAAACAAGCTCTTCATAATCTTTTCAAGTAATAGTCAAAACAGTTCTGACACATATTTTAAATGTGTAATGGGGGGAGGCTTGGCCTTGGCTGATGTGGAGGAAGTGGGTTTTCTTACCCTGGATTAAAATGTGCCACATTATGGAGAAGGGGGACATGGTTTCTCTCTAATTGCCATGCTATGGAGAAGGGAGAAGTGGGTTCTGTCTATTGGCCCTGGATTAGGGTGTGCCATGTTATGGGAGTGGAGAAAAAATCAAATCAAATTAAAGAGAAAATTTTGCAGGAAATGGCACCAGCATTACACTGTTGACTAAGTCTCTCTTGGTTAAATGCGAGGGCTGACTTGAGGGCTCTGAATGCTCAGAGGGAGGTCTCAGGACAGTGTGCCTGTTGTTGAGGCAGAGAGAATGGACAGAAAAGGAGTGGGGAAGGGAACACAAATGCAGCGTTTGTACTGAATGTGTCCTTGATTGAAGTAGAAACTGTGCCTTTCCCCAAGAGGGGGTGATTATTTACTTACACACTGACCTGTATTGTATGAACATCTTGTCATCCATCCTGGGACTGTCATGTGCTATAGTTCCTAGGGATATCAGAGGTTATGATATTGTCCTCTTGGAACCTCGAAGCTAAAACAGCGTTACTTTTAATGGATCAATATTTGTGATTACTTGTTCTTGATTTTATTCTTCTAAGATGAGTATTGCCTGCATTTGCCACAAATTAATTTATACATTTTTTTAAGTTGTATATTATTTTTTATTTCTTTTGCAACTCAATTTAATCTTAAAGATGTCTGCCGTAATTGGAGGGCGTGCTATAAACACTGAAATAATATATTACAACACACACGAACAGGGTGGAGTCAGAGCAGGTGCATAACAGAGCCCAGCACTGGAGAACTTGATGACTAAGCGACATCTAGGCAAGGGGAACATTTTTTACATATCATATGTTTATATTATGTTTAGCAGTTTCCTCTTTTGTTTTAATGACAAAAAAAGAATGGACCAGGAAACCTGCTAACAAATTATCTCAAAGTATATCTAAACATTCCACATCAATGGCTTTACCCCACAAATTATCCAGATTATCTATTCTGTATGTAAAATAGAATATTATTTAGTCATAAAAAAAGAAGGAGCTGTCAGATGCTACAACATAAATGAGCCTTGAGGACATTATGCTATGTGAAATAAAGCAGCCACGGAAAGATAAATATGTGTGATTCCTCTGTATGAGAATCTAAGGCAGTCAAACTCATTGAAGCTAGAAGGAGAATTGCTTGCCAGTTGCTAGGAGGAAGGAAGTGGGAAGTTACTGTTTCATAGGTAGGAAGACCCAGTCGTACAAAATGAAAAATTTCTAGAAAACTTCTGTACAACATTATGTTTCAGGTTTACAATTTGGCACTGTTACTATTAATAGAAATTTATCAAGAAGGTAAATATCATATCGTGTGACTTTTATAACACACACACAAAGAGAATGATGAAAATCAGAATTTATTTTTGTTTGATGACATAATTGTAATTTCTATGCTTTACTGTCCACATTAGCTTCTAAATGAACTTTGGTCACTTTCAGGATGTATCTCTTTCAACCCTAAGTATCACACCACATGACAAAATAGACAAGAGATGGTTTTAAAACTGCAGAGGAAGGGGTTAGACAACTGCTCTATGTGATCCACATGGATTTCTAGATTAGAAACAGTGCTAAAGTGATTGTTTTCCTAATGTTTACATTAGACAGAATCAAAGAAGGTACATGGTAAAACATATTTCCATCAAAAATATACAAGGTAAAGTTTTGAACTTGTATAAATGTATATCAGTCTTTTAAAATTTTTTATTACATTTTTTTGTTATTTTAATCTACTTCCCAAATTTCTTTGACTCAGCCTGAAGACCTATGCCATGAAGATTAGAAAACAGCACCCTCAAAAGTTTAAAATTAAGAATATCTTCTAGTCTAATCCAATGTTGCTTGGCATGTTTTACCACCTTGCAATTCAGCGACTCCTGTTGATAAATGTCACTGCCTGTCAGATACAAGATACACCATCAATTGTCTAAACTATTTCTTTTTCTTTTTCTCTTTTTTTTGAGATGGAGTCTCACACTGTTGGCCTGACCAGAGTGCAGTGGCATGATCTTGGCTCACTGCAGCCTCCGCCTCTCAGGTTCAAGCAATTCTCCTGCCTTAGCCTCCTGAGTAGCTGGGATTACAGGTTACCGTCACTACACCCAGCTAATTTTTGTATTTTTAGTAAAAATAAGGTTTCACCATGTTGGCCAGGCTGGCCTTCAACTTCTGACCTCGTGATTTGCCTGCCTCACCTGTATGCTGGATTACCGAGACTGGCCCTAAACGATTTCTTAATGATATTAACTCCGTCTTTCCTTTTATTTGCTGTAACTGATGTGAGGTCATGCTCATTATTATATTTGAGAGGGTACTGTTGTGCTCCTGGTGTAAAAATGCAAAGAAAATGTTGTTAGTGGTTTAGGATCAGAAGCTTAGTCCTAGAGAGTTCCTATAGTAACTGGTTGCCTGGCTTTGGGTTAATATTAGCTGAGAGTGTTTCCTTCTGCAGTAAAAGACTGTATTGTTGAAGAAATGCTTGTTGCTCCAGTGTCTAATTCTACCCAGCACTCCCTGTACTATGTAGTCTTTCCTGCTAAATCCTACCTTTTAATCCTTTTATAATTGCTATTTCCTTCTTTCAAAAGGGTATTTTCTCAAGTTGAGAGGTCAGAATTGTGCCAGTTAATTTAAGAAATGCGTAGCCCTTTACACAACATTTGAAAGAGAACATCCTTTTAAAATGAAATTCTTGCCATTCTTTAAATTCTTTTCAAATACTTCATGCTACATATTTACATTTTACTACACGGCTTCCTCTGGAAAAGAAATATGGTTGTGTAGTTGCACAGCTTGCAAATTCAACATGAGATTTCTCTGTGGAAGCCTGTAGATGCACAGAAATTAAATACAGTAAAATTATGTAGAAAACGGATGATCTGTAAATTCATTTGAAATACCCATAGGTCCTTCCCCCCTTCCAAACTGGGGTACTTTTCGTGATATGCTGCATTGATTTTCTTGTATGTCACATTACATTGGGTTTGCATGTCTCATTATGCAATGTTATCACTTTGTGGTGCTGTGGCTTACGTGGTGACACTGTGAGCATAATGTAATGTGATGTGGCATGGCTGCGAAATGCCATTAAACTATAACACTCTAGAGAGTCAGTGAATTATGCTCTGTCACTACCACAGCTTCAGGAGGCTCAGAGAACTGTGGGAGGCACTCGCCTTGTAGCATTATCTGAATTTGTTTATCTACCTCATTTGAGTTGTGCAAAGATATTTGCTGTCGGAATTACCAGTACTATTAAAACCAACACCATTTGAATTTGCTGCTAGGAAACACACCTGTCTTTAAAATGGGTTGCTGTTATACTTCTTCACTTTAGCAATTATGGAACAATAATGAAAGAGAGTATCCTGTGATCTGACCCAATATTTTACTTGCATTATGCAAAAATGAAAGACTGACCCTTTCCTGTCGTGGCAATTACACAGGAAGGTTTGCCCAGAATAGTACAGAAAGAATGCAGTGGTTTGTGATGATCATTTATACTGGGGTTGGCTTTGCAGTCTCTTGCTTTATCATGAATGTCCTAGTCCAGGGACCTTCAAAGTAAAGTACCCGTTGGTTTTCTTCCTTTTGATGGTACACTGCAATGATGTGTTGCCAACAGAACTTGCATGCTGTCAATAGCACTGAGTTGGAAGAAGACATAAAACCTTCTGTACTCATCTATGATCTCAGCATCTTAAATAAAAAGGGAATAGTCCCTTAAAACTAATTTTTATTGATAGCCTTTTATCATAAAATCCAGTGTGAAAACTACCAATTGCATCAAAGGAAATGATGGCTGTGGTTTTATTTAGTGACTGGATAACTTAAAACAAGCAAGAACAACATTTGAAGAAATGAAATTTGGTTCCATTTGTGAGACATTTTTTGATAAACATAATATGGTCTGACTAGCACAATAAGCATATGTATTATGATTGTAGACATAGAACACTAGCACTCACCAGATTAACCTGTTTCCCTATTGCTACTTTCAGTCCTGGTTTTGAACCAGATCCTTATTGCTGCTGTGACTTCACCCTGTTAAAAGTTATTTGGGAGGTTTTTCTACCTCATTATCCATCTGCATGTTTGTTTTAAATAAAAAACGAACAAAGTGTTCCTAGTGACATCAATAATATCAGCCTGGTGCATTTGTATAAAACAAGCCAATTAGTGTAAATGTTGCCCAGATTGTATTATCATCTAACTCTAATAAGGATTCAGAGCCTCTGAAAGCCATGCGTGGTTTTTGGACCAGAAAAATCACCAACGCTTATTCGAAAACCCCCTTTTAACTTAAATGTGAGGAAGGGAATTATGTGGAGGACATGCTCAGGCTCAGAGGGAAGACATGTCCCTCTGTGAGGCTTGCTGTCTTCTTCAGACAAGGTCATCTTTCATTTTGCTCACAATTTTCCCTTCCACATTTTGCCTATATTTACTATGTGCAGAAATGTAATGCTGCTTTGTGTATGTTTTTTTTTTCCTTACTGATTACCAGGTTAAGTGACTTTCTTTTACACTTACACATATAATTCTATAGTGATATATTTTTTGAATCAATTAAGATGTCCTCTTCATGCTGTTGAGAAAAAATGTAAGGTGTAATGCAGGCATGCATTTCTTTAAAACTTGACCTTGACTTCAACATTATTCAATTGCAAGAGAGTTTTTTCCGAAGCCCATTTAATTTGATGTTATATTTTGTCAATGAATAACTGCATTCTAATTTTTCATGTTGACTTTCATGTGCTTATAATATTTACTAAGACATTAATAATTTTGAAATATTCATATATTGCATCCAGATTACTGGCATGATAATATGTTGTAGGAGTACTGTCAATTAAGAGTTCCTGCTTAGTAAATTGGTTTAATTGGTTCTCATTTATCTCCAGAGGATATGAAATTTGTGCATGAAAACACAGATTTTGCAAATCCAGTTGTAAATTTTTAGTAAAATAAGTACGAAATATTTTCACAACTGTGAATAGTCTTGCTCTCCTGTGTACCACTGTGTGTGTCTGTGTGTGTGTGTGTATGCATGTGTATGTATGTAATCAGATAACACAATTGTAAGATAGGTCTATCATGCATAACTCGTTTGGATCCACGACTCATAGAACCTGTTTATGTCCTAAAGTTTGTCTGAATGATACTTTATACCTTAAATATCCAAGATTTTACTCTTACTTTAGGGATGCTATATAATCAGCCAATCCTTCTGCATTAGTTTTTTTATTGCTGAACAAATTACCACAACCTCAGTGGCTTCAAAACAATACACTGCTTTTATTGTTTCAAAGTTTCCATCAGTCAGTGTTCTGAAGATGGATTATCTTAGTCCTCTGCTCAGGGTCTCCCCAAATGAAAATCAGGATCTTATCTGGATGTATTTTTAATTGGAAGTTTAACTGTGGAAGAACACATTCCTACAATTATTCAGCATTGGCAGAATGTATTTTTGTAGTTATGTGACTGAGAGTCCCAGTCATACAGGCATACAGGCTAAAGGCCACTCTCAAAACCTAGAGGCTCTCTGTGGTTCCATGAGCTGGGGCTGTTTGCTTCTTTAAGGTAAAAAGAGAATCTCTTCAGAGTGCAAAGTGAGCCTTTTGTAATTTGACATCATCACAGAGTTGCATATGTCCTTTGCCATATTCTGTTGGTTAAAGACAAGTCAGTTTCTGCCTCCACTCAAGTAGACTGGATTATACACAGTGCAACTCGCTGGGATTTACCTTAGCGTATGCACATGACATACACCTCCCCAATTACATCAGTGAATTCCATTAGTTTAAAATACACCAAGTACTGATTTTATCAGCATGTTCTGTTTCATACGGAAGACAGGTTGGTCTTAGCTCAGCATATTAGTCTGTTTTCATGCTTCTGATAAAGCCATATCTGAGACTGGGAAGAAAAATAGGTTTAATGGACTCACAGTTTCACATGGCTGGGGAGCCTTCACCATCATGGCAGAAGATGAAAGGCACTTCTTACATGGCAGAGGCAAGAAAGAATGAGGAAGAAGTGAAAGCAGAAACCCCTTATGAAACCATCAGATCTCATGAAACTTATTCACTACCGCAAGAACAGAATGGAGGAAACTGCCCCCATGATCCAATTATCTTTCACTGGGTATCGCCCACAACATGAGGGAATTATGGGAATACAACGCAAGATGAGATTTCGGTGGGGACACAGAGCCAAACCATATCACTTAGTGCACTGTACAGGACATTTTCCAAAAGGAACCAAGTCAGCTGGAAATTTTGAGGCTTGAGAATAATGTATTTTGGGTCAATTCTTTCTTATTGGGAACTTCCACCAAAACAATATCAATATTCTTTAGACTTTTTCCATTTTAATTGCATAGGATTTGAGTAGCCTATATTATCCCATATAAAATAGCGGTAGTGATAACAATAATAATACCATTTGGTATTATTTGCTCTGAGTGGTCCTTCTGAATATTGTCATTTACTCATCATAGCATTGCCGAAATGAAGCTTTGCAATGTCCATTTTCTGGGATGAGAAAATTAGAACTAAGAGTTCAGTGCATGCACCCAAAATAGAAAGCTGATAATTAGCAAAATGAATTTTTTTTCACTGAGATCTGGCTGAAATCAAAGCACTTATACTCATTCAAGGTGTTGTGATATGATGTGATATGTTTGTAAGAAAAAAATAGCTCTCTTTTTTATTTAAACAAACTTTTCTGAAGATATACGAAATCTAGTTTTATTTTTGTTCTGTTTTTTTCTTTTTGGATTTTGGAGAGTGATGAATATGTGCAGTTCTAGAATTCTGGAACTGTCTGCAGGAGAGTTGCTCAACCTTGAGCTTTTGACACTTGGTGCTGGATCATGCTTGGTTTTATGGGGCTCTTCTGTACATCGCAAGATGTTTAACAGCAGCTCTGACCTCTACCCAGTTGTGACGACCAAAAATATCTTCAGACGTTGCCAAAGTGTCTGGAGGGCTAGGGGTGGAGGAGTGTCAAAATCACTCTGGTGAGAACCCCTGGTCTGCAGTAAGGTCTAGCTTCTTTAAAGCTGACATTTGTTCTTAGCCCTTCTCCCAGTGAACACCCGTAACATTATATTTCTCTAAGTGTGACATACTGTCTATCATTTTCCTTTCATTTACACCTTTCCAATGCCAATATTTTTCTGTCATTACCTATGCTAACTTGTCCTTTAGTGAATTCACATTTTACTTGTCAGATATTCAATTGGTAGTTTGAATATGCAAGGACTTTAACAACTCAAAAAGCAACCATGTGAGAGAAAAGCATCGGGCCTTCAAAAACGACCTCCCTGGACAGACTGGGAATGCCTCTTAATCTTGTTAGACTTATCCAAGAACTGATTCGTAACTCTTCCCAAGGTGGACGAGGAACTCCCGCTATGCAAGTCCCATATCTGGCTTGGACTAGAAAACTCAGACTCGTGGCCTGCTATAACATGATTATCAGATGAACGTGTGGACTTTTCTTATGCCAGTTCTGTAAGAGCCACTTTAGTTTCAACACATACCTGCCTTTTTATTTATTTCTTTGTTTATTTTTTGCTCAATAACACCTCTCTCACTCCCTAACTGGATTTTTTTCTCTAGGACTAATGGAGGAAATCTGTAGCATTTAAAGTTGGTCTCTCTAAGAATAAGAACACAAATAAGTACCTTCCTTATAAGCTTGGGCCTTAATAATTTTATACCGTATCTGATCTAGAAAATAAACCTAATGTTTGTGGGTAGATGTCTTTCTGCAATTTAAGCTTTTAAAATCAAATTTAAATAAGAAAGTCAAGAAGTTGAGAAAAAGAAGAGTTTAAAGGAGCATAGGACAATTCACAAACTTGACACTTTCCCCGTGATTTCTTCCTGAGGCATGTATTTGGAAGGATAAATGAGATTTTACTTGGAGTTTTTCTCATTTTGAAATATGTACATTTAGTTCTATTCTCTGTTTACTTTGTTCAGGGTATTTCCTCAATCAAAATAAAACAGCTCCTTTGTTCCCTAATTCTATAATTACTTTTGTCTTTTTGCTTTTGTTTTTAATTCATGTAAATGTTCTTTGATTTCTCTTTTTTGGTATGATGATTTACTTCTTTGATATGTTAGTTCAGCAAAGTATCTCTTTAGAAAAATGAAGTTAAATCCTTAACCTTATTAACCTTCTGGAGAGGTAAAAATCTATATTAATTCTTTGTTTGTTTTTGAGACAGTCTCATTCTGTCACCCAGGCTGGAGTGCAGGGGCAGGATCTCGGCTTATGGTAACTTCTGCCTTCCAGGTTCAAGTGGTTCTCCTGCCTCGGGAGTACCTGGGATTCCAGGTACACACCACCACGCCCACTAAGTTTTGTATTTTTGGTAGAGACAGTGTTTTGCCATGTGGGCCAGGCTGGTCTCAAACTCCTGACCTCAAGTGATCCACCCACTTCTGCCTCCCATAGTGCTGGGATTACAGGCGTGAGCCACCATGCCTGGCTGATATTAATTCTGAAAAGACTTGATGTAAACTTACATTTGTATTACCATCAAAAATATAATAATTGCTAAGAAATAATAATGTTAATCAGAATAGATTGTGAATATTTACTCTTAAGAGAAAGCAAATAAAAGGAGTATGATTTAGTAATAGCAAAGAATCTGTGTGTTTAGGTGAGTGGGTAGGTAATGGACTTATAATTCTATCTGTGAACCTGGGATGAAGCTTCTCATCACCCTAGGAAGGGTTTTTTTCAGCTTGTCAACTTTATTTTGAAGATTGATAAAACTAACTTTAGAAATCAGATTATAATCTGGTAAAGTTTTAATATTACTTGCCAACATATTCCTAATCCAGAGGGGTCTTCTCCCAGTTAACCAGCATTCATTGCTTTTCCTCCTCGTGTGAGTATAAGTTTTATGTACATGTACATAGAGAGCAGTAGAGTTAGCTGTTTGCTGTGTAGGTTTTCCTTCTTATTTATTTATTTATTTATTTTATTGCATTTTAGGTTTTGGGTTACATGTGAAGAACATGCAAGATTGTTGCATAGGTACACACGTGGCAGTGTGATTTGCTGCCTTTCTCCCCATCACCTATATCTGGCGTTTCCCCCACGCTATCTCTCCCCAACTCCCCACCCCCCACTGACCCTCCCCTATTTCCCCCCAACAGACACCAGTGTGTAGTGCTCCCCTCCCTGTGTCCATGTGTTCTCATCGTTCAACACCCGCCTATGAGTGAGATCATGCAGGTTTTCCTTATTTCACTATTTGTGCATGGCAATTGGAATCAAAATGTAAATTCTAATAAAAGTGATTTTACTTCCAAACACATGGAAACCTTGTATTTGCAAGGTTATATCCTGTTGCTTTTGCTGGCTCTTAGTTTTAAGAAATCTTAGATTTAAGACAGCATAGATTATTGCTTCCTGAGATACCAGTCTGTCTTTCTTTTTCCTTATCCTCCTCTCCAGCATATCTATGGCCTGCAGCAACAGGATTAGAGATTGAGCTTCATGATATCTCTGCCATGCAGGGTGGTCTCAGAGGTGCTATGGTACAAACAATGACCTCCCCTTTCAACAGCTTAAAGCAACAGAGGTTTTATTCTTGCTCTTCCTGTGTATCGATCAAGAGTCACCAGGATTTCTCTTCTGCCTCATTGCCACCCTGGGTCCTGTGCTGGTGGAACTGCCACTACCAGGAATATCGTTTCTGTGGCAGAGCAAAAGAGAGAGGAATACATTGCACAATGTCTCTTAAGCTTTCCTACCATAAGTGACACTTGCTTTCCACTGAGTGAAAAATTAAACTGAGCACTCATTATTTCTAAGACACAGAGAGCACAATTATATCATGCCTGTTGGACAGTTAGAAATATTTGTAATAGACACCAATGCAACATGGAAAATCACTATCCACCCTTCAGGTTGCAAAATATTCAGTTCACTCGCCTTTATACATGCAGAACACACTAACCTCTTTTCCAAGGGAGAAAGCCTAAAAGTCTTATCCCTCCACTGAATCCAGTTCAGTGTCCAAGAGCTTTCGATTATGCCCAGTTCACAGGACCTGAGACTTATAAACTAAAAAGAAAAGAAATCTGCTGTCCTCTCCTCTCCTTCAGACCCGGATATATAGTAGTGGAACAGATACAGGATGATCTTATCCTGAAAGGAGAAATACTAGGAGAACAGCAGACATTAGCTAGACCAATCTGGAATCTCAGTGAGCTAGAGCTGCCTGATTGCTCTACTCCAAGGGTGGGGAATGTTTGTTGATGAAGCTCGGGTTGCTCTTTGAAGATGCTTCCCATCCACTGTTAATGCTCTTCCTCTTCCACCCTTCTGCTTGGCCATATCTGAACTTCGGAGGATGTGGCCTCCCTGGGGACCGAACAACTTTCTCAACCTGCTTCCCTCTTGTCACCTACTGAGGAGTCAGGGGTTATTTTATGTCTCAAATAGTCTATTTTAGTCCCGGCAAGTTGTAGTTTTGATAGTAAAACACTTTAAAAACTGAGTCAGCTTGTTGATTTCATTCCAAGATAGTCCTATATGACAATGGGCACAACCATCTTTCCATGGACTTTCCTACCCCTATGTCTGTCTGTCTGTCTGTCTCTCTCTCTCTCTCTCTCTCTCTCTCTCATGTGTGTGTATGTAAGTGTGTGTGTGTGTGTGTGTGTGTGTGTGTGTGTGTTTTTCTACTTAATTCTGGGCAGCTAAGCTGATCAAGCCTTGGAGAGAGAGCCACACAGTCTTTTTTCTGTGTGACATTTTGTCCAATTTACATGAGTTAGTGGGTGCTTCTCCTTTGGTTTCCCCTTTACTCAGAGTCTGGTTGTGGATTTATTCTCTGCAGCTTGTGAACCTACTCTGAATATCACTTCAATGCCTGCAAGCTGGCAATGAATGGATGCATTAGTCAGGCTTCTTTGTTGCCAGGAGCCAAAACTGAGTCTGGCTGATTAAGCAGAAATGGTGTCTATTAAAAGAATATTGGGTAACTCACAAATTTTTTGGCTTGGAAAAACCAAGCTTCAGGCTACGTTTCCAGGAATGACGCCAACACCTTTCCTGCAGAGTTCACCTGATGAGGCATTACTGACGCTGCCACCACCCCATGGAGCAATGTCAGTAGGTGCCACGACCGCTGCTGCTCCCTTGATGCCAGGTCTGTCCCAGGGAATTGTCATCTCTGCTGGCCTCTTGAGAACTACTGCCCTTGAGAACAAAATAAGTTTTTGATGAGCCTCCTTCCTAAAGTTTTCCACTTTTGAATTGAAATTCTTGAGATGTTTTCTGTTTTTTCCTTGAGGGGGTCAACTCATAAGTCTGAAAATTAGTCAAACATAGCTAAGATGTTCAAAATGTTCACAATCTCATATTTTTTCCAACATTCATACCGGAGGTTTCGTGGATCCTTATCAACACCAAAAACAAAAAAGGGCCAGGCGCAGTGGCTCACTCTTGTAATCCCAGCATTTTGAGAGGCTGAGGCGTATGAATTACCCGAGATCAGGAGTTTGAAAACAGCCTGGCCAACGTGGTAAAACCCCGTCTCTACTAAAGTACAACAATTAACCAGGTGAAGTGGTGGTGGACATTGGTAATCCCAGCTACTTGGGAGGCAGAGGCAGGAGAATGGCTTAAACCTGGGAGACACAGGTAGCAGTGAGCTGAGATTGCTCCATTGCACTCCAACCTAGATGACAGAGAAAAACTCTGTCTCAAAACAAAACAAAACAAAAACAAAAAACAAAACAAAAACAAATTCTGCACATAGGTTCTGGAATGTCCCAACAATTCTGTATTTTAACTAGACTCTATACCTAAAATTTTTAAATTACCTTCACTTCTAGCGGGCGTGTATACCTGAATGTGGCAGCACATAGCGAATCATGACATTCATATATGGAAAATCATTTTCGACATCCTCATTTTCATTTTATCTTTACTAAAACTCTTTGATGTTGTTAGTTTTACTTAACAGAAAGTACCTATAGAGAGATTTAAAAATGTTCTCAGAGTTTATTCCTTCAGCATAATGAGTCCAAACTTTTGATTTCAAAACATGTTTACAGTATACTAACTTGCAACCGTGCATTGATACTAGTAAAAGGGTAGGTGTGGATAGAGTGAGACAGGGAAAGACAAAACTTTATGTTGGTAGGTGGGAGGTTAAAATGAGACAGTAGGGTGTGAGGTGTGGGTGCCCTATGATGGCGAAGTGTTGAGGAACTCCAATTACCTGTATCCTAATGTAGGTCCACAGAAGGAAACAAAATGGGTATGGAAAGCGAAATAAAATAAATTCACATTGTGTATTTCATAATTGGTTGGAAATTTCTAAGTGCTGTTTTCTGAAATCTCAAGTTACCTAGAAATTTTATACCAACACCAACATCCTATCCAGTCAGCTTCCTAAAACATACTTGGCTATTTTTCTCAAATTTGGTTTTTCTCCCTTACAATGTTAATCAGTTGTCTAAATATTAGCATTGTCAATAGTAGCATTGGTCAGTAGTATTAAGATTAATTCAAGTGCATTACACAACTGAAAACATGGTTTTAAAGCTTATGTTTGGCCTGGTGCAGTGGCTTACGCCCCTGACCCCAGCATTTTTGGAGGCCAAGGCCGGAGGATCACTTGAGTCCAGGAGTTCAAAACCAGCCTAAGCAACACAGTGAGACAGACCTTTTCTCCATAAAAAATGAAAAAAGCTAGCTGGGCATGGTGGCACACACCTGTAGTCCCAAATACATGGGAGGCTGATGGGGAAGAATCAGTTGAGCCCAGGAGGTTGAGGCTACAATGAGCTATGATCGTGCCAGGGCACTGCAGCCTGGGCAACACAGAAATACCCCGTGTCTAAATACATAAATATATACGTACATAAATACATAAAATAAAGTGAAGCTTGTTTTACTTTGTTCTTCCCACCTTTTTCCCTATAGCATTCTTGTTCTTGTTTTGCAGCTTTATTCACCAGCTATTGCTATACTGTGTTATTCCCCAAATGAATCTTTCATTTTTATAAAAGGCTTACCATGTTTCTTGAAAAATGAAGTGAAAAAAGATGAAAATAGTTGTTTCAGTGTTAATTCATCTCTTGGAAGATAAACAGTTCACTGAGCTGAAGTTCAACCATTGGAATTTGTTTTTTGTTTAAGAAAACTGAGAATGTTTGCAATTAGTTGGCCCCTCAGACCACTGTCATTTTTGTTTCAACATTGCATGATCCATTGATTCTGACCTGTCTATTTCAGATCCTACAGCATATATTGACATTTCTTCTGCCTTTCATCACCAGAAGGGCATGAGAGTAGCTGTACAATACCACTCTCAGGCTCTGCTGCCAGTAGGGCTATGGGTTAGATCATAGGAGATCGTGTAGCCTTTAACAACATTCTCATTACCAGCCACTTTATCAGTTGAGAGAGATTGTAGCGGTTAGTTAGGCTTTCAATAAAGCAGGGGCCTCCTTGACTTCAGAAAATTAATTAAGTTTCTGCTGTTTTTCAAAGCCACTCTGTTTTTACAGAAAGACGTTACTGCACATTATGGTATGGTAGTTCCAATTTATGTGTCATATTGTATTCCTCACATTAGATTAATTTAGACATTGGGATCAGATGTATCAAATTATTACTTAAATGCCAAATTGAATTTGGTGCTACAGAGAGTTCTTATCTGAAGGACAAGCTTATTATTTTTATTATGTTGACCTTTTCACTGTATGCCTGGGATTTTTATTTTTGTTTATTCCTTAACTATAATTACAGGTTCAGGATGTCCTGAGATTTTCAGGAAATGTTTGAAACTCATAATTAGATTTGTGTGTGTGTGTGTGTGTGTGTATGTGTGCAGGCGTGTGTATAACTTCCACGATGAAATATTATATCACTGTATGGTTTATATGGCTTTGGTTTTTTTTTTTTTTTTTAACTTCTTAAATTCCCTAGTCTTCTTATAGAATCTCCTGTGAGAGTTTTTCCCCAGTATCTACACTTCATTTGGCTATCTTATTTACCATGATGATACATTGTCTTTTTTATGCAGATGATATACTGATTTATCTCTTTACGGGAGCTTTTCTGCAGCAATTTCAAAGCTGTCAGGCTGGCAGACTAAGATTAAAGACTAAAGGGCCCAGCATTTCCCAACAAAGCGTATACAAACACAACCACCACCAAGAGATCTTCCCTTGATTTAACAATCTTTTGGTGTGACTATTTTCTTGTGCGAACAGCCCCTCCTGTAGAAGAAGTGCTAAACCAAGGTCAAGGAGGAATGGACTCTTCTAGCAGGCATTATTCACTAGCTGCTTAAATGTTTCATTTAACTTTTAAGGAACATTGATCAACCATGACCATTGTTCTTTATGACTGATTTATAAGCGCAGGAAGAACCTGAAGGTATCACATTACTAGATTAAAAATCAAGGCATGAGTAGGGAAAGTGTTCAGAGAGAAAAGAAACAACAGAACATTCAGTAGTCAAAAATAGCTCCTTTATCGTTTTCTAAATGGAGGTGTTAGCAAAGCCCTGACTTCCCACTTTCTTTTTTATTCTCTTTCTACACCTTCCCTCCAGGTCATCAAATTCATTCTCATTGTTTTTAATGCCATTAGTATTTTCTGACACCTAATGTTACATCTTTAGTCCTGGTATGTTTTCTAAGGTGCATAGTTACACAGTGGCTTCTGTGAATAGTACATGGTAATGCCACAGTTAGTGCTCATGTGACATGTCATAAACGGAACTATTTAGCTTTCAATTAGTCTAGTGTTTCCATCTCAGTCAAGAGCACATTATCCAACTAAGTGTGCCAGCAAGATTTCATGGAATTGTCCTTGATACATTTCTCATCTAATTCACCAGCAACTTGGATTAGTTCTACCTGCAAAATATTTCCCTTATCATCTGTTTGTATTTGAAATGCTCACCCTCTGTCTTGAGCTTAACCGTCTCTTATCTGGCTTATTGGTTTCCCAGTTCATTTTTGCCTGACTTCAATCCTCTTGCTACATAACAAGCAGATACGTTTTGAAAACCTAAAGAACCCATTACTTTGCCACCTAGAACCCTGTAGTTACTTTACCACCTAGAACCCTGTAGTCACGTTTTACTACTTCTAGAATACAAGCGGAAACTCATTAAGAGTCAGCAAAATGCAGTATTGAATTATGAGAAAACCAAGAGTGATGGCACAGACTTCTGGCTGTTTCCAGGTATTTTCTTATCTGTGTGTACTTCAGTGCATCCCTTAGTCTGCTTATCTTTAAAATGGGAATGTTCATAGTGAAACTATATCTCAGAGAGTACCTGAGAAAATGAAACAAGTTTGTTACAGAATCAATTACAGTGCTGTCTCAAATGTGATCAACACCGAAGGTCATGGATTTCACCTTTCAAGTGTTGTGTAATCCAATCTCTGCCTTTCTTTTCAATATCACCTCTTCGCGCTCTCCTATTCATTTAGTTCCAGCCACATTACCTTTTGTTTAGTTCTTTACTTATTTATTTAATTATGCTCATGAGCCAATTTTATCTCCGTTTTCCTGCCAGGAAGTCTCAGTTTAAATAGCATCTTAAACACCCTACCCTAGAACCTAAATGCTTTCACTCTTTGTTATTCCTTGCTCTAGTCTGTTTTCCTTTATAACACATCAAAATTTACATGTATGTGTTTAGTATTTATTCCCATCATCAGATTAAAAGTTCCATGTGGGTAGGGACTGTGACTCTTCTGTCCACCACTGGATACTCAGTACCAGACAAATGAACTGATTGACAGTGATGCTCAGTAAATACTGGTTGACTTATCGAATGAATAAATTTGTTATTTATTTTTTATTACGTATGGTAATAAATAAATGTGAATAAATTTCATGGTAATACACCCTGTGATAATATGTTGCGTGGTAACAAAGAGGTGTTTTTAATGTTTTCATTCTCTTTGAAGCAATGTATTTTGCCTTACCCTTTTTCTCTTTCTCCCTTCTAGTTTCCCCATGAAGAAGACATTACCTGTTTATTTATACCCACTTATTTGTCCCTGTTTTTCTTCATTAATTTTGTGTGTGAGTTGCTGCTGTACGTTTCTTCCTCATCTATACATCACCCTTAAAAGAAAGAAAAACAAAAATAAATCTCCCATTGCTATCATATTTTCATATGTGATAAAAAGAAATGAATAATTCTCTAACTATTCTTGATGCTATAAAAATGTAGAAATACAAAATAGAAAATTGATGAGTAAAATCTTCATAAATAGAGGTGTTCCTTCAGCCTGTAGCTGTAACAATCCCACATAGGCAGAGAAAACAGCACAAAAGGGAAGATTATATATGGGCAATGAAATGAGGAAGCTGTGCTCTCATGAGCACTTTTATCTCTATCATTTTAGGACACATAAAAGTCAAAATCCATCTTTTGCAGCAGCTGAAAAGTATAACCAAATACGTATCAGTTGAAGGAAGACCTGAACAGAGGCAAAAGTTTTTTTCAATTGTATTTTGCTCTGTTTTAATGTACTTAACTGATATTCCATTGGCTCTTTTCCTTTTTCCATATTCAATTTTGTTGTCTTTCTAATAGGAGCAATAGTGTGTATATAGAGATAGTATGTCATAGTAGTTAAGATCAGTGTTCTCACAAAATTTTACTTTTATAATAAAAAATATCTGTACATTACCTAAAAATCAGTCACTCAGGAAATCTCTCAATCAATCTATTTATTCATCTATCATTGATCGTTC
Source organism: Cebus imitator (assembly GCF_001604975.1). Taxonomy (NCBI): domain Eukaryota; kingdom Metazoa; phylum Chordata; class Mammalia; order Primates; family Cebidae; genus Cebus; species Cebus imitator. Next base: position 2,223,506 of record NW_016107329.1, read on the forward strand.
TGTAATTTATTCATTTTTATCAATTTATTTTGCACATTCACTAAAGTGGTTAGACTATGCAGAAACCATAGTATTTTGAATGATGAGTAAATATAAAATAATCATCACTTTAAAAACAAGATAGTTTATTTACTTTCAATAAGATAAAACTTTTTTGTTTTTTGGTAGCTATTACAAATAATATTTTGGTGGGAACAATATAATTAAGTAAATTTTTGTTTTAAAGCTTTGTGATACAGAATTGGGAAAGTTTATACCTACTTTCAGTTTATTAATATATTTTGTTTCAATGTTTATCACAGTTTTCAAAGAAGTGACTATATAAATATTTTTAAAAGTTATCTGAAGACTTCATTTGCTAAATTGCTAAATTATCAGGATTGTTTCTCAAACTTAATTACCAACAAGCCCTTTTCCTAGAATTGACTGGTAACAATTTCTTTTATTTGATATCTGTGATCTATTCAGCCAGTCTAATTGAAAGCCTCTTTCTATTTTCTCTTCATTGTTTCTTTTTCTTTCTACTTCACTTTGTTTTGTTTGTAGCAAATATATTCAATATTCTCTCAATTCCCATTCTCTCTTCAGCGTCTACCTGTTGTCTAGACTTGCTATCTCCAAATTCTCTTTCTGATCTCTTTCTGATCTCTTTCTTTTCTTTCTTTCTTTCTTTCTTTCTTTCTTTCTTTCTTTCTTTCTTTCTTTCTTTCTTTCTTTCTTTCTTTCCTTTCTTTCTTCTCTTTCTTCTCTTTCTTCTCTTTCTTTCTCTCTTTCTCTCTTTCTTTCTTTCTTTCCTTTTTTTTGAGACACTGTCTCGCTCTGTCAACCAGGTTGGAGTGCAGTGGTGCCATCTCAGCTCACTGCAAACTCTGTCTCTTGGGCTCAAGTGATCCTACTACTTCACCCTCCCAAATAGCTGAGACCACAGGTGCGAACCACCACACTGCACTATTTTTTTTTTTTTTTTTTTGTATTTTTAGTAGAGATTGGGTCTTGCCATGTTGCCCAGACTGGCCTTGAGCTCCTGGCCTCAAATGACCTGCTCACCTCAGCCTCCCAAAGTCCTGGGATTATAGGTGTGAGCCACTGCGTCCAGCCTCTGATTTCTCTTGAAACCACTTCATTCAGTCTTCCATATTAGTCATTCCACTAATCTTCGTATCAGCCAACAAATGACCTAGTGTTGCTAAGTCCATGGCCCTTCCTAGTTCTCATCCAATCTGATGGATCATTGGCATCGTACAAGATTAATCACGGAATTGCCCCTGAAATGCTTTCTTCGCATGGTTTCCAGTACAGCTCACTGTCCTTATATTTCTATCCTCCCATCCTGACCACTTCTTCATCTCTTCTGCTGTCTTCATCCTAGCTCTGACCTCTTCTTATTTTACTTATCTGAAGCTAGTCCTTGAACTTCTTTTTATGATTAACAGCTCCTTATATTTACATTCCAACAACTGCTAGTGATGTGCTGCAGCCCCCTCATCCCAGCTCTGTCCCGTTCTCTCTTCTCACTTGTGTTCAGTGAAGTCACACTGGTAACTGGCAGTGGGCCAGGGTGGGAGATTTTACACCCCAGAAATTGGTGAGCAGCTCTCAAATGTGTGAGTTTGTGTTTGCATGTGTCCGTAGTAGATCTCTCCTTAAATTTTATACTCCTCTGGGTACCTGACACATCCACTTATATGTCTGATAGTTTTCTCAGGAATACTTTCCCCCAAAGTGTGCTCGTAATATCCTCCCACACCAAAATTCCTATTCCTTGTCTGCAGCCTTCTAGGTATTCCAACCAAGAAGTTTGGAGTTATCTTAGATATTTCTATTTATCTCACACTCCAAATCAGCCATCCGGGAAGACTTTGGCTCAATTCAAATTACTTTGAGAATCTGACTCCTTCCTGTTAGCCACACTGCCATCCCCATCACTCTCACCTGGGATATTTCTCCAATTCTGCTCTTGCACCCAATTGGTCTATTCTCTACACAACTGCCAGAGTGCAATTGTCAGTTCTCAGTACCTTCCAGGAGTGATGGCTCTAAGTGCCCTTCTTGCATGATCTGGCGTCCTGTGCTTTCTCTGGCTTCGTCTCCTTCATTCCCGCTGCTTCCTGCCCATGTTCTTCTGTTGTTTCTCCATCACACCAGGCATATTTCAATCAATTCTGGGACTTTCTATTTGTTTTCCTTCTGCTTGGGATACTCTGCAAATTACTGACATAGTTATTCCCACACATCTTTAAGGTATTTCATGAAAATCATTTAATCAGTGAGGTCCTTCCTGGCCACACTAAAATTTCAGTCCCAGCCTAGGTGTTTACATGTGTTTTTCTGGTCCATACTTTTCTCTTTAGTACTTATCAATACTTTATATAATTTACTTATTTCTATTTTGATTTTCTCACTTCTTCACTGGGATGTAATATTCCATTATAGCAAATATTTTGGTCTATTTTGTTTCTTTTTTCTTTTCTTCATCATTATCTCCTTGTCCTCCTCTTCCTTTTCATTTTTTTCTCTCTGCTATATTCCAGTGCTTGAAAAATTTTAGGCACTCCACATTTATTTGCTAAATGAGTACATTACTGCATACATGAATGAAAGGATATAAAAGAAAACTTATTTAATCTTTGTTTAGAAGACTTTTATTTATTTTTTTCTTTTCTAAGTCCTCTAACTATCATTCCTAATAGACTACTTTTAAACAAGAAGAAATTCTAAGTATAGTGCATTAATAATTATGAGGTTTTTTAAATATTATTTTTATTACATTTTTTGGGAAACATGCACAGCCCAAGGATAAATCAAACACTTTTGCTAATTAATGCGCGGATAGAGGAGATCGCCTTTTCCACTCTGCCTCTTCAGAGTTTCTTCTGTATTCTTCTACATGTGACATCTTCATTTTCTGTTTTTAACCAGAAAGATTGAGTTTTACTAGCCCTGGTTGCTACAACTTCATTACTGGAACTGCCTTCAGGCCACAACCAAGAAGGCAGAAAAGACAGCAGGAGGGGAAGAAGACCGCTCTCCTATTCTTTTGCCCACAGTGGTTCCTAATCCTGGGCCTCTGTCCAGAAAGACAAGTCTCCTCTAGGAGTTTCACCGTCCATGCAATCTTGCTGGGGTATCATCTTCCGACAAGACTGGGTGCATTCAGGGTGGTATGAACATAGACGGGACTCACCTTCAAATCAATTTTCTGCTTTCTTTTCAAGCAGAAGAGAAAAACAGCGATAAGAAAATTCTGGAATCTCACTCTATGAGGTTGCTTATTCAAGTTTTGACTCCACTCTCCAATTGACTTGATTCTGATTCCTTTTCAAAGTCTTCTGGCAATTGCTTTTTCTATCCCAGCCAGCATTTTTGAGTGTAAGGAGCTTACTCCATCTTACCCAGTGCTGGATTCTCATGAGACTCATTCTTAAATTCAAATACTCCAAATTGTTTTACTCTGAATTACCCAGTGGACTTCAACAATTGCACAATATGTTTTTAAGGATAGCACCTTTGATGTCAAAGTATTGTAAAGGTTCGAGCATTAAAAAATCTTATTTTTTGGCTGCATACAGTGGCTTATGCCTATAATCCCAGCACTTTAGGAGGATGAGGCAGGCGGATCACTTAAGCTCAGGAGTTTGAGACCAGCTTGGGCAACATGGCAAAACCCTGTCTTTACCAAAAAATACAAAAATTAGCTGGCTGTGGTGGCTCATGCTTGTCATCCCAGCTACTTGTGAGGCCAAGGTGGGAGGATTGCTTGAGCCCAGAAGGTCGAGGCTTCAGTGAGCTAAGGTAGTGTCCTGTACTCCAGCCTTGGCAACAGAGTGAGACCCTGTCTCAAAGTCAAATAAAAATCTTGTTTTTACTGAAATCACATTATACCTGATAAGTTGCACCAGATATAGTCACACACATACGAAAAACAGAATAAAACAAGACAGAAGAAAGTGGGCATAGCTATTAACTTCAGAGTTTAGAACTTTTTCTCTATCATTGAGTGTTTTGTGTAACATAAAAGTATTATGTGGAAGAAATGTGAGCCCTCATGGCAACCTGAATAGTAAATACAAATAATGCATTTTCCTAATATTTTAATGTAAAAATAATTGGGATTCCAATAATAATGTTTGTTTCCTTCAATCCAATTCGTAACTTGCACACTCCTTGAAATTGATCCATCCGCAGGTAGCATTGGTCAAAAGCATACACTCTGAAGTCAGATAGAACTGAGTTCAAACCTCAATTGTACATTCATTGGCAGTGTGCTCAGACATAGATTCCCTACTCTGGATGTCAGTTACTTCATTTGTAATAGGAAGAGTGTGTAATGGCTTAATGATACAAAATAAAGGTATTATATTGCAGAAAACCTCTCACAAGTGCACATACTCTTTCTTGGTAATACATGCACACACATATATTTACATATTTATATGTACATGTTTTTGTGTATAACATACCTATATTATAATCGGTATCCTCTACCTCTCAAAGTCATTGAAGCTTGATGAAACGCAGTCCCACGTGTTTAAACTAAGTTTGTGTATGATTGCTGAGCCTCCATCTCTGCTCATCTTGCTGGCCTTATGCAGGATTGCCTCCTATCAATTCAGCATCATTGCCACTCACTTTAGCTTTTAGTTTTGCATGACAGGGAGAACCCTGAAATTATAGTTTCCTTAAATCTCTTTACACTTAAAATACTAACAGTAAAAGGCAGTGAATGAGGAGAGTTCTGGTTAGGTAGCTTAGATCATTGGTGATAACTTCTATCGACTTCTCAATTTCTCCTTAAACATTTTGGTGCTGAGACTCTTGGGGTCGTCAGAGGCAGCTCCTGTTAATTTTGAAGGTCCTGATTTCCTGAAATCATTCGCCTGGCCTTCAGGTGCCCAACTCCTCCAATTGTTATGTCGTCTTTGATTACCTATATTGTTTGTTTCTACCAAAACCAACTAGAGTCATTTTGAATTTTCTGATCTTACACTGACTGACAGATTTTCAAAAGACATACACATGCAAAGATTCCACTAGACAAGGGTCAACATTATATGAGTGTTAGGTTTTTGCTTTAATCTTCTCCTACTTTCTTTTTGTTCTGGGAAAAAGTTCTCATTTCTCATCTGAATTACTATGTATTCGCTTTACTAATTTTCCCAAAACGTAACAAAACAATGTGGAAAATAAAGCATACAAAAAGAATTTTGGGTACAGGATTGCATTATTTATGTTGTTTAGTTATATCAGCTTTTTATAATTACAAACTTGTACATCAGAAAGGAGACTCTTTTCTTTGAGTAAAATGTATTTGCACATTTTTTGTTATTATGGTTGTTTTTTGTTTTTTGTAATGCTTGAGTGAGAAGGGTATTTTTAAAGTAGCGATGTCACTGCAATGATAGCGCTTGTCATAAAACTGTCAGTAAAAGAAAATGGAACTCCCTCACTCATAAAATAGTATTGGGTACAGCTCTGGCTATTTGACTAACCTCTTATACATCTCTTCACCAAGAGATATCAATGAAATAGAAAATGAAGCTTATGTTGATTGAATTACCAAAGAATTTATAGCAGAGAATGACCACAACATAAATGCCAGAATATCTCAGCATACATGGGGCTGAATATGCAATGATTTGAAAGGTTTCAATGCAAATAATATTAATAAGGGAGATAGATAATGACAAAAATGTAATTTAGTGTAAGAATTATTATCTATAGGGAAAAGCAACTCCAAGTACCAGATTAGCCTTGTGACTTTTATTAAAAACCAGGGCCACTTTTCCTGCAGGAAACCATCAAGGTAGCCCTAGGCTACAACGAGACAAGTTATCTGATTCCCAGAGAAGCCAGGGACTAGGTCATTGATAATAAAATTTCTAATGTTTATTGCCTGGGGAAAGATTTTCAAAGATGGCATGAAGCCAAAAATAAATTACTTTTAAACAAATCCCTGAACCTTTGCTCTCAGTGCCTTCCCTTTAGTGTCTTGTCAGATGTCTCCAGTCTCATGGCCCACTTCATATGGAGATTGCTACAACCAGAATTTATCTTGTGACTGGTAGGGAAAACTCTTCCTTTTGCCTTTCATTCAAAAATTTTCCTAACTTACAACAGCAATACCATTAGCATTTCTTAGGTCAGCAACTAGTGATGGCTGTTCTTACGCATATTTATTTTGGCCTAGAAATGTGCCATGGGAAAAAAAAAATTAAAAAGAAACCAAATAAACTATTACAAAAAGGAAACATTATTTATTTGCTCTTTCTTTTCTGATGGAGGGTGCAAATATACAAATTGCATAAATAAAGGCCATATACATACAAGTTAGATCAGGGTGTATTTGGGTTAATCCTTTTAAAAACTCATTAATCAGAGTCTAATTATTGTCTGATAATTTAGTTTTGTACTTCAGTTTTAAAATGTGCCCCCAGTGAAATCAAACTGGAAGGAGATTGTATATTAGTTTGACACAGAATAGAATTTTTGTATAGCTTTTTTATATGCATGAACATAGATAATTTAATGTATTTTGTATAATAACCAAAATTCACATCACACGAGGAAGTAAACCTGTGTTTCTCAGTGAATATGAAACTAGTGAATTAGGACTATGAAGACTATGCCAGTTGCCAAAACCAAGATCAAAACCCAAAACCAAAATGCAAACCAGCAACACATGTCACCGCTCAGTTATCAAGAGGAAGTAGAACTGTATTCAGGAAAGACCAAAACAGAAGCAATCAACCGGTATATAGCAGCTAAAAAATATTTTCAGGTATTCAAAAATGTAGCAAATTTGTTTCCAATTTATCTTTTCCTAGAAAGCTACTTAAAAAGCAAAATGAGAAAAATCAGTTGACTCAGGATAGCACTGAAGGTAGATCCCCAAACATCTTACAGTCCGGCTTGGAGCAGGACAGTAGATTCCGGGAAAAGCTGGTGATAAGACGTAAATGACATAGTATAAATTAAGAATTCAAATAAAACCTGTGAAAATAAAAAAGTAAATTAATTAAACATAAGTGATACTAAGTAAACAAATAGGCAACTGTAAACTGCAGGATAAATAAACAAAAGCTCTCAAAATGACATGTTAAAAAATATAAAGCAAACCAAAATGTGACTTTTAAGCAACTCATTGAATGTCATTATGACACACAATTTCACTTGACCTACATGTAAAACAAATTTTTTTGCATGGCGTAGGAGAAGTGACATTGAAAGAATTAGGAGTATTGCATCTAAGAGTTGACACTGAGGTGCTCTTAAGTGTGACACTTGGATTTATATCGAACAGCATTTACATATTTTAACTTCCTAAAAAAATGTTGACTGTTCTTCGTGTAGAATCAACAGTGGACACACCACAGACAAATTTACACATATGCTTTACGGAGACTGACGGGAAAAGTGAAGGAAGAGAGGTAAAGCAGAGGGAATATCAGTCTTCTTCTAAAGTGGGAATTTGAAATCAGTTTTACCTCTTAGGGAATAAAAAAGAGAAATTGAAGTACGATTTTTGAATTTCCTGAGTTGAGCAGCCAGTGAACTATGAATTTTGATATAATTAAATTAGGAGGAAAGGGATAGAAGAAAATATGGTGTTATAAATCCACATGTGTTAACAGAATGTAGCAATAAAATAGGTTGTTTGAGCATTTCATAATTATTTAATAATATTTGCCTTTTAAGATTGGAACTGGGAGTTGATGTTAACTGGGCCTCATGCTCTTTATTAAAATTTTCTTGCTATTAGAATGTTTCAAAAACCATGTGTGCATATATTATTTCAGTTGAATTATAAAACAATTTTAAAACAAAAATTTCAGGTAAAGGGTGATATAGTGAATATGACTACATAAGAATGGCAAGTGTAATACATTTATCTGTGCTATTCTGTAGTTCTACGTATCACTTATTAATTTCCTATCAACTTTCCCAAAGTAGCTTCTCCAGAAAACAAATATTTAACCTAGTCTCCCAAACTTTGTTTCTCAACTCTTAGGAAAATTTCTTCTTGTCTCTTACTTAAATAAGACAGTTGATGTCATCCAGAAAAACCTGTTTTTCTTCTTCTCGCCTCAAAATGCCTATTCAGTTCATCTGCATTCATTCTCTTCCTTCTCCTCTCCTCTGGTAGATATGTGTCTGTCCTCTCCAAGGAAGACTCTTATTTAAGTATTCTTAGTTCAATCTCAGCCACTGTACCTTCTTCTAAACATATCACTTCCATTCAGTCTTCCATTTTCACCTACTTTGTCTCCCTTCCTGTGTACTAATGTGTTCCAGTGTTGTTCATCAGATTAACAGTTTTCATACTGTTTGTGTCTTACTTTCTTATTGCTATACCCAAACTTGCAATACGAAAATCACACACTCACTGCCTAGACTTTTGTAAACCTTGAACTCATTTGATGACCTTTTAAAATCTGACGTCATGTCTATTAGTCTCAAAAATCCATGTTTCATATGTCAATAACTGTCCTCTGAATATGAAATGAAAATAATTTTCCTGTTTTGTCCACATTTACTTCATCAGTTTTGACCACTCAATCATGAGTCCAATCCCCCTTTTACATTGCATCAGCTGCTTTGTCTTTCTACCTTTTTGAACATAGTTTCTCTATCACCATGTTTACACTTCTTTTTTCAAACTCTAAATGATGTTACTCTGTAAGTTTTTCCCCAAAACATATTTTTCCCATATGTTCTCTCTTTTGATAATTTCATGCATTCTACACAGCTTTACTTTTGCTGTGATCTGTCTTGATAGTTACAGGGCTGTATCTGAATCAAAGCCATACATTGATTTATCTTATCTGTTATTTAACTCATTACATTTTGCCACCAAACCAATTTCTCCTTTTGACCATATATTCCTGTCTACTCTTGCCATCAACTAAACTTGAGACCTTATGGAACTGAACTTGTCTTCTTGGTCCTCCTCACTGCAAACTTTCCTTCACTTGACTGTTTCAGCTGTTCATGTGCCCAAAGTTCCCCGCCTCGCACATTTATCCTCTGCCTCTGTTTTCAGCTTCCACATTTTTCTTTCTCCATGTTGATCGTTCGTAAATATTTACTCATCACTCAATTCTAGTTTTCAAAACGGTCTCTAGTGAGTTAGGATATATTTCAATAGCTACATACTCACAATCTGATAGGACTTGAATATAAGTCATGAAGTCCATCATTTACAATGGATGCTGGATCTGGAATCCACCCTGTATTTCTGGGCTCCATTTTGTACTCACACACACACACATGCACGCACGCACACACACACACACATATATATATCTCATATAGATAACTACCTAGTTATATATGTTACAGTATATGTTAGTTACTAAAATATATATATATAGTTATATATGTTCATATATAGTATAGTTTTGTAGTTTTATATATATATATATATATATATATATATATATACACACACACACAATTTTCTTTTCCTAGCTAGCAAACACATCCCCAGCACCCACCAAGACTACAAAATTTAGTATTGTATTATGTTTCCTAGACCTGGATAAACTCTGTAAATTTGGTTTCTAATTGAACTCCATCTCCCTGGTTAGCCTATGAAAAACAGTGCTTTCCTGCTAGGTTCAGGATCCCACACTAAACCAGCTCATGTTTGGGGCATTTCTGTGTTGCGTTTCCTCGGGTTTGTAATCTGCATTTTACCTATCCCTATCCTCTGGCTGAAGTTCTGCTGTATTGGATAAATATCCCTGAGTGGACTGTCACTCAATAGGCTTCTGATTTTCATCTGCAGCATGGATTTCCCAGTGTGGTCATGTACTCACTGTGATTGTATCGTTCAGGAACAATGGTGTCCCAAAGCCACGCTTGAGATGGTTGTATTTTTAGATACTATTCATACTGCTTTTTGTCTGAGATCAGGCTTGATAGCTGGTTTGTTTCCTTTGCTTCTACCTTACTTTGTGATATATAATCCAATGTAGCTTTCAGATCCTTTCCTTTCCCATTGTCGCAACCGTGGTGGCCCCATAGCCCAAACATCAATAGTACTGCTGTCCTAATTCAAGCCCCTGTACCACTTCACTCTCCCTCCAACAGAAACAATTGGTTAAAAGTATTTGTTACTAGAATTACTTTTCTAATTCTCCCTGTATATCATTCTTAGACTGGTTTTCCTAATCTATTGAGTAATATTCATTTGTATGAACTATTATTTCATTTATTAGTTCATCTCTTTAATACATATTAATTCACACGTTTATTAATTTTAAAGCACTAAACTGATCCAACATTCTCTCTCTCAAACTCCTTCAATAGTGCCTCATTTTCCTGAAAAGTAAAATTCAAAACCCATTTGCTTAATGTTTCGTTTTATCCAGGACCTTTGGTGTATTTTTATCTTTATGTACCACCTATGTTTTAGATAAAACTCGATTTCTCATCTTCCTAGCACAATTTTACTTATGACATTTCTTCTGCAGGGGTTGAATTCCCATCCTCACATCTATCAAAATCTTATCCTGTATTTTCCATATCAAAATCTATTTTAAGAGGCAACTTTACCAAATACTTGACTCGGGGACTAAGGAAAAACTCTCACTTTCCAAAGATCTTATTTACCTCCGTTCTACACTTACTGCTTTAGTACCTCATAAAATAACAAAATAATTAATATAAAGCTGCTACTTCTTATGCTTCACAAATCATAAGTGATTAAAGAATATTATCACATTAGTTCTGAGTAGATGTCCCTTTTTGTCATTTAAGCATCATGAACACAAATATAGCCGTTGGCATGATAGTATAAATGATATATTGATATTGGTTGAACTTTGAACATTATTTATGTTTGATTAAGATCACACATTTAGATGGTATACCCACCTTTTGAATATCTGTTTTCCAGTATGTTAAAAGAGAAATATTCAGCATAAGGATAATAAACAGACATGAAATTGGTCACTATAAAAGCTCAGAGATCTATGTAGCAAATTACCTTGATGATCTCCATATTACATACCTGCCTGTACTACATGCCATGTGAGTTTTTTGAAAATATACATAAGCATCTTTATATAAAATATGTAAATTTTATCTCAGTAGTTTCAATGTAAAAGGTGAGGAAGTATAAAAATCTAAGAACTGCTCATAAAATGGATTCATGGAAATTAAACGGAAAAAGAAGTTTTCATTTTTCATGCAACAAATTTAAGTAGAATATTAAAAAATTAATGAGGCAGAGAAGAGTCCTGCTTTCATAACATTTATTATTTTCATAGGGCAGGCACATACTATCCTATTAAAATAAAAATGATGGTATTAGATACTGGTAACTGATAAGAGATAAATGCAATAGTCTTATATGTGAACAAAAGAAGCAAAAAGGGAGTTACCGCCAATTGGTGGGTCAGAGACAACCTCTCTGGGGCAACACTGGAGCAGAGAGTGAAAAGCTGAGTCCCACCTGAGAAGATTCCAAGCAATGGAAAGAGCAGAGGCCCTCAGGTGGGAATGAGGGTCAATTTCTAAAGAAAATAGAAAGAAAGCCAATGTGGTTTAACAAAAATAAATAAGGGAAAAATGATATAAAATTAAATTGGAAAGGGATAAGGTCATGTCGAGTCTTGTAGGCCATTTTAGAGAGTTTCCATTTTGTTCTAATGTTTTATTAAGACATAATACCTTCCTCTAGCTAAGAATAGTGTCTCAATGGTCTTTGACCACCAAAGACTATTTCTGCATAATATAAAATAGCATAACCTAAAAAATGCAGACACCTTCATTTAAACTTTTTACTCATTATATCTTGTGAAAAAATATTTATGTAGTTTCATTTTATTGGATTTTTTGCCATTCCAGAGAGTCGAATACTGCCTAAAATTTGAATTGTACCTACATCTTATAATATTTCCTTTAGGAAACAGGTGAGGATATTTTACTAGACGGTTCATGTTATTGAACAAACCATTGTGCTTGCTAAATTAACTGTGTAATACTCATAACTACTTAGGTAAATCATATTCAAAAACCAAATGGAATGTGTCAGGCTGAGATGCAGAGATTTTCACTTTCCTCTGAGATGTGCCCTCCAGTATCACTGGTAGAAAGAAAGAATGGAATTGCATCTGCCCATGCCAATCAGTGTTAATATAACTTAATTTGTTGATCTAGACTCTTTCTGCTCAGTTGCTGAACCTTTAAAAACATAAGCTCTAGGGAGTTAGATTTCTGGTGTATAAAATATTTGATGCCCTATTGCTTTTTACACTATAGGGAATTTAAAAAATACGGCCAACCTTTTATATGTTTAGCATTCTTTAGCAATGTTCATTTTGCTATTACACATCCAAGCAACCCATTGTCTACTTTGATGAATTCCTTGGCACAGCAAACAAGGGAATAAATACAGTTTTTTGTACCAAAGATGTTGATTGCAATATGAATATGCCTTTTTTTATTATAAAATTATAGATACTAGCAAAAATAACACTTGATTTTTGTTATATAATATAAATGAAATATAAGAATTTCAAGGAATGAACAAAGATATAATTTTATCATCTTTTGTAAAGTATAAATTAAAGCACTTTATAATACATTATTTGTTTATTTAAATATGTAGCACATGGAACACCACAGTTTACTACTTCATTTAGACTCAGTTTAGCATATTTAATGTGTTACTTAGGATTAAGTACTTCAAATTGCCAATAGCCATGTATTTTTCTTTTTTTAAGTTAGTTTTACTGCAAAAATAATTTTTAAAATGTTAAGTAATTATATATATTTTATTGTAGAAATTCTACGTCAAAATTTACAAAGTAATTAAATGATTGCTAGGGTAATTATTTACTTCATTGTGTAAAGATATTTAAATTAGAATGCAATAAGCTATGCTACAATTTAAAGAATAGAAAAAGAAAAAAAAATGGTAGCTAAGGCCTAAAACAGGAATGGATCATTTCTCTCTCCCACCAGACAACTGTAGCAGGGTTAAGTGGTGTGTTCTCTCCTACATCATGCACACTCGAGGACCCAAGCAGCTGGAGGCTCCCTCTTCCTTCATGATTCCACAAATGCCGGGAAAAGAGAAAGCGATCATGAGGCTTATACCTTGACTCCTAAAGCTCCTACCTGAACGTGGCACCTACCATTTGTGCTCTCATTGTTTGGCCAAAGCAAGTCATGTGGTCACATCTAACTTAAAAAACGTGTGGCCTTGTATTTTTACTTTCTGTCCCAAGAAAGAACCATAAGTCTGTAGGGAGCAGTTCTGGAAACCACCATAGCTCCTGCTTCTTCCTCGATGAATCTCAACATTATATACAAATTATTCTTGTCCAAAAGCTTATCTTCTGTTTTCCACCTTGTTTCCAGTATCTTCTCCATGATGCCTCCCATGCTCTGTGTTCATCCATGTCAAATTTCCCATTGTCTTCTGAACACACCATAGCATTTTATGTCATCATGATGTTTTACATGTGGACTGATTATTTTAATGTCTGATATTTCATTTTCTTCTTCTTCTTTTATGGGTCTCAGAATAATTCTTTATTTACATTTTTAATGTTTATGGGTACATACTTGGTATCTATATATATTTATGGCATACGTGGGACTTTTTGATACAGCAATACAGTGTGTAATAATCACATCAAAGGGAAATGGGGTGTCCCTCATCATGCATTTATTATTTCCTTTTGTGACAAAAAAATCCGTCAGTCTTTAAAACATGTCAAGTGTCAACTTTTCTGAGAATCTTTCTTCACTCCCTCAATTTAACTTGGCCTCTTTGTTCTGAGAAGCCATGATGCTTTTAAATATATGTCATTATCTTAAGCTATTTTCTTTTTTCTTTTTTTTTTTTTTTTCCCCTTTTTTTTTTTTGTATTTTAGGTTTTGGGGTACATGTGAAGAACATGCAAAATTGTTGCATAGGAACACACCTGGCAGTGTGATTTGCTGCCTTCCTCCCCATCACCTACATCTGGCATTTCTCCCCCTGCTATCCCCCCCCAGCTCCCCACCCCCCACCGTCCCTCCCCTATTTCCCCCCAACTGACCCCAGTGTGTAGTGCTCCCCTCCCTTTGTCCATGTGCTCTCATCGTTCAACACCCGCCTATGAGTGAGAACAGTGTAAATTAGTTCAACCATTGTGGAAGACAGTGTGGCGATTCCTCAAGGACATAGAAATAGAAATTCCATTTGACCCAGCAATCCCATTACTGGGTATATATCCAAAGGATTACAAATCGTTCTACTATAAGGACACATGTACACGAATGTTCATTGCAGCACTGTTTACAATAGCAAGGACCTGGAACCAACCCAAATGCCCATCGACGAAGCTATTTTCATCTATATTTTAGTTTCCACAAAGTCAATTTAATTATTACAAATACATATTATGACTATTCTATGCCAAGAATATTCTTCACACTTTAGGCATAACTGTGAATGGAACACACAAAATTCCCTGAGCCCTTAGATTTCGTGTTAGAGTGTGAAAACAATAGACACAGTAAGTAAGTATTTTATATATGGGGTGAACATACTGCTGATTTTTTGCTGAGGACACATTTGGAAAGTGAAAGATTGTCCTACTTATAACTATGTTAGGACAACAGTTACAATCCAGGATCCGTAAACTGACACATTCAGTGATTCTAATGCTATGAAAATGAAAAGTTGAACCAGGCAAGAGTGATCTAAAGTAACTGTAGTTTGAGGGGTAAATTGCAATTTTAATAGCATAATCACTGAAAAGGCAACATTTCAGGAAATACTGGAAAGAGGGAACTGAAGGAACCCTGGGGATATCTGAGAAAAAATATTCCATTAGTGAGACCAGCAAGGGCAAAGGCTCCAAGTTCAAACTTGTGACTGCAGCAGGCAGTGGGGAGAAGGCATGGAAAAAGTGGGCTATGAGGTGATTTGGGTAGGCTGTGTCCCCACCCAAATCTCACCTTCAATTGTAATAATCCCTGCGTGTCAAGGCTGTTGAGAGTGGAGCCAGGTGGATAGAATTGAATCATGGGGGCGATTTTCTCAATATTGTTCTTGTGGTAGTGAATAAATCTCAGGAGATCTGATGGTTTCATAAATGGGAGTTCCTCTGCATAAGCTGTCTTTCCTGCTGCCATGTAAGATGTGTCTTTCTCCTCATTTGCGTTCCACCATGATTGTGAGGCCTCCCCAGCCCTGTGAACTATTAGGCAATTAAACCTCTTTCCTTTACAAATTACCCAGTCTTGGGAATGCCTTTTAGCAGTATGAGAACAGACTAATATGTGAGGACAGTGAGCAATAGACACAGATCTTGTAATGCCCGTGTGTCCTGTAAGCTTTGCAGCTTTTAATCAGAGTGAAATGAGGAGCATTACAGGAATTTTCAGTAGTTGAACATAATTAAATGATATTTCTGAGAGGCTCTTCTGGCTACTCCATTAACAGCAGCATCAGTGAGGAAAAAAAAAAGAACAGTCGATCAATCATTGCAACATCCCAGGTTAGAGATGATGGGGGCTCAGATCATGGTGGTAGCAGTGGTGTCGGTGAGATGTGGCCATTCTGAATATAGTTTGAAGGTAGAAGCAAGAGCATTTCCTGATGTATGAGCTGTGAAGTGTGAAAGAGGGAAGGCAAGGATTTTGCCATAGTGTTTTCCCAAAGAATAGGAATGACAGTGTTGAGGCAATACTGTGGGTGCTGAAGATTTGAAAGGAAGTAATATTAAAAGATCAGACTTTGTCATTGTAAACTTGAGATAAGAGTTAAACATCCTGATGAATATGCTGAGTTGGCAGCTGGACATATGAATGTGGGCTTTGGAGAAAGTTCTTGTTTGAAAATGTAAATGTTCGCACCACTAGGTTACAGACAGTGTTTAATGTAGTGAGGCTGGATTGGCTAAGAGTGAGTGAGACAGATGGGAAGATGACCAGAGGGACCCTAAGGAGTTTGATAAAAAGGAGAGATACAAAGGAGACTGGGAAATGGACAGTGAGGGTGCATTAACTTGAAAGTCAAGTGAAGAGAGTGTATTTAGGAGAAGGACGTTATCTACATCAAATGCTACTGAATGACCACATAATTGTCCCAAAGCAGGACACTTTTAAGAGTGAAGGGACTACTAAACACATTATAATTATATTAGTTTGTGAAAATTTTTATTAATTAGTAGCCAAATCAACTTCATCCTATTGGATGGACCATTAAAACAATCCCCTCAAAATGATTTTTAAAATGAAATTATTTTCAAAAATAAAAATAACATGCCCATGTACATTTGAAAAATCATTTTATTTATAATTTGAATATAAAAATAAGATAAACAAAGTAAATATCCGTAACACATTTTTATGTACTTTAATAAGCTTCTTAGCCACAGGCCATTGGAATTTTCCTGAGGCTTTTTTTTCCCAATATGGTATTATTAATTTTTTTGATACATTGGATAAAATAAACAAGTTTTTAGAGACAGGATCTTGCTATGTTGCCCAGGCTGACATGAAACACCCAGGCCCAAGCAATTCTTCTGCCTCACATGCCTATGTAGCTGATACTATAGGTGCATGCCACTGTGCCTGGCAAAATAAACCATTTTTGTAACAAATTAACTGAAATCAATTTGAATCAAGTACTTACCAGGTTTTAAACTGGCATCATTGAACTTTAAAAAAAATTCTTCTGTTAATGTAGCCAACTGTTAAGTAGAAATCATGTCACTTATATGTGGGCACAAGAAAATGTATGTTATGGGTGGAATTATCACCCCAAATATATTAATATCTTGAAGCCTTCACTCCCAGGTCCTCAGAATGCAACTGTATTTGGAGATAGGGCTTTTATGATTAAGTCAAAATCGCCTGCCACAGGGGCCCTTATTCAACATAACTGGCATCCTTATAAAAAGAGGAAATTTGGATGCACAAAAAGACACCAGAGATGGATGTTCACAGAGGAAAGGGCCTGTAAGGACACAGCCAGAAGGTCACCATCTGCAAGCCAATGAGAGAGGCCCCAGAAGGAACCAAATCTGCTGACACCTTTATTTGAACTTCCAAGCACCAGAACTGGGAGAAAATAAAATTTTGTTACTTAATCCACCCAGTCTGTGTGTGTGTGTGCATACGTGTGTGCACACACATAAACTTGTTTTTTTTTTTTTATAACAACCTTAGAAAACTAATATGATTTGGGTTTGAAATTGAACCAAATTAAGTCAGAACAACAGTTATTTGATCTTAATAACCAGGCACTCTCAGAGTGATGGATAAGCACACCTCTGCTTCATGTGTCAAATTGTTTTCTTCAGGCATGGTTCTCCTAAACTAAATGTGACCCTTTGAATTAGATGCTAATTCTTCTACCAATTCATGGTTTTTGGTTTTCATGTGGTTAGTGACATCAAGATGGCACTCATGGGAATGATAAATGGATGATCAATAATTTTATAAAAAATATAGTTCATCATTGACTTTCTCAAATAATGCAACTTAAATAAATACAGTTCCATGAAACATGCTATTTTATTTGATTTGTGTTCATTTTTGCTTAAAAGGTTTGTTGAAAAAATGTACAAAATGTTACCTACAATGAAATACTTTGAAAGTTGTAGATTTATACTGTTAATACAGAGCTTTCAGAACACTGTCCATCCAGACTCTTTAGTTCATGAACACCTAACCTGTAATTTCCCATTGTTTTCCTCACTGACACCATTTACAGAAGCCCAGTGACTTTATACCGCTCTCAGGTCATTGAAATGGCTCGTACTAATAGTGGCCAGCAAGGAGTAGCAGCATTACGTAAATTTCTCAAAAGTGCCTAAGACCAAAGGAAATATCTATCTTAGCGCTCTGCATGCTATCCTTGAAAAGATGTCAGCTAAAATAATGATACTAATTAAGATGTTAGCTACGTTATATGGACAGGGTTTAAAAAAGAGAATGGATCAGCCATGTTCGATGTGCTTCTTTCAGATTTAAACTGCATCTGAAATTGAGAACATGGTCATGACATGTTCATTTCACACACTGCTACGTGAAATGAAGGCAGAGCTAGATGCCAGATAGTGATCTAACAAACCCAACTTACATTGTGCAAATGCTCCTGTTCACCCCAATTTTAAAAATTATAAATACAAATCCAGCTCAAAATGTTAAACAGTAGGATGCTGAATAACTCTGAGAGTAAAATGATGAGTCAGAACTAAATTGTCGATTCAGAAAAGTGGAGGGCATTGGCAACCTTAGATAAGTTTTTAAAATTATTTAATTGACACATCATAATTGTACATATTTATAAGATATGTGTGACATTTTGATACACATATACTTTGTGTAATGATCTAATCAGAATCATTGGCATAATCATCACCTCAAGCATTTATTATTTCTTTGTATTAGGAACATTCAAAATGCTCTCATCTATCTATTAGAAAATATACTATTAGGAAATATAGTATAAATTAGTGTTAACTGCAGTCACCCTACTTTGTTATAGAACACTAGAACTTATTCCTCCTATCTAACTACAACTTCATACCTGTTAACCAACTTCTCTCTATCCCCTCCTACTCTCTAGCCTTCGTAGCCTCTGGTGACCGCTAATCTATGTGAATTTCAGTAGAAATATTTATATCTCAAATGACAATGATCACATTTGGCTCAATTATGGAGCAATTTGTATAATTGTCAAGCTCCTTCCTGGATTAGTATGGTCAAATATACCAAATATGGATTGTTTAGGTCCAACAGACAAGCGTTCAAATTATGGTTATTTCACTTACAACCCACATATCCTTGGGCAACCTAGGACAATGCATAGCACTTAGAAAAAACTCAGTCAATTACTATAATTAGAATTACACTAGAAGTGTGTACATTAGATAGCAGATCATAATCATTTTCTTATTTATTACAGTGCAAATACAGTGTTTTAATCTATCCTGCATCAAATAAGCATTTGTTAAATGTAATGGAATTTGTCATTGTGTCTTTGTGGATGTAATTATATCTAAATTTGTTAAGGAACTTGTTTCTCCTAGAGAATATGAAATAATCTATCAGTCATCTGTTTATTGATCTATCGATCTATTAGTTATCTATCCAGCTACCCATCAATCTCCCTATATTAGTTTAGGACAAAGCAAATGTTCTTGAAGTATAAAAATGGCAGTGTTTGAAATAGCGGTAATGTGAATCTAAATCATAAACTTTATAAATTAAATGTGTTGCTTCTCTCCCTAAGGCTATCAAATAATGAGAATATCATTAAACGATGATGACAAGAATAGAGCATAGATAAGAGTTCATTATTCCTCAAAAGGATGTTTTTCATAGAGACATTTATTATGACATTGATCTTTGGCAACTCAATCCATGTAGGTAAGTGTAAATTTCCTCATACATTGAAAGGAGAGAAAAAAAGAGCAAGCAATTACAGGGATATAATTTACAGCATGAGCATTAGGGTAGTTTGCTTTGAGTCAGATTAACTATGTTGGTTATTGGCCACTCTTGTTTCCATGGTCAGCAACCACAGAAATAGAGTAAGACCACTGAGCTCTTGATCCTTTGCTGTGTTACTGATGTTTGCCAATTCTCTTTTTCTTAGAGGATTGGCCAACTTAACTCTTTTCTTCCTCTCTCTTTTATTTTATTTATTTATTTATTTTTATTATATATATTTGTTATTGTACTTTAGGTTCTGGGGTACATGTGCAGATCATGCAGGGTTGTTGCATAGGTACTTACATGGCAAAGTGGTTTGCTGCCTCCATCCCCCCATCACCCATATCTGGTATTTCTCCCCATGTTATCTCTCCCCAAACACCCCACCCCCTGCTATTCCTCTCCATCCGCCCCCCAACAGACCTCAGTGTGTGATGCTCCCCTCCCTGTGTCATGTGTTCTCATTGTTCAACACCCACCTATGAGTGAGAACATGCAGTGTTTGATTTTCTGTTCTTGTGTCAGTTGGCTGAGAATGATGGTTTCCAGATTCATCCATGTCTCTACAAAGGACACGAACTCATCGTTTTTTATGGCTGCATAGTATTCCATGGTGTATATGTGCCAGATTTTCCTTGTCCAGTCTATCCTTGATGGGCATTTGGGTTGGTTCCAAGTCTTTGCTATTGTAAAGAGTGTTGCCATGAACATTCGTGTGCACATGTCCTTATAGTAGAATGATTTATAATCCTTTGGATATATACCCAGTAATGGGATTGCTGGGTAAATGGAATTTCTATTTCTAGATCCTTGAGGAATTGCCACACTGTCTTCCACAATGGTTGAAATAATTTACATTCCCACCAATAGTGTAAAAGTGTTCCTATTTCTCCACATCCTCTCTAACACCTGTTTTCTCCTGATTTTTTGATGATCACCATTCTAACTGGTGTGAGATGATATCCCAATGTGGTTTTGATTTGCATTTCTCTAATGACCAGTTAACTCTTTAGAAGCTACAAGGTATTTCAGTCTTTTTAAGAGTAGTCAAAAGAAAGAATAAAATAAGGGCAGTTTCTTTTATCTTAGAAATTACTGAGAAGAAAGAAAACTCACACAGCATTAGTTACTCATCAGATGACACTACAAAAATAGTTTTGATGAGAATATTGCTGAGTAACACATAGGTGATTGAATAAGAAAAGTTACAGTAAGGAAAAAATACTACTAACCAAATATCAATGTAAAGAATAGAATAAATGACAATAATATTTAATAAATAACTTGAATTATATTTAAGTAATAAAAAGTAAATATTTTACCAAATGTTCCATGAATCAAATGCACACCGAGTTTGTCTATTTCTATACACAAGTTTTAAAAGTTAAGCATATTTTCAACTTTTCCTTCACAATAATATTTGTATAGGATTGTTTTTGTAAAATTTCAATGCGAAAAGTGTTGATTTTGTACTTAGCTTTTTTTTCTCTTGATAGCTTTTCCTTTGTTAGACCTTAAGTCTACAATTTGCAAAATCAATAAAAACATAGCTTTTCCTAAGAAAGAAAAGTCCTCCAGAGGTTTATAGAAAAGTGTCCAGGGCAAGATTTCTGTGACCTTGAACTATTTGTAAAGTACCAATGGTGACTTTTCAGAGTGTCACATCAAAATTGGTTTTGTGTCTCCAAGGAAGGTTCAGCATGTAATGTCAGTAACAGCTGGGGTAAAGGCAACAATTATATGTCAGCTCTGCTTTCTCTTCAAAGAGAGCATTTTCCCAGGCTGACACATTGCTGGGGAGAAAAAGGACACATGCAAAGGTTTGTTTTCATTTTCAATTATTTTTGGATATATGGAGACTATGACAAGCCAATAATAGTAAACAAAAATGACAAAAATTGACACTGGTGACCATAAGACATGGAAGCCGCTATGGTTAGTACACATTTGGCTTGACCGCTTTCCAATTTATGAGTTTAGAGAAGAGGAAGGAAAGAAATCCAGAATGCCATATACATTTAATAAGGTTTTTCTAGCTATAAAAATACATGCTATACCAGGCTTTTGAAATTTCCACCTTTTAAGAAATATAGAAATAAATTATCAGCATGAAATTATTACAAAACAGTTTGAGATTGACAAAACCAAGTATCCTCACCCTTTACCAAACAGAAGGCTGTGCCATTGTTCACACATTACAGGACCTTATTTGTGTTGTTTGAGAACTAGCCATAAAAAGATCATTGTAAAAGGAAAATGTGAAAACTTAGCTATGACTAATTGATGTTTAATCTATGTTTTATAAAATGGAAAAGAAAAAGCTGTTTTATTGAAAACAGTTGTGTGGGCTTGCTGGCAGAAGGAACTGCTATGTTATGTTATGAAATGATCAGAGGGAAAATTCTCTAATGCTCTTTTCATAACACTTAAAGGAGGTATTCTAATATCACAGAAACCTTGGGGGAAGGTTGGAGACAAAAAGCAACATAATTAAGTTTCAGTTAAAGGCCTGCCAGAAAGGGATTAGATCAACGGTACTGTTTTTTTTGGTAGACCCCGTGGTGGGGGCTGAACCAACGCAGTGAACACCAATCATGGGAGCAGTTGCCTTGCTGGAGGTTGTGCTTAATCAGGATTTTCAACTATCTGTTTTCAAAATTTACTAGAGCTTTTTAGATGTAGGCATAAAATGCTCTGGTTTTACTGATGGAAATTCAATGATATTTTAGCTGAACCCCAGTTATTTCTAATGTTTGTTTCCTTGCTGATCAGGAAAAAAAATTAGCTTTATTTAAATTTGAATTTTCCTTGGTTTATGATTTAGCTCAGGCTATGATGTCCACTGGGTCACATCCAGATTTGTTTATTGATATTCACCATGTTCCATTTTAGCGCTTTACCCCAAGCATGAATTCAGTCTTTCTCAATCATTTAGGGAGGAATAGGCAGATGTTAGGCTCAAGGATGTGCCCAGCAGGAGGCCTGCATAAGTATGGACCAAAGAAATTGTTGAGTAAGGTTATTAGCAGATCATCAGGACAAAAGCCTGCAGTTCTTTCTTCTCCTTCTATACATTCAAAAACAAAAACAAAAAAAGCACACAACCACAAAAACTGGGGAAAGGAAAGGGGCCAGATTCCCTGACAATTCTGAGTGTTTGGATGGGCCCTGAGCAATTGTGCAGATACCCTTAAGGGGCCGCGGTGCATTGGATGAGTGGGAGAGGAAGGATTGACAGCACATGGTCATACAAAATGCTGATGTTTATTTGAATTCAGTATTCAGAAAGAAATCTAGTTAGGAAGTTTTTCTTTGCTTGGCTAATGCTGTGCCGCTCTAACAATTCTGCCGTTTCAGCTGCGGGCAGAAATTCATGGAAATTTTGAAGCAGACATTTTCCCTGAGTGCGTTTACAAAACACCCCTAGGACTGGCCACATTTACAGATCCTCGAGCAGAAGGAGAGAAAGCTAACTATCACTACACATTGTAAATATGGCTAATGAAGTGAATTGCTTTCAAAATTTAACTTGCAGTGTTTTAGCTATCAAGACTTAGAACACTTGCAAAAATGTATTATAGTTATGAGCTGAGAAAAAGTGTGGACAGAGAGGGATGAAATTAAATCGAAGAGGGATATTTTAGCGTAAGCAGACTGGAGTAACCAGGAACCAGGTGAAAATAGAAGATAATGTCCTGTTCCTAAATCCTTTATTTCACTTAGCTACTGATTGTACCAATACACTAAAATGATGAGATTGATATTTAATATAAGAAACATAAAGTAGCAATATATGTACAATATGCATTTAAAAAATTCATGTATGTTATAATGTATATATAATATATACGTAATGCTATATGCATATCTTAGTTTATATGTGATATATTTCTACATATGTACATTTAAATGTATCTTTAGTTAAAGGTTTTGATCTTCATGAATTATTTTCCTTCCTTTAAACAAATCCACATTAAATAGCGTGTCTGATATTTTGTACAGAATGTCTCCTGAACCATATCTGTAATCACGGCCTGCAGACCCGAAGTCCATAACCCAGGTGAACCTCGCTCATTAGAAAGTGTTGCCCACAGTTACTGCTCTTGACCCTGGCACTGAAGGTTTGTCCTCCAACTGTTTGCAGACACAGTTCTTTGAGTTCCTGTGTGACATTTGCAGTGCACACTGTTTGTGAGAGCCTCCCCGACTCCTTTGCTCTAAGCTCTGTGCATGTGCCAATAATAACCTCCAAGGAGTGATTCCCTTTACTCTACATAAATTAGATACAGAGGAATTGGAAAGGCATTAGAAAATGTCATTAGCTCTGGCCTTTTCCCCCCCTTTTTGGAATAGAAAAGAAATGCTGTGAATGCCTACTGTCCAAAAAAAAAAAAAAAAAAAAAAAAAAAAAAAAAAAAAAAAAAAAAAAAAAAAAAAAAAAAAGAGGGGAAGAAGGTTCAGATGAGTAATTAAGGCTACTGATCTAATACTCTAAGAAGTGGAGACACAGCTTATTTGAGATGTGACAGGGAAGAAAATGAAAATAAGTTAGTTTATGTCTCATGGAGCAGTAACATCTCAGACACATTTGTAATATTAAAATTACCATATGAATGAAGGCCTGCATTTGTATCTTATTACTTTCTACAGATTTCCAATTTATGCTAGTATTTAAATTTCAGTTTTCATCAAAGCTGTTAATAATTATCAAAATAGTACACTAAGATGTTTTAGGCACAGGCCAGGCATGTGCCAGGCATCATCCTCAGTGTTTTACAGATGTATTCTCTTTTATCTTCATAACAATTCTAAGAGGTGAGATGTTTTTATTCATTTTTAAGATGAAAGAGGCCGAGGCTTTGAGAGGTTAAGTCAATTGCCAAAGTCAGAAACTCATGACCATCTGACTCCCGGGGTGAGCTATTAAATGCTACATTATTTTGCTTCTGTTTTCATATGATAACAATTTAAATAAGGCACATGGAGGTTTAAATAAGGGACACAAAGTACATTTTACAGGTGTCACATTTGGTACTGTTGCATCTGCAATGATAGGAAGTAACACTAACAGCTTTCTTATACAGCTTCTTATTAAAATTTGGTGAAAGTAAAAATATCTTAATTCTAGATTTGATTCAGCAACAGTGGAATTACTTTTCATCTAGGTACATTAAACAACTTTGAAGTAATTTCCATTATATCTATATAAATATGTCTTATTAAAAATTTGAGCATTTTTTTCTAATCAAATTACAATCGAATTGTGATCCTTCAGATTCAAATATCTTTGGGATCAGATCCTCCTAATATTTTTTGAATATCTACTATGCACAGACATGCTAACTTCTTAAAGATTAAGAAAATGTTCACGAAGTCATATATCTTTTGAGAAACTCTTTAACTCACCAATAAATAAATTATTCAATCAGTAAACGGTCAAATTATTTAAAAATGCACTTTGCCCAGAAGATGCACAATGTCAAGTAAGCACTTGTAAAGATTCCCAACCTCTGCAGTGAAGTGAAAGTTAGAACTCAGATGTCCCTACAACCCCCAAATAGCCACTTTATTTATTTGTTTCCAATTGTAGTTGGGAATGTGAGCCACTGAAAGGCTCCTGCACAGTTGGTGGAAATTCAAAATGGCAGCGCCTCATTGGAAAACAGCTCAGCAGACACACTCATCAATGTGATGAAACTCAGCATTGTCACTTCTTGTTATTCAATCAAGGGAAATGGAAACATGATTATGGGCTTGTAACCAAATGCTCAAGGCAGCTTTCTTCGTGATGGCTTTAAACTGGAAACAGCCTCCACGGCTATCAAGAATTCACAAACAAATTGTGGTATATCTATAAATAGAATACTCAGCAATAAACAAAGAAAAACCCTGACACGTAGATAAAGAAAGAAAGAAAAAAGTCACTGAAGTCACTGATGCAGGCAGCTACAATCTCAAAAACATTATGAAAAAGGACAGAAGCCAGACACTATAAATTATATAATACTATATGGTTCATGTAAATGAAATTCTAGAACAGACACAGCTGTAGTGATGGAAAACAGATCAGTGGTCACCGGGGCTGGGGGTGAGGACAGGTGGTCCATGGCACAGGGACAGGAGGAAATTCGGGGTGATGAAAACATTCTGTATTGTGATTGTAGTGGTGATTATGTGGCAGTGTGTATTTGCTAAGCCTCATAAACTTATACACTTGGAACTGGTGAATTTTAAGTATTATATTTCAATCAAGCTGCTTTTAAAAATCTTTACTATATTCCTACAAAATCCCAGTAATAGAGTGAGTATTAATTCAATTTTACAGAAGAATAAATGAAGTCAGTTGCCCAAAGTTATACAATTAAGAAGTGATCAAATAATCGGATGAACCAAGCATTGCGAATAGCAAATCGAAAGCTCTTTCTATTGCACCAAGTTCCTCAGTATCCTTTACCCATTTCCTCACTGCTTTTGGCGTGAGGCCAGTCTCAGGCTCTCTGTTCATTCATACAAGAGACTTACATGTCACAGACCCTAGTTCTGCATTTCATCCCCTTTTTCCCTCAGTCCCCTTTCTTGGTGTTTACATATCACATGTCTCCTATGCTTTTACTTGTTGATTGAGACAAACATGAGGGTCCTAAAATGAGTGCAAATCCATTGAATTAAGCAATAGACAAACATTTAATTCAGTGTTTTTAAGACGGCAAATTGACAATTACCTGATGTAAAGCAAAAGATAGTTTATTATAATAATTGTTTAAGGTCAATAAAATTAATACTGTCAATTTTTTTCCATAACATTAACAATTAACATCTTTAATTTTATTTTGTAACAATAAAGCAGAAATTACAAAGATTTTTAATTAATTAATTAATTTATTTTTTGAGATGGAGTTTCGCTCTCGTTATCCAGGCTGGAGTGCAATGGAGCGATCTTGATTCACCGCAACCTCCGCCTCCTGGGTTCAAGCAGTTCTCCTGCCTCAGCCTCCCAAGTAGCTGGGACTGCAGGTGTGTATGGGCATGCCACCATGCCCAGCTAATTTTTGTATTTTCAGTAGAGGCGGGATTTCACCATGTTGACCAGGATGGTCTTGATCTCTTGACCTCATGATCCACCTGCCTCGGCCTTCCAAAGTGCTGGGATTATAGGTGTAAGCCACTGCGCCTGGTCAAAGATTTTTATTTTTAACATAAGATTGTTTTAAAATAATATACTATTAAATGAATTTAAATTTTTAAAAAGTAACCTGTGGTCTCACTTTTGGGCAGAAAGGGCAAAGGCTTCCATAAGATCCCTTGTATCAGGAGACACAGGGAAAGCAGGATTTAATTGTGGATACAGCAAGCATATCTTTATCTAAGTGATAGAGTTTCTATGTTATTTCCAGATAGGAAGAAGAACTCTAATAGATACAGACTGGGGCCAAAATATGGGTATTTCTACAAAGAAATGTGTTTATTAGGAGTGAGGCATGTGACAAAAAAGAAAAAAATAACTTTGAAATTATGGTAGCTCTGAAAAATTTTGCTAAAATGTTTTTTTCTTTTTTTTTTATAAGTTTTTGCAGTTACCTGTGGAGAGGCGCATAAGCTGCATGGGCAGCCAGTTCCGTGGCCACAGTGCAGGCACGGCAGCTGATGAGTGGTAGAACTGGAGATGTCAAGAAAGAGAGGATAGCTAGGGGCTTGCTTAATTTGGGATATTTCAAGCTAAAAGGAGATATAAATTTCTATCTCTTTATGTGTGTAAATAGCTAATTTTTTGTGTGTAGAAATTTGCAATATAAATGGTAGTTAGGTTCTGAGTGAACCAAGTAAAGAACTGCTACATATTGGTCAATGAAATTAAATGTGCAGTTGCTTAGAGTTTGTTTATTAATGGATTCATATTCATTCTCTCTTCTAGAAGCATGGAGGGAACTATGCTATTTGCTGTAATATTGAGAAGTTTAGCCTTACCTTTTCTCCATATCCAAGTAAAGTTTCTTACTAAGTTCAATATTTATTTATTTATTTATTTATTTGCAAATTGACTTGACAAAAAGAAATCATGTATGAATGCTTTTGTGTTTGTGTGAAATCATGTATGAATCCATGTGTGTCCAAACAAAATGAAGTTGTATAATGTGCAGAATTCAATCCAACGCTTGGGTTGAATTTTTTAAAAATTAATTATCTTTTTCTTTTTGAGATGGGAGTCAAAAATAACTCTATTACCCACGCTGAGTCAGTGGTGCCATCACAATTCACTGCAGCCTCAACCTCCCAGTCTCAAGCAATCCTCCTGCCTCAGCCTCCTTAGTAGCTTGGACTACAATGCACACCATCATGCCTAGCTATTTTTTGAATTGTTTTTTTTTTACTTTTTTTAGAGGGGTAAGGATGGGAATCTCCCTGTGTTGCCCAAGCTGGTCTCAAACTCCAGGGCTCAAGTGATCCTCCAACCTTAGCTTTCTAAAGTGTTGGGATTTTAGGCATGAGCCACCATGCCCAGCTGAAATAATTATCTTTATGCTTTTAGGTTTGAATTATTTACACTGGTTAAAAAAAAGCATAGGAATTACATGCTATAGCTCTAATTTACTCAGTTATAAAAAGACTGCAGATTACCTTAACATTGGCAATAATAATAGATGCACTAGAAAAATGAGTATATAATAGGCAGCATTCTAGGGGCTTTATATATTAACAATGCTTACAACAAATGTATGATGGGGGCTAATATATTATCCCCACTTTACAAGTGAGAAAACTAAGGCTCAGAAGTCACACAAGTTATGACAGAGCTGGGATTTTAGCCCAGGCAACAAGGCTCTAAAATTGATTGATCTAAAATGCTATTTCATATTGACTCACAGTAGTACAGAAATGCAGCTAAAGATGTACTTTCTTGTGAAGTTATTTTAAAAGATCAGTGACTGTATGTAGTAAAAAATCCACATAAAATCTTCATTTCCTATTATACCTCAAAATAAACATAAAACAACATATGAATTCTGAACCCTTTTTTGAAAATCTGCGATTTTGGGGCTTAAGGGCATTGAGAAATAATAAGTGGAGGTATTCAAGGTCCCTCTGTAGTGATGGTAACCGTAGATAAATAACAATAGCAACACTAATAATAATAACAAATGTCTGACTCTAGAAAGTCATCATGGCTTGGAAGGTTTTTAAATCTATAACTAGATTTAAGCAACTGTTGACAGTGGATGGTGCTTCCATTAGGAATTGGAGCCCTTCACTCTTCCTTTGACCTCTGCTCTCTGGGCTGCTCTGACCTGCTCCTCTGCTCCTGACTTCCTCATGCTATGTCCTCCAATCCTGACTTACTTGGCCATGCTACAAGCTTGGAATGACTTTCTTAAATTCTGCCACACTTCACATCAAATCTCTTTTCTTGAGTTTATCAAAATGTGTCACATAAAAAGTGGAATATTAAAACTCTATGAAGGAAATTTCATATGGTTTCCATAGCTTCTTATACATCTCCACTAACTTCAAAGAATATTACAGAGCAAGGGCAAAACGACTCCTCCTGATATTCATGGCCATGTGCCATTGGCCTGCAAGTGATTGCGTAGAAAGACCTCTTTTCTGGGATATAGATAATATAAATTCAGATGCTGAATTTGACCCTGTTCGTGTTTGTGACCTCACGCCAGCAATGCACTTTTACAATCTTATATTCTTCATCCATTGCATGAGGTGACTGAACTAAAATATCTTACATTTTTTGTAAGCTCCAAATTCCAAGACTTTATGCTTTAGACTAGTATCTCACTGCAGACATTTATTTACACTGCTTTATTTTCTTGTCGTACTGGTTTGTCATGAAGTTAGCATTCAAGGTTTGAATGGGCTCACCCTATACTTTCTGTTCTTCAACCTCTTTTGCCTTCAGGTAAAATTCTGCAAAAATTATAAGACAATTGAAATTCCACACTGTGTCTAGCCATTCTTATATTCCCCTGAATGCAGCAAACCACGTCATCCCTTGGGTGTTGTTTGTGATTATAATACATCTCTGAGGAACATTTGCTTTGTCCTGAAGCTATTTTTATATCTGAGTGTCTTACAACTAGATTGTGAACTTTTAAAACTAGAGATATGACATATTAATGTTTTCAATCCCCCACAATACGTAGCAAGTTTCTTTTCTAGTGGCCTGGAAATGATTTTTTTATACTGGCTTTAAAACAAATGAGACTTGTTACAAATGAATAACATTGCTTCTATTAAAAAAGATTACCAAAGGCATACAACATAAACATTGTTACAGGTATAGATCATCTAGATACAAAAAATAGATAAATTTCTATTCCAAACTCAAGTTTTTGGAAGACATGGAATTGAGCATGAAGGAGGAGAAACTGGGATGAGTAAAGAATAAAAATTTATGTTCACATATCCTACTCCAAGGGATTATTTTTCTGATGCATGACGTTGGACTATTTAGATCTGAGAGAAAGGGAGATTTAAGAAATTGTAATTGCCTGAGTCATTTGAAGAGTTTCTGATTGAAAGCCAAAAGAAAAGAAACTGATAACACCAGAAACGTTGAAGCATCAGATGGTTCTAGAGTCTGAATTTTCATGTCCCCCCAAAATCCGTATGTTAAAATCCTTCCCCCTAAGGTGATGATATTAGGAAGTGAGACCTTTTGAGAAGTGAACAGAGCCCTCATGAATGAATTTTGTAAGGGAATTGTTCCCTTATAGAAGAGGCCTCAAAGAGTTGGTTCAACACTTCCACCATGTGTAGATTTCCACCATATGTAGATGTGTGAAGTTAGCAAGGGAGACTCTCTCTAAACCAGGAAGTGGGCTCTCACCAGACATTGAATCTGCCAGCACTCCGGTCCTTGACTTCACAGTCTCCAGAACTGTGAGAAATAAATGTTCCTTGTTTATAATTTATCCATTTCATGGTATTTTGTTATAGCAGCAAAGTGACTTAACATAGATGGAGATGATTTCTTGCTTGGTCTTTCATTAGGCTCTAGGTCGGCAATAGATAGAAGGCGAAATCCTGACTGATTAAAAATATATACAAAGGTGAAATTACTTGTGGATAGAATAAAGGAAAGATAATTTATTCCCTGCAAAAATCAGGGAGGAGACCATCATTACACAGACAGGGTATGTGGTAGATTATAAATAATAAATACATTCAAGGTGCCTCTGAAAGTTGTATATTTATTTATTCAAATTGTGGGAGTAAAAAGGATTATGATGTCACATTTGGGAGTGAGCAAACTGTGACATCCTTGGGGAATGACTCGATTTTTTAAAGGCACGAAAACCATAGTAAGCATGAGGTTTTTATCAAACTGCTGATCGAGGCATAAAAAAAATCTGAGTAAAGTATGAGAAAAGATATGTGTTTTTTTATTTTCCCCAAACCCAAATATAATATTTGAAACTATTTGAAACTTTAACATTTAATCCATAATATAGAAGGTTTGTCTCTTAAAAGATAAGAAAAGAAGCATGTTTTGTTCATATATTGAAGTTGATTTTATTGCTATTTATGTCAATGAAATGAAAGATTTGTCTTTATAATGACAGTTCCTCCAAGATGAAAACTGATTCATATTTAAAACAACATAGGAGGTGAAATAAAGGATATTGAAGGTGAGATTCAAGATACACAGTTTGTGGCCAGGCACGGTGGCTCACGCCTGTAATCCCAATACTTTGGGAGGCCAAAGCAGGTGGATCACCTGAGGTCAGGAGTTCGAGACCAGCTTGACAAATGTGGTGAAATCCAGTCTCTATTTAAAATACAAAAATTAGTTGGGTGTGGTGGCAGGTGCCTGTAATCCCAGCTACTCGGGAGGCTGAGGCAGAAGAATCATTTGAATCGGAAGGCGGAGGTTGCAGTGAGCTGAGATCACACTATTACACTCTAGTCTGGGCAACAGGAGCAAAACTCCATCTCAAAACAAAAACAAGCAAACAAAAAACACAGCACTTCTGTTTTTACACTGTGTGAACTTGGGGCAAAGTGTTTAATCTTTCCAGGTTCAACTTTCTTAAATGAGAAAAACATATCACTGGTCTTATGATATGGTCCTTTTGAAGTGACTTTGGAGCAAAAAACAAGTAAAGAGATACAGGAAAATGCAGGAAAATATATTAAATGGAGATTATGTGTGGCCTGAGACTCCTTGGAACAGAACACTAGAACTTGGAATAGAACAGCTAACGAAACAACCAGATGCCTGGGAAATCACAGTGGAGCATCAGCACTGGAGAGAGAACATCAGGAAAGAGAGTTGGCCTTGCCTAGGCATCTGGTGCTAAGTTTGAATAAATTCTTGAAAGTTTTACACCAAACTCCACGCATCTCAAGAGTTCAAATATCAACTTGGACAAAGAAGGAGCTACTAAAATTTGCAAGCAAGGTAAAGATTCTTTGTCTTGAAGTCATCCAGGAATTTCCTATACATCACTGACCTACTAACTGCTTATAATATTTTTTAAAAATGTAATTAGATTTTGATTTGGTATTATATTCACATTGTTCACAGTTCAAACGTAAGTGTTGCACATATCATGGTATGATCAATCTCTCTCTAAACCTTGTGCCAGCCACCTGATTCACCTGAGTAAATAATTAGCATTACACGTTCTTTGTGTCGTTTTCCAGATATTTGATGCATATACAAGCATGTGATTCTATCGCCTTTCTGTTTATCCACCTACCTGCCCTTGCATCCATCCATCCATCATCCATCCATTCATTCATTCATCTACTCTCTTTCTCTTTCTTTTTCACCACTCCCACATCATACACACACACGGTTTTCCAAACCATGCACGCAGTTGTTTGTGTATGGCCTTCTACTTAATATCCCTTGGTGATACTTCCATATTATTATCTAAAACCATCCCTTTTAAAATTGTTGTATACTCTAATTTTTTTTACAGATATATAAAAATCCTTTCACTAGACAATTAAATTATTTACAATCTTTTTCTACTATGAACAGTTCTGAACTATTAACTTCATCTGCTCATTATTTTGAAGGTGTAAAGTTGTATCTACAGGATAAATTCCTGGAAGTGACCTTCCGCTGGAAATGTACAAAATTGTGCTGTATATCATTTACCACATATGGACTGCCACAAATTTAGATCTTTTGATCACTGGTAGGAAAAATGATATATCAATATATTTTTAGCTTATATTTAACATTTTATGGTTTCAGTCTAACATATTTTCAAATAGTCAATAGCATTTCCTTGGCTGTGCATAGTGGGATCATACTTTTCATCTTTGGCTATCTGTAAGTGGCAAGTATTATATCCAAGTGTTTGTGTTACTTACAATGTGTTTTAGCCTGCAAGAGGTTAATTTTTATGAACATAACTTCATGTCCTTCTTATAAACGTATCCATAGTTTGACTGAATATTTTACATTTTCATTTTTTAATATATAACCATTGATCCATTAGGGATTCATGACAGCGAGTAGTATGAGATACAGTAGTTTTCTTTAATAACTTTCATCTTTTTTTTTTTTAACCTCTGCTTTGCTTGCTTTCATTTCTCACTTTTGTCCCCTGTGTTCCTGACAGCTTTTACAGAAGTGGCATTCCTTTCCTTTCCCTTCAAGTTTTCACTTTATTTCTATGATGGATTTTTTTTCTTTCTTTAAAAAATGTGTTGTTGGCATCACTTTCAATTCCTCTAGTTATCTTGCTATCTCTCCATGTTTCTTCTTTTTGCTATTTTTCCAATTGAAAAAATTATTTCTGACTATACTTTTTATTATCATTCTTATCATCTCTATGACAAGATTTTGTGTTGAGAACACTTAATCTTTTATTTTACATTTAATTTCCTTCTGCTCATGTAGTGTATTTGCAAAGTCTGTGTCCATTCCTCTTTTATTTCTAAATAGATTATTTAATGAATATTTTATTACTGAACCTAAAAATGACATGAGTACAGTGTCTGTACACAAAACACAACTGGGTCTTCATTTAACAACATACATTTATATTACAGGTTGGAAATCCAGGATTGGTTTATTTGAGAAGAAATTCTATATTCCGTATCATGCTGTTTCTCATAGCAGAACCTTCTGTGTTCCCCAATCTTTCTTTGTACTATACTCTGAAAGTCAACAGTTCATGGTGAAAAGTCACAAAGAAAACATCAGCACTAGAAGAAAGTGCTATTGATGAATGAGGCTCCAGGTGTATAGGTTGTTATTTAAAGACCATCTCCCCATTTGTTCTTTTTGCCACTTACTGTTTTGGAATATAACAATTGTTCTTTCTCACTTGAATTTTGACTGCGTCCCTCTTAAAGAACAGAAACTCAAATTCTTTTTAAAATTTTTAATATCTTTAGCAATAACTCTTCGAGGAGTAGGAAATGTCATTTATTCATCTTCTTCTTCTTCTTTTTTTCCATTCCTCTTTCATTATACATTATGGAAGGAGATGAATGCTACTACCCGCAGCAACTATTTGCATATGATTTTTTTTTTTGGGCAGGGGATTTGCCTGGACATGTTCCAAGCTACTTGGACTTTTGATTGTTATTGTTTGTTTGTATTCATAGATCCACCTTTTTTTTTTTTTGTCTGAGTTTGGTCATGCATTCCTTCTTCCTACTTAAACAAGATAAACAGCTCCTGGCAAAATCCAGAATACAAAGATTCTCTTTGACTGTTGTAGAGAAAGTATGCATTCTGTATAAATGGCTGCTTTTTAAATTATTATTATTCGTCCTCACTTGATTCTGTCTCCCTTGTTTCTTAGGACTGGCCATCTAAATGATAACCTAGTGTTTTTGCAAGCAAGTGTGTACTTCTCACTTTTGGAGAGTTGTGCTTCCTTTGTCTTTCTTGGGGATCCATTAGATCTGAGTCTTCTCTACTGGTCGATTAGCTTCACTTTTCCTGTATGCTGGCTTCATCTGTGTTTCCCTGGTAGCTGTTACAACTATTTTGGTTTCTGGCTTCCCAGCTGTCTCTTTATTTCACTGAAAAGGGATTTTTTCTTTTTGATGAGTTTTTTTGTTTTCAGTGACTTCTGAGATGAAATAGTAGAAAACTAAATTTTTGCCTCCATGTTCAAACTGAAAGAAACTCCTTACAATTTCTTAATTAAATTTACTAAGTAACTTATATCCCTGTGTTTTAGAAAATTCTATCACTATTTAGCAATATACCTTAACATTAATTGCATGGAGTATTTTGATTAAGAAATCTGTCTGGATGGATGAAACTACATGAACGACATTTTAATATCCTCATATGTTTCTTCCATATGTTATCTCAAAGTAACATGATGGCATGAATGACCCCGTACCCCTCAAGGAAAGCAGCTTTGTAATGCTGAATGGTAACAGACTAAGTATTTTGATATGGTCGTTAAATTGGTCAAACATAAATTCAAATCCTTAAAGCATTCTTCAACGTATGGTTAAATATATAAATAAATTACAAGGTTTCCAGTGAGTCACCTTTCATATTATCTTTCGAAAACTAAAGGGTAGAATTGTCTATAAGGATCAAAACAAGTCACTGCTATATATCATTTTTAGATGTTTTGCATGAATGAGACTCACAATAGATTCCCAGATTTCTGACATGCTATATTTTTTCTACATAGCAATGAGCATTCATTGTAAACAAATATTGTTTGAAATTATTTGTATGATGAGAATCACTTTACGTGCACTGCATTTTTGCTGTTAGTAAACAATGAATGAAAGAATAAATAAGTGAGTATTTGCCAAAAGCAGCAAAAAGGGAAATGTAACCCTGTGGTACAAGTTGTGTGTGGAATGCAGAGACAGTCATAAACACGTAGAATGAGGCAGATGAAACTGGCTTGGGATCAAGATAAATAGGCCAGAGTCTAGTCTTTGCAAAGGTCAGATACTCAACAAGGACACATATCCTCAGTGGAAACTATAGGTCAGACGTTTTTCTGTTTCGTTCTTAACTATACAGAGCCCTAGGGGTCCCACAAGAATTCTTTAGGGCTTGAGAAGGAGATGGCAGAGTCAGAGATGCTCAAGAGCAAGGCTATCTTTTTAACATCATCTCTGCATACCAAATGTGTAAAATTACACTTAAAAACTGAACTCATAGGCAGGTGTTGAACAATGAGAACACATGGACACAGGGAGGGGAGCATCGCACACTGGGGACTGTGGAGGAGAATAGGGGAGGGAGAGTGGGGGGTGGGGAGTTGGGGAGGCATAACATGGGGAGAAATGCCAGATATAGGTGATGGGGAGGAAGGCAGCAAACCACACTGCCATGTGTGTACCTATGCAACAATCTTACATGTTCTTCACATGTACTCCAAAACCTAAAATGCAATTAAAAATAAATAAATAAATTATGAACTGAAATATCAAAAAAAACAACAAAACTGAACCTGAAGCTTAAAAAGATTAGAATAGTAGTCTTTGCTGTTATATTAATTAGATTACCAGAATATTCAGTATGTTCAGCAGCATTGCTCTAAAGCCATGTCAGGTAAAAAGGAAGTTCAAATAACTTTGTGAACATCTTAGTCTTACTTCAGAGTTGCTCATGCAGCCTGCACATGCAGAGAGGGTACTGAGCTTCTTAAAGTGAGCACACATCTGTCTTCCTCATTGCTTGATACTTTTGACACACAAGTGCTACCCTGGTGTCTTAAAACCATGACTTGAGAATAACAACAGAATCAAAAGAAAGTTTAGTGAGGCTCCATCTTTTCCTTTTATTTTATTTTATTGCTTCTACTGCTTTCTTCAGTGACGTGTTTGAAGTTTGGAGACAATTTATCTCCAATAGGATTTAAGCATGGAACAAATTGTGCCTTTTTGACACGTGATGAGGATCATAACATTGAAGCAATTCCTAATGGCTAATGTACAAGTTAGGATTGTGCTCCACAGTGAGTAGCAGAAGCCTCAAAACATGGAAATGGGTGTAAGTAGATTGGGTTTTATTTTACTAAATGAGAAATGAAACATTTTAGGGTAGTTCATCAGTCAGAATTCTCTAGAGAAACAGGACTAAGAAGATTATATAAGGCATATATACATATATACACACATCTGTATCTGTATCTACATTTATGTCTATATTTATCTATCTGGAGAGAGATTTGACTAGAATTGGTCAATGTGATGGTGATGACTTGGCAAGACACAACTCTGAAGAGAGGCTGGCAGGCTGCAGGTCCAGGGAAGAGTTGCGGTTTGAGTTCAAATCTAAAATCCAGAGGCAGTCCGCAGCCTGCTGGCAGAATTTTCTCACCTTCAGGGAAAGTCCATCTTAATTTCAAAAGCTTTCAGCTGACTGGATGAGGCCCTCCACATTATGGAGGGTAATCTGCTTTATTCAAAGCCTACTGGTTTCAATGTTAATCTCATCTATAAGAATTTCTTCACAGAAACATGTCTGACCAAATATCTGAGTACCATGGCCCAACCGAGTTTGCACATAAAATTAATCACCACGGGCAGGCAATTGAGGGTTGTTTTGTCAGCTGTAAGCTATCAACAGGGACCTATGGTCTTTTAGTTTTTTGTTGTTGTGTTGTTTTTTTTTTTTTTTGTTTTGCGATGGGGTCTTGCTATGTTTCCCAGGCTGGTCTCAAACTCCTGGGCTCAAGTGATCTTTCTACCTCAGCCTTTCAAAGTGTTGAGATGACAGGTGTGAACCACCATACCTGGCCCTTTTGATATTTTTGTGCTATCATTTTTAATGCATGGCTTTTATCTTCCAGGTTGCCTCATGGTCACAAAACGGCTTCTAACATTCATACAACACAGCTCTGATTCCAGGCAGGGAGAAAGAGTAAAAGCACAATGAATGCTGCCAGTAAAAGTGTCCCTGCTTTTTTGGAGCTGTCCTTGATGCCACAAGTTAGCCGACATCCTATTGATCACATATATTTTACATGGTCACCTCTATCTGCAAAACAGCCTGGAAAACAGATTTCAGTAGGCATAATGCAACTCCCAACAAAACTGTGATTTTGTCAGAACAAAGGAAGAGGAGCATGTATATTGGTCAATAGCAGCCTATACCACAGCAGCTGATTTATAATGAGCACTAATTCTGTGCCAGGCACTGTGGAGAACATTTTGTATATGTTATC
Source organism: Cebus imitator (assembly GCF_001604975.1). NCBI lineage: Eukaryota > Metazoa > Chordata > Mammalia > Primates > Cebidae > Cebus > Cebus imitator. The sequence goes on from NW_016107329.1 coordinate 2,261,092, forward strand.
TCAGGTACTCTTTACAAAGCTCCATGAAATAGAAACAATTATTATCATCCTCACCTAGAGTTAGAAAAGCTTAGGCTTTAAAAGTGAAACAACTTAGTCCAAGCCAAACATATTCAAGAGGCACACCTGGAAATTGGCCTTAGGACTTCTGAGCTCTGTTTTGCTTTATTGCTGCCATTTCTTTTCATTCCATTGATGATGTCTCTTCAGCTCTGTGGTTTTGAGTGCTTACAGACACATGCCCTCTGCTGTCTTCAAACTCCGAACCACAGGCTCAAAAAAGTCCTTCTGCAACTTCTAACTGCATATAAAATTCAAACCTGAGCAACTGTGCATCAAACATTCACTGACATCAAGGGTATACAATCAAATTTCGTCTATTTCTCATCTCAATTTATTTCCATTGAATGAAAAATAGCCCACATATGTTATTGCTGCAATATTTAAAAATATCAAACACATTGTTGTGTTAAATACACTTTTCATGCATGGAATCCACCTGCCTGGCCTTCTTCTGTTACATAAACAAGTACTCATTTTGTACTTGCCTGTCTAAGCCATTTTGTTCCCAAGTGATTCAAGCTACTGGGAAAATCAGTGGCTGTGAGGTTTTCTTTCTAGCTTTATCGAGATATAATTAGCGAATAAAAATTGTATATATTCAAGATGCACAATGTATTTTGATATATGTATGCATTGTGAAATAATTACCACAATCAAGCAAATTAACATATCAATCATCTCACATAGTTACTTTTTAAATTTTGTGGTGATAATACTTAGAATCTACTTTCTTAGCAAGTTCTGAGTATACAATACATTGTTATTATTAATTATAGTAAGCGCACTGTACTTATTTATCGTAATTACATCGTTAGCCTTCTCTCTTCAGCTCAGTGAATCCTTTGGCCCCCTCACAGTGTCCTGGATGCAAATCTGGGCTGGCTTTTGTTTTGTGACAACAGGAAAGCCACAATTGTTCTAGGAGTATGCTCCCATGAGTTGGTCCTGAGCGCCCACAGTGGAGTTCCTAAATCTAGTCCAGAAGACTAGTCACCTGCAGTTGTATCTTTTAAAATGGGTGACAGAGTGTATTATTTTAATTAATCTTGTTGCAGATTTTGTTTTTCTACCAGCCTGACATTGAAGCCTCTTGCCTTCATCTCCCATTAGTGCTACTAATCCTTGTTTAACATGACAGTTTGCTGCCACAGGTTCCACCAGCCAATGCCACCAGTGGAAAGTGAATGCCAATCGCAGCAGTTCTAACAATTAGCCATCCACGCTACAGCCTCCTGAAAGTCAATTGTGTCCAAAGGACATAACATTAATTCCTCATTGGTTTTTCCCACAGACTTCTGAGGTTTCACTTAATTAGCCTCTAGTTAGATGGCAGAAACTGGCTGTATCTTACAACACTTTTCCTTAAACGAGTTCCTTACTTCCTGAGAGACCCTCCCTGTGTTTAATGTAGACCAAACCTTCTTCCCAGATGCTGAGCAGAAACTCAACCCCTGTTACACAACATGGCCAGCTACTCAACCTTCTCCACACAGAAGCAATGTAATGGCCATTCTAGTTCTTGTCTCTATGATGGAAAGGTGGAAGAGCCACTAGAATCCAGAGAGGGTGAATTCTTTTCTAGGTGTTAATGCTGCCACAGGTTCAAAGGGAGATGTGCAGGAGAGGTGCTTCTAATTAAATTCACATTCCCATTAAACAGCGGGGGACTTGTTTCCAAATTTCTCTATTGGACCTGTGACCTTAGCACACGGGGCTGTAACAATATAGAAAACTAGGAATTTATTCGTCCTAACTTGCCCCCTTTTTCTTAGTTTTACATTTTAAGAATGGTAATTATTGTCTTATGTCCAAATCTAAGACAGGGAGAGAAAGAGGAATCCAAGAACACTGCCTCATGAAGGTACAGGAACATTTCCATATTGTGTAAGGTGGAAGATTCCTAGGATGCCTTCCCTAGGATTTTCCATAGCAGAAGCCTTCCTTCAAATGGTAGCCTACACAAGGCTCTCTCTCCACACCAGCTACACAGGGAAAAAAGCAAACAAAAACAAGCTAACAAGAACTCTTATAAGATGATCATTCTCAACAAACTGACACAAGAACGGAAAACCAAACACTGCATGTTCTCACTCATAAGTGGGTGTTGAACAATAAGAACACATGGACACAGGGATGGGAACATCACACACCGGCACCTGTCGAAAGGTGGGGGGGTTAGGGGAGGGGTAGCAGGGGGTGGGAGGATTGGAGAGGAATAACATTAGGAGAAATACCTAATGTATATGACAGGGGGATGGAAGCAGTAAAACACCATGGCACATGTATACCTGTGTAACAAACCTGCACAATCTGCCCAAGTACCCCAGAACTTAAAGTATAATTTTTAAAAAAAGTATCATAGGAAAGGTTTTCAATCTCATGAGAAAGTTCCTTTTCCTCGGCCCTTTGGTTTGATGCTAACTGTGTGCCCTTGAATTGGATATACAGATGCCACTCCTAATGCTCAGAAATAGCAGAGATATTATGGGTGAGGCAGAAGGGCGGGTAATGTGCTTCTCTCTTCCATCAGTGGGTGAACATCTTTTTGGTTATGGAACTCCTTAAACATGGAATATAGCTTTGGCTTTGATCCCCACAAACGCCTTTCTGCTTTTAAGCATCAACTTTAAATTTTATTTTAGAGACTGTATAAATCTGAGACGTTCTCTCACAGAACTTTAGTTGAGAGATTTGCCCTTGCAGTTAGAATGTACCTCTAACAATAGGATGTATCAACTCTGTGCCCCAGCTTCTCTCCTTAGTTTCAATTCACACAGCAATTCATCCCCAAACTCTAGCTAGATAGAGCTGATGGCGTTCCACAAAAACCATTATTTCAATGAAAGATATAATTAGGATTGTATCATGGAGTTTGTTGCATTTTCCTTTAGCCAACAATCTTTTAGCAAACATTAAGGAACATGTGGAATTTCTATGGCAGACAGGCCTAGGGCATGGAACCTCAACTCTGTCTGAATAATACAGAATCTTGAAGTTAAAAAAAAAAAAAAGAACAATACTATACAGAGAGATCTCTGTTATTGGGCTCTAGTGGAAGGTACATTAGATGTGGAAAAACAAGCATTAACTGGCTCTGTTATTTATACTTTGGGTCCTTTTGAAGTTGATTTCTGTGCCTTTTCCTTCTCATTTATCATGAAGATAGCCGTGCCTAGCCCGTGGAGTTATTGCAATTACCAAACAAAATCATGTGGCTAGTAGGCCAGAGGCACTCCATGACTGGACGAATTCTTGTGTGAGGGCACACATCCCATGCTTACACTCTATATACATCAGCAAATGCTTATGATACAACCACTATAAAAAATACTCACAATACATAAAGGCCTTCAAACTCAGAGATGTGTTCTTTGCACAAGAGCCAACAGGTATGTGAGCATGTGAAATGCAATGTCCCTTCCATAAAGAAATATAAAACAAATTTAAATAAGCTAAGGTGAAAAACAATTCACTTCTTTATCCTTTATCCTTATAGGCTTTGAAATAACCTCAAACCAAAGCATAATTATGGGCACATACTAAATATAGACACAAATAAAACTCAAATGTTTGAGGGAAATTATATTCTGCTAGCTAGGATAAGAATAATGGTTTTTCTATGTTTGGTGTTTTAAAAAGTGCTTTCTTTATTCTGAGTAAAGGTAATTTAAGATGAATAGATATCTTTTGACTCAATGACTCAAGGGATTGAGCAGCTCCACCCCTGTGGCACTGCAGGGTAGAGCCCTCATGGCTGCCTTCACAGGTTGGCATTGAGTGACTGAGAATTTTATGGGTGCACGGTGCAAGCTGTGGGTGTATCTAACATTCTGATGCCTGGAAAATGTTGACACTCGTCTCACAGCTCCACAAGGCAGTGCCTCAGTGGGGACTCTGAGTGGGGTCTTCAACCACACATTTCCCCATTCACACTACCCTAGAAGAGGTTCTCCATGAGGACTCTGCCCCTGCAGCAGACATCCAGATGTTTTCATACTTCGTCTGAAATCTAGGCAGAGGCTTCCAAGTGTCAACTCTTGCCCTCTGTGCACCTACAGGCTTAGCACAACAAGGAAGCTGCCAAGGTTTTTTGGCTTGCACCCTCCGGAGGAGTGGCCTGAGAAAGATCTGGGGCCCTTTTAGCCACAGCTGAAGCTGGAGAGGCTGGGATTCTGGATGCTGTGTCCTGAGGCTGCACAGAGCAGTTCGGCCCTGGGCCTGACCCACAAAACCGTAGTTCCCTCCTAGGTCCTGAGGCCTGTGTTGGAAGGGGCTGCTGCAAAGCTCTCTGAAATGCTTTAGAGACATTTTCCCCCCATTGTCGTGGCTATTAATATTCAGCTCCTCTTCACTTGTTCAAATTTCTGAAGCCAGCTTGAATTCCTCCTCAGAAAATGGGGTTTTCTTTTCTACCACATGGCTGATTTGCACATTTTCCAAACTTCTATATTCTGCTTCCCTTTTAAATATAACTTCCAGTTAAGATCACTTCTTTGTTTATGAAAATGACCATAGGCTTTCAGAAGCAGATTTGCTGCTTAGAAATTTCTTCTGCCAGGTACCTTAACTCATCTCTATCAAGTTTGAAGTTCCACACATCTCCCAAGCAGGGCACAATACTGCCAGTTTCTTTGCTAAAGCATAGCTAGTGTGACTTTTGCTCCAGTTCCCAGTAAGTTCCTCATCTCCATCTGAGCCCTCCTCAGCCTTGACTTCACTGTCTATATCACTATCAGCATTTTTGTCACAACCATTCAACAAGTCTCTAGGAAGTTCCAAACTTTCCCTCATTTTCCTGTCATCTTCTGAGCCCTCTGAACTGTTCCAACCTCTGACCATTATCCAGTTGTAAAGTTGCTTCCACATTTTCAGGTGTGTTTATAGCAATTCCCCCACTTCTCTAGTCCAATTTTCTGTATTAGGTAATTTTCATGTTGTTATAAAGACAGACCTGAGTCTGGGTAATTTATTTCAAAAAGAGGTTTAATTGACTCATGATATTATGGCCTGTGCAGGCATCTGCTTCTGGAGAGGCCTCAGGAAACTTACAGTCATGGTAGAAGATGAAAAGAAGCAGGCATAACTTCACATGGACCAAGCAAAAGAGAGAGGGAGAAAGAAAGAGAGAGGGGGAGAGAGAGAGAAGGAAAAAGAGAGAAAGAGGAAGAGAAAGCACAAAGGGGGAACCGCTGCATTCTTTCAAATAACCATATCTCATGAAGTCTCACTCAATATCATGAGAACAGCAAGGGGGAAATCTACCTCCATGAGCCAGCCACCTCCCACCAGGCCCCTTCTCTAACACTGAGGATTACAATTCAACATGAAATTTGGGAAGTGACATAAGCCAAACCATATCAGACACCATACCCTCCAAATTCCCAACCCAACCATATGTATGATCAGAAACCTGCTAGTCCCTAGTTAACCAAATGAAAGTTAATATGTAGGACTGATTTTATAACCTCCACTGTTCAGGGATACTAAAAGTTCCCTTTTATAAATGAAATGGACCCCCTAAAAAGATCACCCTTCCTTTTTTTTTTCATAAATCCATTTCTTGATGATAATAAGATTTAGTTTTTCCCTTTCAGAATATTTCTGCAAAATAAGATAGTTGGGAACTTGGATCAGCAGTTCCTAAACTCAGTTCCTGAGAACACTAGTAGGTATGTGAACTTAGTAAATATTCATACTAAACATTAAACTGTAGCTAGTTTGGAAAATGCTAGCTTTGAAAATTAGGCAAGTTTCTTTACATCATGACACCCTGAAATCACTAATAGGATAACTTGTGTTGTAAGGGATGTTGCATTATTTCACAAAAGTAAATAGGAGAAGACTTTAGCTCAGAGAGCCCATTTTATTTTTTCACCAAGTATTTTAACTGTACAATGTCTTTTGTCTTCAACTCAAGGCAACACAGCAGAGTAATTAAGAAGACCACAAATCCTGCAGCCGGAGTGTCAAAGTTCAAATCCCAACTCTACCACTTTCCAGCTGTGCCATCTTGAGAAATCACTCTCTCTTTTCTCTCTCTCTCTCTCTTTTTCCCCACACAGTTTCACCTCGCCCTCAGTTTTCTTATTGATAAAATGGGGATGAAAATGCTACCGAACTACCAACTTCATGAGGTCACTGTGAAAATTAAATGAAATGAAGTTAAGAAAGCAGTTAGAATAGCCTGACACATAATAAATGATAAGTAAGCTGTAGTTTATAGATAAATTACATAGAGAAAAATCTTTATGTAAAATACAAGTTAAAAATAATATTTCCCTTTACTTGTGCTTGTTAGGCATTTGAATCTTTACTGAGTTTTAGTATTGCTCATTTTACTGTACATCAAGTGAGAAAAAATGTAAATATGAAGGGGAAAGGAAAAATAAATTCTAGTTATGACTTAGAGAAATAATGGGACTACGGAATTTTGGGGACAGACAAGAGTAAATATGCATTTGTAGGTGGGGTTTGAACAGCTCTAGTCTATGTCGTCATATGTAGGAATATGAGTTAGGCAATATTATTATGACTATTTCCAAGGTGAACACTTTGGAAAATAGAGTAACCGGGTTATCTAGGCATAAACTTCAATTATTTGACAAAACTGAGATCTGAGTACAGATATTCCTTGCTCTGAAATTCACTTTACTAATCGTTACATTTTTACTTTATTCTTGTAGCTACATCTCAAGCAATTGGCTTTATCTACGCAAGTTGTCAATGAAAAACTTGTTGGCACAGATGAATTAATTCCCTCAGAACACAGAAATCTGGAAATCTATCCCTTTTACTCCCTTCACATCTTCTTCCCTTACCTCCCGCTAAGTAACAATAATGCTCTGCAGCTGGTCATGAAAATTCAGTTCTAGAATTTACAACATATCTTTAATTTTAGACACACATGTCTTGTTTTGTAACGAAATTTTACAATAGCGTAATTGGAATTTAGATTATAAACTGCTGTTTGTCACATTGAATTGATGTTTCAGTTATTTCCACATTGTGGGGATGTGAGGGTGATGTTATGGTGCTCTTGGGTGTTTTGAGTTTTCCCTAAAGCTATCCAAAAATGGGGCTAGTGAAAGCTATTTTTGGAGGTACTGAAATAATTTCAGTGGGGAAGTGGTCCGGGCCTCAGATGTTGAAGAAATTCCTGAAATGCCGTTCATTGGCTTGACTGCTTCTCCCCAGGCTGAACATGGACTGAACTAAGAAGCCACCTGGTGTGTTTGATTCTTGTATGTGTGTCAGTGCTCAAGTTGCTCCAGATGATCAGAGGGGCCGTGAAAGTGGGATATTATTTATTTATTTTAGTGCTTCCAATTTCTCCATGAGAATAAGGACTGAGCTGGTGGCGAGAGGGAGGTTATAGTGTTGCGTATTGCTTATCGGCACAGTTTCCCTGCTTGAGACCCTCAGTTTAGCCTCTTTTCTAGCGATGCCCAGTTGTTACATCTCCACGCTGTGTCTCTGCCCTGAGTCGGTGTGTCAGAATGCCTACTCCATAACTTCACTTGGATGTCACGTGGAAGCCCTGAGTTCACCTGCACTAAGCAGAGCAACTGATTTCTCCCAACACTCATGCCAATGTTTCCTTCCCCAATCTTCTGTATTTCAGCAAATGATGTCACAATATGCTGCATTGCTCAAGCGAAACTCACATCACATGTAGAATCCTCGTGCTTCCTTTGCTTAACATTGACACCGTTTCCCCGCTGTGGGGATGGGTGGGTCATTGCTATGGTACTTGGGGTGAACTTTTACTTTTTGTAGTGCTTCCAATTTCTCTGTGACAACAAGGACTGACTTGGTAAGGAGAGGGAATGACGTATTTATAACTTGTCATTGATTAGCCAATGCTATCAATGTCACCTTCGCAATGTAGCAGAAATTCATTCACTTCTTGCCATTTCCACTGTTTTTACCTTACTCCAGAGCATTGCCATCCAACCAAAGAACCTTACCTGGTTTACTGCCTCATACCCAGCTTAGTCTCTTTGCGTCTGTGATTACCTGGCATCCCGTCCTCCACACAGCTATCAGAATTATGTATAGCTTTGATCAGAGTTGATAAAAGGCCATGGGACCTGACCCACTTACTATTTAGACTATTGATCCATTGGAGTGACACAGGTTATTAGGAGTAAGCTTACCTAAAGAGCAGGTAGAACTCTTCTGGAATAATATCTCTTCTATATGGAGAAGTTAATTGGGTTTAAGCTTTAAAAACCTTTGGGTGAAAAGATGTGTTTATCACACATCACACCGTAACCCCAGGATAGCAGCCTTTGTGCCTGTTTAATGTGACCCACATATGCACATCAGAAGTCTCCAAGCTCAACTGTCCTCTACCCTCACTTTATAGTGGGAGAATAAATGAATTAAATCCAAAGATTGAATCTGCTACTTTCTGCAGGGCCAGAAGCCACCGTTGAGAATCCCTGCTTTATACATTGCTAAAATGCCACTCCATAGCCATTGTGTTCTCGGCCTCAAGGGAAGAAATGCTCTGATGGAGGTCGAAGGACAAAACAGAGTTCTCTAATCCACAGCCAGCCAACAGAAAAAGGAATCTAACCCTTTTCCGGAGGAGATAAGTTATATACATGGAACATAATAGATGCCAAATTGCTTTTGTTGTGTGCTATTTTCTTCAAATTCATGTAGTTGGTATATAAAATGGAACTGGAATTTATTTCAGATTTTGAGGTGCTTTGCAAAGTGCAGAGTGTGCAGAGTGGAAATGGGGTAAGACCAGGAACAGTGTAAAAATGGCCTTTGCCTGAGACTTTCCCTAGTCTGCTTTTATTTCTATGTCCATGAGAAGAGAGATCTTCAAGATTATGTATAATTCAAACCTATAAACCAGGATTCAACAGATAGTTTTCAGGCTAAAGAGCTTCTCTGTGGTATTCATTTTAGTAATTTTAGAATCTAGGTTTTATGTGGAGTCATGACTTTGGGGTGTTTACATTACTTTTCTCTTTTTAAAATTGGACTATATGTTCTTAATGCTTGGATGCAAACACAAAATTTTGAAGGAAGGTGGAAGGCTAACTGCTAGTGTGAACATTCAGCTTTCAACGTCATGCCACCTTAATCAGACACACACCTGAATGCTCACTATTCCCCCTGTCAACAGAAAAGGGTAGATAGCAGGGTGGGGATCGTGTGACTATCAGAGTAAACAAAATTATAGGGAAGACGGAAATGGACTTCATTGCCACATGTTCAATAATAAAGGTTAAATTATGGTATTTATCGCTCTAACAATGTGATTCCAAAAGTGCATTTATATGTTTTGATCAATTAAGTGTGTTCAACCAGTCTTCCTCAGATTTAAAATGAAAGAATTAACAAAAAGTCTGGCATCATGTTCTCTAAGATTATAGTCTTTTATCAAAGATTAGCAGTCTGTGTTCCATTATCAAACACTCTGGAGTTCTCCCAATCTGTTGCCTTTGGAAAGAAGAATGACAAAATTCAAATTTCAAATGCAGCCAGAGAATGAATAAAGAGTGGAGATGATTCAGCCTAGAGAAAATATGACTGTTGGAGAATTACTGTAAAACAAGCCTCTCTGTTGAAGCTGTCAACACAAACACCCAGCACAGCTCAGAAAGGTCGTGTATTAATCTGCTCTCATGCGTTTATGAAGAAATACCTGAGACTGGATAATTTATAAAGAAAAAGAGGTTTAATCGACTCACAGTTCTGCAAGGCTGGGTGCTCAGGAAACTTACAATTACGGCAGCAGGCACCTCTTCACAGTGCAGCAGGAGAAAGAATCAGTGCTGAGCAAAGGGGGAAGCCTTTTGTAAAACCATCAGATCTGTGAGAACTCACTCACTTTCATGAGAACAGTATGGGGAAACTTCCCCCATGATTCAGTTATCTCCACTTGGTCCCACCCTTGACAAGTGGGGATTATCACTATTCCAGGTGAGATTTGCTTTGGACACAGAGCCAAACCAGGTCAGGCTGGCGAGAGAAGACTGAATAAATATGGATTTCTTAATGTTTTGATTGGTCATAAAAAAGGAAGAAGACTACCTTTGTAAAGGTGAAAGAAGCTTCTTACACATTAAAATATATCATACTCGTTTAACTTTTATCTGTAAATTGAGATAGGAAATGGCATGAATAAATGGCAGCTTTTGAACAACTCCTGGTCTTTATATTATAGAATGAATCTAGATTAGAAGAGTACATAGATATGTCTCAGAAGGGTACTATATTAACCTAAAAAATCCTTTACTTGGTGTGCAGTTCTATTTACCGAGGCAGGTGGATCATGAAGTCAAGAGATCAAAACCATCCTTGTCAACATGGTGAAACCCAGTCTCTACTAAAAACACAAAGTAGCTGCGCATGGTGGTGCATTCCTGTAGTCCTAGCTGCTCAGGAGGCTGAGGCAGGAGAATTGCTTGAACCCAGGAGGCAGAGGTTGCGGTGAGCCGAGATTGCACCATTGCACTCCAGCCTGGGTAACAAGAGGGAAACTTGGTCTCAAAAAAAAAAAATTGTGAATTGTTTTTAAATGTTTGTGTTTTCTAAACATTAAGCCCATGGAAACAAAAACACCAGGATAATTCCGTAATAAAGTATAAAAACTACTATTTTGTCATACTTCAGCTAAAGAAGATTATACAGTAACATGAGCAGTGATGACTGGGAATAGCCTGCTATTGATCATGAAGAACCCGGTTAGTGGTTTTTGTCTTTAACAAACAATGTTTGAAAGATATAAATAAGTCTAAGCTTTGAGATGTGTTTATTGTAGTAAAGATATGTGCTTTTGAGAAATTCCTAAAACAGAAATTTTAATCAAAGAGTCCAGTAGATCTATTAACTTTTGTGCACAGGGATCTGCCGATTTGATGTTTAAAAGCAACATGTTCCTTGCTATCAGTCAAATGGTTCTGTTATTCCAAAATTCATATGTTGAAGCTGTAAGCCCCCAGTGTGATAGCAGTTGGAGATGGGCCTTTGGAAGGTAATCAGGGCTCGATGAGGTCATGGGGATGAGTGCCTCATGACGGGATTAGTGTGTTGATAGGAAAAGCCAGCAGAGAGCTCACTATCTTCTCAGTGCACATGTGCTGAAAAAAAAGTTATCTGAGGGGGAGGCAAGAGGGACCATCTATTAACTAGGAAGTGAGACCTAACCAAAACCAAAGCATCCTGGTGCCCTGACTTCCACAAACTGCAAGAAATAAACGTCCATTGTTTAAACCACTCAGTCTGTGTATTTTGTCATGGCAGCCCCTAACAAAACTTCTGAATATGCTCCCATATTATGATCTATGTCCTGCATTCCAAAAAGTAGAATACATTTGAGAAGCTAAATTTGGATGAGTTATTTATTGTACTAAATCAACTATTTACTTATAGCCTTAGTTTTCCCCCAAAAGGTTTGAGGTGACAAGGGCAACACAAGCTGTTGTTATAGTTTGCAGATGTTCATCAGTGCACAGTGACCTCCAACAACAGTACATCCAAGAACTTCCACACAGAGTGAGTGTCACAATAGACTTTTCCTACACCACAGTTTTTTTAAGTTGGTTTTATATGCATCAATAATGTGTCCTTTCTTGTTCTTGAGGAGGCTCTGGTACCTAGAAGCAGGACGACATTTAGGAAATGGAAGCTCTTCCATAGGGCTCATGACGTTTGGAGGCCAGGAAGGATGAGAATTAGTGGCAGTAGCCTTCACTGCAAACTTGCTTGGTGTTGGTTTTGTTGTTCTTCCCGGCACACACTATAATAACCCCTTCTTTTGATGAAAGAAGAGAGGAAAATTTCACTGACTTTTGATGTTGAACATAAAACCAAATTATAAACATTAAGATTTTAGCTATAATCAGACCACCACAAATGTCAAATGAATATCTCTGCCACCATTATTTGTGGAAAATTTCCATTTTATATATGTATTTGAGGATATGCATATTTTCTCAAGAAATTGTCTGTCACGTATTTCAGAGTGTGTCTATATTTGCATTTTTCTTATCAATGCCCTTTGGAAAAAGTTTGTGAATTTTTACCAAAGGTATTTATGTTATTGTGCATTTGAATAGGTTTACTTTCCCAGTACTTTCATTGTTTCTGCTTTTTTTTTTCTTTTTGAATGGAATTATTTTTCTACTATATGTTTAATTTACTGTTGCTGAAAGTTTCTACCACTTTAAAATACAGTTCTGGTCTATTAAACCCAGCCAATTTTAATTAACGAATTTTCTTGAATTTTTAATGTAGACAATCATATCATTTAATGGTGATTTTTCTCATTTTATCCCAAACTTTTTGTTTACTTTTGATGCATCATTCTGTTGGCTAAGTTGTCTGGTATAATTGGTATAATTTTGAATGTTGGTATTATTTTTAGACATTCTTTTTTTTTTCTATCAAAGAATGCATCTTTTTTTTTTTTTTTTCGGCTAACACCATTGTCAGGTTAATGACTATTATGCCCAGTTCTAGTCAACTGCTTTATAGTGAATATTTAAATTTTGTGAAACATCTTTGCGTATATCAAGATGGTCACTTTTTAAAGCTATTGAGGGCATAAATTGTATTATTCAATTTTCTAGAATGAAATAACCTTGTGCATCTAGGCTATCACTACTTGGTTAGGGTAGTTTTATGATTTTTATTGTTCCATTATTCCTTGACCCATACAATATTAAACCATAATTTGGTGTTGATTGTTTCCAAATATTTGGGGATTTTGAGTGTTTAATTTGTTTATTATCAGGTTATACATGCACTACATAATGTTTTACAAGCACAGAAAGAAATACTATGAAAATTTGTCTTCCTTCCTGCTGCTCAATTAGCTACATCTTTAGATGCATCCACTATTCTTGGGTGTCCTCCCAGATGTTTCCTATGCACTCCAAGCACCATGTATGTATTCTTTTCTTCATACAAATAAGACATAATAGATCATTTAATTTTCAATTTAATAGTACATCTGGAAATGTTATATTCTACATAAAACTGTAAAGAATTTCATTGTACGGACATAGCATAATTTATTTAATTTGCTCAATATTTTAAGCACATATGCAGTTTTATTACAACATGTGATGGCTATAATTAATGTCCTTAGGTATACAATATTTTACAAATATATTTACAAATATATTTATCCTATACATTTTTACAAATAAATACATTTGTTTGTAAAAATGTGTAGGATAAATATAAAACATATATTTACAAATATATGTAGGATAAATTTCTGGGAAAATGAATTACTGAGTCCCAAAGTATGTCCCTTTATATACTGGTAGTGTTTGACAAATTACTTTTCATAGCAGTTTTAAAATGGTGTATTCTCACCAGCAATATATGTTTTTAAAAACTCTTTGTATTTTCCTTTCTATAAATTACACTTTGTTCCTTTTGGTGGTGATTATTTTCCTTTTAATTTACAAGAGTATTTATGTATTAAGAAAAATTTGCTATTGTCTGTAGTGTGAATTGCAAATATTTTGCTAATTTAATAAGTCTTTGTGTAAAAATTTTATATAAAGAATCTTAAAATGTATGTGTATTAAAATGTATCAGTGTTTTGTCTTCTGTATTTTGTCTGCTACTTAGAAATGCGATCCCCACTATAAACTTACAAAACAAAATCCACCTCTCATGCTTTCTTACAATTTTCCAATTGTTTCAAGTTTCAGTTATTGATCCATTAGGATTTATTTTAACAAGGACATACAATAAAATTTCAAATTATTATTTTTTCTTCAGATGACTGCCCAGTTTTCCAACTTGTTGTATAATGCATGTTTTCCATTGATTTTATGTCATCTTTTTTACATTCTGCATATTCCTCTCTCTTTCAACTCTTCAAACCCTCTACCTAATGAACAACTCTTGCTTCCATGATCCTAGTTTTTCAAAAACAGCATCTCTTGAATCTCTTCTAAGAAAAAAATTATCCCAGCCCTCTAGACATAAATCCCTTCTTATCTCTTGTGTTATGGGCAAACATCTTTAATTCTTTTCTCATCAATCTATAGAAAAACAAGTCATGATTAATTGCTCTATCTAACTGTTCTGTCACAGATGGAGTAGACATAGTGAGAAACATAAGTGTAATAGGTACACTTGAAAATACTTGTTCCTTGTGAAAAATATTATCTTGTCAATCATTGGAGTTGCAATTTGTTGTAAAGTAAGATAGCTGGAATTGTATTATTATATTTAATCAAATATAATTGTGTGACCCTGCCATTCTCTGATTAAGTCGAGCTGTAATTTTAATCCTATGAACCGCTGTATGTGACTTAAGAGGTTGACAAAGACAATTCAATGGAATTGGTAGATGAGTAGGTAACAAATTTAGTTTGGATGTTTGTCCCCACCCAAGCCTTCTGTTGAAATGTGATCCCCAATGTTACAGGTGGGGCCTGGTGAGAGGTGGTGTTGGAGTCATGGGGGAAGATCCTTCATGACTTGGTGCTGTCCTCACCATAGTGAGTGAGTTTTCTGGAGATCTGGTCACTTAACAGTATGTAGCACTTCCCCTCCTCTTTGTTCTTACTCTACCATGTAATTGCCGGCTCCCACTTCAACTTCTGCCACGACTAAAAGGGGTCCTGGGATCACCCCAGAAGCCAAGAAGATGCCAGCACCATGCTTCCTGTACAGCCTGTAGAAACATAAGCCAGTTAAAACTCTTTCTTTATAATTTACCCAGTCTCAAGAATTCCTTTATAGCCGTACAAGAATGGTCTAATATAGTACCCAATAGCCATTTCTGCTTCAATTAGATCAGCTAGAGATACATCTATTCATTGAGGTTTTTAAAAAATCTATAAAATGAGCCAGGTGCCATGGCTCACGCCTATAATCCCAGCACTTTGGGAGGCTGAGGTGGGCAGATCATGAGATCAAGAGAACGAGACCATCCTGGCCAACATGGTGAAACCCCGTCTCTACTAAAAATACAAAATTTAGCTGGGTGTGGTGGCACACACCTGTAATCTCAGCTACTCAGGAGGCTGAGGTGGAAGAATTGTTTGAACCCAGGAGGCGGAGGTTGCAGTGAGCCAAGATTGTGCCATTGCACTCCAGCCTGGTGACAGACCACGACTCTATCTCAAATATATGTGTGTGTGTGTGTGTGTGTGTGTGTGTGTGTGTGTGTGTGTGTGTATGTATATAAAATGATACTTGAAAGAACTTTCTGGTGCTAAAATACATTAAAAGATACTAAAGTGAATGGTATTTTTTTCTTTGAAGGCTACAATTCTGATATATCTTTAAATACTTAAGATATTTATTATGTTTTAACTCCATTGAGAAGTTATCTGTGATAACCTCAAGATTAGTTATATGATCTTTTCTACACATCTCATACTGTTTGGTGTAAACCTCTATATTAGCCAGCGTTCGCCAGATAAACAGAGCTAATAAGATGTCTGTCTCTCTATCTATATATTCATTTATCCATCTATATTTCCAGGGAAATGTAATATAAAGAAATGGCTCTCGTGATTATAGAGGTTGGTAAGTCCCAATATTTTCAGAGTAAGTCAGTAAGCTGGAGATCCAGGAAACTCTTGATGTTGTTACATTTCAAAGGCCAGTGGGCTTGAGACCCAGGAAGAGCCAGTGTTTCAGTTGGAGTCCAAATGCTGGAAAAAAGCCAACCTAGTTCAAAGCCAGTTGGGCAGAAGAATTTCCTCTTATATGAAGGATAGTTAGCTTTTTGTTCTATTCAGACCTCTACCTGATTGAATGATCTCTTCCCAGATAAAAAAGAACAAGTTGCTTTACTCAAGTCTACTGATAGAAATGTTATCTCATCCAGAAACGTCCTCACAAACAGACTAGTAAAAATGTTTGACCAAATATCTGGACACCTTTTGGTTCAGGCAAGTTGACAGATAAAATTAATCATGACAACTTTCAATAGTGAATTTATCACAGTTTGCTGCTAGAACACCTAGAACTCCGTAAAGGCAAAGGGGAAGACATTGGGTCTATGAGTCCTTAATGGGAAGCACTGTGTTTGGTCTATAATGAGCATTAAGGAATGCAGAATAAACTATCCATTAACATTGAAAAAACTATACATGACAAGTTAATGATAAACATTTTGGTGAAAATGTGTATTTTCTTTAATAGAAAATTTTAAAGAATTCTCCTAAGGGAAAATATATTAGATGATGTTTTTAATTAATTAATCATATTTTTAAAAATATATAATTTGGCTGACTTCCCTATTTCAGTTAGTCTTTGATCTCTAAAATAATGAAGTTATTCAACTATAACTCAAGTAACAAAGTGTCCAGACATACTTGCAAAATCCCTGTAAGAGAAATGAAACTATGAATATTTATGTACTTCCATTAAAATGTGTTTAATTCAAATATTAAAAAGCTGAATTTATAAGAATTTTAGTGCTTTTGATATCTGCTGATTTATCTTTTAGTAACTTTCATAATTAATGTATTTTATTTTTTTTATTTTTTTGCCAGACATAAGCTCCACAGGTGAAGTAGCATGCAGATAAAGAGTATGCCCTTTTTTTCAGGGTCTGACATGAATAATCTTTGGGTACCAAAAGAATAATTATAAAATTAAGAGGATTCTTAGTCTTCAAATTTGTTCAATGTTGTCTCATCCATCCCATTTTTTTTCTGTACTGTAAGACTTAAGTCAGTAATGTTAATAACTAAAAACTTAAAAAGTAATGTCTATGCTCAAACAACCTGTAGTATTACCCCTAAAACAATGAGAGAATGACAAGTTAACTAATATGGATCCTTTAAATTGTGTGAATGTGTGCTGTAAAACTAAAGTTATAATTTTTTCTTAGATTTAACACAGAGCTACCTCCTTGACTATAAACTTTTGTTGCTATGTTGGGAAATTAGTTTGGCCTTAAATTTTCTTCTGTGAATAATAAAACTTTCCTTGGAGACTGGATTCATAGGCAAATTCTCTTTAGGAAAACATACTTGTATTTGACACATCTATAAAACCATCACTCTTTGGGACTACTGGCTTCTGACCTCTGAATCCTAATAATTATCCTAAGACCACAAATGTACCACACACTGTCCAGAAGAGCCATTCATTGGCTCCCTGTCTCATTGCTGGTAGAAGCTGTGTTTCTCATATCCTGTTTATAGGTCTCTAGGCTATGGTCTTCCTACTCAGTTATCTCAAGCTACAGCTGCTCCTAGTTGGTGCCTGCAACCACGGTTTTAACAGACTTCATTTTCTATGGGAGACTCATGCCTGAACTCAACTTTCCACATCTAAGTAGTGTCCACATACAGGTATTGACGTAATGTGTATTCCTTTTATCCTTTATGTTTTATAAGAGGAGAAAGGTACCAAAACACTTAGGGGATAATAATGAACTAGATTGAATACATTTGTATTGTATGTTATCTAAGAAAGAGGCTTTCAGTTTTTATACAGTGTGTATAAGCTAATAAGTAAAAAGGAAACAGTTGAAACAAGATCCCTAACATTAATGGTTCATAGGGAATAATAAGAAGAAAATGAGAAACGTTTGTGGAAAAATGCTATCACATAACTTGACCTAAACTGTTATATTAACTATTTTGGTACACTTCGTTATTTCTGTCTTTTTGCCAAATACTCAGCATAAAAACCTATTGATTAAGCAAATTATTTGTTAGATTATGGCAGTAAGAACAAAAACAACCTTGACACAGTCTCAATGGAGTCTCTAAGTAGTGATATTATAGAATTATATAGATGCCAAGGAGCCAAGACTGTAGTTTTTTTTTTTTTTT
>NW_016107329.1:2279734-2301534 GCF_001604975.1 Cebus imitator
CTCAAGGACCTAGAAATAGAAATTCCATTTGACCCAGCAATCCCATTACTGGGTATATATCCAAAGGATTATAAATCGTTCTACTATACAGACATGTGCACACGAATGTTCATTGCAGCACTGTTTACAATAGCAAAGACGTGGAACCAACCCAAATGCCCATCGATGATAGACTGGACAGGGAAAATGTGGCACATATACACCATGGAATATTATGCAGCCATCAAAAATGATGAGTTCGTGTCCTTTGTAGGGACTTGGATGAACCTGGAAACCATCATTCTCAGCAAACTGACACAAGAACATAAACACCGTATGTTCTCACTCATAAGCGGGTGTTGAACAATGAGAACACATGGACACAGGGAGGGGAGCATCACACACTGGGTTCTGTGGGGGGGAAATAGAGGAGGGACAGTGGGAGGTGGAGAGTTGGGGAGAGATAGCATGGGGAGAAATGCCAGATATAGGTGAAGGGGAGGAAGGCAGCAAAGCACCCTGCCATGGGTATACCTATGCAACAATCTTGCATATTCTTCACATGTACCCCAAAACCTAAAATGCAATTAAAAAAAAAGTATATAGATGCTTTAGAACCTGGGATATGTGATTTAAAGGTGGATATTTCAAGGTGTGGAGCTAGTTGGAATTGGGAAAAGTTTATATAATAAAATACCTTTGTGTTTGCAGGCACAGCAAAGAAGTGAGAATCTTGAAGAAGCCCTAATGAGCAAATCTGGTTTAATAGGCAAGTGGTTTAGTTGGTTCATATTCTTATCTTCCAGGAGCAAGTAATTCCAGGACCAATAACATAAACTCTTTTTCCTTGATCTTGGTAAAAGTATTTTACTAGTTTGGTTCTAGTGTTGTTTAATACAGGGACAGGAATTAAGTTGGTTTAAGCTCTTGGTCTTAAACTGACCCATTATAGCATCCTATAAGGTTTTAGAGAGCTATGTAAAAAAAACTAAGGACTTTTTTTCCTCAGCTATCTACCATTACACACATTTTCACCAAAACACAAATTCACAGATGCAAGATTCTGCCATAGTCAACATTTACTATACAGCTCCTAGTTTGAGAGGAATCATGATTGAACTCTGGTATCCCACTGGAGGTTGGCTTTTCCAGTGGTTTCTGGAGCACATTGGTTAAATAATTGTGTGACCCCAACGAGTTGTACTGTGTTTACTCTGAAAACCTTTCAGGGAAAATTTTTAACTACATTAGTTGTATTTTCAGTTTTAACAAAATAAAGAGGTCCAGAAATATCAGATTATTAGGATTCTTTTACAGTCGATCCTTGACAAGTGGTAGAAAAATATATCTATGTCTATCTTAACTTCAGGCTATTTACAAAGTAAAAATTGTTACCTTAATAAGATTCTTCATTATGACTTAGCCTAAAGTCATTATAGAAAGGCTCAAGAAAAGTTCATGTCTTTGTTTTTGTCTAAAATTTAACTTAAGGAACATTTTTCTCATTGGCATATTCCTGAAGAATCAACAATATGCCTGCCATAAAATATTAATTCCTTGCATGTCTAAAGAAATTTTGGATACTACAGTAAACTATCATCAAACCTCAAATACTTGGTATACAAAGAAAACCTCTTTATAAAGACTTCTCTTTATACACACCTCTCTGTGGCAGATGGGTAGCAAATTTTAAAGATTGAGTGCAGAAGTTTCAAGGTCATTCCACTAGGACAGGAGAGTTGAAAGTGGAACCGGTCCTCTAACAATTAGTGTAGTGTTTTTTCAACTCTGCCATTCTGCTTCAAATACAGGAATATGACTTCAAGACCTGGGCATAATGAGGTCAAACATTTTCTCTGTTTAAAAATGTAATTATCTTAATACCTGGGATGCCTTCCTAGACACTCTGAGCAAGGCTGGATATGAAGAAAATTAATTAAATTTCTTGCTAGTCACCAAAGCTGTCCTCAGCTACAGTCTTGTGGGATGGGAAGGTGAAAAGAGATTTGGCCTGAGGCCCTTAAGGTTGTGTTTTGAAATGTAGGCCCTCTCCAGAAGAAAGTCCTTGCTTCGGAGCATTTCAAATGTGGCAAATAATTAATTTAAAAATGTTCAATATATCGTGGATCTATATCTTTATAAAACACAATAAAAATAAACGACTAGAGAAAGTGAAAAAAGTACATAAAAAACCCAAACCAAGCTTTCTTTATTATAACATGCAACCTACTCAAAATTATTGAAGTTTCTTTACAAGTTTCAAACTATGGGTTCTCAGTTTCTGTATTTATCTTGCCATAGATCTAAACAGTTCACAGAATAGCACTGGTCCTTCGGTCACACCCTGGGTAGTGCGGATTTAAGTAATGATCAGATTGAGGACTTACAGGCTGATGTATTTAAGGAGTGTGAAGAAGCTTTTCACAAAGCTCAGAATTAGATGGGAAAAAGAAAACAACCCCTCTTGACCATGCCTAGTAGTTGACAAGTCTCCTTACATCAATGCTCTCTCGTTCCTCTTGGAATCTTACTCCTGAATTTCTTAGGGTATTTATTATTATTATTATTATTACTATTATTATTATTATTTTGAGACAGGATCTCCCTCTGTTGCCCAGGCTGGAGTGCAGTGACGCCATCTCAGCTCTGGGCAATCTCTGTCTCCTTGGCTCAAAAGATTCTCCTACCTCAGCCCCTCAAGTAACTGGGACCACAGGTGCATGCCACCAGACCTGGCTAATTTTTGTATTTTGTGTAGAGATGGGGTTTTGCCATGTTGCCCAGGCTGGTCTCAAATTCCTGAGCTCAAGTGATCTGTCTGCCTTAACCTCCCAAAGTGATGGGATTGCAGGAATGAGCCATTGCACCCGGCTATATTTTATTTTAAGTTGGTGGTGGTTTATGCATGTTTTATTTCTGTCTCTAAAATGTAATTTCTTTTAAAAGAAGTTCTGTGTCTAAATCACATATACAGTCTTCGCTGCTCAGTTCAGCTTGCCTATAAGTGATCAACAAATATTTTGTGACTCAATGAATGCACTCTTTGTCATAAATATAACAAAGTAATATAAAGGACATTATAGTCTAAGTTCAGTTAGTGGTAATCAAATACAGTCATCTTATTCTTAATTTGTAAAAGGCTCAAAGCCTGCTAGAGATAAAATAATCAGAAGTACTCTTGTATTATAACTTGAATTGTGTCCGCTAAAATAATATGCTGAATTCTTAACCCTGAGTACATGGGAGGTGACCCTACTTGGAAACAGAATCTTTGCAGATAGTATTAAGAGAAGATGAGATTATTAAGGTGGGCCCCAATCCAATATGTCTGATTTTGTACTAAGAGAAGGGAGAGGCACAGAAGGAAAAGAGCCATGAGAAGTCAGAGGCAGAGATCAAAATTATGCTGCCACCAGCCAAGGAATGCCGAGGGCTACCAGCAACTCTACCAGGCAAGAAAATTCTCCTGAAAACAAGCCTCTGAGGGAGCATGGCACTGCTAACACCTTGATTTTGGACTTCTAGGTCTCTAAGACCATGAGGGAATATATTTTTGCTGTTTTAAGCTACTCACGTTGTGGTACTTTGCTAAGACATCCCTAGAGAACTATGCATCAAGGAAATCTGAAAAAAAAAAAAATTAAAATGGTGAGTTTCAATTTAATTTTTGGAACTTCGATAAAACGGGGTAACAGACTAAAGACCTCAGGCATTCAGCCCTTGGGTGGATGCTGTAGCCCAGTGGTTCAGATTCTGTGCCTAAAAAGAAGATGAAGCCTTGTCACCAGATGCTAGAATGGTCCAGCAACAAAAGTCAAACAAACTTCCTCAGACCCAGAGAGGAAAATACCAGGCACATGATTGTCTTGTCTCTTACAGTCTGGAACGATAGTCTTCTTTACCTATACAAGACAGAGAGACATGATACTCACAATTAGCAATTCCTGTGTCTCAGTGTGTCTCATGCTATTTGCTATTGTAATTCTTTTTTTCTCAACATCACTAGTTATTTCCTAGAAGAATGGCAACACACTTTTAAAGAACTATCTAATTGCCAAGTTTTTCCACTCCAACTGCAATTTCTCACCACTGATTTATTGTTCAAGCTATTCTAAAGAAAATAAGAAAACTGTTATTTTACAGAATTTCAATTAAAGTGGTTATCAAGATAACACTGAGATATGAAATCGCTTTCAAAGAGTATGTATTAATTTGTATAGTTTAAAAGCTCAGGTATGTATTGGCAGTAATACATTAAGTACAGAAAGGTAAACAAATATCAAGTATATACAATTTTTAAAAATCAGTGGTATTGCCCATTGAGTACAATATGGCATAGAAAATGCATGGGTTCAAATATATGAAGTTGGTAGTAAATGAATGTTAATTCTCAATTCTATTCTAGATTTATTTAACCATAACTTGTTAAAAAAATCCTTTAATCCATAATAAAAACTGGAAAAAAAAATAAGAAAAATTGAAGTGGAAACAAGAATGGATTGAGATGAATGAGCAGTTTTAAAACAAAATGATAAACTCCCCAAGCCACCATGGCACGTGTACAACTACGTAACAAACCTGTACAGTCTGCACATGTACCCCAGAACTTAAAGTATTTTTAAAAAGTGATAAAATAAAAGCAATCTATTAAAATATCAACTGTCCTTAAAAGTGAAAAGGGGACCTTAAAGTTGAACTCAAGAGCATAAGGTTCAGATGCTATTATACCTGTAAAAGAAAAAGCAGTTATCTGCAATAGTTTTAAAGGTCAAAGATATATTCAGAAATAGGTCAGCAAGAACGAGTAGCAAGATGCCACACCGGCCCTGAGAGAGGTGACTCAGCACCTCAGCTGCCCTGCAGGCCGTCTCTGATGACTGATAAGAGCTGTGCAACACTGGCTGTGAACAGGTCAGGAATGTGGTCGTTGAAGGTGCCATCAACATTTGCAGCAACGCTTGATGTATGTGTAAGGCGACAGTAGAAGAGAATGCCTGAGCAGTTGATTCTAGGAATATTTGCTAGTCTCCAAAAGTCAAGTGAATCTAATAACAAATTGAATTGTTAAATACAGATGCTCTTCTGGAAGAAGACTTAAAAGACAAACATAAGCTTTTAGACATGTGATTTCTCACCCTTCGTTAGAAGGGTATTCTAATTAGAAAAATAAGGAAGTCTAGCATTTCAATAACGCTAAAAATCTGAACAAACTCAAAGCAAAAGAAAGAATGGTAACTAAAAAAAGGCACAGACAACATGGAGACGTTGACCTATCTGGTATTTTCTATATGGAAGACAGCCCTCTAAATGTGTTCTACCAACAATTTGTCAATCCATTTCATCTTCGACATTCCGGTGAGGTAGGTTTCACTTCAGATATGAAGAAAGAAAAACTCAGAGGAGTTAACTTACTTGTCCAGGGTCACACAGCTAGCAAAGGCTGGGGATTCGCTATCCAGGAAGCCTGTCTCAAGTTCAGTGGCCACTTCTTGTGATAAAATAATACTGACAATCTGACAGTTGCACGATTTCAGTGTTGTATGTTTTCTGAGCTGCCATTGTTTTATATATAGTCTTTCACCTCAATACTCACAGCAAACTTTTTTCTAGCTATCTGCAGTTTCACTCAGAGACACATGGAAAGGTGGAAATACAACGTGTCCTAATAGGTTATTAAACAAATTGAGAACTAGGAAACACTATTAACAGACAAAATAATCAATCCTTTATCTCATTGTGCTTTACAGAAGTTTTGTTTTGTTTTTCTACCTATGGCAAAGCACAACAATACCACTAATTAACTTCCTACTGTGACAATGTTTATTTAAAAAGCAAATTGGCGTTAGGCTTCTCTCAATATTAGAGTCATTATTTTGATCACAGACAGCTTTTTTCCACTCATTAGCTTGTGCATATTCTTTTAAAAAGGAAAGAGAAGTCCTATACATACAGAAATATTGATTGTGAAGATAATTTCTACTACTAGACAGGGCGGCTGTATTTTCTTGATGAAATAGAGGCAAATGTGAGTTAATGGGTGAGATTCGAAGGAGCAACAAATGTCATTGGCATTTTTTAAACACAAGAAGTGTACCTATTAACCTCAATGAAGCTAATTAATATTTGTATAAAACATGGAAGATTTTGAATATGGTTGAAAATCATATTAAGATATGCACAATACATTAAGTTCTGAGTATGACATTTATAAAAGGAATTCGTCATTTTTAGATATTAAAATTAAAAATTAATTGAGATTGAAAATTAGCCCAGTTGGCTGAAGCTAAATATAGTAGGTTGATCATATATGCTTATCACTATGGGTTTTTCATTTGTTTTGTTTGTTTGAGACATGATTTCAGTCTGTGGCCCAGGCTGGAGTGCAGTGGTGCAATCTTGGCTCACTGCAACCTCCACCTCCCAGGTTCAAACGATTCTTGTGCCTCAGCCTCCCTAGTAGTTGGGATTACAGGTATGAGTCACCATACTCAGCTAATTTTTTCATGTGTATTTTTAGTAGAGACAGGCTTTCGCCATGTTAGCCAGGCTGGCCTCAAACTCCTGACCTCAAATGATCCTCCTGCCTCGGCCTCCCAAAGTGCCAATGTGTTTTTTTGATAGTTAACTAGGATTGCCATTGCTACTGGACTTTTCCATTGGGCAGAGCTGGTAATTTTATTTTTAATAGACATAATATTTTAGATATTTCTAACTCGAAAGTGTTGAATTTTTACTTGACTATTGTGAGTCTATATTTGTATCTTTTTCTTCTAAAAATCTAACAATACAATTTTAATTTGCTCTATCATATAGTTATCCATATATTTATAATCATCGATTTACTTATCTATATAGCATAATTTCAAGATAAAATATTAATAACGAAAGAGCTTATAATTTCTTTGCATTCATTGTTGTTCTTGAAACTATCTCACTAGGGACATATGGTTTATTTACTGTGTTTTAAAATTAGTTAGTTTGATTGGGCCACCAATGCCAGGAAGAGTTAGACTCAATTTGTTTATTTATGTTATTTTTTATTTTTATTTACTATTATTATTATTTGTGTGGGAATGTTGTAGCTGTATATATTTATGGGGTACAAGAGATATTTTGATATAGGCATGCAATGTGAAATAAGTACATAATAGAGAATGGGGTATCTGTCCCCAAGCATATATCCTTTGAGTTACAGACAATCTAATTACACTCTTTAATTTAGTATAAAGAAAATGTGCATGTACATACCATGGAGTACTATTCAGCCATAAGAAAGAATGGGATCAAGTCATCTGCAACAACATGAATGGAACTGGAGATCATTATGTTAAGTGAAATAAGTCAGCCACAGAGAGACCAGTATCACATGTCCTCATTTGTGGAATATAAAAATAAAAACAACTGAACTAACAGACATAGAAAGTAGAAGAATGCTTTTTCCAGAGGCTGGAAAAGATAGTGCAGGACTT
Source organism: Cebus imitator (assembly GCF_001604975.1). Taxonomy (NCBI): domain Eukaryota; kingdom Metazoa; phylum Chordata; class Mammalia; order Primates; family Cebidae; genus Cebus; species Cebus imitator. Next base: position 2,287,183 of record NW_016107329.1, read on the forward strand.
GTTTTTGGGGGCGGGGGAGGGGACGGCGGGGTTAGGGGGATGGTTAATAAGCTAAATTTAGGGCAAGCCATTTTTTAGTTCCTATTACAATCTTTGGTTATTGAACAGAAATGTTAAGACCTGATCAATCAAGTTTTAATTTAATCTAATATAATTTCAGGAAAGCTTATAACTGTACTGTTAAGTATATATTTCTTTGAATAATGAAATGTAATGATTTTTTTTCCCTGTAATGCATTTTCATTTGGAGTAGCTCCTCTACAGCAGAGATGAAATGTAAAATGGCAGCCATGGGCAGCTCCTAGTGCCTCTGAATATCTCTTGGCTCTGTCTCTTTCCTCTTATTTCTTCTCTTTCCCCAACAGTGACTTTCTATATGCACATATGATTCAAATACCTCACTTTTATCTAGAGTTGGGAGGAGAAAGACGTTACAAGGGTCAGCCTGATCACACTGTTTCCATGGACAAACCCAAGCACCCCTGAACCCTGCCCAATCACTTAAGCACATCCACAAAATGGAAGCCTTTTAGGAATACCTACATCCCAGTGCAATGATGATGCACTGGTTTGTCTTTATTAGTAAAATTTTTGAAGTCCTACAGTTTGCTTTGGCAGTTTAGCTAAAAATAATACCTGTATAAATGTCTTCAGTGCTGACAGAACCTTGCATCTTAAACCTTGGACCTTTGAAGAAGAAGAAGGAAAGGGAAAGGCCCTAGAAGAGGGCAGAGATAGAGCTCAGGTGAGCAGTCACTCTCTGCAGAGTTCCAGGTGGACGGCACAGGTAGGGGCTGGAATCCAGTGTCCTTCCCCAGACCACAGCGTTTTTTTCAAATGGCTTTTCCCTGGAGCGAGACCATTTTGTAAGTAGCACAAGAATGTTCTGTGTACTAATGGGATTGAAAGGGATGGAAGAACAGAGCAGAAGTAAAATACTGCAGGAGAAAGACTGGAGAAACTGAACTCAGGCAACCTGGGTTTAGTTCAACTCGTAACATTTCATCATTGCGTGGACTTGGTCAGGTGATTTACATTTTTCTTCTTTCTCTGCAGCCTGGGAGGTGAATGAATAAATAAAATGAGAAAAGAGTATATCAAAGCTATTCTGAAATATTGCTTGAGAAAGCAAAGAGAGAGAAAGGAGGGGAATGGGAGGGAAGGTAGGAGGGCAAAAAGAAGGGATGAGCTGCCAGGAGAAAGTAAATTTTATTAATTGTACTAGTACTTTTGGCATGCAAGAATTATCACCTTTATGTTAAACTTAAAATTGAAAGTTTAAATTCTGTTTGACCTTGCAGCTGGCCTGAGGTCCAATATCAGTTGCCTTTGTGGGTCCTGTGCTTCCTTTTATCACAGACGAGTATTAGCCTTAACCTCATAGACAGAAGGAGGGCTCTGTTTCCTGGTTTCTGATGGCAACAGCAGGCATTGGGTCTGGTGAAGACTCACAAATGCCTTCAATGCTGGGCTCCCCTGGACTGTTTCTTGCCAAGCCATGCAGGCCACGGAGGAATGTCACAAAACCTATCCAGGGTAAGGGCATTAGGAAAGAGTCCTCAGGACACTTCTGTCTAAAAGGTGGCTTTGAGGAGGGCTCAGAAAGAATTCGTGGTGAGTTTTCAGTGCAAAGTGAAAGCAAGTTTACTAAGAAAGTAAAGGAATAAAAGAATGGCTACTGTATAGACAGAACAGCCCCGAGAGCTGCTGTTGCCCATTTTTATGGTTATTTCTTAATGAGATGCTAAATGACGGGTGGATTATTCATGTCTTCCCTTTTTAGATGATACAGGGTAGCTTCCTGACATTGCCAAGGCATTTGTAAACGGTCATGGTGCTGGTGAGAGTGTAGCAGTGAGGACGACCAGAGGTCATACTTGTCACCATTTTGATTTTGCATCTATAAAGAATCTAGATCCCTTTGCTCCCCTATCCATCTGGTGGCAATGCAGCTTATTTTATTCCTTCTCTATTGTAAACAAATGTGGCTAGATTATTAGTTGGTTCTAGACTTTCTGACAAAGAAGGAGTTTTTCTCTTTTTAGGAATTCTCCGTAGCAAGTCTAGAATTTCTCTATTTCTTTTTTTCTTTTTAAAATTGAAATATAATAAAACACTTCCAATCTCGCATCCACTTGCTGCTCTCCTGCAGAAAGGAAGGGAGAGCCCGAGTCCTGAAGCCCAAGGCCTACCTCTGATGACGGCGGGAACTGGGGAGGAGAGGCAGGACACTCACACACTCAGCTGACAAATGTGTACACACCAGGTGCTTGTCAAGCCCTAAAGTTACAGCACTGAAAAAATAGGCAAAAATTTTCTCTTCTTTTCTTAAAAGAAAATCCATATATATATATTACTATATTTTAGGTTCTGGAGTACCTATAAAGTACATGCAGGATTGTTGCATAGGTACATACATGGCAATGTGGTTTGCTGCCTCCATCCTCATCACGTATACCTGGCATTTCTCCCCATGTTATCCATCCCCAACTCCCTACACACCAATGTCCCTCCCCTAGTCCCCTCCACAGACCTCAGTGTGTGATGCTCCCCTCCCTGTGTCCATGTACTCTCATTGTTCAACATCCGCCTATGAGTGAGAACATGCGGTGATTGATTTTCTGTTCTTGTGTCAGTTTGCTGAGAATGATGGTTTCCAGACACAAACTCATCGTTTTTTATGGCTGCATAGTATTCCATGATGTATATGTGCCACATTTTCCCTGTCCAGTCTATCATCGATGGGAATTTGGGTTGCTTCCAAGTCTTTGCTACTGTAAACAGTGCTGCAGTGAACATATGTGTGCATGTGTACTTATAATAGAACGATTTATAATCCTTTGAGCATATACCCAGTAATGGGATTGCTGGGTCAAATGGAATTTCTATTTCTAGGTCCTTGAGGAATCGCCACACTGTCTTCCACAATGGTTGAACTAATTTAAACTCCCACCAACAGTGTAAAAGTGTTCCTATTTCTCCACATCCTCTCCAGCATGTGTTGCATGTGTTGTCTCCAGATTTTTTTAATGATTGCCATTCTAACTGGCGTGAGATGGTATCTCAATGTAGTTTTGATTTGCATTTCTCTAATGACCAGTGATGATGAGCATTTTTTCATATGTTTGCTGGCCTCATGTATGTCTTCTTTTGTAAAGTGTCTGTTCATATCCTTTGCCCACTTTTGAATGGGCTTGCTTGTTTTTTTCTTGTAAATCTGTTTTAGTTCTTTGTAAATTCTGGATATCAGCCCTTTGTTAGATGGGTTGACTGCAAAAATTTTTTCACATTCTGTTGGTTGCCGATTCACTCTAATGACTGTTTCTTTTGCCATGCAGAAGCTGTGGAGTTTGATTAGGTCCCATTTGTCTATTTTGGCTTTTGTTGCCAATGCTTTTGGTGTTTTAGTCATAAATTCCTTGCCTATGCCTATGTCCTTAATGGTTTTACCTAGATTTTCTTCTAGGGTTTTTATGGTGTTAGGTCTTATGTTTAAGTCTTTAATCCATTTGGAGTTAATTTTAGTGTAAGGTGTCAGGAAGGGGTCCAGTTTCTGTTTTCTGCACATGGCTAGCCAGTTTTCCCAACACCATTTATTAAACAGGGAATCCTTTCCCCGTTGCTTGTTTTTGTCAGGTTTGTGCTCATGGCTGTAATCCCAGCACTTTGGGAGGCCGAGGCGGGTGGATCACCTTAGGTCAGGAGTTCAAGACCAGCCTGACTAGTATGGTGAAACACCATCTCTAAAAAAANTTGTTTTTTTTCTTGTAAATCTGTTTTAGTTCTTTGTAGATTTTGGATATAAGTTCTTTGTCAGATGGGTAGATTGCAAAAATTTTTTCCCATTCTGTTGGTTGCCAGTTCACTCTAATGATTGTTTCTTTTGCTGTGCAGAAGCTCTGGAGTTTTATTAGATCCCATTTGTCTATTTTGACTTTTGTTGCCAATGCTTTTGGTATTTTAGTCATGAAGTCCTTGCTTATGCCTAAGTCCTGAATGGTTTTGCATAGGGTTTCTTCTGAGGTTTTTATGTTTAAGTCTTTAATCCATCTGGAGTTAATTTTAGTGTAAGGTGTCAGGAAGGGGTCCAGTTTCTGCTTTCTGCACATTGCTAGCCAGTTTTCCCAACACCATTTATTAAACAAGGACTCCTTTCCCCATTGCTTGTTTTTGTGAGGTTTGTCAAAGATCAGATGGTTGTAGATGTGTGGCCTTGCCTCTGCTCCATTGGTCTATAGCTCTGTTTTGGTACCAGTACCATGCTGTTTTGATTACTGTAGGCTTGTAGTGTAGTTTGAAGTCAGGTAGTGTGATGCCTCCCGCTTTGTTCTTTTTGCTTAGAATTGACTTGGCTATGTGGGCTCTCTTTTGGTTCCATATGAAGTTTCAGGTGTTTTTTTCCATTTCTGTGAAGAAGGTCATTGGTAGCATGTTGGGGATAGTGTTGAATCTATAAATTACTTTGGGCAGTATGGCCTTTTTCATGATATTGATTCTTCCTAACCATGAGCATGGAATGTTTCTCTATCTGTTTGTGTCCTCTTATTTCCTTGAGCAGTGGTTTGTAGTTCTCCTTGAAGAGGTCCTTTACATCCTTTGTTAGTTGTATTCCTAGGTATATTATTCTTGTTGTAGCAGTTGTGAGTGGAAGTTCATTCTTGATTTGGCTCTCTTTAAGTCTGTTATTGGTGTATAGGAATGCATGTGATTTTTGCGTATTGATTTTGTATCCTGAGACTTTGTTGAAGTTGCTAATCAGTTTAAGGAGATTTTGGGCTGAGATGATAGGGTCTTCTAAATATATAATCATGTTGTCTGCAAATAGAGACAATTTGACTTCCTGCTTTCCTAACTGAATACCCTTTATTTCTTTTTCTTTCCTGATTGCTCTGGCTTTATTGCATAGGAATGGTGAGAGAGGGCTTCCTTGTCCAGTGCCAGATTTTAAAGGGAATGCTTCTAGTTTTTTCTCATTCAGTATGATATTGGCTGTGGGCTTGTTGTAAATAGCATTTATTATTTTGAGATATATTCCATTGATACCTAGTTTATTGACAGTTTTTAGCATAAAGCGTGTTGAATTTTGTTGAAGGCCTCTGCATCTATTGAGATAATCATGTGGTTTTTGTCTTTGGTTCTGTTTATGTGGTGAATTACATTTATAGGCTTGTGTATGTTGAACCAGCCTTGCATCCCTGGGATGAAGCCTACTTAATCATGGTGGATAAGCTTTTTGATTTGCTGTTGCAATCGGTTTGCCAGTATTTTATTGAAGATTTTTGCATCTGTGTTCATCATGGATATTGGCCTGAAGTTTCTTTTCTTGTTGAGTCTCTGCCAGGTTTTGGTATCAGGATGATGTTGGTCTCGTGAAATGATTTGGGGAGGATTCCCTCTTTTTGGATTGTTTGGAATAGTTTCAGAAGAAATGGTACCAGCTCCTCTTTGTATGTCTGATAGAATTCGGCTGTGAACCCAACTGGACCTGGGCTTTTTTTGGTTGGGAAGCTATTAATTGCTGCCTGAACTTCAGCCCTTGTTATTGGTCTATTCAGGGTTTTGACTTCTTCCTGGTTTAAGCTTGGGAGGGTGTAAGTGTCCAGGAGTTTATCCATTTGTTCCAGGTTTACTGGTTTATGTGCATAGAGTTGTTTGTGGTAATCTCTGGTGGTGGTTTGTATTTCTGTGGAATCTATTGTGATATCCCCTTTATTGTTTTCTATTGCATCTATTTGATTATTCTCTCTTTTCTTTTTTATTAATCTTTCTAGTGGTCTATTTTGTTAATCTTTTCAAAAACCCAGCTCCTGGAATTTATTGATTTTTTGAAGGGTTTATTTTTGTGTCTCTATCTTTTTAAGTTCTGCTCTGATCTTAGTTATTTCTTGTCTTCTGCCAACTTTTGAGTTTTTTAAATCTTGCTCCTCTAGCTCTTTCAATTTTGATGATAGGGTGTCCATTTTAGATGCTTCCTCACTTCTCATGTGGGCATTTATTGCTATAAATTTTCCTCTAGACACGGCTTTAAATGTGTCTCAGAGATTCTGGTACATTCTTTCTTTCCTGTTGGTTTCAAAGAACATCTTTATTTCTGCCTTCATTTCATTGTTTATCCAGTCAACTTTCAAGAGCCATTTGTTCAGTTTCCATGAAGTTGTGTGGTTCTGAGTTAGGTTCTGAATTCTGAGTTCTAATTTGATTGCACTGTGATCTGAGAGACATAATTGGAAGTAAGTCACTCCTCAGAAAATATAAAAGAATGAAAATGGTTATGATTTCCTTTGTTTTGCATTTTCTGAGGAGTGATTTATTTCCAATTATGTCATCAATTTTAGAGTAGGTGTGATGTGGTGCTGATAAGAATGTGTATCCTGTGGATTTGGGGTGGAGAGTTCTGTAAATGTCTATTAGGTTTGCTTGGTCCAGGTCAGAGTTCATGTACTGGATAGCCTTGTTAATTTTCTGTCTTGTTGACCCGTCTAATATTGACAGTGGAGTGTTAAAGTCTCCCACTATTATTGTGTGGGAGTCTAAAAATTATCTTTTCATAGAAAGTACATTTTAGTGAGTGAGACAGTATTTAATTGAATAAATAAGAGTCTCAAGGAGGCCAAGCAGTGGGGAGGTGCTCAATCTCCCAGAGAAAAAGTAGGTTTTGTCATTGACTTTGTTTAGAATTGTGAGTGCATGGTGAAAATGAAAAGCAGATTTTAGCGAGTTTATTGCATCATTAATTTCTCTATGATTGCATCCTTTATTGCCTGTACCCAGGCAGGCCCACCCCACCTCCCTAATGTGGTATGCTGCTGACAGGTAGCAAGTGGTGATAAGCACTAGGAAAGATAAACAGAGTACGGGGAGGGGACAGATGGCAAGATGCTGGGAATACGGAGATTACAGCGATTTAATCCAAGGCAGTCAGATGTGAGCAAATAATTGAAGGGGTGCAGGAGGAGAAGAGAGTTTTCTGGTGTCCCTCAGCCATTTCTGATTTCTGCAGCAGATGCTTGTCTGCAAGGACAGGCTCACCTTGGCTAATGGCATCTCACGTCCAGCACTAATTGTGACTCAGACTTTCTGTGTCAGGGCCTTCTCCATCACAGCAGAAGCCTTTTTCCAGTCAGAGACAGAAGCCTCCAGTGACGGATTTAGGCAGACAGTTCTTGGAGCCCTTCTGAACCCTTCTAGGCAGGGCCTTGCAGAGAGAGGCCCCACTGCCTAGAGGGAAATCGGGCAATATGCCCTTGTTTAGGATTTTTCTCTGTGTAACCTTCCACTTCCTCACTTGCTTCTCTTTCAGGGGGAAGCCTCAGATAGGGAAGTAAGTCTTGTGGCTATCTGGCAGGGGAGTATTCCAGTCAGAGGGAAGAGAAGGGTACAGAAGGCCGCCTCTTATATACTAGGTACAGAAGGAGGCCAGTATTCTGGAAAGGTGTATTAACAAGGGAAGTAGTAAAGGGAATTCCTCAGAAGTAATAAGGGCCATGTTGTATAAGACACCTGCTGTATTCCTTTCAGAGAATTCTCAGGTCTGCAAAAACAAGCTCAGAGTAATTAGTAGTGGGAAGTAGTGTAAAACATTCACTTGCTAGTAAATCATGTGCCAGGAAAAGAAGTTATGGCATCAGTCTATCTGGGTTCAGAGAGGAAATCAAACTCTACCTGATATTCATACCTGAGTATTTTCTAAGCCCACCAGAAAAAAAACATTGCCACCTTTTCCTTTTTCAGTCACTTCAAAAAACGATGCTCCTATGCCTTCCTGTCTTGGCATTTCTTCTTTCCAAATTATGTTTATGCTTTTGTCTATTTCTACTGCAAAAAAAAAAAAGTCTTCCCATTTCTCTTATTGGCAGCATACAAATCCAGCGAAATGTACAACTTCCCCACCTGCCATTTGTTACAGCACGTGACTCGCCAAGACACACAGAGAGAAAGAGACTGAGACAGACTGAGCAAGCTTTCCTTTATCTTGGTGCACAAAGTAGTAAATATACATCACAAGGAAGAATACTGATGAATTTGTTTTATGGGGACCTTCAAATAGATACATTTATGCTCAAAGAAACAACTGTAAAGCTAAATTATTATAACAAGGATTTCTACTTTAGAGTCTCTAAAGCATTGTAAAGAATAAACTCACTAAAATTTGATATGCTTATAAAATGCACTATATAAAGTTATTTAGTAATCATTCATAGCTTCAGAACCCTTTTCAAAGATCTGATGTAGCACCTGTTACATATTTATGTTCAAATATAAAGCCTAATACTCTTAGTTTTGGAGTGGCTGTCTAGCAAATAATGTGAACCGTTTGGGTATAGATTTAAAACTCTGGAAAAGAAAGAAGCAAATGCATGGGACTGTTCATAATAAAGGAGATTTTAAATGCATTTTGAATAAATGAACAAAAGTGCTTACCAGCAACCCTTGCTATGTAGCCTCAGCTAAACCCTCACTTTTGTTCAGCTCGCCTGGTAGGCGTATATTTATTGTCTTACTATTGGTTTCTTCACAAAGCCCACCCTGAAATACTCCTCCACTTTTTAAAGAAGTACACTCAAACCCGTTTCATTTCTTTGGTCCTGCAGACTGTCTTCTGCTCTGCTATAGGTCAAGCGCATCTGCATTTAAACTCTCCCTGGATTTATGAATAGTATTAGTAAAGCTAAAATGTTTGAATTCTTGCTCTGAAATTGCAAGATGGTGCCACTTTCTAGTTTCTTTGTAGCACCTAATACCTAAGCTCTTGTATAGTAGTAGTATGTGACCGTATCTTATATTTTCATTAGATTTATTAAATAAGTAAATGTGCATTTAATGTTGAAAATTAGGAAGTTGTTTTATGTATATAAGACGGCAAATGCTTGTAGATATAGCAGATCTGGTATCACATATATACATATGATATCATGCACATAAAACAACTTCCTAATTTTCAATGTTAAATACACATTTACTTATTTAATAAATATGATATACATCATTTATGTGTTTATGTAGATATATATATATATATATATATATATCCTATCTATCTATCTATCTATCTGTCTATCATGAGATGAGATTTCCAGACTGGTCTTGAATTCCTGGCTTAAGCAATCCTCCCACCTCAGCCTCCCAAAGTGCTGGGATTATAGGCATCAACCAACATGCCTGGCTGCTTTGGGAAGCTTTATTGAAGTTAAACATACAATCGTGAGAGAAATAAGATTATCTAATGTACAGAGTTTATATTCCAAATGGGACAAGAGGAAAAATGCATAAGTAAATGAAGAAATTCACAAGATTATCTGAGATCGAGGTAGTGGGTAAGAGGACCGTAGATCAAATTATCTGAAGAACTGCATTTGACATTAGGGGGTGAATGGGGCTTGGCTAATTTTAATAGGTTGATAAGAAAAAGTATCTGAGTTGCAAGTATTGAAGATTCTTAAAACTTTGAGCTCAAAGATTGTATCTCATTTTTGGTCTTCACTATGAATATGTATATATTTTTCATTTTTATTTTTCAGCGTTGGCTAAATTAGATGTCATCTAGTTAGCTATGGTTCTTTCCAAAGCAAGTACTAGATTCACGTATTATTCAATGAGTGAATGAATGAACTCCTTGTAAGTACAAAAGCATATTCTAATCAAAAGCAAAATGCAGTACACAAGTGTTTTACAGGCAAAATTTTAGACAATGAAATGTAAAATTTTATTCTGTTTTAAGTGGTGAATTCTTCCTCTTGATGTATAAAACTATGGGAGACATTTTTCATCTCTCTTCTGTTTTATATACTTCAATGTATATTAGCTAAAAAGTAGTACTTTTACATATTTCAATAGTATCTCAATATTTGTTTTCCTTAACTTTAGTACTAAGAAGTTTTGATGACATTACATTTTGTGACATATGTTAAATCTAGAATACCTAGTGTAAACTAGCCATTTATCAACTCACTGTTCCTTAGTTAAATTGAACTTTAATCTATTATATTCTCATTTGCTTCTTTCATTCCTGACATGAAAATTTTCTTAGTATGCCACCTGCTCACACATGGCATCTATCTTGTCAAAGTGGAAAGAACAGAGGTTTTTCATTTCTGAGTGCGATGTCCATCTTAATGAATTAGAAGATATTTAGACATTAATCACTAAATGACACAGAAAATTCCCTTAGTAAATGTTGACATATAATAATAACAGGAGGGCAATGATGCCTTAGAATTTCTGCATTTTAAATTAAAGGAAGTCATTGAACACAGTTATAACACTAGCACGAAATAGCTATTCCATCAATATTTTGTTTCTTATATCTGAATATAATAGATTGGTCATATAACAGACTATTTTTAATTCATTGATCCATTCTTTCAGAAGCATTTGTTGATATTTACTATGGGCTAAGGCTTACATATATGCCCTATTCATAGTTTAAATATGTGGCTATCATACTGCTAATACAAATACTACATACTTTTGTGGAGAGAGCAAAATTTCAACTGGCTGCTTCTTACAATAGTCATTATTATTTATGGCACATTTTGAAAAAGCTCTAATAACGCAATTCAGATAGACTATCATACTTTTTTGTAATATTAAATAACTTAATATTTACTTCTGCAGTGTTCATTTCTTGGAACATAATTCTGAATAAGACATGATTTAAAGATGACTTTACAAGATATGCATTCCTTGTGTAATTTCTTCATGCTAGGTACTGCTCTGCTTATATATACAGTAAAAAATTAAAACAATAAGATGGAAAAGTAAGCCACTGAGATGATTCAAATAGAAAATTACTTTGTAGTTTATTTAAAAGTGCTTCACATAAACTAGACTTATTTTAAGTTCACTTAGGATTTAAATAAATTGCATAGGCTTTTTCACACCACTTTTTATAAATGAATAGTCATTACTACTAAGATTAGCTCATTCAAAATGCATTACTTAGTTTTCATATGTTCATGAGTCATGCAATTCAAAGGCAACTGTAACATTTCTCTGTTTTGCCAATCTGTGGAGGAAACTGTTTTCCACATTTGGTAATATAATTAAAATCGTGCCATGCAAAAGCACACTGCTATTTGCTGCTAAGAATGAAGGGAAAATCATGCTGAAAATGGCTGGTATAAAACTGCAGTGGCAAACTGAAATCTGATCACACAAGCGCTCTGACATACAGCATGTTTGCCATGTAGAATTTAGAGGTAAAGTAAGTAACTGTCATTTTAAAGAACAAATGGGCTAAAACGCTACTTTTAAAATTATATCTCCAATGAAAAGTATTTCTCCAAACTCTCAAATTATATTATTATTATGCACTATATACAATGATGCCAAATATATGTTGAACTATATTCAATAATATATATACCTTAAATATACTTAACATGTAGATGTATGTATATATAATATAGTATATACTACTATATAATTATGTATTACTGCTATATAAAATATACAAATACATTTTATATATCTTTTTTGTATATATTAAATATACTTAATATATAGATGTGTGTATATTTTATAGCGTATGCATTTAGTACTAAATAATATATATTATATATATAACTGCTATATATAATATGCCAATACATATTATATATATATATATATATATATATACAGGTGTCTATACTTTTACATTATTTTTGTAACCCATAAGGGATAACAAGCGAAATGACACTGAAAATGGTGCAGTAGATAGCTCCAAAAACTCATCCCTTTATGAGAACTTCAAATTATAAACCTGACCTGTCAGAATCCAGGGGTCAGAACTCTGGAAAACAGTCCAAAGTTTTCAACGACCAAGGAAACCCCTGAATCCAAATAAAGACAACTCAAAAATTGATTGAAAATCATGAAATTGTCCATTGCCTTGCCTCACCACATCACGTGCAGTTCCATATTAATCTAGAAGACGGGAGCCTACATTTGCAGCGTGGGATTCTAACCCCTGAGTCAGCAGGGAGCTCTGAAAAAATTATGCTTCCAGTGTCTGATCCTTCTGGGCGTTGCCTGAATGACTGGCACAAGTCTCTTGCCTTTGTTTTGCCTAATTTGGGACTCAGTCAGGGCAAAAAAGCAGAGATATTCTTTAAAAATGTTTTAAGGTAAAGAAACAACCCACTGCTACCTGAGGTCAAACATTTTAGGTAAGGTAATAATAAGGCACTAAAAGCCAGAGAGGAAAAGCAAGTAGAAGATATCTTTGAGAAATGAGGATATTCAAAAGCACTCCAAATACACTGGGAAATTTAGAAAGCCACACACATGCCCAGGGAAAGATGTAGGCTCAGAAAGATCTGAGAGAACCTGAAGCTTTCACCTCTACCTGATCTCTAGGCTTAGCGCAGACATAAATAGATGGCTGAGTTAGAGTTTGAAGTGGGTTGGGTAAGTGTTGAAGGAAGGACCCAGAACAAAAGCCAAGAGGCAATGAATTGAAGTTTCTTTTTGTTTTCTTTTACTTCTCCTGCCTCTCTTTTTTTCTTCTTTCTCTTGTTTCTTTATCTCCCCACATGCTAAAAAAAAAAAAAAAAAGCAAACAAACAAGCAAACCCTCTATCTAAATATTAGCTGGGTAAAATCTAAAGAAATAGAGACTACAGAGACTCTACAGTGTTTCCTGTCTTGCTTTACAGAATTTTACTGAAAACTGAACATTTTGAATTTTATGTGATGGTCATTTTCTTAAGGGTTCATTTTTGGTGTTCGTTGTGGGTTGTCACTATTTATTTATTTAGTGAGTTTTCTAATTTATTTCTGTTAAGTCTATATTTTTGGTATTATATAATGTTCTATGTACATAAGAAATTAACAAAAACTGCCCTGAAGAAGCACAGATATTGGATTTACCAAGCAAATATTTTAAATCAACTCAAAAATATTCTTATAAAGCTCAAAAAGAAATTATGGATAAATAGCTAAATGAACTAGGAGAATGAGGTATGAACAAATAGTGAACATAAATAGATATAGAAAAATGAACCAGATATTTTGAAACTGAAATGTATAATAACTGAAATGAAAAATGTACCCCAGGATTTCAGTACCAGTTCTGAACATGCAGGAGAAATAATCAGTTAATTAGAAGAAAGTTCAACTGGAATGACCCAGACTGAGGAGCAAAAAGAAAGAATGAAGACAATAGAAACTAAGTTTAAGAGACCTGTGAACATTATTAAGTATAGTAAATACACACAACAGGAGTCCTAAAAGAGCGAAAACAGAAAATGGCAGAAAATATATTAGGATATAAATGGTTGAAAATTTCAACAATATGAAAATAAGCATGAATCTACAATCCAAAAATATCAAGCAACTCTGAAAAGAAAAAACACAAGATTTACCCTGAGACATATTATAATCAAGTTATTGAGAGACAAAAATGGAGGGATTCTTTAAAGCACCAATAGAGAAGAGACATATCACGTAAAAGGAATCCTACATTAGATGACCAGCCAGCTTGTCATCAGGAAGCAGGAGGTTAGATAACAGTGGGATGACATTTTGAAAGTGTTAAAAGAAAAAATAATGCTAACAGAAAATTTTATTTCCAGCTGACTTATTCTTCATACAGGAAAGAGAAATTAAGCAATTTTTAGTTATACAAAAGCTAAGGGACATTATTGCCAGTTGTTCTAACTTGAAAGAAATGTTAAAGGCAGGTCTACCAGATAAAATGAAGGCATGCTAGACAGTTTCCCAAAGCATTATAAAGGACAGAAAGAACTCTGGTATGAAAAAATACATAGGCAAATATAAAAGCCAGCATTAACGTATATTTGTATTCCACTTTAATTTGCTAAATTATTTTTAGACTTAGTCTTTTTAAATAACAAGTCTCCTCATTCTTCTGTTTGATTACAGATTTCTCAAAAAAATCTATAATCTTAGCTTCTTGAACTCAAGTGTAATTCTCCAATTCCTACATAAAACTGATCTTTCTATAAACACTAATGTTTCTAACTTACCAAATTCTGGTCTAACAAACAAATTAGGATTTATTCATTGGCTGCCCCTTTTCTCTATGTAGAGCCTCCCATCCTGATAGTTATGTCTTGAGTTTGCAACAATTCAGTTTTCCCCATCATTTTTCTCCAATTATTATAAAGTATTTGTCCTGCTACTCTGACTTCACATAGCCAGGGGTTTCCTCCTCTTTTCAAACCAAATGCTTCTTTAAAATTACCCTCTGTAGTATTTTATATGCAATGATTTCAAACCAGTGAGCAGCTCAATTTCCAAGACTTGTAGAATTTTCAAGCTTAATTTAACCAACACAGGCAGATTAATAAGAAGTCCTGGGGCCGGGCACGGTGGTTCACACCTATAGTCCCAGCACTTTGGGAGGCC
>NW_016107329.1:2301799-2759926 GCF_001604975.1 Cebus imitator
AAGTCCTGGTATTGTATGTCTGTGTACCACCTTTGCTTATGTCCACATACTTCTCATATTTAGAGTGTTAACCTAATTTTCTGAAGGATCCACAATAAATTGAAGGCAGGAAGTTTATATGAGGTATTACCAAATACCTAGTGCTATGTGTCATTTCTTACTATTTTACACAGAGTATTTTAAAAAATTGCATTTTTTAGTCAACTAAAACAATGGCACAAACAGTTGACACCTAAAATGTCTTATATACAGGAGAACAGAATGGGATAAAAAAAATTGAGACCCACGTGCCTATTTCTACAAATAGCCTTGCGTCCCTCAAGTTTCAACACATACAGTAACATCAGCAGCAGTGACAGTCATCAGCACTTTTCACTTTGATTTTAATACCAACTTGAAAATTTACTGTTCCCAGACTAATCATCAGCAAGAGGGAATTGAACTAGCTTTTTTTTTTTCTTCCTGAAATGGAATCTCACTCTGTTGCCAGGATGGAGTGCAGTGATGCAATCTCGGCTCACTGTAACCTCCACCTCCTGAGTTCAAGTGATTCTCCTGCCTCAGCCTTCCGAGTAGCTGGGACTACAGGCACACAGCATAACAGTCAACTAATTATTGTATTTTTAGTAGAGATGGGGTTTGACCATGTTGACCAGCATTGTCTCGATCTCTTGACCTCATAATCCACCTTCCTGGCCTCCCAAAGTGCTGGGATTACAGGCGTGAGCCACCGTGCCCAGCCTTGAGCTAGCTTTTATAACAAGCCCACTGCTCATAACTAACCCATTCTCAATCAGGACATTAATCCATCACAGGGACTCTGCCTCATGACCTAATCACCTCTTAGAAGACCTCACCTCCCAACACCGTTGCATAGGGGGTTAAGTTTGAGAGAGACTTTCAACCCATAGCACTGGCCAAAGTGCAAACTCTTCCTGCCTATCATCCCATAAGGTCCACCTTTTTGTTATAATAGCCATTGTAAGACATAGGACTCTAAGTAAAGCTTGCAAGGTAAAGCAAGGATCCTGCTATTCCTAAGTAAGCATAAGGATATCAATAAGTTGATATTAAAGACGATACTTAGGAATATAATTTAGAAGATATTGAATGGGTTTGGCTACTGATATAATCCATCAGAATGCCGAAGGATTTATTATATCATACACTGATTACGATAATTGAGAGGTACTTTGGTCTAGTGGAAAGGGCACCAACCTGGAAATTTTCATGCTCAAAATCAGTACATGTTGATTAGGAACCTAATGGATTTATACAGCACGACTAAATCATCTCTGCTTCCAACTCTACAAAAGTCATGCACTTGGATGAACTACTTAAACTTTCACTACTACATAATATATGTTCCTGATAAGATAATTTGATTTATGCAAAATAGATTAACTACAAAAGCTTACATAAGTGGAATCTGATATGTAGTTATTTGTAATTTGTAGATACAATAATGCCATTTCTTTTTTGATTATAGTCTAAATAGTTTATAACTTACAAATTGTTTTGTGCACCTTAGAGGAAATTTTCCATTCAGATAGATATTACATAAACAAAATCAATGATTTTCAATAGAGATTATAACAAATTTTTCTGTCTGTAAATTATAAAGACAGATTACAAATTCATTTCTGTAAGAACATGCTTATAGTTGTAGCATTAAAGCAGAAAAAAAGTTTTAGAACATTTTAGTGTATATTTAACTTTTGAGGTTAAGCTAGCTCCAATTCAAAAACTTTTAAGCAATTTGAATCAGATAAATTTACTTTGTAAAATAACCTCAAAAATCAAATGGAAATTGAAGGTATTACCATTAAACCCATTTCAAAGTGGTTCAAATGAATCCAATTTTAGTTAGAAAAAATATATAAAGTAAAATTCTCTATTCTTTTGTTGGCAGTGTCTTTATGACTGTACTATTGAGGTCATTTATACTAACAGTGGCTAAAAGAGAAAGATAAGAGTGTTCAGCTTTTTAAAATAATGGAAAAAACTGTAGCTTTACATTGGAATTTATATTAGAAATACTTTAGTCAAAGTTCACTTTGAAGGTAATGGAGGATAAACTAATCTCCCATCGAGAACTGACCATGTGAAATCATAGCATATGAACTTAATAATTTTAAATGTACTAAAGCATAGCCACAGAATGTAATTTTAAATCTAAACGTTGGCAGAGATCAAGAAAGAGGGAGAGAAAGCAAGATTAGAATGAATGATAGAGAATTCTACAGAGAGGGAAAGGGGTGAGAGAATATCACCCTACCTAACATTGAATTGATCCATTTTATAGTAAGTTTCAGCCCCATGATTTTAGTAAATGTCCTTAAAGCTATTGAGAAGCAAGCTGTTAGCCTCACCTTAACGTCACAGAACATGTTCTTTTGCTTTTCATTGGGAATTTTCATTGTTAAAATAAAACAAGAGCCCTTTCAATGGCAGTACTAAGTCTTTTGCATTTTTGAATTTGTCACTATTCCTATAGGTGTCTTGCAGAAAATAAGTCCCAATAATTTGAATTGATTAAATTTCTCACCCACTCAGATTAAATTAATGTTTATGTGGGATAATGGGACATATTCAGGTTCATATAGGCCACTTAAATCCTAAAAGAAAATTAAGATTTTAGAAAAATTGTATGCTTCTATTAATAATGTTGTGGAGAGTATTGAAAAAATTACAATTCTATCACTAACAAATATTAACAAAATATATACCTTTTTCTTCCAATATTTGACATATAGAAAAACAGTTTCACTATAATATTTTGTTACATTGGTTTTAACAATAGTAACAACAAGAAAAATATTTATTAGTGTTATTTAAGGACTAGACAGAGGTCTTAACATATAGTAACTCATTTAACTCATAATATCTCATTTACCTCATTCTGTCACATGATGAGAAGAGTCATTGTTATCATTTTAGCACTAGCTTTGAGAGAGAGCTTAGGTAGTCCAGTTGTGAAAATTGAAGTAAATGGGCAGCTGGACCTGTTTTCAGGCTATTTTAATTTCTTTTTCTACCAAGCAAACTAATTGGAGTGCCAAGTATAAATCCAATATTTAAAAATACATCTTAAGGAGACAAGGCTCCCTGATGTCTCTTTGTTACTCCCAGAGGCCTAATGGACAAGGCTGTGTGTGGAGTGAGGCCTTCCAGGACAGTGAAAAATCAGATCTTCTTAACAGCTGGAGAGGCTCCATTCACTCTCACAAGTCCAAACCTCTTATCATATAAAGACATTCTGGCTGGATCAGAGCTGCTCTTTTTTCTAAACTAATACAATATTGTTATTCTTTTCACTTGCCTACTTTATAAGATGCTTTTTTTTTCTTTTTGGTAAATACAAAGATAACTTATTAGCATACTTTGACATAGGTAAGCCTCAAAAAGCTCAGTTTATTATAATTTTATAGCCCTCATGTTTGCAGACATAATTCAAACAAGATAATTAGCAACTCAAATAATACTGTGAGATACCTGTGAGTAATATTTGACTGATAGGCAAAAATACGAACATGCACAGATATAGGTATCTAGAATTTTTAACTTTTTAGAGGTTTACAGGTGATTGCACATGTACTGTAGAGGAAAGCTTAAAATTATTGAGTTGCTTCTGTATAAAAAACACTACTGGAGATACTAAGTTATTAGAAAGCATTCTTGTTTATCTATGGAAGATAAAATCTTGAGTAAATATGAGACCAATCACAAAATAAAACAGCTGACATATTAGATTTGATATCATCATCGCTGATACTCAAAGGCCAGTTTATGTCTGACTCACATTCCAGACACATTGGTCAATGCATATAATTGTCTATTTGGCAAGCTTCAGATGAAATATGGAAGAGGTTGAAGATTAGCATTAAAATTCTCCTTCTAATACTGACTTCTTTCAAAATGATGTTCGAAATTCATCTCATGCAGCATACTTCCCTGACACTTTTGGCAGAGAGAATTGTCTCTCCTTCTTCAAATGTTACTGTTGATAAGTGTATTTTCTTTTCAAATTTACGTAGAATCTTCATAAAAGAAATCCATAAATGCAGGGAGAAAATCAGTATAGATAAAGAAAAAAAAATACCAAAGAATTATTTCCTATGTTGAGACTTTATATTGGTGCTATGTCCTGGTAATAGAGCTGTGTATAGCCATTCATAGACACATACAAATATGTGTAAACTTGGTTTACTTATTTTTTTTTTTAACTTTGTAGGCATTGGAAGGGTGGAGACGGGTAAGAGAGTATGTTCACTTAACCTTATGTTGGCCCAGCAGATGTCTGTTTGTATCAAGTTGAAGAGAGACTAGAACCTCAATTTGATCAATCCTAATAACCATATAAAGTATCTGTACTTGGGGACCCAATCATCCATGGTAAAGAGCAACTCAGGGGGCTCCTGATGAGTAGCAGCTGTGATCTCCCACCCGCCCATGGCTTATCTCTGAAATGGGGCAAGTTTCGGAGAAGTGGTGAACACAGTTACAACCAATTTCGAAAAGAGCTTTAAGACAAAAGCATTTGATGCAAGACATTTGGCTCAATGGAGTTTAGAATCTACTTGGAAATCATGGTTTCTGATCAAGAAAACCACAGAAAAGGGACCTCTTATCAGAACACAACATCCTATGTGTAAGACCTCTCAGCACAGGTGAGAGATTAGGAAAAACTTCAATGATAAAATGACATTTGAACAAAAGCCCTGAAAGAAGGGAGAGAGAAAGCCATTGGAATTACTAATGTGTACGGGAGAAGGCACTTAGGCAGAGAGAATAAAATTCGTAAAACAATTGTCACTAGTTCCAATGCCCTGTGACTTCCAACTTTCTTCAATAAAACAAACACGTAACTTACAATAATATACATCAAAATCTAGCAAATGGAGGGCTTGATAGAAAAAAATCCTTTATTTATTAATATAAGTGAGTATCAGAAATGATAGTATTTGTAAGTGGAATGTTGGCAGGGACCACAATCAATTTCTTTATATATTTCTAAGGCAACAAAAGGGGTACCACTTCAATGGAGAATAAGTAGATGGCTTTCTTGTTAAAAGCAACTAAATCACAACTGAAATGAGTAATCAATTTGAAAGAACCCTTTTACAGAGTCACCATTGATCATTTTCTTGCACTTTACCTCATGTATCTGCATTTGCTTGATGGAACTTAAACCAAGACACGTGTAAGTTTACTACCTAGGACATTAAGAAATACGCCACTGAAGTAAAAATAAAGTATTTTAAGATTCAGGTTGTAATGTAAAAACAAACATCAGAGTTTTAAATAGGCATGATTCATAAAATTTCAAGGAAAGACAGACCTACAAAACACTATCCAGAATTAATTTATAATAAAATCTTTGAATAGTGTTCCCCTTTATTTAGATTACATGTTGAAATTCTTGCCTAAAGCTATGTTTTATTCCTATAAGGAAGTCTAATTTATTTTTAATATTTGTCCTCTAGAATCTATTTGTTTGAAAGTGACAAAAATATATGTTTCTCTTATCAGTATTTTATTTTCTGAGTCTGTGTCTATTAAGTCTTCAGATTTTTATACACCTATGTATCTTTGCTCTTTAAAATACCATCTACTTGCTTTATGTTGAGTTCAATAAACTATCCATGCCCTGGGGAAAAATTCTTATATAAATTAATCCCTTTAACAGTGTGTAGCTGATTTCTTCAAGCTATATGGATGTATCATTGTTTAAATAATTTCTGGTGTTAAACTTATTTTAAATCTATGATAGAAGAGCTCAACCTGAAAAGTTTCATGATCTGTGTAAAGGAACTGATATAAAGGCAACAATGCCATAAATTACATTGTTACATCGGAAAATTAAATCATAACAAAAGGGGAACTTTTATTTTTTGATTTAGGTAATCTGAGTTTCTAATTTAACAACAGAATTGGAAAGGGAATGGAGCAAGTACATTTTTATGTGTTTAAAGTGAGAAGTCTAGAATAGGTTACTTGGGTTAGAATGATAACAAATATAAATAGGACTTAATTTTCAGGCGTATGTGTCTGTTTATGAACAGAAAAAATGACTTGGGAACAGTAGATGATGTTTAGTATCTTCACAATGCTGAGCCCATTGGTTGCTCTCCACTAGGGAGAGACTTAGAGCACACTTAACTTGGAAGCAGAGCTAATAGTTGGAAAATGTTTTTGCCATTGGAGAGAACATGCAAGTTCACCAGTGCAGGGAAGAAAGAACCCTGGTCCTCTGATGTGGTACAAAGGTGTTCCTTGAATTTCTTTCTAGGTAATCTAGCAGGAGGGACTTAATTGGGCAGTAATATTTCATTAGTATGTCACTGAAATTTTGCTCATGCACATATTTCACTTCCATTAAGTATCCCAGGAGATTATTAAGCCCCCTCCTTGATCACACTTCGGTAACAGAAAGTAAGGTGATCTTTTAAACCATGGAAAGGCAGAGTTGGGATGTCTGGGAAAGCCAGGCCCAGCATGTGTGGGGAACTCCTCACTACTTACACAGAGTTAATTATTTTTATGGACCCTTGTTCAGCAAATGCCCACATTCCTTACACCCTCTCCTGTCTTATCTTGATTGTCTCTTTCTTAAACCCCACAAATGGCAAGCAGTGGCCTCCAAATTATCCAAATTTAGAGAAGCCTCTTCTGTCTCATCTTGATTGTTCCAAATTGTAACTCAGCCAATATTTGAGAAAATACAAGTCATTGTGGGAAGACCATTTGAACATTTATTTATATTTTTAAAATTTATGTTTTGGTATATATTTTATAATGTCCAAATATATTTAGATTGCATAGGAATGAATGTATAATATTAATAGATGCATGCTTATTCATTTGTTTTATGTATTCATGTGATCACAGTTGAGATTAACTAGGATACTCAAAGTTCAGGTTTTTCAAAAAAACAAAAACAAAAACAAAATTAGATTTAAACATCTGTTGAAATGCTAGGTGGAGAAAGAGATGCAAAGGGAGTCCATAAATAGAATTTGATTGCTACATTGCCTAGTGTTTCCTGCATCTGATTCTCAGTACTTCTACTTTTTATACTAACTCTCTTCATCCTTGTTTGGCAAGAATAATACTGGTAGATGCTGTATAGATATGATTTGATGATGAAGATTCCCCTGCGTATTTTCTAGTTTTGTTAAAGTAGATAAATTTAAAGACATATTTTAGAAAAGACAGAAAATAAATATTTCCTTCTACGGGCATTTTTCTCAATTGCCTTTTTAAAATATTTCTTCCAAGCTGACATATTTCTAGGAAAAGATCTACTTCAAAAATTTTATGTTTACCATAGGGAAACAGGTCTATGAATTTTATGAATTTGCCCCTTGCAATTCTGGCAAGATCTTAGTTCTCAGGAATTGGTACTTTCAAATGGGATATTATCATCATCTCTGCATCACCATTTATTCACCTACTGTGGATGAGGAATGGGGGGCAGGTAGACCTTGTCAAGTCAGTCCTTTGCTCTGCACTATGACTCTGTGTTCTCGATTTTGTTTTTTAAGTTTCAACTTTTATTTTAGATATGGGGGTACATGTACAGTTTTGTTACAGGGATATGTGATACCCAGGTGGTGAGCATAGTGCGTGTTAGGAGATTTTTCAATCCACGCTCCCCTACTTCCTTCCCGTCTCGAGTGGTCCAGTGTCTATTGCTCCTGGGCTTATGTCTGTGTGTGCTCAATGTTTAGCTCCCACTTATAAGTGAGAACATGCAGTATTTCATTGTCTGTTCTTGCGTTAATTCATTTAGGATTTTGATGCCTTTTTAGATAACATCTCAACATTTACAGTGTATGTCTGTGAATTCAAGTCTGTCATTATGTGATAAATACAGTAAAAATAGTCTTTTATTGCTTTCTCCAGATTTAAGTGTTTTTTCTGCCACTGTGTAGGTCCAGCTGTGACTTGGCCCTCCCCAGACATATTTTGCATGGATAATGCATTTGCATTTTAAGATTCATCTGTTATTTTGATTCTCTCTTCCATGGCAATTTATTTGATTTCTTGTCTAGTGAAGTCAACCTCATCAGAGTTCTTTCTCTCCTAGTTTCTGCATTATTTTACTAGCAATGAAAGTTTGCTTATTGAGACATCTTGTCACCCTTAGGACAAAAAATGGCTGTAGATTTTTAGGCAGCAGTAGATCAATCATTCTCCCATTTACCAGCATGGAAACCAATTTGGCAGAGATGTAATGTGAGAATATGCCTTGGCTTTCTGAGTTATTAAGACATAATGCCATGTATAACTGATGCTATTTTCTAATAAAATTATTTTATATGATTTTACAATTCATATAAGATAGCATGCCATTAACTCAGACAAAATAAATTTTAAGTATTTTAGCAAGTAAGAAAAAAGAGGAAAGAGTAACAAAGAGAGTGAAATATAGGAAGAACAAAAAAGAAAATAGAAAACATTTATAAAGGAACAATAAAATTGCTGTATTACGAAGTTTATGATTGGCATTGCCATCATTCTTTTGAGTCAAGACAATATGTTAATAAACCTATTTATGCAACCAGGTATGAGTGTAGATGTATGCGCAAAGTTGTAAATCTTATTTGTATAAAATTATATTGCAGATTAGAAGTTCATTAAAAATATAATGCATGTTAAAGTATCAAATTTTTTCTACTAATGCCAGCACATGCTTTCCGTTCTAGATTGTACTATATCTAGTTTTAATAATCTGCACTTTGACAAAAAAAGTTTAAAAGGTAAACTTCAATATGTTCTGTTTCTGCATATATATGATAATTGTATTTTTTAAAACATATCTAAAAGCTTAATTTTCCAAACTAAATATGTTTTGTTGCAGCTTAATGGGATACTGTGAAGCATAAAGGGCTGGTTTCTACAGCCTCTGCCTCAGTAATGACTCACCTGGTGACTATCATTATCCCTGTAACTCAGCTTCCACATTGTGTTAAGCAATATAGAATGATGGGGCCAATGAAAACTTAAAGTAGTATAAGCAGAACATTTAAGGTTGTGGAATAGTACTGGTCCCGAGTTCATGCCATAAAATTTAAAATACGACTACTATTAATGATGAATGAATCCTTACTGTATGTTAGGCCCTTCACATGAATGTAAACACTTCATATAAACACAGGCCATACATGGCACTATTTGCAGTGGAGAGAAAGATAAACAAATGTGAAGATGTAGTATTAAGTAATAACTACAAGCAACTAAATGTAGTACATACTAAACAACTGTAATTATTTCTTAGCCACCTCCTGTTGCTATTATGGTGAGCTCAAGTGTTGCAAGTGTCTTCTTAAAATGTCCTGTGAAACTAATTATCTCTGTGTGAACGATTCATCTCTTCAGTAAATTGGATAGCCCAATAAAAAGTGATCACTCACCATTCTTGTGTCTTTTCGATCGTGTTTAATGCAATACCATAAACCCTGAATAACACCATGAAACCCATAATTGCCACTAGTGATACTGGAGTTGCTCATAAGAAGCAGAGGAAAGTCTTGACATTATAAGAAAAAGTTGAATTTTATGATATGTACCATAGACTAAGATCTGTAGCTGTGAATGTCCACCATTTCAAGATAAACGAATTCAGCATAAACACAATGTAAAAATAGAAAAGAAAATTTGTGAATCCATCACTGAAATGATACCAGCAGGCTCAAAAACCTTGCACTTCTTGCAAAATACCTTTATATCTTGTACTGAAAATTGAGCTTCTATATAGGTGCAGAATTGCTATAAAAAGACATATTTTACAGATTCTAATGTGATTCCAGAAAGGTGAAATAATGGTATGACAACTTAATGCTAAAGGAAAGTGGAGGATCCAAATCTGGATATTTTATGCCAGCAAAGGATGGCTTGATATTTTAAAAAAAGAAGTCAGGTTTAAAACATGTAAAGATGACAAGAAAAGCAGCTTCTGCTGACCAATAAAAAGCAAACAAATCCCCAGATGCTAGTAAGAATATCATTGAGGACAAAGGTTATCTTCCTGAACAGGTTTTTAATGCAGACAAAAGTGCCACAAAGAATATCTGTTGGTAAGAAAGAGAAGCAACCACTAGGATTTAAGACAGGAAGGAACTGAACAACTCTTCTGTTTTGTGCAAATGCCATCAGACTGACGTTACCTATAAAGCTGCTAACCTCTGAGCCTTCAAGAAAAGATAACCATCAGCTGCAAGTCTCATTGCCCAGGCCTCCTTGTTGTATATCAGCAAGAAGGCCTGGACAATGAGAACTCTTTTGCGAAATTGATTCTGTCAATGCTTTGTTTGGGATGTAACTTGCCAGTAAATGACTGCCTTTTAAAGTTTGATATTGACAATGTTTCTGGGCACCCAGAACCTCATGTTTCATTACAGAAGTGTCAAGGTGGTCTACTCATCCCCAAACACAATGTCTCTACTTCAGCCTCTATTATCAGGAGTCATAAGAACCTTTGAGTTTCATTCTACTTGGTATTCTATAGATAGGATTCTCAATGCGAAGGAAGAGAACATCATAAAAATCTGGAAGCATTATGCCATTGAAGACGTCATCATTTTTATGGAAAATACCATGAAAGCTATCGAGCCTGAAGCAATAAATTTCTGCTGGATCAAAAGGCATCTATATGGTGTGCATGACTTCAGGGGATTAATGACAGTCGATCAAGGCAATCATGAAAGAGATTGTGGATATGGCAAAAAGAGTGGGGGAGTGAAGGGTTTCAAGACAGATCTTGGAGAAATTCAAGAGCTAATAGACACCACACCAGAGGAGTTAACTGAAGATGACTTGATGGATATGATTGCTTCAAAACCAGTGCCAGACAATGAGGAGAAAGACTTAGAAGAGGCCAAAACCCAAACTGACATCAGACAATCTGGCTGAAGAATTTCAATTTCAAGACCGCTTTTACCTTCTTTTATAACATGTGCTCTTCTATGATATGAAAACTGAAACCGAAGCAACTGGTGAAAGAAGAATTGGTACCATATAGAGAAATGGAAAAAAAAGACATAAATTATAAAGTGTTTCTATAAAGTTATACCAAGCGTACCTGCCTCTCCTGCCTCTTCCTCTACCTCTGCCGCCCTAAGACAGCAAGACCATCCCCTCCTCCTCTTCAGCCTACTCAAATTGAGGATGGTGACTTTTATGATGATCTTCTTTCGCCTAATGAATTACAAATATATTTTTCTTCCTTATGATTTTCTTTTTTCTAGCTTACTTTATTATACAAATACAATTTGCAATGCATAAAACATACAAAATCGGTGTTCTTCAACTTTATTTTATCGATAAGGTTTCTGATCAACAGTTGGCTATTAGTAGTTACAATGTGAAGAAGTGAAAAGTTATATGCTTATTTTTGACTTTGCAGGGGGTGGAGATTCAAGCTTCCTAATCCTCTCTGCTCAAGGGTCAACTATATTTGCTGAAAAAAAAAGTAGCCATTCATTCATTCGTTCGTTCATTCATTCATTCAATCTGGATTTATTGAGTGTTGACTGTGTGTCAATAATTATATCTAAAAATATCTGTATTCTAGGTATTTATGTTTGTTCCCATTTTTTCTCTTTTACAAATATTGCTGACATTAATATTTTTGCACCTCATCAATTGTCTATGTTACAGCAGAAATACTGAATTAAAGTGTAGGTACTTTTTAAAGTATTTTGAAACTATTGTCAAATTTCCTTCCAGATATGTACAAATTATAGGACCATGAGTAAAAATGTAGTTGTATCTTGTCTTTTTACCCTTTCCATTTTTGACTATTAGATGAAGTCAATCAACTATTGTAGCTATTATTTTTCTAATTTTAAAATCATCTTATTTAGAGGCATTTTGCTCTTTATAATTTTTCTCTAAACAATAAGTTAATTCTCTTGGTGGAAATTTTTTATGGATTCTAATTTTTCTCTAAAACTGGTTATGAATCAGGTAATGTTTCAAAACATTGACTTGTCTTCACCAAAACGATAGTTGTTTTTAGTAAACTGGAAGTTGTACAGCAAATGCTTTGGTGTAAAACCAGGCTTTTCGAGTCCCAGATTCCCAAAACTCAGTTTTACATTTCAAAAGCTGTCTGATAGTTCAGAGTTTTCATAAAGTACCACGGAGTAATTACAGAGTAGCAGTAAGGCAAGTACATGCTGTATTATGAAAAATGAAAATTCCTTTCTGTCATTACTGTCCTGGATGAGAGTAGAGTAGGAAAAAGATGTGAGAGAGAAAGAAAATAGTGAGAAAATGCAAGAGATGAAAAGAACCAGAATGTAAGATTTTGTGAATGTTGTTCACTCTTAACCATAGGCAATGGAGGCTTCAAATTCCGTTACTCTGGAATCCAAGGCAAAATATTAAGCCTCCTGGAAATGTAGATGACATTTTGGGAGAAGGGCAAGAAAAGGAGAAGGAGAAAGTAACGATGAAATAATCCTATTATTGAAGCGGGTACAATGTTTGCCTTAAGATTTGATACAAGAGCAGTTGAGTTCAGTTAAAGAAAACATAACATCATTCCACCTGACCTGTAGAATGTAAATATTTTCCCTCTCTACACACAATCTTCAAAACTTCATGAGAACAAATCTCATCATGAGTGGACCTCATTTGATTTCACAATACAGTGAAATGTGGGGAGATCTGGTAAACTTGGAGGAAGTTATTGCTATGGCTAAATTGCCTCAGATATTAGAAACTTACAATATGAAGTGAGACTGCTTTTGGGACTTGTTCTGCTTCTGCCGGTTTCTAATTTTGTGAGTTGGGCACATTATTTAACCTCTCTGTGCATGATTTTCTCACTGGTGGAACATCCAGCTGTTGTGATAATTTGTGTGGGAGCAGGTGCACACTTCAGGAGAGCCCACTGCTGTGTCATCTCCAATCCAGTGCTTGGCCCTTGGTTCTTGGTTGGAGGATTTCCTGTCCATGAGAGACAGTCTCACAGGGCTTCTCTCTCTCTTGACGTTCCTCTTCTTTTCTGGTCTCTAGGGAAAGAAGAACTTACCAAACAAATCCTGTATATTTAGATTTTATTCTTAAACCTGTAGCTTTCTTAAATATTGGTTTTGGTTTCTTTGAGATCTGGAAAAGGGTAAAATCAAACCTGGGATACTAGTGAGATTGCAGATGGAGAGGAAATAAATTATAATTCATACAGCTGTATCCTTTAATATACAACCTTGCCACCTGTGTGCTTAATATCTTTGTATGTTTAGAACATTTAGTACAAACTCTGGAAAAATAAAGGCCTTCAAAATAAAAGTTGATTTGGGTTGTTATCACTGGTGGTTGAGCCCAGGTGAATTTCAGTAGGAAATAGCAAACATGTATGCATTTTGGAAAGGAAGTGAAAAATTGGTGGAAAAGATAAAATCCTGTGGGAAAGTGGAAGCATGATACAAATAAAGGCAAAATCAGAGTCTAACTAGTCTGACAGTTGGGAAATGCACAGAGAGTCATAGGCTGAAAAAATGATTCCCTCAAGTTTGTGGTCAACTTGTGGTAAGTCTGGAAGTAAGACTAGGTGATGAAGTGAGCTCTGACTCCAAGTTGTTGTATTAAGTTGGGTAGACCAGGTGCCTAACCATGGAGGAAAAGTATAAAAAATGCAAAGAAGCCTCCAGAAAACTTTGTACAAATCAGATAACCTGGTGACATGATGAGGATTTGTGTCCCCACCCAAATCTCATGTTAAATTGGAATCCTCAGTGTTGGAAAAGGGGCCTGGTGGGAGGTGACTGGATCATGGGGACAGATTTCCCCTTGGTGTTCTCATGATGTTGTCTATTACCATTTTCATGTTACAGCTTCAGAGGTGAGTAGTTGCAACAGAGACCTTGTACCCTGCAAAGCCTTTAGTACTACCTGATACTTTATAGACAAAAATTTCTGGAGCTTTACACTAAATATTAATCCTTAGAGTAAAAGTTTTAAGACATCTTGTGTTTTTTTCCATATACCCAATTAATTGGCTTCATAGCATGGGAAAAGCACAGGTGTTCATGAAAAATTAAAAGTAAATAGCGATATGGTTTGGCTGTGTCCCTACCCAAATTTCATCTTGAATTGTAGCTCCCATAATTCCAAGTGTTGTGGGAGGGACCCTGTGGGAGATAATTGAATCATGGCAGTGGTTTCTCTCAGACTGTTCTTGTGGTAGTGATTAATTCTCACAAGATCTGATGATTGTGTAAGGGGTTTCCTTTTTCACTCGGCTTTCATTCTTTCTCTTGCCTGCCATCATGGAAGACATGCCTTTTGCCTTTTGCCTTCTGCGATGATTGTGAGGCCTCCCCAGACAGGTGGAACTGTGAGTCCATTAAACCCCTTTCTTTATAAAGTACCCAGTTTTGAGTATGTCATTTTCAGCAACATAAAAACAGACTAATACAGAGTTTCACCCATTAGAGGAGTCATAGAACCAGGAAAAACTGAAAACTTCGTATTGAGCTATGATTGATCAACCATCACATTCTTTTAGCTATGCCATCGATCTGTTCTCTAGCAGCTTGAATCTGTGTGTATGGTATTTGTGTGATCCTTCAGGGAAAGTCAGCTAGTCAGATATTCCTGATTGTTTTGACTTCATTGTTCTCATGGCAGAGCAGATATTGTAGAAGATATGCTATTAGAATGAATTGAATATGTGTTAAAATAAGGATATAATGACTTATTAATTTTATTTCAATATAAATTCTGAGCCTTATTAATATTACATAATAGTATTTGCATCAGATGATCACAATGCTGTTTATTAAGAGTTTTTGAATTGCCATACTGCATTATATTGAATTTTAAAATACTTTAATAAAACAAAGTACCTATTCAAAATAACATTCCTCTTTGCTGATACTTTGTATTAACAGGAACATTTAGCTATCACAGTAATGACATACTAAGTGTCTTGGTGGTACTTAGCCAATTGGAAATTGTCAAAGAAGATATTCAGAATACCAAGTTAATATCATTGAATTACACCTATAATAAGTATATTTTAAATATATTGGTTTACCTAATGAAATTAATACTATATTGTAGAGCCTCAATAAATATTAAACTACAGACAGCATTGATGCTCCTGTTGACAACTGCTGATTCGGTTAGCTGGGACAGTTATTTTTACTCTTAGTGTATGGTCTGAGGGAAAGTTTAAGCTAGTTTTTTTTTTTTTTTTTCCATTTCATAGAATTCCTGAATAATAAATGTGAAAAGCATTGTAGAGTCTGAAGTGATAAAAATAAGTTAAAAAAGCATATTTAATTTAAAAATAATTTCTTTGACCACAGAGTCATTATGCTATAATAGCATTCTCTAAGTACTAGAAGTGACAGCAGTGTGGAAATGGTCACATTTACTACAGAAAAGATGCTAGAATGCATTTCATAAAGAAAATATATTTCCATTAACTGTACTGTATTCTTGAAAAATGCTAACAAAGTGAGTGTTAAGCATTCTCACCACAAAAACAATAACTCTGTAAGGTAATGCATATGTTAATTACCTAGATTTAACCATTTCACAATGTATATATATTTCAAAACATCATCTACACAATACATACATACAATTTTATCTCACAATTAAAAAAATAAAATTTCAAGTCTTCCATGTGTTAAGAAGAGTTAAGCTGTTGTTCACTTATGTCAAATAAATTATTTAACCTTTACATTTAAAACAAAAGAAAATATATTTCTTTTGCCTAAATCACACAGTCTATCTATGTTCAGTGAAGTATTTCTCACATTTTTTACAATAACATACCTTTTCAAAATTTTGAAACTTTAGAATGGAGTGCATGAGGAGTCACTTCTCTGAGCTGATGTTGACTTTATTCCTAGTGGGTGGTATGGCCAGCAGGGGGCAGTATACATAGAACCACACATCGCGGCCAGTGCCGTGGGTTCAGAGTCCTGTCCTAAGCATTAGAATTCTAGAAACGGTATTTAGCCAGATAGTTCAAGGTGGGATTATAATGAAGAAATCAATTAAATCACACCTACTGTAAAATGCATTAATTGATAAAATAAATGCTAAACTATTTACTAACCAATGGAGATCTTGACTTTTAACATACCCAATAATGCTCATTTACAAGGTGCGGCCATTTTAGAAGAGCAAAGTTACTTAGCATAAAGCTACAGATCAAAAATTTGGATAATCAAAAATTTTCCAAATTTTTGATCTGTAGCTTTATGCTAAGTATTTGGAGAATTCACAATTGGAGCAAAGCATGTAACTGCCACTTTATAAAGACAGCTTTATCTAGTCTAGAGATATATTTTTATTTATATAAAGGCTGTAACTCACTAGATGTAGGATTTCATTGAGCTGGCATACAGATTCTTCTTCTTTGTTCTTCTGAAACCTATCTTCTGCAATTTATACAATGTCTCCATTATCTTGCAAAGTTAGTGTGATTTTGATTAAAACATTTTGACATTAATTCCATTTTATCCTATCAGATTAATTTATATTGATATTAATCAAAAAATCTAGAAATTGTGAATGACAAATTTTAAAATTATGACCAAAACTAACATAAAAACTGTATCCGTATATGAAATTTGTATCCAGCCATGAAGAAACTAAACACAACTGTTGATAAAATTATTCTTTTTCTCTCTTCTTTCCTAATCCTTCCCTTGATTACTTCTTTCTCTCTTTAACCAAATGGTGCAGATTTAGATTTTTAAGAAAATTTGTTTAAGAACCTGCCATCTATCAAACATTGCTCTTATTTGTGATACAGAAATAAGAAAGACCTTGGCTGCCAAATAAATATGATTATTTTAGCTAGTGTAATTAAATTTTGCTTTGGAGATTTCATTCAGAATTTTGAAATGACTAGCTTAATAATATTCATCACGAGACTTGATGTTTTAAATGACTTGTTTTAGAAGTTTGGTGATTGGCAGAGTTTAAAAAATATATATTTTCTTGCTATAAGACTCTAAAACTAATGTTAGCTATAATTTTGTGTTGTGTTTAATCTGTGAACAATCTTACTGCTAACAGACAAATGGAAGCAAAGTTAATTCCTCCTACCTGTGTTAGGAAACTGAACTTGCATTAATATCACCGAGAGAGTGTAGCCACAAAACAAAGTACATGACTTTTTTTACATTAAAAATTCCTTTTAATGCCAGTTTACCATTAAGTTACAGAGCTTCATTCGCTTGTTCTAGCAAGCAAGATTTTTTATTTGTAAAAATCATAGTTCAGATGTTGCTTATCTTCTAAACTTGATATATTAAAATGGAAGAAAATGTTCTCTCTAGAGCATCCTAAATGCTCTCTTCGTCTTCTCCTGCCCCTAATAGCACATAATGCAATAATTCTTTTTATTCCTAGTGAATTTAATAAATTAAAATTGCATTTTAGAATTTCACATATTATCATGATTATTGCCTGTACCAGAAACATTCTTTGGCCTGATCAATCTTGGTTAAATATGCTTTTGGCTTGCAGAGATGTCACAAGATGGAAACAGAATTACAATAACAACAAAGGTGATATGGAGGAAATTTAAGCTAATGTTATGGGTTATACATTAGGAAAGATACCCACCCCCACACACATGCTCAAATAATTTAGGCCTGGTTAATATCAACATATTTTTAAGAAAATTAAGATCAACCAAAAAGAAATAACACTGAGTCTTAATTTTTATTGTTTTCATTGGAAACTTTTGTCCTCTACTGAGAACTCAGTGATTCTTTAATTACCATACATACTCAGCCTCCTGTGAGAGTTGAAGAGACACTTATCTGGCTTGCCTGAAGGGCATAGACACTTTGTCAAGGTTATTTTGGGGTACCATTGCTACACAGGGGAAGCTTCATCATATTCTCACTTTATTCCTATGGAATCAGACAATGGTGATCATTTGTTTGAAACCCATGAGCTTTGAAGCCGAACACGCCTGACCATATATCATTCCTCTTCCACTCATTAGCTAAGCTACCTTTAAAAAATTACTAAAGTCACATATACATCAATTTTCTTTATATAAAATAATTATATTAGTCCCTGCTTCATAAAGTAATTAATTGAACATTTAGTATAAAACTGACTGTTAATACAGTAAAACTTGACTCTAATTATGATTTGCCTTTCGGTATTGACATTATAGATGAATTGTCTTGCCTCAAATCAAACAAATCTCATTTCTCATTTTATTTTGGTGCTCATAATTATCTATGTCTTAAATCAAAGAAATTGGCTCTGTTTGGTCCTTATCTTACATGTTTTTTCAAAAGAATTTAATTGGCTCCTTTCACTTCGTTTTGTAGATTGCTTTTCCGTCTCCTAGTGGAGGGTTAGGCTCTGGTGTAGGCACATGTGCGCATGTGTGTTTGTGAATATTTGTGTATGTACGTCTGTGCATGTGTACTCGTGTGTGTTTATGTCTATTTTAGGCCTCAAACATAGACAAATTTAAAATCGTTAGAGGGAAAAATCACATTGGGGCCAAGCCTCCTTTGATCACTCTGCAGACAAGCAGCCCTACCATGTGAGCTGAATTTACCCTGTGCTCACTAGTCCTGCCCCTTTGCTACTATCCCCTCTGGCTACTCTTTGTATTTTTGGCTGAATATTCTGCAGGTTTTCACCACTGAATAATGAGTTTTTCAGTACTCCACTATAAGCTTTCTTTTACTTCTCAAATTAATGTTGTTCTCTTGAATGATTGCATTCTTCCTCATGGTTTCAATGGCTCTCAAGCTGTATCTTTAACACAAATCTCTCAAAAGATCTTTCTGCATACATGTTTGAATATTCATTTGATAGGTAGACTTCTCTGACTCATAGGCATATCAAAAGGCCAACACTGAAATAATCATATTTGTTTTAATATGTCTCTGGCACAGTCCTTACATAAAATGTGTTTATTTTGTCTAGAGTATCATATTTTTCAGGTATCATGGAATTTTCATATTCCATGCTTTTATACAGCTTACAGGACTCAGCCTATGGCTGCTCAAGAAATATATTAGCAGTAATTATAACTTACATAAATAACTTTTGCCATATCATCTATGGTTTAAAAAAGCAAATTATTTTAGTGACAGATATTGTCTTCTGCAATTTGCCTAATTCATTTTTATATTTTCAATTTATTGGTGAACCATATTGTTCATTCAATAGCATTCAGGCAAAGAACAGATATACCACAATAGCAAATGCTTTTCTTCCTTTTATGTTTTTTTTTTTTTTTTTTGACAGAGTCTCGCACTCTGTGGGCAGGCAGGAGTGCAGTGGCACAATCTTGGCTCACTGAAACCTCTGCCTCCCAGATTCAAGTGATTCTCCTGCCTCAGCCTCCAGAGTAGCTGCGATCATAGGTGCCTACCATCATGCCTGGCGAATTTTTGTATTTTTTGTAGAGATGGCGTTCCCCATGTTGGCCAGGCTGGCCTCAAACTCTCAACCTCAAGTGATCCGCCTGCCTTGGCCTCTCCAAATTCTGGAATTACAGGCATGAGCCACTGCACCTAGCTGCAAAAGCTTTAATTGATGTCTATCTAATGAGTTACCCACTTGAGCAATGTCTGTATAAGCAGATCAGATGCAGTGGTATTAGGCAGGGCTCTCTTAGACTGAATGACTGCCTTGTGGGACTATGTGATCATGTAAGTTAATACATATGTGTGTGTGTGTGTGTGTGTGTGTGTGTATATATATATGTATGTGTGTGTTAACTTACACATATATATATGTATTTTTTATGTATATATATATGCTGTATCTTACTGGACGGACAGTCAGTTTTGAAAGATATCTCCTTAAGGGAGAGTCGATTGCATTTAATGGCAAAGCATCTCCCTTGCAATCTAAAGCTGCTTCTTGCACTATTGCTTCTTCTGATGGGAATATTGTGAAAGAAAATGCCTTTCCATTTTATTATTTATCATTCTATACTTTAAGAAATGTTATAGTAGCATGTATCAATTTATAATTTAATATATTAATATTAATTTTAAAATAAATGTATTCAGTGAAATATTTAAATATTTAAAAACCTGAAATCAAGGTTTTAAAACATTGAAAGTTAAAATTTGATTAACTCTCTTACTTTCATTTTCTTTTTACACTTCTCTGTCCAAAAATGTTCTCAGTTTGCACATATAACTCTCTCCCTGTCTTTCTATTGCTATCTCTGTCCAGGTAGATATACACACATGCACACACACAGGATTCTTAATTATGTAAATATGTTATCTTAATTATGTTAAAATGTTATCAAGAACCTGTACAGTTTGCAGAAAACATATCCCATGTCCTAGCTTTCATTTTTAAATACAAAGTGGCTACATACAATGTTGCCTACACATAAATATTTCTAAATAATAAATATAATAGTCTGTTTTCTATACTTTCTACCATGTTTGATCATGGCAACAATACCACTTACCCAAGGAGATTCTCAACGTGCTGACTTCACACACGTCTTGGGTCTGCTCAGTACAAATGAGAGTCTGTGTGAATTAAGACAAGGCTGAGCTGCTATAACAAACACAATTCCAAATGCAGTGCTTCAAATAAAATCTGAAGTCATTTCCTCCTAGAGGAACAATCTACGCTGGGTGGGAGTCTATGCAAGGATGTATTCCGGGAAACTGTGCTAACAGGCAGTTCTGTGTTCATCAACACGTGGCTGCCGAGATTACCCCAGCCATCACTATTCACGCTCCAGTGGTGAAAACTTAAGAGAACAGAGAGTGGCATCCAAATCTAACAGCAAAGGGACCTGAGAAATGTAATTTCTACCTGGGTATCCAGCTGTTTATGAGGAAGGCCAGAATGAGTTTGGGGAACAACTCTTGGTCTCCAAAACACACCTGATTAAGTTTTGCAGATGCTTTGGTCTACAAGTCATGCAAATATAGCTCTGTTTATTGCAACTCCCAGAGCATCATGCTCTACCTGGGATGAGGGGTTCAAGAGAAACTGAAAGATCAGCAGAATAAAAAGGACATGATCTCAGAAATGTTGCTGTAAAAGCAAAGCATAACAATAAATAGAAACAGGGAGATGAAATGCATTTTTTATCTGCCTGATAATCTTATAACATGTATTACCTATGTTTATAATGATTATGTGGTGATAGAAAATAAATAGATGTATTGATCTTTTCTAACAAATACAACGGTGGTTCTGTTTTCAGAAAACAATGGAACGAGCAGGAGTGGAATAGGTAACATCAATATAGGCAGCTTCAGTAGTTTCTCAAACCGCTGTTGATGGCCATCTCGAGTTTGATGGTGGAAATAACAGCAGGTTAAGTCCACCAGGTGGTGGAACTGAAGATGGTAGGAGAAAGCAGAAGTCAGGGCACATCTGTGACCCACCCACCGTGTTTGATGATTCAATGAATAGTGTCAAGATATTTGTTCACCTAGTCAGTTTTTCAAAAGACAAAGACTGAATGTTTTTCTATTGTTATTATTTCTGTTCCTTAGACATTATTGTATATTTCTTGGTTATTATTCTTGCAGACTGGAAGGGGAGGGATAAAAGGTTTTGCACCCACATATTTTTGAGTATTCAAAAGGAAGAAACGGCATGAAAATTCACCATAGAAAACTTTGAATTCTAAGCATTAAGTCCTCTCTAGAGTGAGATAAACTTTCAAGAACTTTCCCGTCACAGATAGAAAACTCTTCATTAAGACAATGAACTAAGTGCTTCCTCTAAGAGGACAGATAAGAGGGTCTCCAAGTACAAACTCCATTTTGGAATCTAGAATTCACAGGTTCCTACAATATTATGAGCTAGTTATCACAGACGTGGGTTTAGAACGTGACAGTTAATCACGTTAATGGCGCTGTGGGAAAGGCCATTGAGACACCATGTTCTCCCCATGGTGGAGAGAGTAGCATTTCTGCTTTTAATGGACGGCATGTCCTTCCTGTGTTCCGAGCAGAACGCTTTCCTAGGTGGCTCAACTAACATTTACTTTTTGTTGTTCTGTAGCTCTATGCCTTTACCTCTGATATTGGAAAGTTTACAACATTTCACAACTTACATTTTCTAACGGTGTTAACATCCACATTGACATGTCCCCCCATCCCCAACCCAACCCCTGCCCTATTCTTTGTTCTGGAAAGACAGGCCCATGCTGTGAAAAGATTAACCCCTTCCCCAACATAGTCAATGATGAAGAAAGTGCTTGATGTTAAACATCTTGAGCCCCAGCTGAAACAGGCCAGAGCCATAAGCACTCCCACCTCCAGGCAGCTCCTTCAGGCAGCTGCTGTTCTGGCCTTTGGGCTAGGTTTTGGGCTTTGAAGCACATGGATGTGCAAGCTTTCTGAAATGTCTTAAACATTAACTACTGATGACTCGATTTAAGTATCAAAGGCACAGCTGCATCAGATCTTTTTCCTTAAAGCATTCTGGGACGTTTCAGTTTTCAATCTGGAATTTCAAGCAAGAGAGACATGACCATAACTCCTCAAGGAGTAAGCAGTGTGACCTCTTCATTCCAACGTATTAACACGTGGAATTGATTTGAGAATTAAAGTAACACATGAACAATAAGCATTGAAATATGAAAAAACACAGGAGTTTGCATGATTATGTTGAATGACAAGATTTATTATAAAGTCCTTGATTGTCGCCTTTGAGCCCAGAATTCTAGTTGTGTATCATTTTGGGAATTAAAGGGAAATGTTCTGTGTTTTGATATTCTCCTCATTAACTACAACTTTTGTAATAATAATAAATCTATTTCCCTCTCTACTAGAAATTACAATTTACTTCAGTTCAGTTCACTACCAGGAAGAGTACATGGCACATATATGTAGCACAATCATATTTGTTCAATGAATACACGAATTTATAGACTTAAGGAACAGTTATGGGTGTTACAGAATGCACACAAGAATAAAGAGTAACTCCTGCTCTCAAGCTTCTCCTGTTCTGTATAGAAAAGGCAGGTATTTGTGCAATAAGTCAGACAAGGACAAATGCCATGAACAAGTACAAACTGTTGTAAGAGAATGTAGGAACAGGTAACTAATTTTAAGGGGGGTGAGGGTGTTTCATTGAAGTCACTTAGGGGAGATAACATTGGATTTAGACCTAACTGATGGATGTTTCTGTGAAGATACAAAAGGCAGTAGAAAAAGTTGATGAAGGAAAAGTAGTATCAACTTTAAAAGAAATTAGTTTTGAGAAGATTTCTGTTGAGGATATGGGAATGCTTTGTTCTAAAATTCAGAACTTTCTATTAGTTTGGTAAAGATATTGAACGTAGTAAAGAACAAAGCCATAAGGTGTTGAATGCTGAAGCTTTGCTCAGTCAAAGGGATGGGACTTTTCTCTCTCACAAATAAGTTCCCACTTGTCTGTGGGACAAGCAAGCTGAAGAGGTCTGACTAGGGGTCTTGCTAAGCAGCTGATAGATCCTGACAGTCTGGTTAACTATAAGGTCCCTGAGAGGAGGTCAGTGAGGACTCAGGGGTCTCCATGTGGACCAAACGTCCAGGTCCAGCCAGAGTTCAAAAGAGTAGCAGTGAAGGAAAGGAGAGAGATATTGCAGAGTTCTCACTAGGTAAGCCAGTTTGAAGCCTGAGATACTGCACGTGTGACCCCTTTACATCCCTGAAGAATCATTTTATTATGTTGTTTTCTCTGTGACATTTTCCTTAAATATGTACATACCATGTGTCTCACCTGCTGAGTTGGATAGTCTGTTTTCCCTTCTCCCTCAGGTATTTAAAAATGTATTCCATTTCATTAGGGTTATTTAACCTGTCTTTTCTTTTTCTTCCATCAAATCGCACATCTTTAAGAGCATTTCCATGCTTCATTCATCATTCCCTTAAGTCACACAACGTTTACAAACAGAAAGCAACTAATGGATTCTTAGGAAATGTCTAAATGACAGATCGAGAGAATTCAAGCAGATCCTGGAGCCAGTCTCTGGGATGACTTTGATTTGTGAACCACACTAAGGTCAACATTTAGCTAGACCGGAGGCCATGTTTGAGGTCAATTAGGACCTAAGTGGAGGAGAGGAATGCAGGAGAAAGCTGTCAGGTACTCCCTGACTGTGTCCATGTCAAATGCTTTAATACACACTGGTAGTATATTGAAACCAGGTTTACAATATTAATTAATTATTGAAACAATACCAATACAGTATTTAAATAAATTAAACAGAGTACTAGCCTAGCTAGCAATAGTTTAAATTGTGTAATAAGGACTTCCTATGGTTAGTATCAATAACAATATAATATTAATTTATATGACAGCTCATAAACACTGTCATTTTTAAACATAGCTAAACTTAAATGTTTAAATTCAGAGAAAAATTCTTAATTCTACTGTAAGTTTTACAAATAATCACTATGAATTGAAATGCTGATAACCATTAAAAACTAAAATCTAAAATAGAATAAAATATCACATAAACATTACCAAAATTGCTTGATTAATTTCTTAAAATTTGTTTTATAATTTGTATTTTACATTAAAATTGACTATATTACAGAAAATAGCTCACTTTATGCTTTTTCCATTTAGATAAAGACATACCTTAGCACTTTCCAAAAACACATTTTTAATAAAGAATATTTTATTTGGGAAAAATTATCTTTTATTTATGTGTTTTTTAAGTACAGCATCTGGAAGAGCATAGAAGCAGGATAGATTAACACAGAGATTGTACTTTGCATAAATTTGGAACATATTATTTTTTTATTGAGGTAAAATTTGTATGACATAAAATTAATCATTTGTAAATGTAAACTCAGTCGCATCAAATACGCTCAGAGTATTGTGTAACAACTATCTAGCTCCAAGGCATTTTCATCACCCTCAAATAAAACCTTGCACCCATTAAGCAGTCACTGCCTAGTTCCCTGTCTCCCAGCCCCTGATCACCACAAGTCAGCTTTCTGTCTGATGGACTGGCCTGTTCTGGAATAATAGACACTTAGTGTGTATCTCTTGTGTCTGACTTCTTTCACTTAGCATAACGCCTTCCAGGTTCCTCCAGGTCATAGCATGTATCACAACTTCACTTCGTTTTTGGCTGGGC
Source organism: Cebus imitator (assembly GCF_001604975.1). NCBI lineage: Eukaryota > Metazoa > Chordata > Mammalia > Primates > Cebidae > Cebus > Cebus imitator. The sequence continues at coordinate 2,326,890 of NW_016107329.1, forward strand.
TATATTCCATTGTAGGGATATACCACTGTTTATCCATTCATCCATGGATGGACATTTCGGTTGTTTCACCTTTTGGCTACTGGGAATATTGTTGCTATATTTGTTTGTGTACAAATGTTTGTTGGAATACCTGGTTTCAATTATTTGGGATATATTCCTATGAGTGCAATTTGACATTTGACATGTCACAATGCGTCATGTGAGAATTCTGTGTTTTGCTTCTTAAGGAAATTGCAAAGTTGTTTCCGTAAAGGCTGTACCACTTTACATTTCACCAACTATATGGGGGTTCATATTTCTCCACATCATCACCAGTACTTGTTCTTTTATGCTTTTGTTGTTGTCGTGTGATTATAATCTACTTAGTGGGTTCAAGGGTTATCTCACTATGGCTTCAATTTGCATTTCCCTAATGACTAATAATGTTGAGTATCTTTTCTTATATTTGTTGGCAATTTGTATATCTTCTTCAGAGAAAGATCTATTTTAGGCCTTTACCCATTTTTAACTTAGGTTTTTAAATTTTTGTTGTTGAGCTGAAAGACTTATTTATGTGTATTCTAGATACTAGATTTTATCAGATATATGAATTGAAAACGTTTTGTCTCATTCTGTAGGTTGTCTTTTCACTGCCTTAATAGTTTCTTTGGTTGCAAAAACCAGTTTTAATTTAGTTATAATGAATCTAATTTACCTATTTTTAAAGTGTTTTTTATATGTTTTTGTGATTTTGTTTTGCTTTATCCAAGAGTTTATTGCCAAATCTAAGGTTATACAACTTTGATTTCTTGGAAGTTGTTATATATTTTTAGCTCTTTCATTTAGGTCTTTGACCCATTTTAAGTTAATTTATTTATATGCTGTCCATTAGGGGTCCAACTTTATTCCCATTATTGCAGCACCAACTGTGGAAGAGACCATTCTTTCCCCATTGAATGGTCTTGGCACCCTTGTCAAAAATCAACTGACCAGAGCTGCATGGGTTTATTTCCAGACTCTTTGGCATTTTCGTTTCAAAAACACTTGAGATATCCCACGAACAGCCTGGAAATATTAAATAATATAATTTGAGAAATACAAATTTTTTGAACTAAAGATAATTATACAGCACTTTCTCCAACTCAATTCAATGCCTATAAAAACATCTTATCCGGCCGGGCGCGGTGGCTCAAGCCTGTAATCCCAGCACTGTGGGAGGCCGAGGCGGGTGGATCACGAGGTCAAGAGATCGAGACCATCCTGGTCAACATGGTGAAACCCCGTCTCTACTAAAAATACAAAAAATTAGCTGGGCATGGTGGCGCGTGCCTGTAATCCCAGCGACTCAGGAGGCTGGGGCAGTAGAATTGCCTGAACCAGGGAGGCGGAGGTTGCAGTGAGCCGAGATTGCGCCATTGCACTCCAGCCTGGGTAACAAGAGCGAAACTCTGTCTCAAAAAAAAAAAAAAAAAAAAAAAAAAAAAAAATCTTATAGTCATAGAGCCTCACCATAAATACCTCTGATAAATGGCAGCCCACCCATTCATTATAAGACACCTAATTACATTAATCCACAACTGTAATTTTTAGATAATTTTATATATGTATATAACTTTATACAAGCTATATATAAAACTTTCTAGAATCCATCCCATTCTAAATTATTATATGTGTACATACAATTATATATACATATGTAACTTTCTAAAAATTACAACTAAAATATATTACATTCTAATTTGAAAACTCATCTATGGTTAAGGTCATATCACTCCAGAAAGAGAAGATAATCTATTTAGAGATATAAGCACTGCCTTGAGTAAGAGAGGTAGCTACTGAAAGACATGTTTTCTCCTTTTATACTGTACATGCATACCTCAAAGATATTGTAGATTCAGTTTCAGATTCACTTAACAAAGTCAATATTGCAATAAAGTGAGTCATACTTTTTTTTTGTTTCCTGTATAGAAAAGTTATGTTAACACTGTATTGTAGTTTATTAAGTATAAAACAGTATTGTATTTAAAATATGCATGTTTTAATTTTAAAATAAATTATGACTAAAAAATGCTACCAATCATCTGATCCTTCAATGAGTCATAGTCTTTTTGCTGGGGAGGGTCTTACTTGGATGTTCTTGGCTGCTAAATGATCAGGGTGGTGGTTATTGAAAGTTGGGATGACTGTAGCAATTTCTTAAAATAAGAAAATAATGAAGCTTTCTCCATCAATCGATTCTTTCTTTCATGAAATATTTTTCTGTAGCATGTGATGCTGTTTGATAGCACTTTTCTTACAGTAGAGCTTCTTTTAAAATCAGAGTCAATCCTCAAACCTCGCCACTGCTTTACTAAGTTTATGGAATATTCCAAATCCTTTGTTATCATTTCAATAATGTCCATAGCCTCTTTACAGAGAAGTAGATTCCATCTCAAGAAACAACTTTTTTTTTCATCTATATGAAGCAATTTTTTATTAAAGCTTTATCATAAAATTGCAGTAATTCAGTCACATCTTTGGGATTCACTTTAATTCTAGTTTTTATATGTACCCCATCTGCAATTACTTCCCATAGTGAAGTCACCTCAAAGTCATACATGAGAGTTTGAATCAACTTCTTCCAAATTCCTGCTAATTATAGTTTGACCTTCCCCCTTGTTCTTAATGGTTTCTAGAATGGTGAATTCTTTCTAAAAAGTTTCATATTTGCTTTGTTTAGATCCCTGAGAGGAATCATTATCTACAACAGCTATAGCCTTACAAAATATATTTCTTATACAATAAGACTTGAAAGTCAAAATTACTCTTTGATTCATGAGCTGCGGAGTGTTAGGTTAGCAGGCACAGAGATAACACTAATTTTCCTTTATAGCTCCATCAGATTTCTGGGGTGACTAAGTGCATTGTCAGTGAGCAGATATTTTGAAAGGAATCTTTTCTTCTGAGCAGTAGGTCTTAACAGTGGACTTAAAATATTTATGAACCAATCTCTGCTAGCGTCAAACATTTTTCTGCAACGTCCTCACCTCTCTCTGCTTTCATATAACACAAGTGAGTTAGGGTCTTGATTTGGATTGCACTTTGGCTTAATAGAATGTTGTGACTGGTTTTCTATCCAAACCACAAAAATTTGTATCGGCAATAAGCCTGTTTTGCTTTCTTATTATTTGTGTGTTCACTGGGGTAACACTTTTGATTCCATTCAATAAATTTTGTTTTGTATTCACAACTTGGCTAACTATTTGCTGTAAGGAGCCTAGCTTTTGGCCTGTCTTGGCTTTCTACATGCCCTCATCAGGTAGGACATATATACCATGGAACACTATGCATCCATAGAAAATGACGAGTTCATGTCCTTCATAGAGACATGGGTGAATCTAGAAACCATCATTCTCAGCAAGTTGACACAAGAACAGAAAACCAAACACTGCATGTTTTCATATGTATTCATATTATCCATCCCCCCCACCCACCTTCGCCTATATCAGGTACTTCTCCCAGAGTTATCCCTCTCCATCCTCTGTGCCACCCCGCTGTCCCTTCCCTACCCTCCCTCCAGCCCCCCACCTAGCCCAGTGAGTGTTGTTCCCTTCCCTGTGCCCAAGTGTTCTCATAGTTCATCAAGTGCCTATGGGTGAAAACATGCAGTGTTTGGTTTTCTGTTATTGTGTCAATTTGCTGAGAATGATGGTTTCTAGATTCACCCATGTCTCTACAAAGGACATGAACCCGTCATTTTCTGTGGCTGCATAGTATTTCATGGTATATATGTACCACATTTTCTTTGTCCAGTCTATCATTGATGGGCATTTGGGTTGGTTCCAGGTCTTTGCTATCATAAACAGCACCGCAACGAACGTACGTGTGCATGTATCCTTATAATAGAACAATTTATAATTCTTTGGGTATATACCCAGTAATGGGATTGCTGGGTCAAATGGAATTTCAATTTCTAGATCCTTGAGGGATCACCACACTGTCCTTTATAATGGTTGAACTAATTTATACTCCCACCAACAGTGTAAAAGTGTTCCCTTTTCTCTACATCCTCTCCAGCATCTGTTGTCTCCAGATTTTTTAATGATTGCCATTCTTACTGGCATGAGATGGTATCTCAATGTGGTTTTGATTTGCATTGCTCTAATGACTAATGATGATGAGCATTTTTTCATATGTTAGTTGGCTTCATATATGTCTTCTTTTGAAAAGTTTCTGTTCATATCCTTCACGCATTTTTGAATGGGTTTGTTTATTTTTTTCTTGTAAATCTATTTTAGTTCTTTGTAGATTCTGGATATTAGCCCTTTGTCAGATGGGTAGATTGCAAAAATTTTCCCCATTCTGTTGGTTGCCGATTCATTCTAATGATTGTTTCTTTTTCTGTGCAGAAGCTCCTAAGTTTGATTAGATCCCATTTGTCTTTTTTGGCTTTTGTTCCCAATGCTTTTGGTGTTTTAGCCATGAAGTCCTTGTCTGTGCCTATGTCCTGAATGGTGTTGCCAAGGTTTTCTTCTAGGGTTTTTATGGCATTAGTTCTTATGTTTAAATCTTTAATCCATCTGGAGCTTCTACTACTGATGGCTCGTTTCAGGTCTGTATCAACTTATTCTTTGAAAAATTTTGACATAACTGTGGTGAATAAAATTGCATATAAGGATGATAGTCCAGATGAATAACAAGAAGAGAGTTTATAGGCAGAAGATGCAAACAGGACATATAATCTATGTTCCAGAAGTAGATATTTTATTCTCCATTTGCACATCAAATTTTAAGAACAACTGTGGGTTTGTTCTGCAATGGTTTAATATAGAAGTCATGAACATTATACTTTGTTAAGCAACAAGGTCATGGAAGATTTACCTAGTTTGAATTAAATCAATATTATTTTGTTATTCTTTATCCTAAGCCCAAAAGACCATATAAAATCAACAAGATATTGATGTAACTAAATCTTCTTCAGTAAGATTTATGAGGCACTGATATGAGAATAGAAATTGGCTAAGCAGTACCAGAGATATAAAATCTTCATTTGAGTTTTCAAAGCAGCATTATTTATATGTGTTTTCCATATTAAACTCACACATTTGCACCAAAACTATATAGTATTATTTAATATTATATAGTAAATTGTAAATATCTGTATAAAATAAAATTTGCAGTAATTATATGTGTATCACATATTTGATACTATAGGTAACATTTTGTCTTTCACTGTAGGCTAAAGTTAATTTTATAGGAATTAAAAATGCATATATCTAAGATGACTGAGTATACATTAAGCAAATTGTGAAATGGCATTACTGGAGAATCAATAATAAAAATAAATGGACTAAGGGAGACAGCTGATGAGTGTTATTAAAGTTTTACCATCGCAATTTATGTTTGTTCTGTGAAAAAAATACTTCTTTGAACTATAAGATACACATTAAACGTGTGTTTTAATGGAGTTTTATATATAATACCATACAGATTTGTTTAGAGTTATGTATTATTCTATTAGCTGAATTCCTTTTTATTTTCTTTTTTTTCCAGTTTAATCATTTCATGGACATTAGTGTTGCAGAATAAAATAGAAATTACTATTTATTTTAAAGATGTTTAAAGCAATGTTTTAGTATTATTTTTTGTTAACCAGAGTCCATTTTTTTTTTACTCCAAGACTTTGCTGTTTGCCTGCAATTAGCAGGAACTAGCTCTATTATTTGATGTTTATTTATTTGGGTATCTATTTATTTCAAACAAGATTAGGGAGTCTGATAATTACCATTCCATCAATCATGAGTTGACTGTCCTTTGGAAAGTCTTGTGGTAAACATTAGGCAGGAGCCCCAAATTTGATGCAGGTGAGTAATTTTACTGTAATTATCACTAAACGCATTGCAGGCAAAAGGCTAAGCAACAAAGAAAGACATGATTGTTGCCGAGGATTCCATATTCTGAGGTAATTTATTAAATGCAAATTCAGTTATTTGCACATATGTTTAGTACAGTATTTATGCCATTAACTAGTTTTCTGTTTCAACTTAAACCTAAAATCACTTTATATTTGAATGACAATCCTGTTGTATTGGTTGTAAGAATAATGACCACATAATTTAATTTCAAACAGGGATATTTAAAAGTGAAAAGAGTTGGTAATAGTAAATAGTGAAACCTATAACTCTAAACCAGGACTTTCCCAAGCTAACCAAAGATCATTCTAGTTATAAGATGTACTTCAGAAAAGAAGCAAAATTGTTGGTATCTGTGCTAGTCTCCTTTAGTGTTCTATCATTTTTTTTGTCTACCTTTTTCTTTTTTTAAGATATGTTAAAATTTTTTCTAGATTTGACCTCCCCATCAGTACAGATTGCTTTCGTTGTCCAAAAAAGAGGAATAATCACATGCTCCCCTGGCCCCTTTTAATTTCTAGTTTTGCAAAAACAGCTCCAACATGTTGCAAAATGATTCACATATTTTGGAAATCTTGTAAGATATCTTTATATCTTTATTTGGCTGTTCAAAGACATGATTCAAGAAAGATTTAAATTAAACCAGTCACATTCTAATTTCTTTATGTCCACTAGAAACTAATAATACCTTTAGTATTATTTAAACATATAAACCCTGTTCTATATTATTATGGGTTCAGGTGCTAATTTATACTAATATAATGGATACATATAGCATCCTATGACATTCAATAATTGTTGAATAAACAAATAATTGAATTGGCAAGATATATTTATATAACTTAAACTTCTAAGTTTAAACATTTTTTTGAATCTAAACCTAACGCTAAGTTATTATTTTGTTATTCTCATGAGCTAAAACATAATTTGTTTCAACATCAAAATACTGAGATGGGTTCTTGCTGAGGTACAGAGAGATACTTGTACATTAAAAAAAATTGTCTTTAAAAATGTCAGTTGTGCCATATGAATAAGAATATATTACTCAGACATAATTTAAATAATAATGTATATAGATTTGTATTAATCCATTTTCATGCTGCTGATAAAGACACAACTGAGCCTGGGAAATTTACAAAAAGAAAAGAGATTTAATTGGATTTCCAGTTCTATGTGGCTGGGGAAGCCCACAATCATGGTAGAAGGCAAGGAGGAGCAAGTCATGTGTTACATGGATGGCAGCAGGCAAAGAGAAAGAGTGTGTGCAGGGAATCTTCCCTTTTTAAAACCATCAGATCTCATGAGATTTATTCACTATCATGAGAATCACATGATATTGAATAGTCCCCCACAATTCAATAGTGATAGTCCGCCACAATTCAATTACCTTTCACTGTGTCCCTCCCACAACATGTGGGAATTGTGGGAGATATAATTCAAGATGAGATTTGGGTGGGGACACTGCCCTGGCTCCTCCCAAATCTTATGTCCTCACATTTTAAAACAAATGCTTCCCAAAGTCCCCTGTTGTCTTAACTCATTTCAGCATTAACTTCAAAAGTCCACAGTCCACTATCTCATCTGAGACAAGGCAAGTCCCTTCCACCTATGGGTCTGTAAAGTCAAAAGCAAGTTAGCTTCCTCCTGGATACAATGGGTACAGGTATTGGGTAAATACAGTTATTCCAAATGGGAGAAATAGGCCAAAATGAAGAGACTACAGATCTCATGTGAGTCCAGTGTCCAGCAGACAGTCAAATCTTAAAGTTCCAAAATGAACTCCTTTGACTCCATGTCTCACATTCAGATCACACTGATGCAACAGCTGGGTTCCCATGGTTTGGGGCAGCTCTGTCCCTGTACCTTTTCAGGGTACAGCCTCCCTCCTGGCTGCTTTCATGGGCTGGCATTCAGAGTCTGCAGCTTTTCCAGGTGCACGGTGCAAGCTGTTCAGTGGATCTACCATTCTGAGGTCTGGAGGAGAGTGACCCTCCTTTTGGAGCTCCCCTAGGTTGTGCCCCAGTTGGGACTCTGTGTGGAGGCTTTGACCTAACATTTCCTTTCTGCACTGCCCTGGCAGAGGTACTGCATGAGGGCTCTGTCCCTGCAGCAAACTTTTGTCGGGACATCCAGGTGATTCCATACAGCCTCTGAGATCTAGGTAGAGGTTCCCAAACCTCAATTTTTGACTTCTGTGCATCCACAGGTTCAACACCACATAGAAGTTGCCAAGGCTTTGGGCTTGCACCCTCTGAAGCCATGGCCTAAACTGCACCTTTGCTCCTTTTAGCCATGGCTAGAGTGGCTGGGACACAAGGCACCAAGTCCCAAGACTGCACATAGCATGGGGACCCTAGGCCCAGGCCATGAAACCATCTTTACCTCCCTGGTCTCCAGGTCTGTATGAAAGTGCTGCCATGAAGACCTCTGACATGCCCTCAACACATTTTCCTCACTGTCCTGGGGATTAACATTCGGCTCCTCATTACTTAGGCAAATTTCTGCAGCTAGGGATTGAATTTCTCCTCAGAAAATGGGATTTTCTTTTCTATCACATTGTCAGGGTACAAATTTTCCAAACTTTTATGCTCTGTTTCCTTTATAAAACTCAATGCCTTTAACAGGACCCAAGTCACCTATTGAATGCTTTGCTGCTTAGAAATTAATGTTACCAGATGCCCTAAATTATCTCCTTGAAGTTCAAGTTTCCACATATCTGTAGGGCAGGCACAAAATGCTGTCAGTCTTTCTGCTAAAACAGCAAAAGTCACCTTTACTCCCAATTGCCAACAAGTTCCTCCTCTCCATCTGAGACTACCCCAGCCTGGATTTTAAAACTTTTGGTGGTTTTACCTACTCTCTTAGCTTTAAAAACCACTGATATGCTGATGACTCACACATTTATAACTTCAGCATAGACTCACTATTGAACTATGTACTCACATAGCAATTATATGAAAACGTCTTTGGATATCTAAGTAAGATCTAAAGCTCAAATGCCCAGAATGAATTCGTCTTCCTTCCTCCATATTATTATCAGCATTTTGGACAAGGCCATTCAACAAGTCTTTGGGAAGTTCCAAATTTTCTCACATTGCCCTGTATTCTTCTGAGCCCTCCAAACTATTCCAACCTTTGCCTGTTACCTACTTCCAAAATCGCTTCCACATTTTTGAGTATCTTTTCAGCTGTGCTCCACTCTACAGGTACCAATTTGCTGTATTAGTTTTTTTTCATGCTGCTGATAAAGACATAACTGAGACTGGCCAATTTACAATAGAAAGAGATTTAACTGGACTTACAGTTCCATGTGGCTGGGGAAGCCTCACAATCATGGTGAAAGACAAAGAGGAGCAAGTCGTGTCATACATGGATGGCAGCAGGCAAAAGAGAGAGATTGTATGGGAAACCTCTCTTTTTAAAAAACCATCAGATCTCATGTGACTTATTCACTCCCAGGAGAACAGCATGAGAAAGATCCACCCCCATGATTCAGTTACCTCCCACTAGGTTCCTCCCACAACATGTGGGAATTTTGGGAGATGCAACTCAAGATGAGATTTGGGTGAGGACACAGCCAAACCATATCAAGATTGTTTTTTATATTTATTATAAATATCTGGATATATACATATATCGTAATTAAAAAAAGAGAAATTTGAAATTCTATCTGCATTGAATATGATAGAAAAGAGATTTTATCAAAAGAATACAAAATTTTGTTTCTTTACAAATGCAAATATAATGTGAAAACAATCCAAAAATTAGAAAACAAAACCAATAACAAATATGAAAATTCATTATTGGAAATGGATCTTAGGAAAATGGTTACATCAATTTAAAAATATATGTGTAAGAGACAAAACACCATGCTGACAAAGCTCTATGATATGTTCCTACATTTAATTCAGGCTATTTCAAGAGAAAAAATCCCAGATAAATGCATACATATACATATAAATACATATTTTTCAAAAAATATAATATATCCATAATTTTAAACTTGCTAATCTACTGGTCACTAACTTTTATACTCAAAGATAAAGATGGAAACAGCATTAATTATCTGAGGCAGTGTTCATAAATATAAATGTAAAACATTACATACATGGTTAAATAAGATACTATAGGTAATTATTTATTTGAATAATTGGTATATTTGTACCATCCAAAATCAACCTATTACATAATCATCATCATTAATACTGTAGGGAATGGCATTTTTCAAATAGCTATGATGATTTCCTCTAAGAATGAGGCCTAAAACAAATATTCTTTGGTAATGAAAAATCATGTTCTGTTGTAATTCTGCAAGATCACACTACTGCATTAACAGAATGGGAATAAATCAACACAGAGGGAGACTAGAAAACAGTTCAGGCTCACAATTTATCTCAGAGCTTTACTTATTTGAAGAAATTCCTGTAGTTCTGCTTCATACATTTTGCAAGGGAAAGACACCAAAGGCAGAATACAGATCTTTCTGCCACTCACTGTAGTTCTATTCCCTATGGTACACTCATTCCTTTGGTGGTTTTACCTTCTCTCTTAGCTTTATACACCACTGATATGCTGATGACTCCCACATTTATTACTTCAGTATAGACTCACTACTGAACTATGCACTCACATAGAATTGTATGAAAACATTTTTTGGATGTCTGAGTAAGACTTAAAGCTCAAACACCCAGAATGAATTCATCTTCCTTCCCCCAAGATCATATCCACTAGCAACATTGTACATTCAGGGAAAGGATTTTATTCCAATTATTGAGAAGTCAAACCTTAGATTAACTCTCAGTACTGGATAGATAATTTGTGGCACTCAGTGTACCATGAAAATGCAGAAATGGGCCTTTCTTCTAAAATTATTAAGAGTTCCAAGATGGTGACAACAAAGCATTAAGCCACACACTGGAGCCTTCAGCACATAATGTATCATGTGAAGGTACAGGTCACACACCCCAGATACAGGAAAGATTAGTCTTTGGCTTTTTTGCCCCTTACATAAACCATATACATAACCACTTGGATACAAACAAACAAACAATAACCAAAAACTCACACAAAAACACAACAGTGTGATGGCTGTGTGTGAATATTTATCCAGAATTTGCTGCTTACCACAACAGTCACAGAAGACATCTGGTGCTAATCATCATTAGCTCTCATCTGAGTTAAGATTAGGGATCATAAATGGTCTTTGGGTTTTGGCCCTTTCTTGAGTGACCCTTTGGAATTAGATCACATCACTTCACTCTGCTCAGTCTTCCAATATCTTTCTAGCTCTCTTGGAGAAACCACTGAAGACCTGTGCAGGCTGTCATGCCATGCTCTTCTCTCTCTGCTCTCCTTTGCCTCATACCTCAAGAAACTTCATCTTCCACCACTGCCTCCTGCTCCTCCCACCACACTGGCTGCAGGCCTCTTATATCAGCCCATGGGGCTCACTCCCAGATCCCAGCATTTTGTCGGCTGCACTCTCTACTCGCCATGCTCGGCCTTAATGTCTCTGTGGTCACCCTCTGTATTAGTACATTTTCTTGCTACTATGAAGAAATACCCAAGCCTGGATAGTTTATAAAGAAAAGAGATTTAATTGACTCGCAGTTCTACATGTCTGGGAAAGCCTCAGATACTTACAATCATGGTAGAAAGCAAATCTTCACAGGGTGGCAGGAGAGAGAAGAAAGGGCTGAATGAAGTGGGAAGTCCCATATAAAACCATCAGATCTCGTGAGAACTTATTCACTATCACAAGAATAGCATGGGGAAAACTGCCCCCATGATTCAATTACCTCCCTCCAGGTCCCTCCACCACACATGGGGTTTATGGGAACTATAATCCAAAATAAGATTTGGGTGGGTAAACAACCAAGCCATATCAGTCTGCCCCAACCCCACCCAAATCTCATATCCTTACATAAATTTCAAAACACAATTATGCCTTCCCAACAGTCCCACAAAGTCTTAGTTTATTCCAACACTAACCCAAAAGCCAAGTCCAAAGTCTCATCTGAGACAAGGCAAGTTATTTCCACCAGTGAACCTGTAAAATCAAAAGCAAGTTAGTTACTTCTTAGATACAATGAAGATGCAGACATTGGGTAAATATACCTGTTCCACACGGTAGTAATTGCCCAAAACAAAGGTGATACAGACCCCAAGCAAGTCTAAAATCCAATGAAGAAGTAACTAAATTTTAAACCTCTAAAATAATCTCCTTTGACTCCCTGTCTCACATTGGGATCATCTAATACAAAAGGTAAGTTCCCACGGTCTTGGGCAGCTCTGCTTTTGTGGCTTTGCAGGGGACAGCCCTTCATCAGGCTACTTTAACTGGCTGGTGTTAAGTTCCTGTAGTTTTTCCAGGCTCATGGGTACAAACTGTGGGGGATCTAACATTCTGGGGTCTGGAGGATGGTGACCCTCTTCTCACCGCTCCGCTAGACAGTACAACAGTGTGGATCTATGTGGGTGCTCCAACCCATTTCCCTTCTGCACTGCCCTAACAGAGGTTCTCCATGAGAGTTCCACCCCTGCAGCAAATTTCAGCCCGGACATTCAGCCTTTTCCATACATCTTCTGAAATCTAAGCAAGGGTTCCCAAACCTCAATTCTTGACTTCTTTGCACCTGCAAGCTCAACACATGGAAGCTGCCAAGGCCATGGCATGCAGCCATGCCCTGATCTGTACCATGGCTCATTTTAGCCACAGATAGAGGGGCTGGGATACAGGGCACCAAGTCTCTAGGCTGCACACAACAAAGGGGCCCTGGAAACCAGTTTTTCCTCCAAAGCCTCCTAGTGGGAGGGGCTTCTGTGAAAGTCTCTGACCTGCCCTGGAGAAAATTTTAATTCTTGTCTTCTGTCTATCACTAGGCCCAATACCACATGTAATCTGCCAAGGGTTGGGGCTTCCACCCCCTGAAGCAATAGCCTGAGCTCCACATTGGCCCCTTTTAGCCTGGAATGGCTGAGATGCAGGACATTCACTTCCAAGGCTGCACAAAACAGCAAGGCCCTAAGCCAGACTCATGAAACCATTTTTCCCTCCTAGGCCTCCCAGCTTGTGATGCGAGGGGCTGCTGTGAAGACCTCTGATATGCCCTGGAGACATTTTCCCCATTGTCATGGTGACTAACATTTGCCTCCTCATTACTTATGCAAATTTCTGTAGCAGGCTTTAATTTCTTCCCAGAAAATGGGTTTTTCTTTTCTATTGTGTCATCAGGCGGCAAATTTTTCAAACTTTTATGCTCTGCTTCCTCCTGAATGCTTTGCTGTTTAGAAATTTCTTCTCCCAGATACCCTAAATCATCTCCCTCAAATTCAAATTTCCATAGATATCCAGGGCAGGGGCAAAATGCCACCAATGTCTTTGCTAAAGCATAGCAAGGGTCACCTTTGCTTCAGTTCCCAACAAGTTCCTCATCTCCATCTGAAGCCACCTCAGCTTGGACTTCATTGTCTACATTACTATTAGCGTTTTGGTCAAAGCCATTCCACAAGTCTCTAGTAAGTTTTAAATTTCCCACATCTTTCCATCTTCTGAGTCCTGCAAGATGCTAGGAAGTTCCAAACATTCTCACATCCTTCTTTCTTCTTCTGAGCCCTCCAAACTGTTCCATCCTCTGTCTGTTACTTAGTTCCAAACTCACTTCCACATTTTCAGGTATACTTATAATAGCACTCCACACTACCAGTACCAATTTTCTGTGCTAGTTCTCATGCTGCTATGAAGAAAATACCCAATACTGGGTAGTTTATAAAGAAAAGAGGTTTAATTGACTTACAGTTCCACATGGCTGGGGAGGTCTCAGGAAACTTACAATCATGGTGGAAGGCATCTCTTCATAGGGCAACAGGAAAGAGATGCATTAGAGCCAAGCGAAGGGGGAAGCCTCTTATAAAACCAACAACTCTCAGGAGAACTCACTATCACGATAAGTAGCATGGGGGAACCACACCCACAGTTTAATTACTTCCTACCAGTCCTCTCCCATAACATGTGGGACTTAATGGGAACTGCAATTCAAGATGAAATTTGGGTGTAGACATAGCCAAACCATACCATCCCCTCATCTTCAAGTTAAAAGGCACTGTTTTACTTCCTAAAGAAATCAACCCAAATCCCTATTTAATATTTGAATCACCTGCCTCACTCTTTTTGTGGCTTTATCTCGTTCTGGGTTTTCTTCTCCTGAGAACTGGCCTCTGTTTGTGGATCAGCCCTTATATGTCCCCTGAGCAAGGTGCCTCAGACTCAGCACTAACAGTGCTGCAAAGCTTCAATGCCCAACTGGCACACTGCTTCATGAGCCACTACTCCAAAGACCCACCAGGCAGACTCTGGGGCTTCTTCATGGAAATTGTGAATAAAACTATATACTTCATCTGGCAAATATTTTGGCTATCCCCAAATAGAGGATTTATTGTGGTATATGTAACTTGTGTGTAATTTCATGCTGTTCTGTCAAACACACAGAGTAGTCACACTTCCCAGTGGCAGTGTAGCAACCTCAGGCTGATTGTTGAAAACTGTGGAGGAAGCCCCCTAGTGAGATGGCAGGGATGCATAATCTAAACTGCCTGGATCTTTGAGTCTCTACCTAAAGGCTGATGTCTGGGAGAATATCCAAATCCACAGCAGATTTTTCATGATCAATGATGTGAGCTTTCTGTGATAAGCCACTGAGATGTTTGTGTTTCTCACTTTAGCATAGCATAGCCTTTTCTACCTAATATAATGATGTAAACAGCGATACATAGTTAACATTTTACATGATATTCTGATCAATAATTAGCATGAATGTTATGTAATTTGAATATATATAATTATATACAATATATAATAATCTGTATCTTATCTGTCTATCTCTGTCTATAGAGATATAGATATAGAGTGCTAAAGGAACGTAGTCATGCTAATCTTCTATAGACATTATCTATACATATATAGATAGATGTATCTACTGTCTATATAGAGAGAAATAATGCCTATAGAACATTTTAATGGCTATGTTCCTTTAGCATTTTTGTTTTAAAAAATAGAAAAGAGATATAAAAAGTTTTTAAATAAAAATAGAATTTTCATTATTACTTCAGTGGAGACTTTGAGACTTTTATGTGTCCATTTTCCACATAATTTTTAAATTTTAAATACAGTGAATAATTTAAAAATATCATTTTTCTTTAAACACAAATATGTTCAAAGGCAGTTATAATTATTTGCATTTATTTTGCAGACATTTTAAAAATTTTATTTCCCTATTGAAGCACCTTCTAAAATGTTTGTCTTAATATTTGTGGTATAAGAAAGCATTTTCTATTTTTCTCACTTTTCTCTCTGTCACTTTCTTTCTATCTCTTTTACACATTCACCTTTTCCAAAGGAAAAGAAAAAATGAGAGTGACAGTTTTGGTAACATCCACTTAGAATTTAATGAAAAAGATTGAGAAGATTGAGAGGTGTTCAGGTCGTTATTGGAGGCAGAATGAAGTCAATTTTCTTGTGAAGTGAAGGAAAAGGACAGGAGAAAAGGAGGGAGAGGGTGAGAAGCCAGTGAAGCCCTGCAGTGCCTGCCCTTGGCTTGTCCACTAAACATCAGACAAGGGAAAAAGGAGAAGACTTCATGAAGCAGGGAACCATGATTTCACTTGTTGCAGAAGGCAGCTGGTCCTCTATAAAAATAAGGCTCTACTTAGCTGAGCAGCACGGGTTCTATTCCAAGAAATGTATCATACATTGATGAGCATGGTGATGCCTCAAGTGTAAATTTTAGTTTTGATTTTTATTTCTTCAGTATTGTAAAATTATTTTTATTATTGAAAAACTTTAGCATTAGTCCTTTTAAGCTTTATTCTGGATTTTTTATAATGTAAAGTGCCAATATTTTTGTATGTAGCAATTGTATAGGCGTTTTGTGGTTTCTCTATGAATTATAGTTAATTCACAATATCTCAGCAAGGAATCAATACACATTCGCCAATGTAATTATGTGTGTCAATAAATATAGACCTGGAGGGATTAATTGATCTCCCCAAAGTCACCCAGCAGTTGTCAATGTCAGAGGCTGGAGGTCTGCTGAGAACACTGACACCAGTCAATTGTTAGTTTTCCTGCTCTGTGACCCGTCCATCTCTTTATTCTTAGCTAATTTGAGAAATACTTTTGATCAAGCTAAATATTTTATCCAGCAAGAAGTAGCATGACATATAGCTCATCCTATTTCCGCTTGAAGATACCCATTTCTCTATTATCTTCCTCCCCCTTGTTCAGTCCGTCAGAAAACAATGTGTTTTATAGCTGTCATTTTTAATAATCTGATGACTTTTCATGTGATTGTACTCTGTGCTGCTTCTTAGCCTAGGAACTGAGTTTTGATTAGACTTTAATAAAGTTATATTTAGGATGAACTCAAGAGATTTTAAGTTAATGCAATGTTTCAATCAATAAGAAAAAATATTAGGGTTCTAAGTAATATGGAGCCCACATTTCCCACTCTGGGAAATTTACAATACTATTCAGAAGTCCACCTTATACAAATCTAAATCAGTTTATGGAATCAGCAAGAGTCTAGAGTGAGTCCCCAGTGGCAAATATTTTGTACAAAATCTTGGGGGAGTGTAGGTGGCCCATAGGGTGACCCCAGATGGAGTGGTTGTGGTCCACATTGTGTGTTTATAAATAGCACATAGATTGCTGATTAAAATTCTCAGCATTTAGAGTGAAATTCAGAACAGAGTAATTCAGTAATTCAACTTCATAGAAGATGAGAGGGTACATAAAAATATTTCACACCTTTTAAATGAATTTATGTAGAATATAACAGGGATAATATTAAATTCCTATACAAAAGTATGCAATTATTCAGGAAAAAGTTTTCTTTTTGTCATCTGTGACTCTGATAGTATAAATTCCAAGAAAACATACATATAATATTATGAAACTATAAATGTTATATTATGAAAATATAAATAGCCTATATTTTTATATAGAATCTCTCACAAATTTTTAGTTGTTGAATTTACAATTTTGTATATTTGCAGAGATAGCTCTTTTTACTACCATAAAGGCAGGTCTTCATGAGCATTTCAATATTATAGTAAAGCCATCAACATTTCTGTAATAAACTCAAATGCTTTAAAATATTGATTTTAGATAATTATAATTAATATTTAATGTATCACATTAAATTTTACATAGCTAGGGATCAAAGTTTAAATGCAGGTTATCTAAGTTACCACTGACAGAAAGGAGTGAGGATGTTCATTCAGGTGACCAAAGTTTCTAAAGATGAATAACTTTTATATTTCTAGGGAGAAAAATAAAATATCTTACTTTTCAAGTGCACATATTTGTAATGTAAATGGTTCAATTTGGACATTTTCTTGAGCCACAGAGATACCAGGAATGTATACCACTGTGTAGCTGCTTGTTAGTGGTTGTGGTCATAGGATAATGATTATTTCTAGTTGAAAATGAAGGTATAGGTATATTAGTCAGTTTTCACAGTGCTGATGAAGACATAACCATGACTGGGAAGCAAAAGAGGTTTAATTGGACTTACATTTCCACATGGCTGGGGAGGCCTCAGAATCATGGCAGGAGGCAAAAGGCACTTCTTACCTGGTGGTGGCAAGAGAAAATGAGAAAGAAGCAAAAGTGGAAACCTCTGATAAACCTATAAGATCTCACAAGACTTATTCACCACCACAAGAACAGGATGAGAAAGACCAGCCGCATGATTCAGTTACCTCCCCCTGAGTCCCTCCCACACATGGGATTTCTGGGAGCTACAATTCAAGTTGAGATTTGGGTGGGGACACAGCCAAACCACATCATTCTGCCCCTGGCCCCTCCAAATCTCATGTCCTCATATTTCAAAACCAACCATGTCTCCCCAACAGTCTCACAAAGTCTTAACTCATTTCTGCATTAACCCAAAAGTTCACAGTCAAAAGCCTCATCTGAGAAAGTGTGAGTCCCTTCTACCTATGAGGCTGTAAAGTCAAAAGCAAGTTAGTTACTTCCTAGATACAATGAGAGTACAGGTATTTGGTAAATACACCTGTTCCAAATGAGAGAAATCAGCCAAAACCAGGAGACTACAGGGCCCATGCAGGTCCAAAATCCAGTGGATCAGTGAAATTTTAAAGCTACAAAATGATCTCCTTTGACTCCAGTTCTCACACTTAGCTCATGCTGTTGCAAGAGATGGGTTCCCATGGTCTTGGGCAGCTCTGCCCCAGGGCTTGGCAGGGTACAGCTTCCCTTCAAACTGCTTTGATGGCTGGCATTGAGAGCCTGTGGCTTTTCCAGGCGCATGGTGCAAGCTGTCAGTGGATCTACTATTTTTGGGTGGAGGATGGTGCAGCTTCTCACAGCTCCATTAGGCAGTATCTCAACAGGGACTCTGTGTGGGGGCTCTGACCCTGCATTTCCCTTCTGCACTGCCCTAGCAGAGGTTCTCCATGAGGGCCCTGTCCCTGCAGAAAACTTTGCCAATGACATGCAGGTGTTTGTATACATCTTCTGAAACTAGGCAGAGGTCCCCAAACCTCAGTTCTTGACTTCTGTGCACCCACAGGCTCAATACCACGTGGAAGCTGCCAGGGCTTGAGGCTCCCACAGCCTGAGCTGCATGTTGTCCCCTTACAGCCTGAGCTGTATGTTGCAACAGCTGGGTGGGCACCATGCCCTTAGGCTGCACATGGCAGAGACCCTGGGCCTGGCCCACTAAACCACTTTTTCTTCCTGGGCCTCCAGGCCTGTGATTGGTGGGACTGCCGGGAAGGTCTCTGACATGGCATGGAGACATTTTCCCCATGGTCTTGGGGATTAACATTAGGTTCCTTTCTATTTATGCAAATTTCTGTAGCTGGTTTGAATTTCTCCCCGCAAAATGGGTTTTTCTTTCCTATCACATAGCCGGACTATAAAATTTCCACACTTTTATGCTCTGCTTCTCTTATAAAACTGAATGTCTTTAACAGTACTCTAGTCACCTCTTGAATGCTTTGTGGCTTAGAAATTTCTTCCACCAGATAACCTAAATCATCTTTCTCAAAGTCTAAATTCCACAATCTCTAGGGCAGGGACAAAGTGCCACCAGTCTCCTGGCTAAAACAGCAAGAGTCACCTTTGCTCCAGTTCCCAACAAGTCCCTCATCTCCATCTGAGACCACCTTGGCCTGGAACTTATTGTCCATATCAGTATCAGCATATTTGGCAAAGCCATTCAACAAGTCTCTAGGAAGTTCCAAATTTTCCCATGCTTTGCTATCTTCTTCTGAGCCCTTCAAACTGCTCCCATCCCTGCCTGTTAGCCAGTACCAAAGTTGCTTCCACATTTTCAGGTTTTTTTTTTTTTTTTTTTTTTTTTCAGCAACGTCACACTCTACTGGTACCAAATTACTGTATTGGTCAATTTTCACGTTGTTGATAGGGACATACCCAAGACTGGGAAGAAGAAAAGGTTTAATTGGACTTACAGTTCCACGTGGCTGGGGAGGCCTCAGAATCATGGAGGGAGGCAAAAGGCACTTCTTACCTGGCAGCAGCAAGAGAAAATGAGAAGGAAGCAAAAGTGGAAACCCATGGTAAACACATCAGATCTCATGAGACTTATCCAACTATCATGAGACTAGGATGGGAAAGACCAGCCCCCATGATTCAATTACCTTCCCTTGGGTCCCTTCCACAACATGTGGAAATTCTGGGCGCTATAATTTAAGTAGAGCTTAGGATGGGGACACAGCCACACCATATCAATAAGTTTTAGTGTTTACCTCCTAGTGCTATTCTGCAGTTCATGCTCCCCTCCCCAAAAACGGGAAGATCAAGGAGCAGTTGGTAATTATTTTGCTTATACATGGCTTTTCACTCAAAACACAGGACAAATAACACTTCTTACTATGTCAATGAGAAATAACGCTGTATTTGCTGAGGGCAGTCTGCCTCCAAGTCTCTTGCAAGGTAAACTGGGACAGGAAGGGAGCAAAACGCACAAGCAGTATCCTGATCGAGCTCTGAGACTTAATTCAAGGCATCTGTTGACACCACGAACAACAAAAACACATTGAGAGTGGTGTATGGGCTGGAGACAGTCATTGGGTTTGAATTACAGCATCATCACTCTTACAGAACATGGTTTGTCAGTCTCAACACAGCTGAGTTGATTGTTACATGAAACCTTATCAATATGCTTTGAGAGTGTAAAACCATTTACTCTAGAGCAGGAGATATTTATAGCACGTGAAAGGCGATGCCAGGAAGGAAATGAGATGGAATGCATGTCTATATGACGGAGGGCCCCTTAACTCTTTTTCTTAGTACAGCACAAGTTATCTTTAACCACATTGAAATCCCGGCATTGTGGCACGTAGAATGGGAGAAAAGACAACTGTGGCCTAAATTAACAACAATGGGGTTTGGCTACCGTGAATGAGTGGGCATAGAACTAAGATCCTTGAAAAGCCACTTTGAAAGCTGCCCCATATATCTTGTTGTTATCAACAAGATACTGATGTGAATGAAGTGGACAAAAGACTTGGATTGCTGCAAAATTTGGCTCTCCTTGTGCCTCACTCCTGCCCTGCTCCATCTGTTAGAAGCAGGGATGTTCATTTGCTCACACGAATATTTCATCTCCTGAAAAAATACGTGCCTCAGATGCACTCAGTGAAGACAGGAAGAGACATAACCTAAATAACTATATCTTATGCATAATTAATACTAACACTCGGTGATACATGGGCTAAGGGTTACTTTTATGTGTCAGTTAGGATCACAGCCACCATCAGCAAGACAAACCCTGACTTGTAGTAGGTTAAAATAAATGTGACTATTTTCATGCCCAGGCCTGAGTGAAGCAGTCCAAGAAGGTGCAGCTGATGAGGGATGCCATCCAGAGTGCTGCCCTTCACCTGTTCTTTGTGTTTCCTGCCAAAATTCCAGGGTCATCTCTGAGTTCCTGATAGAGAGGGCTTGGATGACTTGGAAGGTCTTCCTTCCACTGAACTTTCTATTTGGAAAGGGACACTCCTCCCAGGAAACTTCTATTAATAAGTTCTTGGACAAAATTTAATCAAATGACCCTGCCTGCCTAGAAAGTAGCTAGAAGTACTTTGTATTTAGATTTCTAGATTTTAGGTAGGGAAAGGGTTAGAAATAATGCATTTGAGAACAGATACTATTTAAGGGAAATTGCAGTATTTGCCACTCTGAATATGATTTTAAAACCTAGACAAATTGAATAACTTTTTGAAAACTATTTTTGGATGCTATCCATTATGTCAAAATATCAGCCAAAGGGTAAAAAATTTAACTATGAGATGAATTCTGGAGAATGAATATACAGCATGATGACTATAGTTAAAATAATGTATTGTATACTTGAAATGTGTTAAGAGAGCAGATCTTGTGTTCTTACCACACATAAGAACATGGTAGCTATGTGAGATGATGTATATGTTAATTAATTAGTTCGATTATAATATTCACTTCACAATGTATACACACATCAAAAACATCATGTTGTGTGCCCTAAATATATGCAATTATATGCATATATATTTTTCTTCAGAAGCTACTAGGGTAAAAGATACCAGTGTATGTTAAAATCCTTTGTTTCAAAGTTATTCTTTGAATCTTCTGAAAGCAATACTTTTTTCACAACTGTCTTTCTGTGTGCTCTCTTTCCCAATAGCCGAGGTTATTTATGTAGTTGGTCTGTATAAATTAGAAAAAAAGTTTGATGTGGAAATAATAAATCAAAAAAATAATGGTGGATTTGGACTTGGTAAACAAAATCCACCCTAAATGATAAAAATAAAGAGTAACAGTTTATATTCTTAAATGTGATTGGTTATAAAATGGAGCTGTTACCCAAACCAAACTGATTAAAAGTCCTTAGGTTTTAGAACAAATATGCAATAACAGAGTCTATTCAGACAAGTAAATGAATAAATGTAATATATGTATCACATACATTATATATATAATATAAAAATAATCTCATATCCATCTATGCATCTATCTACTGATCTATCTATAAATCTGTAATAGTGGTTTCATAGAAGTGTTTGGATATGTTTGTTGTAAATTGTATTCCTTGTTAGTACTAAGAGGATAAATATAGCCTCATAGATTTGCCATGACTGGCAAGTTGGTTGGGTTCCTGGTCAGTGCTCTTTTTTCCTTCAGTTGTTTATAGAGCTCACATAGTGATTAGAGACAGATGTTCCATCCAGCTGTGATCTATAGAGGCTATTATTGCTTTTGGACTCTCTGTGATCACAAGCTCAGATAAGGCAGACATTCATGGGCAGTGCCAAGTCCTGGTATTATGTCCCACCTATTCTTAACAGAGTATAAGTCATGGATAATATACCAATATTCATCCATTTTATTTGGAAAAGAAAAAGATGTTTAGACTAAGAAATTCATCTGATGGTTTGAAGATATGTCATAGCTGAAATGTGATCACCAGCTTATAGTTATGGAGTAAGGTTCTATTTCATGATGATTCAGTTTGATGCTATTTTGAGTTTTTATGCCATGATGGTCCATTATTTCCTGGGCTTTTTATTGGGTATCTTTTTCAGGCATATCCAAAGTCATCTAGAATTGCTTACAGATTCAAAGGGTTAAGACACACTGTTAATATTAGACAATTTGTTAGTCCACCACAGAGCTCTTTTCTCCACTAAAGTAGAAAGGCAACTCCTAATCTATACAATTCCTGTTCACTACTGATATTGCTAAACAGAGCATTACCAACGGCTGTTAAATGAAGGCATTTTCTACCATTGTCCATTCATTCATGGTCCCCTCAAAAGTTCCTGCTCCACCATTTGACTCCAAGCAGCAGCATAGCCCTTTTCATTATGTAATCCAAAGCTTGACTGAGATATATTTTGGCACCAAAAAAAAAAAAAAGAAAGGTAGTTTTAATATCTTTTTTCTCATCTAAAAGCCTCAGTGAAAAACACATGAGTCTAGGATAAATTTCTCTTTTCAGAATCATTGACTATTTCGTCAAAAATAAAACCAAGGCTGGGTGTGGTGGCTCACATCTATAATCTCAGCAATTTGGAAGGCCGAGGACTCTAGGAGGATCCCTAGTCCAAGAGTTTGAGACAAGCCTGGCCAACACTGTGAGACCCTGTCTCTACAAAAAATACAAAAACAAAAAAATAGCTGGGTGTGGCAGCCTGCATGCACCTGGGAGGCTGAGGTGGGAAGATTGCTTAAGCCCAGGTGATTGACTCTGCAAAAAGCTATATCAGAGCCACTGCACTGCAGCCTGGGCAACAAAGCCAGACCCTGTCTCAAACAAACAAACAAACAGATAACAAATTAAATACGTACGACTTTCTATTACTAAACAGAATGCTTAATATTTTTGTATAACTATCTCTTACTATATTCTTGAAAAACAGTATGTATCTGCCTTAGATAAGAACATATCCTCATACGTTCACATGTACAGAGAGACATACACACATACAATTTATACCTCACTGATAAAAGTTTTATTGTCAGAAAGTCCTGCATGTGACAGTTCACTGTGAAATACACAAACATGGCTCCATATACACCAGCTGTTCTGCCTCCAGCACTCTGACCTCGCCTGTGAGTAGTGTTGATTCCAGCCTCCCTGCCATGCCATGGATAGGCCAGACATACCCCATCAAAAGCCTTTGTAGGCCCAGTCTCTGACAAGAATGCACTCCTCGAGATGTCTGTGTGGTTCCATTCCTCAGCTCTGTATCTGTGCTCATTGTCCCTATTTCCATAGACTACCTGGTGACCTTACTTAAAACTATAGCTCATGCCTACTCATTGCACTCCTGATTCTGCCATGTTAACCTCCTGTAACTTTCCATAGCGCACATCATCTTATCAATGAATCTGTAATTGATTTATTAGGCTTATTATTTCTCATTTGCCCCTTCTCTCACCCCAACATAAGCTATTCTCTTTGTTTTGTCCTCTGATGTAGCCAAAGCACCCTGAATAGTGGCAGGCCTATCGTTAAGTCTTTATCAAATATTTTTAATGAATGAATGAATGAAAAAATTCCTCATAGTCCATTCTCACTCTTGTCTATTTCATAAGTTTTCATCAAGATCCTTCACTACAAAGAAAAGAAGCCCACCATTGCATTGCATGTGTTTTCAACTGCTGATTCTGTGCCTGACGGTGATGAGGTTTATCTGATGTAAGTGATTCAGTGTAGGTCAGGTCCTAGAACAATTTGCCTGATATTAGATGCATCCAAGGAAGGTTACTTGGATGAATCTAATAAATCCAACCCACACACCTTCCAAGCAATGCTCAGAGCAAGGAGCAGGCAGCAATGGTCAGTGAAAGAAAGGGACTCTCAGAGCAACTGGAACAAGTGGGTGACATAGGGCATTTTTCAGAAGCGACGTTCACAGGGAATTCAACATTGTGCAGGGCACATCCTGCTAAACCACACCCACCTCAGATCCACCCTTTGCCACTTTCCAACCACTGGGTCCTTCGGCAAATATTTACATCTTCTAAGCATCAAATATCTTTCCTATAAAATGTATCACTATTTTGTAAATCACTTTGGACATACTGTCAGCCTGGAACAAGTAAAATGCTAAGTCATTGTAAATGCTAAGTGTACAGATACTGTTTTTGCAAGTGAAATCAAAGTGCGAAAGTGCTTTTAAGAAAGCAGTTCTATACAGAAGTTGGAAAATGACTACTTTTCAGATAGAAACAGGCCAATGTCAAAGTTAGTTTTCATAATGTACTTCAGCATTTAAAAGGGAATTCTTAAGTCAAAATGGAGGCTTAATTATTTCAGCACTCAGAATAATGCACTTCCTGGCCTGTCTGCAGTGTTGTTTTGTTTTAGAATCTAAAGTAATTTGGGAAACTATTATGTCGTTGTCAAATCATTTATTTTTCTTTTATCATCGTCATATTAGGTTGAGTTGCTCTTTGTGTAGAAGGCTGACTTATCATCATTAAATCCATCCAGTCATTCACAGGTCACGGATCATGTGAGGAAAGTGGAGGTGGAAAAGGCTCTTTTATAAAACTCACACTTTGGAGTGTGGAGGTAAGCATCACAGTGCAGTGACAGGGATGTTAGTTTGGCAGGATTGCAAGTCCTATAACTGTGTGCACCTGTGCCAATTACAGTTCTCACCTAGGAAACAAGAGAAAACACAAGGAGGCGTTTCAGTTGAATTTACAGCATAAGAGGAAACGGCTCTTTATATGCATTGCACTTACTGTAAACGAATTCTCCTCATATGTGACCTTACCTATATGGTGCTCTTGTAAGTTGTAAGAAAAAATGATCACAGAAATCATTAGAGGAAGGTAATCCAAAATTTAAAAATTTGTATTGAATTAATTTTAGCTGTATACTTTTAAAGTTTTATTGTACAAATTATTTCAAACACATGAAAAAGCAGAAAGAATATTGTAACAGATGCCCATACGGTTTTAACTCATATAAAAATAAAGGTAAAACTGTGTGGCAATTACCTCAGCTTTTTAAATGCAATTACATGTTTGGATGTTCATTTGTTTCCACTTCCTTCCCTTCTTTTTTAGAGGTAACTTCTATTCTTACATTGATTTTTATCTTTGTCTTTATTGATTGTTGATATCTAGAAAAATGTGTAGTATTTTTATCTTTTAAAATATAAACACTATTGTAAGTATCTTGTTGCCGCTTGCTTCTGCAATCCATCTTGTTTTTAAAATTATTCGTTTGGTTACATAAAAATCAAGGTTCACATATTGTAGCTGCTTTTCTTTGTTACAGTTTATGGCAAATCATTCATTCACTCTCCTAATTTCCAAGTTGGTATTAATGTAAATTATACCCTAGGAATAGCACTTAGATACCTCACATTCCGCATATGGAGGATGACTTTTATGGCATGTAATTCTAAAAGTGGAATTGTTGAATTTTCAACTTTTTCAAATATTGCCTAATTTCTCTCCAAAATGGCTTTAGCAAATGATACATGTACTAACAAAATACGAGTTTCCATATCCCTGCATCTTCACCCAATCTTGAAATTATCACACTTAATATTCTACTTATTGGCTTATTACTTATTAGTCACAATACTGTTTTAATTCACACTTTTTCGATTATATGTGAGGTTGGCATCATATTTTACATCTGTATTTCTTAGCCCTATACTTTGTGGAAAAATACAGTTGTGTGTATGTCTTGCATACAAAGGTATTGAGAGCTTTAAAACTCCAATGTGTATTACCTTGATCAGGAAGTCATCTTACATGTGGATAATAGTAGGTATATGTTGCAATATACTTGTAAATAAAAGACATTTCATATTGCTAAGTAAGTCAAAGTGACCATTATATTACCACACCAAATATTCTTTAGATAGGTTAATGTAGTTTTACTCTTATATGCATTGCTATGTTGAGACCATATTATTTTTATTTTTCGCTTATGTATCATAGATATTATAATGTTATTTAAATGGTTTTTAAGAACCGTATAATGGCTATGTAAGATTCCATTAAGACAATATGATGTAATTCTCAACCATTCATCTCTTGTTGAAAGAGGGTGAATCCAGGTTTCATATTAGAGGCTTTCATTGACAGATAAAATTATGATTATTTCCACCTCACATTTTTTTTAAAGGAAGAAACAAAGCAAAAAAGAACAGAAAAGAAATACAGAGGGTAATTTTTATTTCAGAATTAGTTTCTGGCTACTTATTTTACCACAAGAGTGTGTGTGTGTGTGTGTGTGTGTGTGTGTGATGGGGTGGGGGTGGGGTTACTCTTTATTTTTCATAATTCCTAAATAATAATCAGCAGCAATGTTTTGGTTTTTCTTCACTTAGTTATTACTAATAGAAAACTCTGGCCTGGTTGATTGCCCTATTTCATAAAATGTAAGCATTAAATGTATGCTTTTTATTTCCATCATTGAGGCCAAGGTTAAAAAAAAAAATAGTCACATTTGATGCTTCTGAATCCCATAATTAACATTCGCTCAAATTTGAGGAACTACAAGGTCTCAAAATCTTTATTGCTTAGACTAAGGTCCCCCACATAGGGAGAGGAGAGAAAATAGCCAAAGAGAGGAAGCAAGGTTACCTTGCGTCCTACTAAATGAGGGCTACCATTTTACCTTTCTCTGTAAGGATAAGTAAGAGAAGTGACTGGTCAGAGAGTCTCAAAGTGGTTGTGAAATTCTATTCTGCTCACATGTGGCTGCATTAGCTAACCCACCTCACTGCCGCACTACTGGGAATTCCAACTATTGCCAATGTCATTTCGGTCTGAAGATGCTTTTGTCATTCCAGGCATCGCTGTAGTCAGTATATTGATTGAGAGCTGGTCTTCTCTCTAGAACAAAATGAACGTTTGGCATTTCATCCTTTTTTTTTCCATGATGACTTTCGATGGCATGTAAAGGGTATATTACCAGTACAAATAAGAATATCTGGCCTATAGCTTTGCTTATAAATTATTTGTTCCATTTTTAATGTAGAGAGAAACATTAAAAAATATCTTGTCTTCTCTAAAGATATTTCTGTTTTTGCATATGATTGAGGCTCTAAAGTTCTCTCTTTTGGTGTGATCTATAACTTGGAGAAATCTGTCTGGTTATGATTCGGTTTAGAACGTTCAAAGTCTTATCTAGACTGTATTACTTAGCCATCCTCTTCCTTGATAGTTTTTATTTTTCAATGTATAAACAATGCAAAAGAATTGATGTAATAGTTTAAACTAATTACAGTTTAAGATCTAGCCCACTGATGAAGCCCATCACATTTTGGGGGGCTGAGGGAACTACAGATAAATATTCTAGGCCCAAGTGCCCAGCAGGCTGAAAAGAATGGGTTTTTCTGCACTTTAAGTCCAAAGTGATGAGCTCCAGTGGTATCTTTTGCCTGTGGGGAGGTGTCCTCTTGAGACAACCAGCCCAAACACAGCTGATTGCTGGTTCTGCCTGAGAGACAAATAAATGTTTTCATAGCAAGCGATTCTGCCTACAAACTGAAAATACTCTTCAGTATATGATCCTTCAAGAGGGAATGCTGTTCTCTTTAAACAATTCTACTTGCCAATTCTGCCCCCTACAATCACTTTGAAAATGTTCTGCAAGCTCAATATAGTTCTTGCAAGGGAGCCCCTTAAATTCATATACCTCCTTAAAACAATGAAAAATAATTGCTTCGCCTACTCAGATTCTAAGTTCCCATGCATCTTGATTTTAGATTGCAACCATTGTCACTTCCATTGTTTACACGGGTGAGGCTGGCCAATGATCCTAAAAGATTACCTTTTCATATTTTATAAACTTAAGTGAGAAGTACTTCCAAACAATACATGGCTGGGGTTTAAGAGCAATAGTCACACTGTACAATGTTTACTTATTTTTTATGCCCTTCACACTCAAGGAAGCAGCAAACAATGTTATAATAAATTACTTTTGCATTGGGTTAATAACGTATTTGCGTCTGCACTGGGCTGCTAAATCCTCTCTTATTATCGGTAGCTTAAAATGCTTTAAATTTAGTTTGGAAATTTTCTATTTGTATTTTGTTCCCAGGTTTTGAAAACCATTTTTCAATCTATGAGTCCTGTCCTTTGAGGGGTGATGATATGAATTGGGTGGGTAGTGATTAGCTTTTCTTCAAAGTGAGAAAATAGAACAGAAAACCAACTGGGGTGCCTACCACATGTGAAAGTCAGTATGAATTCAAGAAACTTTTGCTTCACAGATGTATATAGATTCCTGTACTGATGTCCTAGGTCTTGTCACAAAATGTATATTTTTTATGAATAACAAGGAGAAAGCGTTTGTAATCCACTGTTCTAGGGCATTTTAACTTCTATATTTAAATAAATAACTTTTATTCACATAAACGCATTTATTTTTAACTGAACTCTAATAACATGGTACATTTTGTTTGACAGCTTGATATTCCTTTGTGTTCTCCCCGTGGATATTTTCCACAATTCAAAAAAAATTCAATAGCAATTATTCCACATCAAAATGTCATTATCACTGCTCATCCTTCTAATTTTGTTTGAAGAGTCCTCTCTTTCATAGTATTTACATTCCACTGGCTCTTTCTTCCAGTTCCATGCCTTTCCTTTTCTAAGTGTCATTTCTGCCTACCGTTTAAGAATGGGTCAACTTTGGAATGAAGGGAGTTTATTTAGGATTCATTCTAATTGACAATAAGTAGCCTGGGGATTTAGCTGCCACAGCTGTCCCTCATTAGATCATAGTTCAGGTCATCAAATTAAAATAAGCTGTCCTAAATTCTGCACTGTACAAGTGAAGAAAGAGAAAGCATTAGGCCCTCTACAAAAGCCCTTTAGAGTGAATTATGTTGATGGTTTGTGTAGAGAATGGGCCAGATGACAGCTAAGTTAGAGGAGCCTGTCACTGCAGCTAATACTCACGTGTCATGTGTTAGGCTGGGGCACCACGGAGGCTTGCAGTTGACTGGCTGTCAGCTTTGGTTCAGAAGGTCGAGGTGCACAGGGTGAGGCCCTCTCCATGCTTTCAGCATGCTGCTCTGAGCCTTCAGTGCCCAAAGTCTGGGATTTGTAAATTATGGAATGTTACGGGTCTGTGATTAGAGTTTTAAATCACTGTCTGGTTTGGAAGCTGTTTTATTTTTACCAACATTTTTGTAGATGACTTACTTGTGAGAAAGATACACCTGAAAATAATTGATATGGAGCAGTGCTCCTGAGCATGGTATGTAAGTTTGCATGCTAATGGGGAACACCAATTTCTTTGCTGCCATGTTCCCTAATAATTTTACATTTGTTCCTAAAAGTATAAAAGCACTGCAGATTGACACTATCGGCATAGGCATTTTACATCAATTAAATGTGCCTGCTTTATCTTGTTTCCAAACCCAATTGAAAATTAGAGGTGTGAACAAGATCTTAAAGAAATCAACTATGGTAGGATGGGACACTGGGGAGGCAAGCTTAAAAGCATGCTGAATTTATTTTCTCTTTAGTAAGACAAAAAAATAAATGATAGCGGATAAAAGAAGATCTGCTGTAAAAGAGATTTAGTCAAGCAGCTCCCAAAGTTTGCTAAAACAGTTCTCTCCAGCACATATACCACTGCCTCTGATGTGCTGGGTGCAGACTAGGAAACTCAGATGAGCTAGAACCAATTAAGTTATGCACTGAGATAGGCTGAGTGTTCTCCTGACCATTCCCCGACTTTCTTATCAAATGTAGCACACTGGAAAACATCCTTCTCTTTTGGAAGATCTAAGTATAGCCTGATATAATAAATGAGATAGAATGTCATCACTTCATAACCCGAAAATGGCTTATAACCCACAACCTTATCATGCAAAACTGATCTTTCTCCACTCAATAAGAGATTGTTCATTACTAATGAAGAATTGCGGGGCCATGTGAAATATCAACACTTCCATTGGTATGAAGCTTCCATTTTCTCAGATATTTAGGAAATCAAAGATATAAAACTATCATTTTTCAGCATAGAAGGTGAAAAGAAACTAATCTTTGTGGACTAAATACTATGTATGGCCATTTTAATTAGTAAATGAAAATGCACTATTTCATTTGACTCAGAAAAATAATAGTATTTAGTAAATTTCAAATGTTTCAATAAAGTGCTCAATATTATACTCTCAAAAATCATGGACATAAGAATCTTTTTTTTTTTCTCTCTATTTACTCAATACAACACTGGTCATGAGATACATTTGTATAAATTAAGTTTATTGAGCTCTTCCAAGTTTTGCATCCATTTTCAGGAATATTAGTGATGCTAATTTTCTTCCGTCCTTTAATATTTCTTTCCCTATCAAATCCACTTAACATAAGAGAACAGCAAGAGAAATGAAACATTTCCAATTTGGCAAATAATGCTTCTGGAGATATTAAAATACCTCTTTATGTTCTCATGTGGTAACTTAAGTACATTATCCCTTTAGTGATCGTTATTTGAAACACAGATTTAAGTAGATATGTTGCTTAGAGATCACAAAAAATAAAGGCATAGCATCAGCATGAAATATAATAATAGCAATAAACATTTTCCACAGGACATAAATAACAGTTATTTTTATTTAAGATCAAAGATAAAATCAACACTAAAGGAATCAGTTTCACAAAACAACTATTTCTGCGTACATGACATCTATGCCTGGTGGCTTAATTAATGAGAACAAATCAAAAATGTAATTTCATACAGAATCATTCCTATTATTTTCTAAGACCACTAAATATAATGCAAAAACAAAACACATCAATTATTAGTCATCCATGTTTTAAGGTCATTTATGTCCATTGGATTTGACTTCAGAAATATAACTTGACTATTAATTTGCCTTACATTTTATGAGATTCTGAAGAGAATTCCATTTGTATAATAGAGACAAGGCATAGATTGTCATATTACAAACAATAAAGTCAGGAACGTGGAGCTGTGTCAGAGAATTTCATGAAGTCTAATTGACATAATTATTTGAACATATTTGACTAAATTTATTATAGCCTTCATATTCCCTGAAATGTTACATTCAATCTTTCAAATAATTGTTACACACACAATATTTTTAGTTTCTATTTCACAAGTACTGATTCCCCCCTCCAAAAAAATATAAAAGACTTTCTCTTTACCCTTGATTTTAATAAGGGAGGTGGGTGGGGTGGGCTGGCCTGAGTTTGAACTCTAAATAATCCCCTTCCTCCAGATTTCCATGAGGTGAGGCTAACTTCTTCAGCTTTATCTCCACTTGTGAAAATATTTGCTAGTCTGCAGCAAAGTACAGCTAAAAGTAAAGAGCAAGGCATCTTAATCTAAGAATCTAAAAAGCTTCTCAGGAAGTGGCTACTGACTTTTTATCTGATACAAAACTGTCATCCATTTAAAGGGCATCTGATATTAGATAAAAGCTATTGTAAGAATTTTAAAGAGTGAGAACAAATGCTTCATTATTTACATTAGTGAAAAGCATATGCCCTTTAATTCACAAAACTAAAATGACCTAACAGCAGACCCCAATAAATTTCAAGGTATATGCTTGTCACTTTTATTTTAATGTATTTTCATATAATCAGTAACCATTCCTCATAATTCTTGTGTATTTTAAATTACCGAAATATTTGCAATTGCAGGGTTGTATTTAATTGCTGTGATTATAAAATGTCTCCCCTCTGCCTCCTTTATCATAAGGAGGTAGCGAAGAACTTAGTCTCATCAGAATTTGATGATAAGACATTTGGGTGCCGATCACATGTGTGGGCACAGAGCTACCTCTACAATATTCTTTCTAAGATTTTTTATATTTTAAGCCTCCATGATGAATTATTTTCTCCTGAAAAACCTGAGAGCAAAAACCAGAAAATTTTTTTATAAGAATCATATAGTTCAGCAGCAGTTATGGTATCTTGATTTGAGGTTGATAGTTTCACCAAGTGTTCTATAATAATTAATTAAATTTATATCTACTCAGAATAGTATTGGCATCCAATTTTACGTGACAAAATAAAAGAACAGGAACCATCAATGTCTATAGTTTCATTTGAAGGGGAAAAAACAATAATAATGTTTAATAATAGGTTTCATTTACTAATCACTTCAGAAGTATCATGCATTTTAGATAGTTTATTTCATTTAATTTGTGCAAAGACCTCCAGACAGGGATAGTCTCACACTAATTTTAAAATTGAAAAAAATGCAGCTTAAAATGTATTCATTTTAATTAAATTAATTGCCCAATTCAAAGAGCTAATAAATGTCAGAGATGGATCTCGAATGTAGATTGGTCTAACTAAGAAGCTCATGTTAATTATGATGCAATGACCCTCTAGAATACTAACTCAATTTCAGATTGAAACACAGATAATGCTGAAGTATTTAATATTTAATGAAGTACTTAGACGATAAAGAATCAAACATGTTTGAATTATCATATTGGAAGAATACTTTTTTTTTTAAATATAATAATTTAGTTGATAATATGGTTTGGCTATGTTCCCACCCAAATCACGTCTTGAATTGTAGTTCTTATAATCCCCATGTGTCTTAGGTGGGGCCTGGTGGAGGGTAATTAAATAATGGGGGTGGTTACTCCTATGCTGCAGTTCTCATGATAATTAATGAGTTCTCATGAGATCTGATGGCTTTATAATGGGTTTCCCCCTTCACTGGGCACTCATTCTGTCTCTTTCTGCCCGGTCAAGAGGTGCCTTTGCCATGATTTTAAGTTTCCTGAGGCCTCCTCAGTCATGCAAAACTGTGAATCAATTAAATATATTTTCTTTATAAATTATCCAGTCTCAGGCAGTTCTTTCTGGCAGTGTGAGAAAAGGGCCAATACAGTAAATCGGTACTGCAGAGAGTGCGATGCTGTTATACAGATACCGGAAAATGTGGAAGCAAATTTGGAACTGGGTGATAGACAGAGGTTGGGCCAGTTTAGAGGATACAAAAGAAGATAGTGAAATTTGGGAAAGTTTGGAACTTCCTAGAGACTTGGAAGGCTCAGAAAGCCGTAAGAGGTGGGAAGGTTTGGAACTCCTAGGATTTGTTAAATGGCTTTGACCAAAATGCTTGTGGTTTTATGGACAATCACAATGAATTTCAGCCTGACGTGTTCTCATATGGAGATGAGGAACTTGTTGGAAACTGAAGTTAAGGTCACTCTTGTTATGCAAAGAGGCTGGTGGCATTTTGCCTTGCCCTAGAGATCTGTGGAACTTTTAACTTGAGAGAGATGATTCAGGGTATCTGACAGAAAAAATTTTTCTTTTTTTTTTTTTAGAGATGGACTTTCATTCTTGTCACCATGGCTAGAGTGCAATGACGGGATCCCAGCTCACTGCACACTTTGCCTCCCAGGTTCAAGTGACTCTCCTGCCTCAGCCTCCCGAGTAGCTGGGGTTATAGGCATATGACACCATGCCTGGCTAATTTTTGTATTTTTAGTAAGATGGGGTTTCACCATGTTGGCCAGGTGGTGGAGAAATTTCTAAGCAGCAAATCATTTAGAGGAAGCAGAGCATAAAAGTTTGGAAAATTGGCAAGCTGTCAATGCAGTAGAAAAGAAGACCCTATTTTCTGGGGAGAAATTCCAGCCAGCTGCAGAAATTTTCATAAGTAACAAGGAGCCAAATGTTAATGGCCAAGAAAATGGGGAAAACATCTCTCGGACATGTCAGAGGTCTTCACAGCAGCCCCTCACACCGCAAGCTGGGAGGCCTAGGAGGAAAAACTGGTTGCATGGGTCAGGGCCTTGCTGCTTTCTGCAGCCTTGGAACTTCATGCTCTGCATCTCAGCCATTCCAGGCATGGCTAAAGGGGGCCAATATAGAGCTCAGGCTGTTGCTTCAGATGGTGCAAGCCCCAACCCTTGGCAGATGATATGTGGTGTTGGGCCTATTGGCACATAGAAGACAAGAATTTAGGTTTGGGAACCTCCACTTAGATTTCAGAGGAGGTATGAAAATGCCTTGATGTCCAGGCAGAGGTGCACTGCAGGGGCATAGCCGTCATGGAGAACTTCTGCTAGGGCAGTGCAGAAGGGAAACATGGGGTATGAGTTGCCACACAGAGTCTCTACTGGGGTACTGCCTAGTGGAGCTGTGAGAAAAGGGCCACAGTTCTCCAGGCCCCAGAATGGTAGATCTACCTACAGCTTTCACTGTGTGCCTGGAAAAATGTGTAGATACTCAACACTAGCCCATGAAAGCAGTAAAAACATCGAAGAAAGGCTTAAAAGAAAGATAAACCTTGAAAACTCTTTGTAAGCCATATGAGAGAGTATGGCTTTATCTCTATTTTGTGAAGAGTTCTTATAAATCAAAAGAAAAAAAACTATCAGAGAAACCCACAAAAGTTATGAACATACAATACATAAAACAAACAACAGTCCAGATTTCTCATTTGTTTTCCCCAATAAGAATCTATAAGTATCTAAATAAAAGAGAGGTTTACTTGTAATAATTTTTTAAAGAAGAGGCTAGACTGCGTTGCTTCATAATTTTTATTAAAAATGATATTTGGTACCTTTAATAGTACATCAGTGAATTAATACAATTTTATTTTGATATCATATAATTATGAAAAGATTATCATTATAAGTGATTTTGATTAATTTTCAAAATATTCTAAAGGTTCTTACTGTAGGAAAGGCAGTGAGGCACAATACTGATAAGATGAGAATAAATAAACCATGGGCCCTTCCTGCCAAGAACATAAAACTTACTAGAAGTTGCTATCACATTTACATAACTGTGATGGAAGTTTGATTTGGGTGTTTTAAATGCCTATCAGTGGAAGGTGAGGGAATATGAAGATGAATAAATTAAATTATGGTATGAAAATCACACTGTGAACACCATGGAATTCTATACTATATAAAGATAAAACAGAATTAGGTATTTTTCTTTGTGTACTATCTGAAGCTGAGCAACAATGTATACAAAATTAATGTATAAATTAATCCCATGTAAAAGAACTGCATCCTTTGTAAAAGTTTCTCCATTTATTTACTTTATAGAAAAGGTTTTCCAATACATATTATAAAAAATATTCTTTATAATTCTAATGTCTGTATTAGAACAAAGCTAATTTGGACTGGGGGATTTAGAAATGCAACAAGGAGAAAACACATTCTCCCAGGAATACGTGAGACTTTGGAAGGCTAACTTTGAGAGTGAAAAGCAATGGCAATTTGTAACAGAGCTCCAACAGCCATTTACTCAAAAATTAAATTACTTTTATTAAGGTTCTGTATTAGTCAGGGTTTGGTCAGGAAAACAGAAACAACTCTGGTTATTTCAAGTGGAACTACGCTTAATTCTGAAAATTATGTGTTTACAAGACTTCTAGAAGGAGCAAACCTTAGAGAAGGCCACGGGAAACTTATTTTTATCACTGTCTCTAAGATAATTTGGAAACTGCTCTGTAATCACTCCTCCTTGGTGCATCAAGGTGAGAGTTTCACAGGAAAAGGCCCAGAGGCTGCTGCTAAACCTCACATCGGTTGAGGACTATGTGTTCTACCAGAATAGAGACAGATGCCGAGACCAAACGGAGAGACAGGAAGGAATTTCTAATCCCACATCCATTTGTTCTGAGGCCTTGTGCCCCTTGAAGTATTTTATGATTCAATAAATTCAGCCTTTTGCCAAAGGCAGCCCGGTTTAATGTGTGTTAAGTGCAATCAGGAGAATCCTGATTAATGCAAGCCTGCTTGCATTAATGCACGGCGCTTTTGTTACTGCTGTTGTTGTCAACAACACAGACTTTTCCAGAAAAAGTTGCTCTATTTCTCAAATGTTTGTAGTTTTCTCCTCAATAGAGAGTGATAGGACTCTCTCCATCAGATACTAGGGTATGGAGAAGGTAAGATTTTTTATTCAGATCTGTTCTCAAATCTTGTGTTTCTTGGAGTTCCCACATTTCCTGAATTCGCTTTAAGGGCAGTGCTATTAGCTGATTAAGGACAGAGATCCTGGAGTCAGCACTTCAGACTTGCAGGCCTTCTGGGGGATAGTGGGTAGCTTTGCTGACTTCCCTAGCTCAGAATCCTTGTCCTAAATGGAAGTGACCACACTTCTAATGTCCAGGCCTATTGGAAAGATTAGATGGAACCCTGGGTGTGAGGAGCAGGACCTAGGAAGTGCACAGAGGAAATGCACTTGATAAATTTCACTACTTTGTCCAGATTTTTGAGGCAGAAGTTGGGAGGTGGGAACTGTTGAAGCCTTAATTCTATGTGCATTGCAGATAGTACCAGGACATAGCCCTTGCTTACCTTAAAGTATTACGGTGTTTACTCATTCTTTTTGTTTTGCTGGATACGTAATGTCTAAGCTGAGCCGCTATTCTAGAAGGTTTGTTCTTTGAGGAGATAATAACAAGTTGAACTCAATTTACTGAGTGAATCTGGATCAAGTCTTTCATGCTATTTTATTGCCTCAATCTGCCATTATAAAACCACCCTATAAAGAAACGTGACGTAAATTACTAATAATGGTATTTTCATTTTAATCTAACTGAGAAATAAAATGTTGGTTTCCACTTAAACTGTTATTTGAGGAAACTAGGGAGAGGAAAGTCATTCTCAGACTATGCAACCTCTAAAATCATAATATTTGGAGTGTATTTTGTTCTTACTATATGATTAACCCTTTATCTTGCTGATAAATTTCTCAAAATGAGTACACTCCAGATTGTACAAAATTAGTACACATTATTATACAAGACAACCAAAGGCTATTTTAGGATTATGTAACAACATAGCATTATATAAAAAAAAGTACCATATTGTTTAACACAAACTAAAAATAATGTTTCTGATCAAGATAACATATTATCATGTATTTTTAAAAAGCATCTAACAGGCATTCAGATTTTATTCCTTTATTGTGACCCATCTATTTCTAGGTTCTGAAATAGATTAATAAAATATAAAATAAATATGAACCTATATTTGAACGTATTTATACTCTAATTATATATCTCTATATCTGCCCATCTAAACTTCTAGACCTTAAACATTATGAATTATGGATATTTATCAGTTTCTTTAGTTCCTATTACTGATAATTATTTTGAAAGCTGACAATGGGTATAAAAACAAGGAAGACATCAGCTTGGCAACATAGTGAGACCTCATCACTACAAAAACATCAAACAATTAGCCAGACATGGTGGTGCATACTCTCTGAGGCTGAGGCAAGGGGATCTCTTAAGCTGGGGGATTGGAGACTGCAGCCAGCTATGATCTTTCCACTGCACTCCAGCCTGAGTAATAGAGTGAGGTCTGTCTCTACAAAAAAAAGATAGAGAGAGAGAGAAACACAGAGAGAGAGAGCGAGAGCATGAGAGAGAGTGAGCGAGCGAGATAAAGAAGGAAACATGGAGGAAAAATGGCAGAATGACCAACTGGAGTCACAGCACTGCATTCCTGGTTCCTGTCACCTACATGCTCTAAGGTGAGTTAACTCTGAAGTCTTCAACATCTCCACTGCTCTTTGATTTACCTTTCTTGGTACCTTGAAAGCTTCCTTTCCTCCCTTCCTAGGAAGGCCTGGATGCCAACCTAGAGATCTGGAAAGATCTAAAGTAATTAAAGCTTTCCCTGGCTACCTCTTTGTCCCTCACCTTTTTCCAAAGAAATTAGTAACTGCCCCAGAGGAAAGTCCACCAATGTCTCGTATCTTACATTACAACTTGCTTCCTGTAAAAACTGATTTTCTGTGATTTTTTTAAAAATATATGAACCAAAAACTTGAAACACAGCCACAAAACAAGCCATTTTACACAGTTGAGTAATGATTATTTTTTTGGTCCAGTTACACAGGAAACTTATTTTCTCCTTATTCTCATAAATCAGAGAATATGAATTCTGATATCGTTAAACCTCAATTAGCAAAATGGAAAGAAGGTCAGAGACTTAATTTGGATAATGAGAGTTTCAGATAAGGATGGGAAGTCCTTAATGTAAATGATGCATGTACAGAAACATGGCCTAATTCAGATAACAGAGCTTTTTAGATAAGAGGTTCACATAATCAACTTTTCTGAGAGTTAAATTAAAATATAGACAAAAATGCATTAAAAATACTTAGGACTAGATTAGTAAAACACATATATAAGATAGAAAGACTCAACTAGACACACGGAGCAGCATACATATTTCTTTTGTTGAACAAGTCTTTTATCCTCTTTACCTACTTACATTTTATTTGAAAAAGAATGACCACGTGCCATTATTATATAAGGGGTTTTCTCCTGGGAACAGCCATTAAGAAATACAAGCAACATGGTGTCAAAATGTGTTCTTACGATTAATACTGAGAGACTCTTCCTTTCTAGTCCTTCAGGAGCTTAGTTAAGTAATTCTTGGTGCTCTTCCAAACCCTTTCCAATATCCCCCATTCCATTCAACACTGTTTGTTTCCATTTTTTCCAAAATTAGCTGTTCAATTTAGTCAGTTCAGTTTTTAAAAATCCACTCTGGAAAACAACAACAACAAAACAATAATTGAGTCAGCCTTTTCTTTATTATTTTTTGACCATATAATCATCTGTTTAAAAAAATTAATAATTTTATGGGTACATTGTATTTATTGAAGAAAAAAGAGAGTATAATTGTAAGAAAATAAGCATACCTTATAAATTATCTGAATTGGGGCCTAAATATTCCTTCCTATCTTTGTATTGGCAAATTACTCAGACTTATATTCCATTTGAAAATATATCTTTATAACAATTAAACTAAATTTATTAAATAATTTTACATCAACTGTGTTATTCTTTAAAATATATGACAGTCTCAAGAAAATAGATTTTACATACATATTAGCTTTATCATCACACAAGTATGCATATATACAAAAACATCTATTTTTTTTGTACTTTAATTTTATTGCAACTCTTATCTAACTCTATAATACATTGATTTTCTTTTCTTTTAGGCTTGAAATTACACTAGTATGTGCTTTCTTGGGGATGGAAAGTTTAATGCAGAGACAATCTCAAGTATACTGGTTTATGTTTATCTGTCTGTGGCCAGAGAAATATCTAGCCAAATCAAAATAAAGTATTGACGTCATATTTCAAAACATAGGCCAGAGAATTGTTTTCTTTCATTTTCCCAGTAAAATTGTGAAAAAAAAAATAGAAAGCTTCTACATAGCTTTCATTCTTATTGCCTTCTCTCTTAGGGTATATTCCTTACAATGAGAGCCTAGACAGGAATTTTTGCGTGAGTAATTATTTATTGAATTTATTGAGAGTGTACTATTTGGAGAAAGAATGAAAGAGAAGAGTAAAACACAGAAAAATATCTAAGCAAGAGTGTGGTCTCAGGTGCAGTCTAGATTCAACCTGATTCCACGGGAAACTGTGTGACATAAATTGCATTCCTGAGGTGCCCCCCCATTGGGGTAAGGGGGTCAGGTGGCTTATTGTACCCGTCTATTGGTCAGTCCTTGGCTAAGGGCTCAGTGTGAGGTGGAGATGTGGTGTTGGGGAGATCTGCTGTATAATCCCTGATTCAGCATGCTGGCTTTGGTTTACTGAGGGCAATTTGTGGCAGCCAATATTCATAGCAGCTGGCGAATTTACAGCCATCCATTAAATTTGAAGACAGCATCAAAAGTGTACCCGAAAATTCTTTTCTACTTTCCATTAGACTAACTAGATTTAGTTACCTTTGTTTAAAGCTTCCTCTGGATGTCCTAACTATATTCTAGAACAAAGGTCAGAAACCTTTTCCTGAAGAGGGTAGATAGTAAATATTTTTGGATATTTACTATCATCACATATCATCACATATGATCTCTGTTGCAGATTCTTTTGTATTCTAAAATCTCCTAGATTTCTAGAGCAATAAAAAACATAATACAACTTATTAACAATACATAAACAAAAATTGTATTTATAAAGAAAATGATAAGGTTAGAGTCCTAAAATATGAGGTCTGTCGGACTTGAGAAGTTCAGCAATGATGAGAAGATGGAATGGAAGAAGTCAGGGAACATGATGAAAATAACAGTCCAGATGTAGCTCATGAGAACCAAGTCCATGAAAGATATTCTAGAAAAATCCAGAGTCTTCTTGCTGTTTTCTAAGGTTTTTCTTGGAGGACATGTGCTCTGAAGGGAGTAGACCTATTTACTTAATTACAAAACTTCAGAGTGTAGCTAATGAGGCCTACAATCCATACCTAATACAGGAGAGTGTATTGGACCATCTTACTCCAACCACCACCATGAAGCCCAGAGAGAAGCATTCCTTCAACATGAGTTCCAAAAGAAGACTTGTGAAGCCAAGTGAAGCTGAGCTCAGAAGAGACAGCACTGACCAGAAATCATAATGTAGTATCAGCAGAAAATAGAAGTTGTTCTTATAAACCACTGAGCCATTTTGGTTGGTTGTTACTGCTGAGAAAGGTGACGAATACAGAAAAGCTGACACACTCACTTCTTAATGAGTTTGCCTCATTAGCATTTTGGAATGAAGTAAAGAAATAATCAGGTATTAATCATTCTATTTAAAAAATGAACATTTATGGATGCAGATACTTCTTAAAAATTTTAACATCAGTTAACATGTTTAATTGTCATTAAAGCAGTGCTGAGTCACAGTACTGCTGAACTTTCACACTACCCAGTTGCTATAGTGAAATGTGTATGTTCGTATAAACTCAGGATCTGGAGATATCATTTTTGTGGCTGTTTTTAGACAAAGCAAACTTTCAGACAAATGGAGAATTTCTGGCATTTTGAAGACAATGAAAAGAACAGAAATACTGACAACTGTGGAATTCAGTAGAATTATGCCATGAAAAAGATAATTCCAAATTCCTTTCCTCTTATTGAAAGCTTTGTATGTTTCATTTACTAGGAAACATTGCATGTCCATTTATTCATATCATGCAT
This sequence comes from Cebus imitator, assembly GCF_001604975.1. Lineage (NCBI taxonomy): Eukaryota > Metazoa > Chordata > Mammalia > Primates > Cebidae > Cebus > Cebus imitator. The sequence goes on from NW_016107329.1 coordinate 2,368,230, forward strand.
CTTGATTTTGCTTAAGTAAGGTTGAATTTCTCTCTGTTCTAGCAACCAAATGATGCCTAACTAAGCCAAATGGCTCAATAATGTTGTAAAGACATTTTATGTGATGCCAGATGCTGAAATGAACCATACTGGCTACAAAATAAATGCTTAAAGAGTTTTTTCAAACTAATTAAATAGAAGAATGAAAAATCAAGGACAACTATGAATAAGGGTAAAGAGAGATGACCAAATTTTATCTGAAGATTGAATTTTAGTAAAATGAATGGTTGGGGAAAACCCCAAAAGTCATGAGACAAATACATGAAGAATCAGGTAAAATTAATGATGAAGAATCAACTGAAAATTTCATATTTTTTTTATTTGTTTGTTAAGACAGGGTCTTGCTCTGCTGCCAAGCCTGGTCTCAAACTCTGAGCCTCAAGTCATCCTCCCACCTTGGCCTCCCAAACTGTTACAATTTTAGGGATGAGAAATTTCAGTATCTTTAAATGTGTTTTTAAGAAATATCAAAACAGCCTGAGAGAAATTAGTTGTAGCACTTAAAACAATCAGTAGCCATTATTTGAAAGTAGCTCCTAGAAAACTAAAGGATTTTGACAGATGATATGAATAGACAATCTATAGGAAAAATACCGATTGTCAATAAATGAGTGAAAATATACTCAACTTGATGACTAATATGGGGAATGCAACTTATAACATGAAGAAACTATTTCCTCCCTATTGGAAGAGTTGACAAAATTAATATTAGTATAATTAAGAAAAATATTATCATATAATACCAATTTTAATGTAAAATGCTAGTTTTTCCAAATAAGTGATCAGCATCTATTCATATTTGAAGTACACATAGCTATGATCCAGAAATCCAACTTCTAAGCATGTCTCCTGAAGAATAAAAATCAACAGATGCTTTGAAATTGGAGATAGAATAGAATTAATAATATATAATCATAATCAATAATATTATACATAATATAATATAATCATATGTAGCATAATATAATTATGAAAAAGATGAATTTTCTGGTTTCAAAATCTCAAGCAAGTGCCTTCATTTTTTTGAATTTCATGTCTAGCATAAGGGGCAGGAGCTTGGGAAATGCACTTTGCCAGAGTGAGCATAATGCAGCAGAGACAGTGGAAAGGGGTGGCAATGATGCCAAAACAACCACAGAGAACAGGACCCAGCACAGACAAGTCTACTCCTTTGTACACACACATGCACGCACGCACTTTGTTTCAGTCATTTCTTGCTAAATCCATGACTTGACAATGACCTGTTATTTCTCAGAATTCTGTGGTTTAGTTGAATGGGATGTCTCTTGGTTTCACCTGGGCTTACTGAGGCAGCTATATCCAGGTGGAAGGTACAGGAAGGCTCACTCATATGTCCGGCAGTTAATACCTGCAGGTGACAGACAACACCAAGTCTTCCACATGAGCTCAGGTGCACAGAAGGCTTAGATTAACTTCCTTTCAAGTCAGCAATCAAAGAGTGAAGTTGGAAGCTGCTAGTTCTCCCAAGGCCTAGTCTCAGAAGTTATGGAGCAGCAATTAGTTAGATTTTGTTAAGTCACTGAGCCAGCTGAGATTCAAGATTCCATATATTGGAGGAGGAGAAGAGTCACACTCAACAGAGGTATGCAATCTGGGATGGTAGAATTGTGTGAAACTATTTTTAAGCTTCCACATACTCTTACTCATACCAAAAAAAATTCATACCAAAAAAATAACAGCATTGTCATCCAGAGTGATAAATCTATGCTTCATACAAGCAAAGATATGTTCTCCCTACCACAAAAGGGAGAGACACAAAATGGGGATACACATGCCCTATACTCCTTCAGTCCTTTTCTGGGTGATTACATTGTTGGGATAGTGGAGAGGAGAAATTCGATAGTAATTTTTATGTTTATTCTTATGCATGCAAGAATATATTCACAACTCCGATGTCTTCACTTCTGCGGCTGGTCATGAGAACATAGTGTTTGTAGTTTTTGGCTTCCATTCTTTACTCCATGTTACCTTTGCATTCAGGCAGCAGGAGTTTCTTGAAGTCCCAGAGGCATTGAATTAACCAACCAATCTCTGCTTCATGATGTTGTGCCGGCTTGGGTCCAGCCATGACGTTTAATATAAATAATTACTACAGCATAAGAAAAAAGTAATGATTAGATATGCTGCCTTACAGCTTAGGGAGCATATCCAAAGAAGGACAATTTTGGAATGGCCCCTCTCCACCAAGGCTGAGGATCTGACTTCTCTGGAGTTGCATTTGCAGGCCAGTGAATGGCAGATAACTTTTCTGGTTTGCACAGAGCGGAGCTGGTGTGTAGCTGCTGGGCAAGTGAGAAGCAATTTCTGGGCACTGCTGAGTTTGTGTCTAGATGCACCATTGTGAAGAAGGGAAGGGAGCTGGTGGAGAGGGGAGAGGAGATATCCGTGGTCAGTGTTCTCTTTAGGACAGGCTGCAGGGGATACACATGGAGAGAAGGCTATGCAGTCAGAAGGAGTGGGTCACCAGTCTAGGAAGGAGACCAAGAGCACATGGTACAGGAGGTCCGGGACACATGATGTCTGCATCAGGTGTGTATTAGTCTGTTCTCATGATGCTAATAAATACCTGAGACTAGGTAATATATAATGGAAAGAGGCTTAATTGACTCACAATTCCACATTTCTGGGAGGCCTCACAATCATGGTGGAAGGCTAATGAGGAGCAAAGTCATGTCTTACATGGTGGCAGGCCACAGCTTGTATAGGGGAACTCCCCTTTATACAACCATCAGATCTCATGAGACGGATTTACTATCATGAGAACAGCATGGGAAATACCTACCTCCATGATTCGATTACCTACTACTGGTCCCTTCCATGAAAATGGGAATTATGGGAGCTAGAATTCAAGATGAGATTTGGGGGAGGACCCAGCCACACCATATCAAAATGCAAAGGTGATGACCATGTTGTTCTGCAAGGTTGTCGCACTCTAGGCCCTCTGGGCATGTGTCTGGGGCAGAGTATCATCTGATGATGCTCCTACCCATGCCTGCTGGAGGTGCAGCTACCAGAGCCTGGACAAAGTACCAAAGTACCTCCTCCTTCCACGGTGTACTTCCAATGTCTTCCAGCTGATAAAGCTTATGACGGTGCTCAGTGTAAAAGAGAAACACTTAGAGAAATATTATTTACTATTGTGAAGCTGGTACAAAGAGGGTGAACTTGGACATGAGAACCAACAAATGAATAATTGCACAGTGATGCCAGGTAAATAAACTTCTTTTCAATCAAGTCATTAATAGTTAAGTTTCTGTTCACTGCAACATTATTTGTAACAGTCAAGACATGGATTTAAAGGAAATGTCCATCAACGGATAAATGGTGTGTTAGTCTGTTTTGTGATACAATAAATGAAGACCTGAGACTGGATAATTTACAAAGAAAAGAGGTTTATTTGGATCATAGTTCTGCAGACTGCACAAGAAAGGAGCCAACGTCTGCTCAGCTTCTGGTGAGGACTTAGGAAGCTCTTACTTATGGAAGAAGGTGAAGGGGGAGCAGGTATGTCACGTGGTAAGAGAGGGCGCAAGAAAGATGCCAGGCTCTTTTAAACAACCAGTTTTCACCTGAACTAATAGGGTGAGAACTCACTCAGTACTGCAAGGACAGTTCCAAGCCATTCATGAGGGATCTGCCCCCCATGACCAAAATACCTCCCGCTAGGCCCACCTCCAACACTGGAAGTTACATTTCAACATGAGATTTGGAGCATACAAACATCCAAACCATACAAAATGGATAAAGAAAATGTGGTATAGATACAAAATGGAATGCTATTCAGCCTTTAAAAACAAGGAAATCCTATCATCTGTGACAATATGAATGAAACTGGAGGACGTATATCAAGTGAAATAAACCAGGTACGGAAAGACAAATACTGCATTATCTCCAATGCATATGAACTCTAACAAAGTTGAACTAATTCAAATAGAGAGTTGAATGGTGGTTACCAGGGACTGGGGGAAGATTTTGGAAGATGTTGGTCAAAGAATACAAAATTTTACTTAGGAGGAATAAGTTCAAGGGATCTATTGTACAACATGGTGTTATCTTAAAAATCAATAAGAGGGATTTTAAATGTTCTCACCACAAAAATGGAAGTATGTGAATTAATATGTATATGTTAATTACCTTGATTTAGCCATCCCTTAATGTATAAATATTTCAGAACATTATATTGTATATGATAAATATATGCAATTTTGATTTAATTATAATAAATGTATTAATTTAAAAAAATCTGATTTAGTTTGTTCATCAAATGTAATACATACCCATAATCATAAAACTATAGATGAATACTTCATTTAGAAATGGGGAGAAATATTTAAGTAAAGTGCTTCATTTATATACTTGATATTTTACTTATGGTTTTGTTTGAAAATTTAAATAATTGTTTTATTATGCAAAGAAATTAAAATGATAAGTTGAAGTATAAATTTAAAACCAGAAAGTGATTATTAGAGAGCAATATCTTGGCATAGCGAATGACTTTTAACATCAGTTAAAAATTTCAGAATTTTAAATTCAATTGTTGTCACATACATATATAAATTATAATTTTAGCCCTATCTGTGTATAAGTTTATTCATGATGAAACTTTGCTTATTGCCTCTCTTCGTTTCTTTTTGGGACAGAGTCTTGCTCTTTCATCCAGTCTAGAGTGCAGTGGTGTGATCACGGCACACTGCACCCACAACCTTCCAGGCTCAAACAATTCTCCCACCTCAGCCTCCTAAGTAGTTGGGACTTCAGGCACATGCCACTATGCCTGGCTAATTTTTTTATATTTTGCAGAGACAGGGTCTCACGATGTTCCTCAGACTGGTTTCAAACTCCTGGGCTCAAGCAATCCACCCACTTTGGCCTCCCAAAGTGCTGGGATTACAGGAGTCAACAACCGCATCTGGCCTTGTCTCTTATTTTTGCTACTGTTTATTATGTACTTTTGTCGCAAAGCCAAATGGTACAAAATATCTGGAACAATAATATCTCAAAATCAAAGCTTTGAGATAATAAATACTTCTTTGACAACATGTTAAGATATTAGATGTTGATTAATTTATCAAAACTACCATGTGTTTAATCATTTTGAAGATTCCCCTGACAAAAATAGGCTTTCTCTTTCGTTATGTTATCAGAAATATTAAACAGAATTTGATAAGACTGATCCCCAAATTTTGTAATAGCAAGAAGTCACAATAAGAACTCAACTCATACATTTTATATCATTGCCAACAGGAACAATGAAATTTCCTCAGAGAAAAAATGGGTATCGTTTCACTTTGACAATCATGGTAGAAATATGTGCAATAATATTTCAATGAATGAAGCATCAGAGAGTTCAAGTATCCCTTGAAAATATCAAATTTCTGAAACTGCTCTTCACAGTTGTTGAAGAAAATGTGATATCAGCATCAATGCTGAACTTAGGAATAATATATCTCAAATGTGATTCTGTGCTTTTAGGGCACATAATGGTGTTATTTTATGCTTCATCACTTTGTGTTCTAAGAATATTCTCTATTTGAAGTCTAGCATGAGTATCTAATAGAATATGATTTTTTTGTCAGTTTAATGTATGTGCAAAATGAATGCATGATTTAAACAAGACATGAAATTATATTTCCAGTTATAGTTCTACAAAAAGATTTCTAATGGCAAAAGAATGAGGAACATGAAACTTGCAAAATAATATAGCTCGCCCATGAGCTTCCTTATCCAATACTCTTAATTAAGATTTGTAGTTTCACCCCAATACAAATTTATGATTCCATAATTTTTATTTATTATCAGGATATCCTTGCAATGATATATTTTCTTTACTATGTGTGACATTTTCACATTTATATCTTTAGGCAATTTTAATTTTCAGTAAAAAAAGATAAGGTGAAAATTGAAAATGTAAATAAGATAATTAAACCTACTTTAAAGTTGCCTCTTCTATTCTTGTTTACTTTCCTTTTTGTTTCATATCATAGCTATCAGAGTCTAGCATGCCTTCAAAATACCCTGCACAGCAACATAACAGCATTCACTCTTACATGTCTCTACAATAAAGTTCATGACAGGACTAAAGAGCTCATTATGAAGACCTTTTCTTGAATATTATTTCTTGAAGAACACATTTATAAAGGTATTGGGGGGCAGGTGTTTTTTTCAATGAGTGAATAACCTTGTATTAAACCCTATATAAGTAATACCATGTTTAGATGGTATTTATGATTTGTACCTTCATCTTTGTAACTATTTTCCTTGATCAATAAAGTCTATTAGCCTACAAAATTCCATTGTCACCTTTCTGTCATCTGTGGGTCGCGGCTGTTGTAACATCTCACAAATCATCAGCAGTGTCAGCACTGCACCCAGCTTCATTTCAGCTGCCACCTCCCTGATTGACACTTTTGACAGCCACTTCAAGCTTTTCCTTAATTACCAATACAAAAATCCTCTGACTTGTGTGGAAGGATCTGATCTGCAAAAATGGACAATAGAAAGTCATTCTAAACCTGTAAGTAGAGGAACAACATAAAGTCTGTGTGAAGTCCAGGATGCTGTATCAAGGGGTGTGGGATGGATACTGTCAAGTGATAAACCCAGCGTGAGCAATCATGGCTCGGATTATAGATTGTGAATGGGATTGAGAGAGAGGGGCAAAAGCTGCTGTCATACAATCAAGAGCACAAGCCTTTGAGTGCAAGCCTTCCAATTCTAGATTGTGTGTTCTTAATCTCTACAACTACAAATGATTTTGCCCACTTAACCTGTATTTAATAGTACTTTTGTATAATTTGTGTATGCTAGTGTTCATGGATGTACATATTCCTCATAGACAGTCTGGCTGGGCTGTCAACCCCTGAAGATCTGAGATGGTTTCTTTTGAGTGCAAATGAACTAAAATGTCTTAGCAAGGATGGAAGATTAATGGGGCAAAAATTACATGATAAACTTTTGAATTGGTTATATATTCTAGGTTGCTGACCAATAGAGATAAGAACAGAGGTTACTCTAGAGAAGGGAAGTGAATTTTATTTTGGGTGGGACCAAAACTAATTTAAAAGAATAAGCAAACAAACAAATGAAAAAATGCATTGTGTGAATCTTGGTGTGTGAATGTACTAGGCTTTATTTTGGTTAGATTGTCATTAAGCAATAAGCAAATTTGTTAAATTGTTAAAGTTCAGTGAAATTATAAACAGTGAAATATTATGTGAAGGGGAGTTCAGAGGATGCAGGAGCATAGAATTTTCTTGAAAGGTTCATAGTAAATCCGCATTTTCTTTTGTATGTGATGCAGGGAGTCTTAGAAAACCCTCCACACCCCCCAAGTATGGAAATACAAACTAATCAGAAAATTTTAAAAATGTATGAATCGTGCTGGAAGATCAACACACTACCTACCACAGACACAATGCTTAGCAAGGAAGCCTTGTTTAAGATGCACCAAATGAAAAGCGGCATATTAAAGAGTGTTAGAGAAAATACCATGGTACTTGCCAACTTTCTCTGTTGTAAAATGGCTAACATACAATTCTATTATGGAATGTAAATAGCCCTGAGAGTTTTAAAAAATGAAGAACAAGTAAAATATTTCTATCTAGGGTTATAGTGTATTGTACAACGATTTAAAGGTTTTTCATGACAAAAGTTTAAATGATTGCAGGAGAGGGTATATAATATAGGTATGACATGGTTTGGCTGTGACCCCACTCAAATCTTATCTTGAATTGTAGTCCTCATAAACCCCATGTGTCATTGAAAGGCCCCAGTGGGAGGTAATGAATCATGGGAGCAGTGTATTTGTCTGTTTTTAACACTGCTGATAAACACATACCTGGGACTGTGCAATTTACAAAGGAAGGAGGTTTAATGAACTTACAGTTTCACATGGCTGTGGAGGCCTCACAATCATGGTGAAATGCAAGGAGGAGTAAGTCACATTTTACTGGGATGGTGGCAGGCAAAAAGAAAGAGAACTTGTACATGGAAACTCCCATTTTTAAAACTATCCCAGATTTTGTGAGACTTATTCAGTATCATGAGAACAGCATGGGAAAGACCTACCCTTCATGATTCAATTATCTCCCACTACGTCCTTCCCACAACACATGGGAATTATGGGAGCTACAAGATGAGATTTGGGTGGGGACACAGAGCCAAACCATAACAAGCAGTTAACTCACACTGCTGTTTTCATAATAGTGAGCTCCCATGAGATCTGACAGTGTTCTAAGGGACTTTTCCTCCCTTTTGCTTGGCACTTCGTCCTGTCAACATGTGAAGAAGCATATGTTTGCTTCCTCTTCCACGATAGGTGTAAGATCCCTGAGGCCTCTCCAGCCATGAGGAACTGTGAGTCAATTAAACCTTTTGTTTTCTATAAATTACCCAGTCTCAGGCAGTACTTTATAGCAGTGTGAGCATGAACTAATACAGTAAATTGCTACCAGCTAGTGGGTACTGCTGTAAAGGTACCCAAAAATGTGGAAGTGTCTTTGGAACTGGGTGGCAGGCAGAGGTTGGAACAGTTTGGAGGGCTCAGAAGACAGGAAGATGTAGGAAAGTTTGGAACTTCTTAGAGACTTGTTGAATGGTGTTGACCAAAATGCTGATAGTGATATCGGCAATTAAGTCCAGGCTGAGGTGGTCTCAGATGGTGTTGAGGAACTTGTTGGGAAATGGAGTAAAGGTGGCTTTTGCTATGCAAAGAGACTGGCACCATTTTGCTCCTGCTCTAGAGATCTTTGGAACTTTGAACTTGAGAGATGTGATTTAGGGTATCTAGCAGAAGAAATTTCTAGGCAGCAAGTGTTCAGGTGACTTGGATGCAATTAAAAGCATTCAGTTTTATGCATTCACAAAAATATAGTTTGGAATTGAAACTTATGTTTAAAAGGGAAGCAGAGCATGAAAGTTTAAAAAATATGCAGCCTGACCAGTGTGGCAGAAGAGAAAAAACAATTTTCTGAGAAGAAATTCAAGCCAGCTGCAGAAATATGCATAAGTAATGAGGAACCAAATGTTAATCACCAAGACAAAGAATAATATCTCCCGGGCGTGTCAGAGAATTATGTGGCAGCCCCTCCCATGACAGGCTGGATGCCTAACAGGAAAAAATAATTTGGTGTGCCAGGCCCTGTATCTTGCTGCTTTATGTAGCCTCAGGACTTGGTGTCCCAGCAGTGGCTAAGGAGCCAAGGTACAGCTCAGGCCATGGCTTCAGAGGGTGCAAGTCCCAAGCCTTGGCAGCTTTCATGTGGTGTTGAGCCTGTGGGTGCAGGCAGTCAAGAATTGAGGTTTGGGAACCACCACCTAGGTTTCAGAGATTGTATGGAAATGCCTGAATGTCTAGGCAAAGTTGTGCTGCAGGAGCGGAACCCTCATGGGAAACTCTGCTGCTGTAGTGCAGAGTAGAAATATGGGGTTGGAGCCCTCACACAGTGTTCCCACTGGGGCACTGCCTAGTGGAGCTCTGAGGACGGCCATAGTCCTCCAGACCCTAGAATGGCAGATTCACTGACAGCTTTCACCATGTTCCTGGAAAAGCCTGCAGACACTCAATGGTTGCCCATGAAGGAATCTGGGAGTGGGGCTGTAGCCTGCAGAGTCACAGGGGTGGAGCTGCCAAAGGTTGTGGGAGCCCAGCTTTTGCACACTGATGTGTGACCTGGATGTAAGACATGAAGTCAAAGTAGTTCATTTTGTAGCTTGCTTTAAGATTTGATTTACCTGCTGGATTTCAAACTTGCATGGAGTCTGTAGCCTCTTTATTTTGACTAATTTCTCCCATTTGGTATGGCTGTATTTATCCAATGCCTGTACCCCCGTCATATCCAGGCAGTAACTAACTTGCTTTTGATTTTACAGACTTATAGGCAGAAGGGACTTGCCTTGTCTCAGGTGAGACTTTGGACTTAGACATTTGAGTTAATGCTGGAATGAGTTAAGACTTTGGGGTATTGTTGGTAAGGGGTGATTGGTTTTGAAATGTGAAGACCTTAGATTTGGGAGGGATCAAGGGTGGAATTTTATGGTTTGGCCCAAATCTTATCTTGAATTGTAGTTCCCATAATCCCCATGTGTTGGGGGAGGGACCCAGTGGGAGGTAACTGAATCATGGGGGGCCATTACTTCCATGCTGCTGTTCTTGCTAATAGTGAGTGAGTTCTGAAAATATCTGATGGTTTTATAAGGAGCTTCTCCTTATTTTGCTTGGCACTTCTCCTTCCTGCCATTATGTAAATAAGGACATGTTTGCTTCCCCTTCTGTCATGATTGTAAGTTTCCTGAGGTCTCCCCAGCCATGTGACTCTGTCAGTAAATTAAACCTCTGTCTTTGTAAATTACCCAGTTTCAGGCAGTCCTTTAATGCAGTGTGAGAATGGACTAATACAATGTATTTTTCCAGGTTTGTGCATTTATTTTAAAAAAAAAGTTAAGCAGCTATCTTCCTTACAAACTCTAGGACTATAAAAATTATAAAATATTTTTAACATATGTAAACATGCATGCTATGAAGATTGAAAGGAGATGAATTTCCAAATTATCATGTTAAAGTTAATATATTTTGGAGTTATTTAAGATGAATATCTTATCCTAATGATTCTCCAACTAACTAGGAATTAAAATGAAATAGCTTCAGCTTTTAATTACTAATCTATTATATTTGTAGATTATTGTGTAGTTGAAAAGACACTTTCATTTGTCGTGTATTCTCACCAATATCTTTCACAATAAATGAATTGATGGCATCGTCATCATCATCATGACCATCATTTCCATTTACAAAAGTATGGGATAATCAATAAGCAAATATTAAAGATGTCTTTGGGCTTAATAATAACAGTGTTATTATTAATGCAAAGTGTAGATAAGAAGTTTCAGAAAGAAACTGATATGATTTTTATATTTTTCTCCTTTTTATCATTACATTTTATTTTTCTAATTCTCATTGGCAATTATAAATAAGAACAACATTACGATTTTGCCTTTGGAATTCTGGATTGCCCCATAATTTGTTAAAGATTTTTCATCCTGTTTCAATAAAAAAGTTAAAAGCAATTCTAGTAATGAGTTACTGCTAATTTACATGGAGATTATTATAATTAAAATTGTAGTAGAGAGTAAAAGTATATTGTAGTTGTAGACTCTCCTTTAAGTAAAATAATTTATGTAAATAGCAATAAATAACAATACTGATAACTACATGTATGTGTTTTCATGATCATTTTTAATTTATAAAACTTTTACCAATATAAATTTAAATCCAAGATTTGCAAGTATATCCCATTTATTTCTTTTTTAAAAAGGAAACACTACCTCTATACATAATTCTTAATTGATTTGCTTTATAATCTAGTTGTCATTTATTTTACAATAACATAAAATGAAGTTTTATTATACCAAACTTTATATGATAAATCATTGTATCAGCATCACTTGCATTTTCCAATTATACTTTTTAACTTCAGCAATTATTTACTTGTTCAATCCAAAATGATTGAAGTAGCAGAAGATATGCAATGTGAGGCAAAGGAATAAAGACACATGTCCACAAAACATCACTTTGCATCAACATGCTTAAACACGGATAGCTTCAAATGGAATCATACAAAACTGCAAACACATAATAAATGTCTTAAAATGTATTTCCCTATAAGATGATATAATAAAAATACTTTTAAAAGTTGTAGAATTGGCGGGGCGCGGTGGCTCACGCCTGTAATCCCAGCACTTTGGGAGGCCGAGGCGGGTAGATCACGAGGTCAAGAGATCAAGACCATCCTGGTCAACGTGGTGAAACCCCGTCTCTACTAAAACTACAAAAAATTAGCTGGGCATGGTGGCACATGCCTGTAATCCCAGCTACTCAGGGGGCTGAGGCAGGAGAATTGCCTGAACCCAGGAGGCGGAGGTTGCGGTGAGCCGAGATCGCGCCATTGCACTCCAGCCTGGGTAACATGAGCGAAACTCTGTCTCAACAACAACAACAACAAAAAAAAAAAAAAAAAAAAAGAGTTGTAGAATTAAACGAGATTCTTGGTTCAATGAGTGTACGGTAACCTTGATGAAATGCAACTCCCTGGTATCCAACTGGAGTCATCTTGTAACTAAAGGGGTCATTCCCATACAGTAACTCAGGGAATTCCCCACTCAAACAGTAAGTAATGGTAGTTCCTGTTCTTTCTGTGAGTTGGAAGATTCTAAACAACTGCAGTCTAAGAGTCTCACTGCTTTACATGAGGCTGACACGATTATTTCACTAAGGATTACACTATTTCTCTAGTGAGTCAAGCTTTCCTCCTTGTTTGAGAAAATACAGCAGAAGAGTCTGCCTTATACAGTTTTCTCTTGCAACAGTGAAAAGGCTATTAGTATTTACTGTTTACTGTGGTGAACATTGTTTAAATTTGCATTAGACAATCCATTTAAGAAACAACTAAATGCTGATGATTACAATGTCTGCATTACATTAAAACTGTTAATTTGTGGCAGTAATAATTTCGGATTTTAATTATAAGCCTGAAAAGCAGATTTAGAAATGCAATTGGCACGACTAATGTTAATTTATCCTTTAGTGTTTATTGAAAGCAATATATCCAATGTAATTATAGTACATGTCAAATAACCTACTATTTTATTTTTTAAATGTGTGATTCTTTAATTTGGTTGATTAAGATGACTTACCATCTGTTAAAATTTTGTTGTGTCATTTTTGGTGGGTTTTACAAGAATAAGACATTATCTATAACATTTTGTATCGATTCAATGATCATTTTCTTGATGCTTATCCATTAAATTTCTCACGATGTTGTTCATCATCATTTTCTCTATGCTTATTACATCAAGGGTCATGTAATGTCTACTTCACTAAATGCTGCAAACGTTGTCGGGAATCAGATGTGCACTATCATAACAAGCATGAAATCAATGCCAACCATGCAGTCTTTGGGTTATTTTTCATTGAAACTAGTACAATCTACCAAGAAATTTTACCAGTGTGATAAGACAACAGTTTCTAGCCCTATTAGCCTCGTGTAAATCCTTCAGTGTTTTCATTTCTTCTTCATACTATTCTAAAGACATTGTTAATGCTGTGTGTATTCAACTTTATGAGAGTGCATTTTTAATATCTTTGGCTGGAGATTCAATAGAATCTATGGATATAATTGGACATTTATGAATATAATTGAGCAGAAAGTCTCATTAAAACTTAAATATGTCTTTCATACTACTTGAATGAACCCTTTCATTCTAATTTTTACTGATTAAATTTTATAACTGACAAAGGATATAGTCGTTCCTTTATTTCAACTGCAATGTGAACACATCCTAACAAATTTAAAATAATAAGCTTTAAGTGTAACAAATGTGTTCATTTCATAAATAATGTGCTTTCCAATTTTATCTGTTTTCATTCACAAGTTTTTTATTCATAGTGATTTTTTTAATAATTTCAGTGTCAAATAATTTTCATGGTGACTCCTACTTCACTTACAAAATAATCTTTGACGGCAGCACATTATTAATATTTTTATTCTAACTGTGATAATTGTGCTTTACATTATTTGCAGTGAATTTTAACAAGATTTTATTAGTCAACAAGATTGAACAAAATTGGATGCTCCATGAAAACATTATTTGAAACCAATAGCTATGATTTGAAACTGTTTAAAATCAACTTATATTTGGAGAAAATTATTTGATGAAAATATTAATGTTTTTGATAATTACACTACGAAAATTTGAAAAAGAACTTAGTACAAGGTAAACTAAATCTTTTTTTTCAATCAAGTTAGTATATATCATAGAAGATAGCACTATCCAAATATGCTAGTCATTCTCAGTTGAGCTGCCATTCAAGTCACTTTTTTCAAAATGTGTTCAAAATTTCAAATTTTTGTTTTAGAGTTATCCTAGAAATACTGACACTAGATTATTTGCTATAAAATAGTTATGCAATCATTTATATTAAGTACCATGAGAACTGCTGTGTATGATAGGACAACACAAATTGTTCTCAAAACAGCAGTGTCCCCTATGTCTCTATCAAACATCTCAGAATAATCCTCTGTTTAGTTAGACCCAATGTAGACCTGAGAGTATTCCCAATAGATTTTAAGATGTGCTGCTACTAACTTATTAAAAGGAGATATTTTAGAGTTTGCATGCTTTTTATATTTGTTTATTATACTTTAAGTTCTGTGGTAAATGTGCAGATCATGCAGGTTTGTTACATAGGTATACACGTGCCATTGTGGTGGTTTGCTGTATCCATTGCCTGGTTAACTACATCAGGTATTTCTCCTAATGCTATCCCTCCCCAATCCCTCCACGCCCTGCTGTTCCTCTCCTAGCCCCCCAAACCCCAGGCCCCAGTGTGCGATGTTCCCGTTCCTGTGTCCATTCTCAATGTTCAACACCCACCTAGGAGTGAGAACATGTAGTGTTTGGTTTTCTGTTCTTGTGTCAGTTTGCCGAGAATGATGGCTTCCAGTTTTATGCAAGTCCTGGCAAAAGACATGAACCCATTCTTTTTTTATGGCTGCATAGTATTCCATGGTGTACATGTGCCACATTTTCCTTATCCAGTCTATCATTGATGGGCATTTCTAAATCTTTGCTATTGTGAACAGTGCTGCAATAAATATATGGGTGCCTGTGTCTTTATAATAGAATGATTTATAATCCTTTGTGTATATACCAAGTAATGAGATTGCTGGGTCCAATGGTATGTCTATTTCTAGATCCTTGAGGAATCGCCACACTGTCTTCCAGAATGGGTGAATTAATTTACACTCCCACCAACAGTGTAAAAGTGTTCCTATTTCTCCACATCCTTTCCAGCATCTGTTGTCTCCAGATTTTTTAATGATCTCCATTCTAACTGGTGTGAGATGGTTATCTCAATGTTGTTTTGATTTGCATTTCTCTAATGACCAGTGATGTTGAGCTTTTTTTCATATGCTTGTTGGCTGCATACATGTCTTCTTTTGAAAAGTGTCTGTTCATATCCTTCACCCGCTTTTTGATAGCGTTGTTTGTTTTTTTCTTGTAAATTTGTTTAAGTTCTTTGTAGATTCTGGATATTAGTCCTTTGTCAGATGGGTAGATTGAAAAGGTTTAGAATTTCTTCCTGAGGACTCAGGTAGGTTGATTAAATACAGTTAGACTTTCCCTTTACTCAATATGTAATTTGACTTCACACATATATATGCACATATGCACATGCATAGATGTGTTTTTCTTTTATTGCATTACTTAGGATTAGTATAACAATAACACATAATAATAATAGCAATTATTTGTCATATATATATAATACTCTTCCATGTCCTATAGAGGAGTTATGGTATTAGTTGATTCATGAATATTATTTTGAGTGATGGCAATAATCTTTCAAGATAATTATTATTAGCCCCATTTAAAAAATCAAGCATATAAAGCTTAAGGAGATTATAGAATTTACCTGTATCAAAGTAATAGACATAATGTCTGCTTAGTTTTAAATTCCACATTTTTGCCATTCTCATAGATTTTAGAGAAGTATGATAAACATATTCGTAGTATGAGATTTAACTAGTTCTCTTTGCCATGCTTTCTGAGTTCAGTGAGGATCAATTTCAATCACTCATGTGGCTATACAAAATAATAAATTGTTGATCACAGACACAAAGATAAATTTTACCATTTTTCTAAAAATTAAGAAATCACTATTTACAACCTATCTGCATGTTTAACGCTATTGTAAAAACCAAAACAATACCATATAACTCTCTAATACAAAAACACTAAGGTGTATAGTACTTCATCTCTTGAAACACAATTATGCACACTTTGAAAATACTCATCTAGGTAAATTTAGGGTCCATTACTGCAGAATAGAAATTATACTCCCATTAACACACATACACCCCCCATATGTTGAGTTTGATCTCATACCCCCAAACCAAAAATTTTTATTGACTATTCTAAGTTTGCTAAAGCATATTAAAATCCCTATGCTAATATTATCATAATAAATTATCCCTTGTTTGTATACAAATCCATTATGAGAAGGTGTGGGTGATATTTAGGACACGTTTGCCTTTGAAAAAGCAAGACTATTAAAAGTTCTATTATATTCTCTCATGCAGATAACATTGAAAGTTTGGATGTTAAATAGAGGCACTTCCAGGCACAGATCAACTCCTTGAAAATTATTGTAGGAGGCACTTTAAAGGAAAAAATATGTTTGGCACAGGAAATTACATTTAACTAAAAACATTTTTTTTAATGGGCATTAACAAATTGCTGGGAATGCATCATTCCCATCTTACACTCTCAAGCACTTAATGCGGATGGACCTACAAATCACATTATCATCACTTTCCATACTTTCATCAAATGTCATAGCAACAGCTGCCCTAGTAGCTCGGAATATGCCGTAGGCTAAAGGAGACATCTGTTTGCTGACAACTTCAGATCAAATGACAAATGGGAGACAGAAATGTCAGTGCATGGTAAGGTCAGAGGCCTTACCTATTTGTTAGTTTCAGTTGTAATAGGGATTTTCTTTTTTTGATAGACAGGAAAATGACTAACATAAAATCAGGTAATGATGATACTAATTCTTCTTCAATTGAAATTAAGTATGGTTACAAAAGGAAAATTATTGTTTTGTGATGGACAGGTGTTAGTTGATGCATTTTTTTTTCTTTTTTCTTTTTTTTTGGTTTGTTCTAACATTCATCATACTTTAAACGTAACCACAGGTGTTTCTTTTAGTCTGCTCAAGATGAAATTAGGAACTACAGGTTTCATTTCTTTTGAGCTCTAAAAAGAGTGGTCTTTTAACTTAAGGGCTACTTATTTAAAATATTAGTTTAGTTCTTTCAGACCAAAAACAAAGTCTATGTATATGGTTCATAGTCATTGAATGTGAATGCCCATTTTCAAGTGAAAATAACAAATGTAAACAGCAAGAAATTCCATATCTTAGTCATTTTGAATTCATTTTTTAAATTCAGGTGAGAGTTTGGTTTCTGTATGAGATCACCTTGAAGACTATTGTACTATTCCTCCTCATATTGTTTTCTCCCAAAATGACAGAGACAGATACTGTGTAAAGGAAAAGTTCTCAATGCTCAAAGAAAGATGCGGGAGCCTTTCCACATGGGGTTTTGATCTTGTTAGGTTTTATCAAGCCTGCTTGAAATGCCATCTTTTTGTAAGTGTCTTGGTGAAAAAGAAAGATGACATAGATTCTTCATACAGACATATTTTATCTTTGACAATTCCTGGGTTATTTTTGTAATAGTTTTTGGTTAGTTTATGCTTCATTTTCATATGCTTCTATGTTGCTTCTTTTATTATTATTTTTTCTTAAGTCCAATATAGTCAATATTATTTAATGACTTACTGGTCTTGCTAAATGATTCATTCTGAAATCTACAAATTCTAATGAGTTTATGTGCAGATTAACTTGTCAATTAGACATACATGTAAATTTAGCTTTTCACTTTTCTTTTTTATTTCAATGCTTATTTATTTACCCAATGCAAAAAATTGCTAATGTACAGAGAAAATGCCTAAGGCAAACAACTTTCTAAAATACGGGAAAAAAATTGTTCCCTGTATTTCTCCCTTTTTAGCTATTCTCTTATGAACAATTCTTATTCATTTTTTCCACTTTTGACTCACTTTATTATTTTGTTTGTCTTGCTTTATATTTTATTCAGTACATAACAAACTTACTTTTCAGTAATAGAGTAATATTAAATTTTGAAGTTTAGTTCAAAATCAATCTGATGCAAAGCTCTTTGGTAGAGTGATATTGCTTCATTTGGCATAAATTCATTTAGTTTCCACTATTTTCTTGCTGCAATACTAGGATCTCAGAAAAGAAATATGAGTGGAGAGTAAACCTATCTAAAAATCTAATAATTAAAAATTTGAACACTATACATATATTTTGTAAGAGTGCAATAATATGGTAAACATAAAATAGTGGTCAAAGCAAATTTACTTTGGATGGCTTTAAGAAGGAGTCGTTTGTGCTCAGTCTTGTTAAAGAATTTTATTTTTATGTTCATGATCCAACTTATTCTCTTTCACATTATATATTCTGTTTTAAAAATTACATTAAAGCATTTGAAGTGCTATTTTTCTTACCTCTATTTATTTGGATGTCCTAAGTTTCTTCCATTATTTTCCCAATCAACAAAATAATATAGAATTAGATACTATATCTAGACACAGTCATTAAAATGCCTAAAACGTGAACCATGAGATAAAATGTAAAAGGCCAGAGGCTTACTGACTAATTGGAAATATAGTGAAATCCTTCTTTTATTTGAATATAAGACTTTCTTAAGTCTACCTATAATTTACTAGTTAATTTTAAAAGCCGCATAAGTTATTTTCAATTTCTTAATGTGTAGTAAATTAAGACATTATCTTTTTTCACGTGAAATGACTACTTTGTTCTTGTAGTTAGCTTTTGAATTAAATTTCAGAATTTAACATTATCTTGAATATATTTTAACCTTATTAAGCACATTAGGAAATAATTTAATGAGAAATAAGATATGAAGTACCTAATTTATCAACTCATGAAATTTACAAGATGTATTTTAAAAAATTGATGAAATACATTCTTTAGGATATAAAATCTAATTTTATGAACATATGCGCTACATTATAGATAAAAAGATTATACTGTCTCCTAATTATCCATATATTTAGTAAATTCACAATTAAAATAAATTATAAATGTAAAACAAATTTTTGATAAAGGATTTAAATGTTTCTAAAAGAGAAAAGGTAAAAACAAAGAAATGAGGAAGATCATTTTTCCTCTCAGATATGGACACTACCATGCAATTATAGTAAATGGTACACTATGGCAGTCATTCAGGACTATACAAATTTAGGATTAAAAGAGGCTTATATTTTAGAAACAGTTGATTTTCTATGCAAAGGATGTGTTTTAAAGCAATGCAATAATATTTTGTTTAGTAATTCATCGTGGGAAAATTAAGTGCTCTTTTGAAAGAATTGAAAATAAATCTTATTAGTGCAAAATGTAAGAGCAAAAACTCTGGAGCCAAACTTCCTGAGTTCTGATTCCACACTTTCCAATTACTAGTCAAATCAAGACTTTCATTTATGACAGAAGCTTGCAAAAACATTAA
This sequence comes from Cebus imitator, assembly GCF_001604975.1. Classification (NCBI taxonomy): domain Eukaryota; kingdom Metazoa; phylum Chordata; class Mammalia; order Primates; family Cebidae; genus Cebus; species Cebus imitator. The sequence continues at coordinate 2,387,468 of NW_016107329.1, forward strand.
TTCATTGACATTCGTTAGACCACAGTCAAGTGAAGCCTATGGAGTTAAACCACCTCTTGTTTCGAGGTTGCTTATGCGTGATCTCTGAGTCCCAAGGCAGGAAACAAAAAGAATAATGCATGAATTTGAAACAAGATGCAGTCAAGTTGTACCTGAATAAAGTAGAATGTGGTTGGTCCAGCAGTGGATGGAATGACAGCTGAGGTCAAGAGGTTTGAAATGGCCTACATGAAGCGTATGATACAATATTCAGTATTCATTCAAACAAAGAATGGCAAAAAGAAAGAGACACAGAACAACAATTCATGTAAAAGAATAAAATGGCAGTAAATGATTAGATACTAAATGTAAATCACAATGTATTAGTAATTGCTATACTGGCAGATGGACTAAATAATGAACAGTGTACATTGTCAGATTCAATAAAAACAAGGCAAACAACAATAGCTTCTCCACTTAAAAGAGACACATGATCAATATAAGAATATGGAATGTGTAGAATCATAAGAACAGAAAAATTTTAACATACAAACAAACTATTATATCTATAATAAATTTAGAACAAGTATAATTTGGGGCAAAAAGCATTGTTAGAAATACAGGGATGTTTTGTAACGGTAAAATGTCAACTCAAAGGAATATATAACTATATAAATAGCATATACATAGTAATACAGACTCAAATAGTGCACAAAATAAAATGATTACAAAGAGAAATAGATAAGTCTATCTTTATAGTGAGGCATTTTAACACACCAACTCGGTAAATGCTTACCTAATCAAGTTAAAAATAATAAAATCGTAGGATATTTGAGTAATAGTGTTAAAACACTGGAATTAAATAACATAAATAGGTGATTTTATCCTACTCAGAGACAGGCAGTTGTCAAGATGATCTGAATCATTTTACAAAATTGACTACATACCGGTCCCTCCTGAAATTCTTATCCTAGAGGGAATGAGGAGAGCTAGAGACTTCCTTTTCTGGAATGATTTGTAACATTTAAATCTCTTTTTTCCATTCTCAAGTGGGCTGTGTCATCTTTAAATACATTTTTATGACTTTTTCAGGGGTTGTCACCTACAAGAAATCTTGACACTTTACCTACTTACAATGAGAAATATGTATTAGAAAATATTAATTCGGATTAAATGAAAAACATTGAAATAATTAAGTCTATGAATACAAATATAAAAGCTATCCAAATAAAAATATCTCCATTTGAAACAATCTTCACATTCTTTAAAACAATAATGTTTGCCAATAAATTGAAGCTCTTTACTAAATTGAAGGCTGATTATCTTCTCCAAACGGATTTTCATATCTTCACAAAGATAGAAATAGACATTTTTATTCTCTTTGGAGCAATTGTGAATATACCTAACAAAACAACTAACAAAGGATGTAAGGGACCTCTTCAAGGAGAACTACAAATCACTGCTCCTTTTCCCATTCTGTTGGTTGCCAGCTCACTCTAGTGATTGTTTCTTTTGCTGTGCAGAAACTCTTAAGTTTAATTAGATCCCATTTGTCTCTTTTGACTTTTGTTGCCATTGCTTTTGGTGTTTTAGTCATGAAGTTCTTGCCTATGACTATGGAAGATATGAACTATGTTTTAGATAAAAAGATTATACTGTCTCCTGGAAAAGCAGTCCATGCTCATGGTTAGGAAGAATAAATATTGTGAAAATGGCCATACTGCCCAGAGTAATTTATAGATTCAATGGTATCCCCATCAAGCTACCATTGATCTTCTTCACAGAACTGGATAAAACCACTTTAAACTTCATATGGAACCAAAAGACAGTCTTCATAGCCAAGACTACCCTAAGCAAAAAGAACAAAGGTGGGGGCATTATGCTACTTGACTTCAAACTATACTACAAGGCTACATTAATCAAAACAGCATGGTACTGGTACCAAAACAGAGCTATAGACCAATGGAACAGAACAGAGACCTCAGAAGCAATGCCACACATCTACAACCATCTGATCTTTGACAAACCTGACAAAAACAAGCAATGGGGAAAGGATTCCCTGTTTAACAAATAGTGTTGGGAAAACTGGCTAGCCATGTGCAGAAAGCAGAAGCTGGACCCATTCCTTATACCTTTTACTAAAACTAACTCCAGATGGGTTAAAGATTTAAACCTAAGACCTAACACCATAAAAACCCTAGAAGAAAACCTAGGCAATACCATGCAGGACATAGGCATAAGCAAGGACTTCATGACTAAAACACCAAAAGCAATGGCAAGAAAAGTCGAAATAGACAAATGGGATCTAATTAAACTTAAAAGTTTCTTCACAGCAAAAGAAACAATCACTAGAGTGAACTGGCAACCAACAGAATAGGAAAAAAATTTTGTAACCTACCCATCTGACAAAGGGCTCATAACCAGAATCTATGAAGAACTAAAGCAGATTTACAAGAAAAAAACAAACCCATTCAAAAGTGGGTGAAGAATATGAACAGAAACTTTTCAAAAGAAGACATTTATGAGGTCAAGAACATATGAAAAAAATGCTCATTATCCCTGGTACTTAGAGAAATGCAAATCAAAACCACATTGAGATACCATCTCACGCCAGTTAGAATGGCGATTATTAAAAAACCTGGAGATGATATGCTGGAAAGAATGTGGAGAAATAGGAACACTTCTACACTGTTTGTGGGAGCGTAAATTATTTCAACCATTGTGGAAGACAGTGTGGCAATTCCTCAAGGATCTAGAAATATAAATTCCAGTTGACCCAGCAATCCCATTACTGGGCATATACCCAAAGGATTATAAATCATTCTATTATAAAGACACATGCACATGTATGTTCATTGTGGCACGGTTTACAATAGCAAAGACCTGGAACAAACCCAAATGCCCCCCAATTATAGACTGCATAAAGGAAATGCGGCACATAAACACCATGGAATACTACACAGCCATAAAATAGGATGAGTTCATGTTCTTTGTAGGGACATGTAGGAATCTGGAAACCATCATTCTCAGCAAACTGACACAAGAGCAGAAAACAAAACACCATGTGTTCTCACTCATAGGTGGGTGTTGAACAATGTGAACATGGGCACAGGGGTGGAAACATCACAACACTGGGGTATGTTGGGGGTGGTGGGCTAGGGGAAGGATAGCAAGGGTGGGGAGGTTGGGGAGGGATAACACTGGGAGAAATGCCTGATGTAGGTGACAGGGGGATGGAGACAGCAAACCATAATGGTATGTGTGTACCTACGCAATAATCCTGAAAGATCTGCACATGTACCCCAGAACTTAAAGTACAATTAAAAAAAGACATTTTTATTTTTCAGAATCATAATTTAAAAAGTGCAGTTATACATACAGAGATGAGAAATGTAAACTGCTGAAACTTTTATATTTTTTAAAATGAAATCAATATAAGCAAACATGGAATGCATTATAATACTGTAGATACAGTAAAATATTACTATATTTTAATCTTCTGTAAATATTTTCAGAATAGAAATTACATACTACATCTCCACTCTCCCTGTTAGAGAAGATGTTTATTCATTGATTTACCATAGATACTTTCTTTAAGAAAAATATTAGAAATACAAAATACAGAACAAAAGCAAGAGAGTAATTTTCATCTCTTTCTGTTTTATTTGCACAAAGTCTAAATCTCCAATAGCAGCAAATACTTGATCCCTTTTTTCCATGTTCTGAGTTACACATCTTGGTTTGGCATTGAGAAGATTAATATCTGACTTCATATTTTGATTCTGGAGCAAGGTCCTTAAATAGTTAACAATAAACCTGGTATAAAATATCATTATTTTTGAGCATATATTTTTAAATTTTGCACAAAGTAGTGTTACATATGATTAACTTATTTCTGTGAACACATTCTATATTATCTTTAATCAAACAAATCAAGTCTTCTTTTTCTAGTTTAAGATATCACCTCACCTTTGCCAATTACAAAAATATCTGTAGTGGTGCAAAAACTACAATGTAAATCTCTAGTACCCATCAAATAGTAAATAAAGTAAAATCAGTGCCAGATTTCTAGATCAATTTCTTCTAATTGCAATGCTTGTAAGGCTGGATTAATACAAAGAAGGAACAGGAACCTCCTCACAAATGAAAGAGATTGTACACGCCATTTCCACTCTCAACTTCTGATCAGCACAGAAACATTATCTGGACTTTGGGGAAAACTTAAATTATTCCAAAACCTTTGTAGGTTTTCCACTGTGGTTATTGTTCACTGAGTATAATTTCCAGAACTAAAGTCACAATTTCCTAAATGCATGCACACAAATGGATGCAAACTTATTCACCTAACTTAAACAATAAAATGAATGGAAAACACATCCTTAGATAAATAAAACAGATTTTTTTAAAGTTACAAGACAACATTTTGAGAATAAATAAAATAAAATGGTAATAGAAACTCAATAGCATTGAGAAACAAAATAATAGAAATACAAAAATAAAATTAAAAAGGAACATGCCTGGAATGCAAAGTTAAGAAAATACTACAGAAAGTATAATAAAGACACAAGATGAAATTAAATAAGAAATAAATTATTGGATTATTAAAGAATCAGGACAATAGACCCAGAGCTCAAATTGTAGTTTCTCAAAAATAAAAAATAAAAAAATAAAAATAAAGAGGGAGAGAGCAAATATTGAGATGAAACAATCAAAACTGTAAGTCCAGGAAATTTCTCAAAATTTGAGAAAAAAAAACAAAACATGAATTTCCAAACTATTAGGGTCACCTACTTTACAAGCAATGAAGAAAAATTAGAACTGCGATAAGGGACATCTTTTCAAATTTTGGTTTACCACGAACTGGAAGATAATCTTAAAGACTTCCAAGGAATTCATTAACGTAACTATTAATGTCTTAAACTTAATAATGGAAGCCAGAGAAGATTTAAGAAATATCTTCAAAAAAAAGGTATTCCTGAAAAATAGAAATTCCCAATCTTAGTTCTACATTTAGCCAATTCAGTAGGAGCCTAAAATAAAGGGAATTTCATACATGACACTTTCTCAAAATCATTACCTTTATTCTTGACATTATCTCCATCAAAAAAAAAAAAAAAAGAACAAATCATGAAACAGGAAGACAGGAGAGATCCATTTGACTGAGTATTTGACATAGGTGAGAGAAGAAAACACCCATATGTGTGAAAGTATTCTAAGGGAAAGTGTTAGGAGATGAATTTTTTTTTAAATGCATAAAAGTAGAATAATTTAAAATTAGACCCCAAGGAACTCCAGGGAAGACAATGTAATAGAAGGGACAAGCAATGTTAGGCACTGCCTGACTTTTCTCATGATGTTGTGTGCCTTGCCATAATTATGTAAGCACTGATATTGTTAAGCTGAAATTCAGAGAACTAGTTTGAGTAAAGGAGAAAAGAAAGTGTGTTACTCACATCGTGTTTGGACATATCTGATAAAATGAAATTCTCAATTTACTAATTGGAAATTAAGTCATACCAAAACCTGAAAACATAAGAACTGACAACACAATTGATGTTGAGATATGGAATTCAGCACCTGGTGAAAGATTAGAAAATGATTAAAATCTATTTCTTTTGGGTACTGCTGCAAGATGGAAGAAGAGAGGACACAAGGCTCTCCATAATCAGATAGACAGTTAGACATTTTAAGTGGTGTGCCTTTACACCTTTAAAAACAACTCAGTTTAAAAGAAAATTAAGAAATGTGAATAGCAAATCTAAAGAAAATTTAGTAAAATATTCAGTTGTATAAAGATACACAAAACATTGTTACATGATAGAAAAGATGAATTAAGAGATGGAGTTAAAACTCTTCTTAATAACACCAAAATTAAAATACAACATAATTCATATATTTAGAAATACCATTACAGAAATATGTTGAACTTGTATTAAAACACTGTCCTCAAAGGTAGTACGGAGAATTATGTAAACTTAATATGGATATACAAAAAAATTGAGAATGTGCAGTGCTGTTTTTTAATTCTAACTCTAATGGGTTATACTATTTTGATGACAATTGTGATACTATAGCTTTTATTACTACAAAGAAATCCTACACACAATCACACAAAAGTAAAAAACTGAAAATAACTATAATGGTCAACCGTAATTATAATTATAATAGTAAACACTTATAAATGGAAACATAATAGATATTTTTTGTTCTGTTAACACTACCTTATATTTGATCAACTCTGTAATTTTTTATGTAAGATATTGTAAATCATGGGAAAATTAAACCAGTTTTTATTACAGCAATTTTTTCTGATCTGCCCTTTTATCCATTGTGTTGGTATAAACTATGCAATTAAAGACAAGCTTAAGACAGTTTTTATTTCTTTTTCATAAATTAAAAAATTACCATAGTATAAAGAATGTCTCAATTTAATGAACAAGAATAAGCAAGAATACATCTTTAATGCAATCCGGTAGGAAAGAATGCTGGAAGTTTTAGCTAAAGAAATAATTTAAAAGGCAGTTGTCATCAAAATGCCATTGCCTCAGTTTGATTCACAGTTTCTTATTGATTTGAAAAAACTGTTATTTTTTCATTTGTTTTTCTCTTGGGGATTGTACATGAATATTCATAATTTTTATGGTCAACGGCCTGAAAAATTATGACCTTTTTTTGTGTGAGATGGAAGTATAAGCTATATACTGGTTTGTTGCTTCTTACCTCTGCATTTATTTCTTAATATGTGGATTGCTTGATCCATTTGAAATTACCTTCCATATATATGATTTCTATTACCCAGCATAATGTGGCCATCACAAAATGTCATTTCAGATGATAGAGTCATGAGTAGGTTACTGAAATAAATATAGATGCACTTATGAAGAACATAAATAACAGATTTTCCAATACAAATTTGAATGCTAGCAGTAGAATCCTCAGACATTTTTATTTGTAGCCTCTTTCTTTTATTATGTTTTGGAAGGTAAATACATCAGAAAATGTTTAGCACACTACAGATATCAGTCTTAAAATATCATCTAAATCGAGCCATTCTAACATCAAACAAATCACATAACAAATTGGATCATTTTTCAAATATGATTTACTGTTTCTCCTTCTCTGGCTGTTTGATTCGATTCATTTTGACAGTTATTGATTAACCATTGTATATAAGGCATCACATTAGGGACTATATGTGGTATCCATAGATCAACTAGGCCCAGTTTATGGCTGCTAGTAGCTAATAGCACAGTAGTTGACACTTATGAATACAAACATAAGTATGATAAGAGCAGTTCAGGTTAAGAGTGGTAAAGAACTACACAATGAGAAAACAGTTAAAATATCCATTCTTACCAGAGGATATGGGTAAGCTTGTGCAGTTGTGATTGAGGCTGGAGTCTTTCAAAATTTGTAAGATGTTATAAAAGTTTGAAGTTGGTGATACCAGATGTTCAAGCAGATGGAGTGTAAATAACTAGTAATGGAGATTGGCCTTTTTGGATAGTGATAAGAAAATAAAGTGCCAAATACAGTGACCACTAGCCACACATGGATATCAAGTACTTGAAATATAGCACTAAGTACCATGCTGAAATGATACTACTCAGGATATAATAAGCTAAATATAATACAGAAAATTTTAAAGTACATATATTTGAATTCCGTGGCTGCCACTAAAGAGCACCATTGGCTTGATAACTCATGTAAACTATATAAACTTGATTTATTTCTTCCATAGAATGGGAGTAATTATTCCAACTTGAAATAGTTGGTGATAGAATGAGATACTTTTATTCTTCTTCACTTGTAAAATATACTACATGTGAAGTATTGAACACAGTAATAGGACCATGGAAAATATTCAATCAACAGAAGCTAGAACCGCTTTAAACGCAAGTGAATTGCTCAAGGCAGAAGCTAATGAATTGACAAAGCAAAGAAACTCTAACAGCAGTCATCCATTGGACTTCAGGTACATTCTTTTAGGCAGATCACTTCCTGAATTGTCTCAGTATGTTTAATAGTTTCTGAAATTATGAAACATTGGCTTTTCCCATTAACATTTCCATACTTCTTTTCTTTTCTTTCTTTTTTTTGAGATGGATTATCACTCACTCTGCCTCCCATGTTGGAGTTCAGTGGAGTGATCTCAGCTCACTGCAACCTTCACCTCCTGGGTTCAAGCAATTCTCCTGCTTCAGTTTCCCCAGTAGCTAGGATTACAGGCATGCACCACCATGCATGGTTAATTTTTGTATTTTTTTGTGGAGACAGGGTTTCACCATGTTGACCAGGCTGGTCTCAAACTCCTGACCTCAAGTAATCCGCTTACCTCGGCCTCTCAAACTGCTGGGATTACAGGCATGAGCCACTGAGCCCAGCCCATTCTCATACTTTAATCTGTCCTTCCTAGGGCACACCACCTAGATGCTTGATTTCATGATGGTAATACCTCAGTGTTAACAATTGGTTATAGTTTCGGTGGAGTGGAGGTAGAGGAAAGGCAGTCTTTCACATAGAAGGTTTCTGGGTCCTTCTACTCTGAAGTTATCTTACCATAAACAGGGCATTGCTGCTAAGGATAAGACATTAACTAGATTTCTTAGGGTAAAAAAAAGTAAAAATTATTGCCCATTGCCCTCATGAACAATGTATGTAAACCTGTAGAAGTTCTCATGCAAATGATTTATGTCAATCCACTTTTAGCCTCTAGTTTACAAAAGCATGCATTTTATCAGCTATTGCTTCCATTTATATCCTACATTAAATGACCCTCAGTACAATATATCAAGATTTATACATGTACATATATATTAAATGATAGTTATTTTTTACCTTTCAATTAAAATTCTAAATTTTAATAAAATAGTATAACTGTGGAGGTGACAGAGGGAAGTCCTATATATCTATATACCATTAGATCATTTGCCCAATTTTCCTTTCTATTATTTTTTTCTACAATGAAGGTTTTAGTAGCAATGCATGTCTTATTTGGGATATAATACGCTGCCAATACAAAAGATCATTGACTATTCCTAGGTGGTTTTAATTTATCAATATAGTATAATTAAACCAAATTTCCCAAAATCAAATATAAATATTGTAGAAGATTTTTTATTCAATAGCCAGTTTTTATTCCTTCTTGACTGATATACTTCTTTAAAAGTAACCTCTAAGCACCTGTAATGAGGGGGATATGTTGAGTTGCAAAGATTATGTAACTATTGAATGGAAGTGATAATATGCTCTTAATAATCCCATTAATGGAGGCAAAGTATACTAAGCCTGAAACTATTCATCTAAAATGTTCACAGACTGAGGCTGCAGGCTTCCTTCTAGCCTGGCAGACACATTCTCTTTCTACAAGCCGAGCAGGTAAATTGAGTTGCACAGGGCAAACCATGGGAAGTAGGATCTGATGCTTCCATTTCTCCCCAGAAGCCTGCATGCATTATTTCAGAAATCTGCCTCTGGATGTCGTGATTGAAGGAGAGCTGCTGTGCGCTGTTTACTGGAGGTTTGAACTACGGCTAATAAACTCTTCCTAGCTGACAATGCTGTTCTCATTTGCCGTGTCATGAGATAGCTGTAAGAAAATTTTAAACTGCCTCAAGCAAGCAGGTAGCAAGTGGCTGCTCAAGATTAATTTCCATTGGCGAGCCCTCTGCTGCAGCCTTAGTCTGAATACCAATAACACAGGATGAAAGAAAAAAGCAAGCAAAGAAAAGCTCACCCCAGAGGTGAAAAAAAGGTGAATTGTGCAAATATGGACATAGAAAGTATTCAAACAGACACATACTGTTTCCATGTTGTGAGACCTGAAAGCACTCTCAGAAGCTCCAAGAAAGCTGCTGATTGGTCAGATTTCTCACTTTTGTCCCCTCAAAACAAGATTGTTCTGAACTTACAGGAAATGTACTCAAAAGTAGTATGATTTAAGAAAGTCTTCAAAATGCCTGCCTACAGATAAACAATGCAATTCCAAAAGATTTGATGTGTTCTAAGTCCTAAAAATACAAATATCCCAGAAAGGGGTAACACTAAACAGAGCTGGCACGTATGCCTCAGTGCGGGTGTATATCTCAGTGTCCCCTGATACGAGGGCCTTGGAGGATCATGGAAATAGCAGGTATCCTGACAGCAGGGGCTGGAAGGCACAGGGAGAGCAAAGAGTGGAATTCATACTTACACCTCAAGATTATTAGGAAAGAACATAAACGATTGGCTATGAGCCCATCTCCACCTTCTTCACCAAAATGCATCCCTGTTACTTCTCCACCTACTTCAGAACATACCAGTTCTTCTAAAATGCTTAGCTTGCTCAAGCTTCCGTGTCTCTCCTAACAATGCTGCTTTCCTTCCATGCATTTCTTCCTTTTCCACCATGTTTGACTTGGCTAACTAATATTTAGCAGAGACGTCAACCTGTTTTAATCAGTTTTTACTGCTGTAACAGAATAGCACAGACTGGGTAATTAATAAAGAACAAGGTCCTTGAGGAATCGCCACACTGTCTTCCACAATGGTTGAACTAATTTACACTCCCACCAACAGTGTAAAAGTGTTCCTATTTCTCCACATCCTCCCCAGAATCTTTTGTCTCCAGATTTTTTAATGATCGCCGTTCTAACTGGCGTGAGATGGTATCTCAATGTAGTTTTGATTTGCATTTCTCTGATAACCAGTGGTGATGAGCATTTTTTCATATGTTTGTTGGCCTCACATATGTCTTCTTTTGTAAAGTGTCTGTTCATATCCTTTGCCCACTTTTGAATGGGCTTGTTAGTTTTTTTCTTGTAGATCTGTTTTAGTTCTTTGTAAATTCTGGATATCAGCCCTTTGTCAGATGGGTAAACTGCAAAAATTTTTTCCCAATCTGTTGGTTGCCGATTCACTCTAATGACTGTTTCTTTTGCTGTGCAGAAGCTGTGGAGTTTGATTAGGTCCCATTTGTCTATTCTGGCTTTTGTTGTCAATGCTTTTGGTGTTTTGGTCATGAAGTCCTTGCCTACACCTATGTCCTGAATGGTTTTGCCTAGATTTTCTTCTAGGGTTTTTATGGTGTTAGGTCTTATGTTTATAGAAATTCCATTTGACCCAGCAATCCCATTACTGGGTATATATCCAAAGGATTACAAATCGTTCTACTATAAGGACACGTGCACACGAATGTTCATTGCAGCACTGTTTACAATAGCAAAGACCTGGAACCAACCCAAATGCCCATCGATGATAGACTGGATAGGGAAAATGTGGCACATATACACCATGGAATATTATGCAGCCATCAAAAACGATGAGTTAGGGTCCTTTGTAGGGACATGGATGGACCTGGAAACCATCATTCTCAGCAAACTGACAGGAGAGCAGAAGATCAAACACCGCATGTTCTCACTCATAGGCGGGTGTTGAACAATGAGAACACATGGACACAGGGAGGGGAGCACTACACACTGGGGTCAGTTGGGGGGAAATAGGGGAGGGAGGGTGGGGGCTGGGAAGCTGGGGAGAGATAGCAAGGGGAGAAATGCCAGATGTAGGTGATGGGGAGGAAGGCAGCAAATCACACTGCCATGTGTGTTCCTATGCAACAATTTTGCATGTTCTTCACATGTACCCCAAAACCTAAAAGCAATAAAATAAATAAATGGGAAAAAAAAAGAAAGTAAAAAAAATAAAATAAAAATAAAAAAAAAAATAAATAAAGAACAAGAATTCATTTCTCTTATGGAGGCTGGAAAGTCCAAGATCAAGGCCCTGGCAAATTTGGCGTGTGGTAAGGGTTGCTCTCTGCTTTTGAGATGATGCTTTGGCGCTGCATTTTCAAGATGAGAGAAATGCTGTGTCCTTGCATGTCAGAAGAGTGGAAGAGAAGAAGCCAGTCCTTCAAGCACTTTTCATAGCAGGATTAATTTATTCATGAAGGTAGAGCCCTTATGATCTCACCTCCCATTGGTCCCCACCTCCCAAACCTTGCACTGGGATTAAGTTTCTAACACATGACTTTTAGGGTACACATTCAGACAGTAGCACAACTCCTCCAGGAAAACCTTTTTGACCTCTGCTACCACTGACTTCAGACTTGGCTTTGTATCATCTTTGCTTCCCAGCATCATGTACATAGCATGATTAGAGAATTGACCACTATCTTTCTTTACATGACTTGTCTCTGCTAACAGGCTGCCTGCTCCGAAAGGTTAAAGACTCATCTTCAAAATTCTATCTTCATGTCAGAGCACAGAACCACAGATTATAGCAAATGTTCAGAAAACTCCTAGTGAAAAGAAGAATTTTAAAATAACATTGAAAAATGCTCTTTCCTGGTAACTTCCATCATGCATTTGAATATGATCAGTCAACATGTATATCGATATATATGGACACACACACACACATATACATATATATATTGGTTGAACATTTACCAGTGTGAAACAGTATATTAGTTTCTAAGCATTGCTCTTAACAAAATGGTAACACATGTTTTCTGTCAAGTAAAGACTACAAATGAAATGGTTGATATCAGAATGACATACATGTGTAGAGAACAAAAATGCATATGTACCCCGACATCCAAAACAATCACAAAATAGCTCTTTGTGTAGGAATATATGAATCACAAGATGCCAGTCTTTAAATGGCACTGCATTGACAGGGAAATGTCATGACATCCACATTGCATAACAAAGGAAAAAAAGCTATGTTTAGGTCTCTGATTTTAGTTCTTCACAAATCTACTCACCTTCTGTTTCTAATTTGCTTTAGCTTGTCTCTTTATTCAGTTTCCATCTGAGCTACTCTTCTCTCAATACACATCCATATGGTGCTGCTTCTAAGAAAGCCTCAATAACTTAGAGCAGCCAAGTGGCTTCCCTCCCGGACTCTGTAGTCCACTCAATGGCTCATGCATTCTCACCAGATGCTGACTCTTAGCTTTAAGAGGTTGCTGAGAGGCATATTCGTCAACTATTGCCTTATGCAACAACTGGCCATCTGTCTTGCCACTGCTCTAAGAGGCTAGAGATTCCGTTTCCAGACCTTTCAGATTCATGACATGCACATTCAATAAATGTTTCAAAAATGTTTAGATTAACAACATTCTGCCAAATGATGTGTACTGAAGATATTTTGAGATTCAGTGACAGAATCACAAAACAAAGGAAAAATCATTGATGCTGTCATTCATGCATGCATGTAGCAAATTTATATCTATGAGTTCTTCATATGGACAGGGCACAATATATGTTTACAAATATGGACACAAAATCATCATTCATATGACTACTACTGGCTATCTGGTTTGGTATAGAAGGTTTTGGTGTAAAACATTATTGTTCCACTTGTGTATAAGAATTTAAGTTACAAGATATGGCCTGAGACATATTTTGGAAGAAGCAGTGTGTATTATGTTTGGGAACACATTAAAATATAAACTCACTAGCTCGAAAGGTGCAGCGAGCCACCATGACACATGTACACCTATGTGGCAAACCTGCACATTCTGCACATGTGCTCCAGAACTCAAGGGGAAATAAATAATTTTAAAAATTGCATTTAATGAAGCACTGCAATTCTTCCAATCAGGAGTTTGAAATAGACAGAGTCATGGTTTCAAATTACAAAGATAGTGAAAATGGGCATAGAACCTATATTAGGTGCTTCTATGCAATCTTCAAATATGACTTAAGTACCATTTTGCCCATTTTATGGATGAGAAAACTGAAGTGCATAATTAGAAAATCACCTGACTAAACTTATCAAGGAAGTAATAGACTCTGAATTAAAGCTAACTTTGTGAACAAATCCTAGAGTTCTTTCTTTTAAAGAAAAAAAAAAGGCTTTATTTAGAATATTTGATATCCAGTAAACTGCAAAGTATAAAATTTGATGTTTTGATATTGGTAGTCATTTGTAAAATCATGACCAAAATTAGGAGCAGATGGATTGCTCACCAAACTTTTTTATAATCCTTTTCATTTTTGTCCCATTTTCCTACCACCACACCTCATCTCCAGGCAACCACCCAACTACCTTCTGTCCCCAAACACTAACGCGTGTTTCCTAAGAGTTAATATAAATGCAGTCATAGAGCAATTGCACTTTCATGCCTCACGCATTTCACTGGCATTCTTAATTTAAGAATCATCCATGCCGTGTATGTATGAATTGTTTATTCCTTTTATATTGCTGTGTAACGTTCTATTGTATAGCTATACCAAGTTTGTTTACTTCTTCATACTGCTGATGGACATTTGAGTGATTTACAATTTTTGCCTATTACAAATAAAGCTTTTGTAAACATGCGTTTATTTGACTTTGTGCAGACTTACTCTCATTTTTGTCTTCCTGAATTATCCAGAGGTAGAGATGATATAATGCTGGGCAAATGTTTACTTTTTCAGAAACTACCAAGCTGTTTTCCAAAGTGATTGGATCATTTCATATTTTTCAGCTGTGAGTGTTCCTGTTCCGTGAAATCCTCACCAACACTCAGAATGTCCAATTTTGAAAGTTAGTCATTATAAGAGGTATCTATTTGTATTATGTTGCAGTTATAATTTGCATTTTCCTAATATCCATTAATGTTAAGAATCTTTCCATGTGCTTATTTGCCATCGCCACTTTTTGTGTGAAATACCTATTCAAACTTTTGCTCACTTATTTTCTTTCATATTATTGAATTTTAAACATACTTTATATAGCTCAGATACAAGTCATTTTCAACTACATGATTTGCAACCTTTTACAGTGGCTTCCCATAAACTTTTATATGTTGTGTTATCATTGCAATGAAGCTCCAAATTCTTTAAAATTTCTCCCATGCTTTCTTTATTGTCCCATGGGCTATTTTGAAGGAGATTTTCAAGGGATCTTTCTGTTATTAAATATAATTTAATTCCATTGTGGTTGGAAACATGCTTTGTATGACTTGAAATTTTTAAGCATTTCAATGTTTCATGTACAATAAAAATTGTACATTTTCTACCGTTGTTTGAATAAGATTGTTCTAAAATATCATTTTGGTGAAATTAGTTGATAATCTTATTCAAATCTTCTCTATCCCTACTGATTCTCTGTCATTCTATAAATTATTTCGAGTGGGATATGAAAATATTTAACTACAATTACAGATTTGTTTCTGTCTTCTGGCACATCCATCCATTTGTACTTTATGCATTTTGACATTGTTATTAGATGCATAAAGTTTTGAAATTGTTATGTTCTCTTGATTAATTGTGACCTTAATCATTATAAAATGACTTGCTTTACCATGATATTTTTTGTTTTCAAAACTATTTTGTGTGATATTAATGTAGACATTCCAGTTTTCTTCTGACTAATGTTAACATTGTATATCTTTTTACTTCTGCTTACTTTTCAGCTATTTTTCCATTCATGTTAAAAGTGACTTTCTCATAGGAAGCTTATAACAGGGTCATAATTTACTTCAAATCCAACAGTTTCTTGCTTTTGCTAATGGTATTTAGACAATTTTCATGTAATACAATCATCAGTATGGTTCGCCTTAGGTCCATCATTTGTTCTCTATTTGTCTGCCTTCTTTTTTTCCTTTATTTCTTCTGCCTTCTTTTTAACTAAATATTTCTTACGATGCTGTTTGATGCCCTTTGATAAATTTTGGCTGTACCTCTTTGTTTTGTGATGTTAGTGGCTGTTTTAGTGTTTATAGTTCACGTTTTTAAGCTATCACAACTTACCTTCAGGTGATCTGCCACTTCATGTTTAGTGCACGTCTGTTCATCTATAGAATATTCCGTGTCTCTCCTCTTGAATTGTATACTATTATGGTCACACATTTTCTTCTATCTATTTCATTTTCTTCTATCTATTTTCACATTACCTTGCAATTACTTTTGTTAATATAGTAAATTTCCTTGTAAATAAATTTAAATTTTAAAAAATCCTAAATATTTACCCAAGTAGCTATTCCCTTGGTCCCAGATGAGGTTGAGATGACTGAATCATCTACCTCAATTAAAAAAAAAAAAAAAGAAAAAAAGAAAAAAATTCAAAGATGAATAGCATTTAATATTAAAATTAATGCAAAATATCCATGATGGACCCAATGTCAACCCCTAAAATAAAACTGGGATGTGACCTTGCATGGCCAGGGCCCCGAGACTCAGGCAGTGGAGAGGGACAACAAAGCAAACACACCTCACACTTGCAACTCTGCAGGCAATTCTTGCTCTGCCATTTGGGAGGATGACAAGTCGTTTCCCCTATTTACAGAGGCAAGAGATAGCATGGACTGGTAAAAGAAAAGGTTTCTTTCTTTCTTTTATTTATTTATTTATTTTTTTGAGATGAAGCATTGCTCTTGCTGCCCAGGCCAGAGTGCAATGGTGCGATCTTAGCTCATTGCAACTTCTGCCTCTTCGGTTCAAGCGATTCTCCTGCCTCAGCCTCCAGAGTAGCTGGGATTACAGGAGTCTGCCCCCAAGCCTGGCTAATTTTTGTGTTTTTAGTAGAGATGGATTTCACCATGTTGGTCAGGCTGGTCTTGAACTCCTGACCTCAGGTGATCTGCCCACCTCAGCCTCCCAAAGCGCTGGGATTATAGGTGTGAGCCACTGCCCCCAGCCAAGAAAAGGTTTATTTCTTTACAAATACATTATGTATGTTATTTAAACTATAATTAAGATAACTTTAAGTAATTTAAATTTTATGCATTAATTTTTAAAATTTATCATTCATGAAAATAAAATATCAAAATTTTTCTGAAAAAAATTTTTAATCAGCAAAATAACCGTATCAGGAATATGCATACTTATTGAACTAAAACTGTGATAGTTTGCTGTTATTCACTTCTTTATATTTAAAAACATATTTTCACTATTGTTTAACCAAATATGCCTAAAAACACAGTGCATACTTTTGTGCCATTTTTAATTGCAGTTTTTATAGTTTTATGTAAATGTTATGTATAGATACTTGTTATGTACTATAATTTATATGAAATAACTTAATTGATATAAATTAAATATTTATTGTCTGGTATTTTTACATTAATTAAATATGCATAAAGTATGCATATTTGAAATATGTACCAAATTTTGTAGACAAATATAGCGTCTAAGAAGCCAAGTAGTTCAATATTTGGAGAAAGAAAAAATATGAGTATAAAAATGCATCTGAATTATAGATATAACTAAAAGGTTTAGCCTGAAAAGCACAATATTCCATCATTTTGATGAAACTGATCTGAACATAAATGAGTCTCTAGGACTGATGTTATTAAAACAAAATAATAAAATTCAGAATTAACTAAACAATTTTATTTGAGGTCCAATAAAATATTAATAAAGTGGAATATTAGAAATTTTAGAAACCAATAAATACGTAGGTGATCAAGAAAATATGAAGATGCAGTTTAAAAGGTTAGTAGTACACTAAGATGGCCACCGATTGCTTATTTAAAATTTCACATTGTATAAGAACATGGGCATATACAAGAACAAGATACAATTTCACAAAAAATATTTCATATAATATCTGAATATTTGTAAAACAATCTGAATATTTGTAAAAAACTCACAATACTTAATTGTGAGTTGATTCATGAGAACTGGCTTATTTATTCCAAAGAAGGCTTGTCATTGTTTTCTGTAAACATTTTCTTGCCTACATAAAACAGAATAAAATATTTGCCAGTTAAAAAAAAGGAGAGAATTTTAAATGTTGGAAAAATTTAAAGAGCATTTGTGTCTATATAAAATAATATATTTTCATGCTTTTATAAAATGTTTTTAGAAACATTTAAACTTACTGTTTAATAATGCTTTGCAGAAAATAAAAAAAATTAGGGAAACAGAAATGACAGAATATTCTGTGAAATTTTAAATACTATGTTTTGTGCACAAAATAACATATCATTTATAGCAAAAAAGACTATACAGCTTCATGTAACATATCTCTATTGATATTTTGAATCCTGTGGGGTAAGTTAATACAGCTCTACAAAGAAAAAAATGACTATATAAAGTTGCATGATTAATGAAACACAGTAGCTTTTTTTGAAACAGATGGGAGAAAGTAGCACATTTGACAAATGTAAAGTGTTAGCAAGAGAAGAATATATTACCTGAATATGAAAATAAATAAAAATTAAAAGTAAACAAATTGAAAAATTCAAATTATCAGATTTAGGAGTATTAAATTACCAGATCTAAAAGTATTAAATACTAAGGAGAAATCACAAATGAAATAGAAATTATAAAGATGATACCTATTCTAAGTTCACAATGGGGAAATACAGAAATGAAAAAAATGTTTCTTAAGATTTTGAGTTTTTAACAAAAGAATTGTTATTTTATCTGAAGACTTATCAAGAAGTCAGCCCTTGCCTTGATTTTTAAGTTGTTTTATTACTTAATTAGAAATTTTTACTGAAATAGTTAGTTGTAAATAGTCTGCAACACCAATTATTTGCCTTTCAAAAACGCTCATTGTGTCTATCTTTTGAAACTAATTCATAAATTTTATTTAGTACAATCATTCAAATTTTGAAGTACCTTTAATTTTTTAAAGAATCTACTCACATTGATATCCTGTAATAGCAGTTTTATTACGCTTAATTAAAATTTATTTAATGTCTTTATTTGGTTAAGATAAGTTGACTGTGCAATTTTGTCATTTCTAAATGAGATAACCCTAACAGTAGACTTTTTCGGAAGCTTTATTGAGTGTTTATTTACATACAAAAGACCTGCATATATTTAATAAATACAACTTGATGAGTTTGGACATATGCATACACTCATGAAACCACCACCACAATCAAGGTAATAAGGAAATCATGATGGATGACTGCTTCAATTAAAGCCACAAAAGTAAAGTCATAGTCAATTCTGTATTGAGTATAAATAAATGAAATAAAGCATTGATACATTTATTCACTTTTCCATTCTTTCATGCTTTTCAACCACTGCAGTGCCCGGGGAAAACTACTATTGTAAAATATGTTTAAAAAATGCATTATGGGCACACACTTTTTCCTTTTGCCTCAGTCTTCAATGTGGCTTAGGATGGCATTGACATATTTAATCCATCTTTATAATTGGTATCATTTTCCTTCTGCCTCCAAGCATGTCTTTGAAAACTTCTGTTTGCATGGATCAGCTGGTGATGGATTATTTCAGCTTTCACATGACATTAAAACTCTTATCTTCATCTGGGTTTTGCAATGTAGTATTTTTGCTGGGTATAGAATTCTAGGTTGATGGTTCTTTCTTTCAGCGCTTAATGTATGGTGCTCTACTTATTTTTTGTTTGCAATTTTATTTCCAAAGAGAAATCTGTTATCATTATAATTTTTATTCTTTTGTACATGTTCCCCCTCTTCCTGCTCTGATTGCTTTTTATGTTTTGTTCTTTATCATTGGCTTTGAGTATTCTGTCTTTGATGTGCCTGGAGGTACCTCTCTTCATGTTTTTCTTGCGGGATTTTCATCAAGTTGCTTAGATCTGTGGGTTTGTGGGTTTATAGCTTGCAACAAATGTGAAAATTTTTCAGTCATTAAGTTTTTGAATAGTTTTTTCGTTCTTTCTCTCCTCATCTTTAAAGACTTAAATTCCAAGTATATTAGGCCATTTTAAATAATCCCACTGCTTGTTGATGCTCTGTTTTGTTTGCCTCTTTTCCTTTTTCCATTTTGATTTTACTGCAATATCATTAAGTTCATTACCTTTTCTTCTCTGATGTCAAACCTGGTATGAATACTTTACAATATATTTTTATCTCAGACAACACAACTTTCCAACTGTCTAGTTTGTATTTGTGTTGTTTTTATAACTTCTGTGTTTCTACTTAACTTTTTGAACATATGGAATACAGCTACAATAGCTGTTTCAACTTACTTGTCTGCTAACAATAACATCTTTGGCAGTTCAGTGTTGATTTAGAATGATTTTTTTTCCATTTATGGGGCAATTGTTCCTTTTTCTTTGCTAGCTGGAAATCTATGATTGGGTGCCAGGTACTGTAAATTGTATATTATTGGGTGCCACATATTTTGTATTCTTATAAATATTTAGTCTTTGTTCTTGAACATAGCTAAGTTACTAATAAATTTTATCTGTTTGGTTCTTGCTTTTGAAATTATTTAAGTAGGATTAGTGCAGTATTACAAGACTAAGTAGAGCCCACTATGGAGGCAAGCCCCTCTATGCACCTTCCCCATGAACCATGAGGTTTTCCAGTCTACCTGGAGGGAGCAGAGACTATTTTATGTCCAATGTGAATGATAGGCACCTTTCTTTCTAATCATTTTGGGTGATTCTTTTCCTCCTCATAGCATGTGTTTATTAGCTCTCAGCTAGATACATAAAGGGGATTTCTGCAGCTCTCTAGGCTCACTCCTTATAGCCCTCTCTTGCCCAGTACTCTGTCCTGTGAACTCTATTCACCTTGGTTTCTGACTCTCAGCTCCATCTCCTCCAGTCAGAGAGCTTGCTGAACTGCTTCTTGGCTCAGTTCCTCTAATCTCTGGAGACTATCAAGGCTATAAGCTAGAGTTACTGTAGAACTCATCTTGTTTGTATCCTACCTCTTGGAGATCATTTTCCTTCACAGCTAGAAGCTCAGGGACTTGAAAAGTGGTTTGCATGTATCCCATCTGTTTTGTTTTTTGTTTATGTTTCAAGTATAAAGATAAATCCGTTTTTTTTTTTTACCCCATCTTATCTGTAAGTGGAACCCTAAGCTAAATAGTATTTATACACAAATATTAAATCAATAACAACAAAAGAAATGGTATTAATAGACTGTACCAAAAATCACCTTGGCTACTATTGGATGGAATCATTAAAGGTTGGGGGAGACAGAGTTTTCCTTTAGATTATAATTTTCATTGTATTTTTTCCTTTGAAAATTATATGCAATTAAAACAGATACATAGATCAATGGAACAGAATAGAGAACCCTAAAACCCACGTATATGCATACAACTGATTTTTGACAAAGATGTCAGGAACATTCATTAGGGAAAGGACAGTCTCCTCAATAAATGTAAAACTGAATATTCTTTTTTTTTTCTTTTTTTTTAAACTGAATATTCTTAAGCAGAAGAATAAAACTGGATCCCTCTCTTTAACCATATTAAAAAAAACCCCTCAAAGTGAATAATAGACTAAAATCTAAAACCCAAAATTATACAACTACTGGAAGAAAACAAAGGGGAATGCTTTAGGACATTGGTCTGGGAAAATATTTTATGAATGAGACCTCAAATGCATAAGAAACAAAAGCAAGAATAGACAAATGAGATTATATCAAAAGAAAAATCTTTCTGCATAACAAAAGAATCAACAGAGTAAAAAAGGCAATCTCTAAAATAGTGCAAAATGTTAGCCAACTGTTCATCTGACAAGGAATTAATATGAAGAGTATACAAGGAATTCAGATAATTCAACAGAAAAAAAAATAAAAACCCAAACATCCTACAGCATTTCAGCCTGGGTGACAGAGTGAGACCCTGTCTCTAGTACATACACACGTGTGTGTGTGTGTGTGTGTGTGTGTTTATGTATAATATAATGTACATAAACACAAACAGCACATAATTCAGAGGAGGATGTCTATAAGGTTTTCAGGTAAAATCTCATTTATTTAAATAAAAGGTACATTTTATAAGTCTGCAAATATTAATAGGGGTGTAGTGCCATCTCATTATATTACTTTGTATTGTACTAATGAATAATGATGATGAACATATTTTCCTGTCTTATTTGCCATCTGTATCTTCTTTCTGTTGAAGAATCTGTTCAAGCGTTTTGCTTATTTGTAATTGGGTTGCTCATTTTCTTAAATGTTGAGTATTAAGTGTCTTTTAAAAATAACTTCTAAATTAAATTAAAATTCTTTCTCAGATACATGATTTATAAATATTCTCTCAGTCTATAGCTTATCTGTTTATTGTCCTCCCTTTCTTACAATAAAGTCTGTTCTTCAATTTGTCTTTCTTTAGGGGGATTCCTTGTTGTTTCCTATTAATGAACACTTTGCATTACCACATTTTACGAATTCGTTTTTTTTTTTTTTTTTTTTACAAGTTACGTATTTTTGTGTTCTACATCTAGATTTATAACAGATTACTAGTTAATTTTCATTTATGGTGTGAGGTTCATTTTTTAAAATATGTGAATATCCAGTCTTTCCAACAACTTTGTTGAAAGCCTATTCATTCCTCATTAAATTACTTTTTCACCTCTGTTTAAAATAAATTCATAACATATGTGTCCATATCAGGGCTCCCTCTACAGCTCTTTTGATAAATTTGTAATACCATATTATACTGTCTTGACTACTGTAGCCTTCTAGTAAGTCTTAAAATTATATAGCATAATTTTCTTTTA
Organism: Cebus imitator; assembly: GCF_001604975.1. Classification (NCBI taxonomy): domain Eukaryota; kingdom Metazoa; phylum Chordata; class Mammalia; order Primates; family Cebidae; genus Cebus; species Cebus imitator. The sequence continues at coordinate 2,409,827 of NW_016107329.1, forward strand.
TTTCTTCTTTTTGAGACAAAATATCACTTGTTACCCAGGCTGGAGTGCAGGGGTGCAATCGTGGCTCACTGCAGCCTCAACTTCCTAGTCTCAAGTAATCTTCCCATCTCAGTCCCCAAGTAGCTGGGACCACAGCCATGCACCAGCATGCCTGGACACTTTTTTTTTTTTTTAAATCTTTAGTGGAGATGAGCTCTTGCTACACTGAACATACTGTGCTCGAACTCCTGGGCTTACCCAATCTTCCCTTCTAGGCCTACCAAAGTGCTTGGATTACAGGCATGAAATACTGTGCCTGGCTGTATACCTGATTTCTTAAACTTTATTCTTCTTTCCAAATCGTTTTAGCTTTTCTACTTCCTTTACGTTGCCATTCACAGACCTGACTGACCAATTTGAGGATGAACCTGTTTGGTTCCCTGCTAATTTCCTCTTGTTTTTAGAGAAGCAGATTGTTTGCTTCAAAGTCTCCTATCAACATCAGGTGAAAAAGCAAAGGTATGTGCAGTTCAGTGAAAGTATTCATGTTTGTAGCTAGGTGTAGAGAAGCTGCAGGATGTACTTCAGATCACATGGATTTTGTTGCTGATGTTTGTTTGTTTGGTTGGTTTTAAATTAAGGCCATTGCCCAAGTGTGAATCCCAGTCAATACAAACAACATCTCTGTGGATTGGGACTTAGGCATCTGTACTATTTAACATCATCTGGGGTAATTTTGACATAAAGTGTACAAAGAAACACTAATAAAAACGTAGTTTGCAAAGTAAAGATAAAGGCCATGATATCTTCTAAAGAGCATTCCAATGAGTAATGCCCCAATGAGTAGGGTTTATGCTTGTCACATGCATGCAGTGTGGCCACTGCTATATTGACTGGCTCTGCAACACACTGGTCTCTCTTCCTCTTAAGTGCTTTCAGGAGTAACTATCTCAACTTGAAAATGTTAACAAAAGATTTTTCTTTAAAAGCTCTTAAAAAAAAGACTTCTTTTTAATACAAATATTTATTTTTAACATTTGTGGGTACATAGTACATGTATATATTTATGGGATACATGCTTTGAAACAACCATGAAACGTGAAATAATTACATCATGGAGAATGGTGTACCCATCCTCTCAAGCATTTATCTCTTCATTACAAACAATCCAATTATACTCTTAGTTATTTTAAAATGTACAGTTATATTATTATTGACTGTAAGACTTTCCCTTTTTAATGATTAACCAAGCTTATACATTTATTTATAAGTAAATAATCTGATAAGAATATTTTCAGATATGTTCTTGGTTTAATGAGTGAATGGGCTTCAGTATAAGAAAGGACATAGAAATAACTGCAGTAGAAAATAAATCCTCATAAAGTTATTATAGTAATGTTTTTGATTTTGAAATTGCCCAGTTTACTGTGAGCTTCAGGAACTTGCAGTTTTTTAGTGTGAATGTAAATTTCACCTCATTTGTAATTACAAAAATACTCACTTCAAAGGCAGAATAAATAGAAACAGCCCAGTCTCACCAAAAAAATAAAAGGAAAAGTGTTTTTGCTTCTAGTTTTAACATCATTTAGACCAATTCATGTTTCACACATAGGAAAACCATATTGAATGTAAAATAATACACTTCATGTCTGATAAAATGTTCAGATTGGAATACTCATAAATATATTTTGAATCAGACAAACCTTAATTCACATATTACCACACTTTGGATATAAATATAAATCCTGACTTCTGTCCTGCTGCTTGGTAAATACCCTTAAGAAGAGAAACACTGAGCTTATAATTTAATGTATTTGTTTTCTTCAATTCAAAACCACTGGCACTCAACAAACTTTTATATAATGGAAAGAAGCACATTATTCAAGAAGATTCCCTTGAAGCCTCCTGGGTGAAAATTATCATTTAAAAGTCTTCCTTTTGCTTGTGGCAAATACGTTGTCACAGGCAATACAGCAAATGTAGCTATAAACTCACGATGAAAAGCCTTACTACTGCATGATTATAAGGCACGAGTTGAATTAGCTAGGATTTTTTCTAAGGAGTGTGAATGCCTTATATTTTAAAGCGTTGTTAGATCTCATGGAATCTCTATTTATGGGTGTTGATAGTTAACGGTCCCATAGCTATGAAGAGAATCACCTTTGGTGCTTGAGCAAAAGGGATTTTTTGACTGTTTTTCTTAAAGGGCTTTATCATGTGGTTTATACAGATTCATTAAATTCATCACCTTGTAAAGTATATAGCATTATGATTTTCACAAGATTATCACCTGCCTTTGTGGAGCAGATGAATGTCAATGGTAATTATGAGGCTATTATCATTTGTCATAGATAGCTTTCCCCTTCAAAGAAATAAAGTGCTTTTATGTGTAATATTCCATTTATTCTTGCAAATTTGCAATGTTTCTGTAAAAGAAAATGTTATGCTCAGTTAATTGAAAGAAAGTAGCAAAGGCTTGAAGAGGTTAAGTGACTAAATACAAAACCAAGAAATGAACATTGGTATACCACACACGGCTTATCCAGATTTTTCCAGTTTTCCATGCATTTGTGTGTGTGTGTGTGTGTGTGTGTGTGTGTGTGGGTGTGTTACCTTCCATACATTTTTGTCATGTTTGTAGATTTTCTGTAACACAACCATAATCAACATTTAAAACTGTTCTTCACCCTAAGATTCCTTCATGCCCTACATCCCCATCCCCAAAACTGGCAATCACTAATCTCCTCATCTCTATAATTTTATCATTTTGAGAATTTTGTGTAAATGGAATCATACAATATGATTTGTGCATATCTTTTGAGATTAGCTTCTAGATTCCGCACTATGTCCTTAAGAGATCCCTCCAAATTGTAACTGTGCACATCAGTAGTTCTTCAACTTTTATTGCTGTATTTCATGGTATCAAATACCATGATTTCTCTAACTCTTCTTCAACTCAGAGAAATTTCGGTTGTCCTCATTCTTGACTATGACAAGAAAAAGCGAATATGTACAAAATTTGGGGAACATAAATTTATGCCTCTCTGAGATAAGAAACCCAAAGTGCATGTACTGGTTGTCTGGTAAACAAATGCGGTTATTCAGACAGACAAAAGTAGATAGAGTGAAGAGTGGCAGGGCTGTGTTGTGAGTAAGGATGTGTTCTCTGGGACCAAAATGACGTTATTTTACATACTAGCTTCGCAACCTACTACTCATGAGGCTCTCATTGATAAAATAAAGATGATAATGATAATAATGCCATTTCAAATGTAATCATGGTGATGATTGTGTTAATTCATGACAAGTCCTTAGACCTACAACTAATCACCAATAAGTTTTCAATACATGTTCGCTATTATTGTAATTGCATAACTTTGGACGCCAGTCATATTAAACACTTTCCCCTTTATTATCTTGTTAAATTTCTTCTCTTGTAGAATAAATGTTTATGTTTACATATACTGATATTATATAGGAATTTTTTTTACTGATTTGAATAACTTTTATTGGTTTTGGAAGCAAAGCAGTCAACTGTTTCAATCAATATTAAAATGAATAATTGTTTATGAAAATCAATAAGGAAACTTAAAAAAATTTCTTAGGAATGAGGCTTTTTATAAAATTTACTTGTTTTACATTTAGAAAGGCTAGTCAGCATATTGAAGGAGGGTGTTAATGAGCCAGCCTGTGCCAACAGTGTGGTGCCTAAATTTCCTATGTCTGTGAAACTTCATGGCAATCTGTCAAAATTAGCCAAACTTGTTTCCGTTGAATGCACTGGTGGTATTCAAATAATTTAAGTTCTGGTTCCAAATCAAATATAAAACTGTGTTGGATATAAAGAAGAAGGAAACCTCAAAACCACCTTCAAAACGTATTGAAACCTTAAAATATCTCTGGACTTTTAAAAGGTCCTAAGAGTAGAGAACAAGTTTGGTGATAGTGTTTTGAAATGAACAGATAAGGGCACTTTCTGGACATAATCTTTCAGGCCAAGCATACTGTGTAATTCAGCCTACAGCACCATTTCCACTTTCTATTTTGCTTAACTCCAAAGTGTGTAATAAAATGCAACAAAGTAAATATTTACTTCAGTGAGCTTATTTTTTCAAGGGCAAGCACTATGCATCCAGCTTATGTACCCACAGTAAAACTTTTATTTTTATAAAATTATTATAAATTTTGGATTTTATATTAATTCATTAATTTAACACATATAGTGAGGGTTTGCTGTATACATGACACTAATCTGGCCACTAAGATCATAGGGAAAGAATATGCTTTCATGATACTTATTCTAATGGGGACATTGACAACCTAAATGGTAAATAAGTGAATGAACATGTGATATAATTTCAGGTAATGATATGAGCACTGGAGGATAATGAGGCAGAGTCAGAGTATGAACAGAAACAGATGTACTGTCATTGGTGATCAGAGAAGTTCTCTCTGACCAGGATAGAAGCCCAGAATAAAGGAGAAAATAAATAAGGAAGCAGTCATTTTTGGAAGAGTTTTTCAACCAAAGAATAGAAAATTCTAATGAACTAAAGATGAATGAGTGATTGATCTCAGAGATGAGGTTATACTTAGTTTGTTACATGGGGTTTTTTAAGGTTGTGTGAAAAACGGTGTTGTGCCAAGAAGAGTTTTTGTAAGGTAGCTCAAACCCTTTCCAAGCTCCCGATTTAGTTTCCAAAGAGCCCACAGTGGAAAAGGACAAAGCATTGGAAATTATTGCAATCACTGTTCATATGCCCTTTTTAAATATAGTGTGTATTCCTCAAAGTAGTAAATAATGGTGTTTTTCTTATCTCACAGTGAAAAAGATTCTAGATATCTGTAGGGTAAGTCAGGTATCAAGTCAATATCTGTTGAATGAAATATTTTTAAGTCCCTGAGATTAGATCATTTTTGTTCCAAAGAACAAAATGGAGCCAATTTTTAAACCTATTGTTACATTTCCATACCCAGTGTGATGGTTAATACTGAGTGTCAACTTGATTGGATTGCAACTTTGAAGGATGCAAAGTATTGTTCCTGGATGTGTCTGTGGGGGTGTTGCCAAAGGAGATTAACATTTGAGTCATGGACTGCGAAAGGCAGACATACCCTCAATCTGGGTGGTCACCAGCTAATCAGCTGCCAGTGCAGCCAGAATAAAAGCAGACAGAAGAATGTGGAAAGGCAAGGTTGCTTTAATCTTCTGGCCTACATCTTTTTCCCATGCTGAATGCTTCCTGCCCTTGAACACTGGACTCTAGGTTCTTTGGGACTTGGACTGGCTTCCTTGCTCCTCAGCTTCCAGACGGCCTATTGTGGGACCTCACCTTATGATCCTGTGAGTCAATACTCCTTAATAGGATTTTCTTTACATACACCTCTCTCTTATTAGTTTTGTCCCTCTAGAGAATCCTGACTAATGGACTCAGCCAGCCTAGGGAAAAAAATAAATAACATATTTTTCCTGTTAATTTCTTCTCAACAACTGTATTAGTTAGCACAAAACTGCATAAACCAATGTTCTAATGTCATTTACTTGGAAGTAGAAAGGAAAATGAAAGTTTATATGTTGGTCAATTCTACACAATGATGCTCCTTTGTGAAGTCAAGCATCATTTCCTAAGTATCTGTTAAAACCTACCTATGGGGTACCTGGCATGTGCCAAACCATGCCCCAGGCACTGGCAATATGCAATACATACACAATTTTTGGTTCTTACTCTCCAGGAGGATGAAATAAATGATTCACAAATATGTTTAGTATAACCTTATATGTTATTAGGAAGGAAAATTATGCAAGATAATAGGATAGAGAGTGACTGGATTGGGCAGCTTCTTTAGATAAGGATTTTATTAAATGGAAAATGCACAGTGAAAAATGTTAGGGTAACCATTATAAGAACAATCATAGAATGCATACTTTTCAAATAGTAGTAGTAACGGAATGATTGAAAAGTATGAAAATTCAGTAGGACTTCTGTATTTGGGTTTTTACAGTTTTACTGTGAGAAATATTAGATCAGTTCTAAAAATTTCAATCACGTGGTTTAAGATCCAAATATTTATTGAAATCTTTTAATTATTTGTGATATAAATATTTTACTAAACGAATTAATTGCACAGGCTATCATGTAAATAAAAACCTGTTCTTTTTCTTCTCTTACTGTTCTTTTTCATCAATTCTATGGCACTATTCTTTTTCCTTTACGCAAGTGTAAGTGTATTTATGGTATGATAAAATGACCTACTATTGTCCACAAGCACTTAACTCTATACAGACATCATCCTCAACTCTGTGTACCAACTGAATAATGCCGCCTGAAGTTCAATTTTTGTAGTATTCTCTTTTTAGCTACTTAATACACTCATTCATTCTAATACTTCCAATGTATTTGCTCCTTTAAAAAAATTTGACAAAATTGAAGTGCTGATTCAGTTGTGAGTTTCATAAACAGAACATAAATGAGTTAAGTTGAAAATTATCAGGAATGCTAAAGCAAGGAATCTTTAATCTCAATTGGATGTTCAACAAACTTAAACCAATAAATCGTGTGCCTAATTGTGAATAAAAAGAACAAATTTACAGAATATAAAAAATGTCAGAAGGATTTTTTCAGTCTATGTGTCATGAAGAATTTCATTTTGGGCTTTATATAAATCGAATGAGCCTCATAATGTATAATGAATTTGTTATGGTCTGAATATTTCTACCCCATCCACTTCAAATGTGTATGTTAAATTCTAACCTTCAATGGCATGATGTTTGGAGATAGAGCCTTTGGGAGTAAATGAGCATCAGATGAGGTCTTGAATGTGGGGCTGTTGCAATAGGATCAGAACTCTTGCTTTTCCTACCAGCCTATCTCAAGTACCTCTGCCAAAACCTAGCAGACACCAGACAGCTTGCCCCCTCTTTCTCAATGAGAACAAAGAAGAGGCTTCGTGAGCACACAGCAAGATGTCAGCTGCCTGCAAGCAAAATGGAAAGGCAACCTCTGCACATTGGAAAAAGAATCCTCACCAGAAATTCACTGGTCTGGCACCCTGATCTCAGATATCCAGACTCCAGAACGGTGAAAAACCTAATTCTTATTGTTTAATACACCTAGCATGACTAAAAATATATTTTTCCCTTTTATATACTATCTCTTTTTTTTTTTCAGGAACACACTAGGCTAGATGTGTATCATCTAAATCAAATCGACTTATGGAAACCAAAATTTCTATTTTCATTATCTGAAATTTAGTGCTGGGGTCAATAGTAGGGATTCTCGGGGTTCTTTAAGTTTTTATCTTTCAGACAAGTGACTTCTTTCTCTGGTAGTTTGCTGTTTACAGCAGTATCAGTCCTGCATATTTATAAATGGGACTAGCTACAAGATTGAGGATTACAATTCAACATGAGATTTGGTTAGGCTCCGAGATACAAACTATACGATTCTACATCTGTCCTCTCCTAAATCTTGTGTCCTTCCAACATTGCAAAATACAATCATCCCTTTTCAGCGGTCTCCCAAAGTCTTAACTCATTCCAGCATTAATTCAGAAATTCAAACTCTAAAGTCTCATCTGAGATAAGGCTAATCTCTTCTGCCTATGAGCCTATTTAAAAAAGGAAGAAAGAAAGAAGCAAGCAAATAAGAAAGAAGGGAAAGAAAGAAAGAAGAAAAAAGTCAGATACTTTTAGGAAAGAATGGGGGTACAGGCATTGGATAAATACAACCTTTCCACAAGGGAGAAATCAGCCAAAACAAAGGGGCTACCAGACCACACAAGTCTGAAACCCAGCAGGGCAGCCATTAAACCTTAAAGCTCCACAATAAACTCCTTTGGTTCCATATCCTACATCCAGGGCATGCCAGTCCAAAAGGTGGGCTCACAGGTTTTGGGAAACTCTTCTCTTGACAATTTGCTGGGTACAACCTCCATGGTTGCTTTCATTGGCTGGCATTGAGTGCCAGCAGATTTTCCAGGTACATGGTGCAAACTGTCAGATCTACCTTTCTGGGGTCTGAGAACAGTGGCCCTCCTCTCACAACTTCACTAGGGAATGCCCCAGTGGAAACTCTCTGTGGGGGCTTCAACCCCACATCTTCTCTCTGCACTGCCCTAGTAAAGTCTCCATGAGGGCTCCACCACTGCAGTAGGCTTCTGCTTGAACATCCAAGCTTTTCCATACGTTTTCTGACTTATAGGCAGAGGATCCCAAGCCTCAACTCTTGCACTCTGTGCACCTGCAGGCTTACCACCACATGAATACTACCAAGGCTTATGGTTTTCATTCTCTGAAGCAGTGGTCTGAGCTGCATCTGGGGTGCTTTTAGCCATAGCTGGAGCTGGAGTGACTGAGATGCAGTGATCAGTGACCGTAGGTTTTGTAGAGTGGTGGGGCCCTGAGCTTGGCCCAGGAAATTGTTCTTTCCTCCTAGGCCTCCAGGCCTGCGATGAAAGGGGCTGTCTCAAAAGCCCCTGAAATGCCTAAGACATTTTTTCTCATTGTCTTGACTATCAGCATTTGCCTTCCTTTCAGTTATGCTACTTTCTGCAGCCCCATTCCTCACCTGAAAATGGCTTTTTCTTTTCTGTCAAATGGCTGGACTGTAAACTTTCCAAACCTTTGAACTCGGGTTCCTCCTTAAATATAAGTTCCAGTTTTATGTAATTTCCTTGCTCACACATATTAGCATAGGTTGTTAGAAGCAGTGAAGCCACATCTTGAGGCTTTGCAGTTTAGAAATTTCTTCTACCAGATACCATAAATTAACTCTCTCATGTTCAAAGTGCTATAGTTGCCTAGGGTAGGGGCAAAATGCCTCCACGTTTTTTGCCAATGCATAACAAAGGTAAACTTTATTCCAGTTCCCACTAAGTTCCTCATCTCCACTTGAGACCTCCTCTGCCTGGACTTCATTTTCCGTATCACTATTAGCATTTTCTTCAGAATGATTAAACAATTCTCTAGGAAGTTCCAAACTTTCCCTCATCTTCCTGTATTCTGCTGATCCCTCCAAACTGTCCTAACATCTGCGTGTTACCCAATTCCAAAGCTGCTTCCAGATTTTCAGGTATCTTTATAGCAATGCCCCACTCTCAGCACAATTTTCTGTATTAGCCTGTTCTCACATTGCTATAAAGAAATGCATGAGACTGGGTAATTTATAAAGCAAAGAAATTTAATTGGTTCATGACAGTTTCTGGGGAGTCCTTAGAAATCTTTCAATGATAGTGGAAGGTGAAGAAGAGACAGGTATATTTTACATTGCCATAGTAGGAAGAAATGTGTGTGTTGGCGAGGGGTGGGGGCTACACAATTTTTAAAAACCAGACCTGGTTATAACTGATTCACTATCTCAACTCAGTACCTAGGGGAAAATTTACCCCATAATCAATCACTTTCCACCAAGCCCCACCTCCAACACTGAGGATTACGATTCCTCTTGAGATATAGATGAGGATACAGGTCTTTAAACCGTATCAGATGCCTCCAGTTTTGTTATTTTTGCTTAGGATTGCCTTGGCTACTAGGGCCCTTATTTTTGGTTCCATATGAATTTTAGAATTTTTTTTCTGATTCTGTGAAAAATGATATTGGTAATTTTATAGGAATTCTACTGAATCTGTTGATTGTTTTGGACAACATGAATACTCATTGACTCTTCCAATCCATGAGCATGGAATGTTTTTCAATTTCTTTGTGACATCTATAATTTCTTTCATTGGTGTTTTACAGTTGTCATTGTAAAGATCTTTCACCTCCTTGGTTAGATGTATTTCTAGGTATTTTATTTGTGGCTACTGCAGATGGAATTGAACTCTTGATTTGCTTCTCAGGTTTAACATTATTAGTGTGTAGAAATACTACTGATTTAGTATGCTAATTTTGTATCCTGAATCTTTACTTAAGTCATTTATCAAGTCTATGGTCTCTTGAAGAAGTCTTTAAGGTTTTCTAAGTATAGAATTATACCACTGGTGGACAGAGACAATTTGACTTCCTCTGTTTCTATTTGGATTCTTTGTAGTTCTTTTTCTTGTCTGATTTCCCTGAGTAGGACATCCAATACTATGTTGAATAAGAATAGTGACAATGGACATTCTTGTCTTGTTCAAGTTCATAGTGGAAATGCTTCCAAATTTTTCCCATTCAATGTGATGTTAGCTGTAGGTTCGCCATAGAGGGCTTTTATTATTTTGAGGTATTTTCCTTTGATGCTTAGTGTGTTGAGGGCTTTATCAGGAAGGTATGTTGGATTTTATAAAATACTTTTTGTGTGTCTATTGAGGTGATCATAAGGTTCTTGTTTTTAAATTTGTTTATGTGGTTAACCCCATTTATTGGTTTTCATATGTTGAATCATTCTTGCATTGATCTAGAGTTATTTTTAACTAGCATACTCCCTGGATCAGCAGAATCAATTACAAGAGAATATGTTAGAAATGCAAATCATAGTCTCTTCCTCACACACTCTGTCTCAGACACTATCAAAGTTGAATCTCAAAATCTGTTTCTATGTGTCCTCCAAGTGATTCTCATTGCCACTTAAGCTGAGGAACAAAGGTGGCAGAGGAAACTGGGAAAGAATGGCTGTCAATTACACATCAGAGAAACCTTTAAATTGAAATGTGAGACGTTTCTTTTCTTGCTCACTTCTCAATGGTCAGGGCTGAGCACTATCCCACATTACTTAATTCTTCCTTCTTTGTTCTACCAGCCTCAGCCCTTTCACCTCATGCCTCTGGATTCCCAGTAAAACTCCAATTTCTTATTTTTCCTGCATGGCAAAGTATGTCTCTTTGCCAGATAGCCTTTTTCATGAACCCAACCAAAACGACCAATCAAGCAAGATATGCTATATAATAAAAGACAGCCTTCTAAAAGAATTCTGTCACTTGCTCAGTGTTACTTGCTTATCTTCTCTTCTAGAATGTGAGCTACCCATAGGCAGATATGGTTTTTTCTTCATTTTTATAAGTTGTTGGTGTCTCACAATGCTTACTGTAGAGTAGGTAACATTCACTGCTTGGGTGACAATGCATCAATGAGAAGGATCTGAAATAGGAATTTTTGGTTTTGCACAAGATGCAAAATCATGTTAATGAAATTCATGAGTAAATGTATTAATAAAATAAATGTATTTCAAATAAAGCTTACCCATATATGTATTATTTTTTATTGTTTTGACAGAGTCTCACTCTGTTTCCCAGGCTGGAAGTGCAATAGTGAGATCTTGGCTCGTTGCAACCTCTGCCACCTGAGTTCAGGCAATTTTCCTGCCTCAGCCTCCCATGTAGCTGGGATTACAGGCATGTACCACCATGTCAGGCTAGTTTTTGTAGTTCTAGCAGAGACAGGGTTTTGCCATGTTGGCCAGGCTGGTCTCAAACCTCTGACCTCAGGTGATCCTCCCCCCTAAAATGCTAGGATTACAGGCATGAGCCACAGCGCCCAGTGCTTATACGGGTTATTAATACACACATGATATTTATACTCTGTTACTTAAATGTTATTTGGAATACTAGACATTTTATTTATTTCTAAAAATTCTTTAGTTATTGACATAACTGAAAAATAAGTTATACCATCCAACAAAGTTTTCAAATGTATGTACTCTTCCTTTCTCTTGTTGTAAGCCTCATCCCTTAGTTTTTGTCATAATATTTCATTGGTTCATCAATATTTTTCAGAGTTTTAAATCTGCCTGCTACTCTAGACAGTAGCAGAAGTGTTGTCCATAAGAAATGATTTTATTATTATTTTAGAGTAGTGCTATTATTTTATGCACTTTCAGTTGCTTCCTGAGAATTCTTGCCAACAGCTATAAACAAAGTATAATTCTCAACACTCAGATTATCTAATTACAGGTTAGGTGTCCCTTATGAGAAATGCTTGGGACCACAAATATTCATTTATTTGTGTTTCATATACACCTTATCCTCATGGTCTGAAGATAATTTTAGGCAATATTTTAAATATTTTTAGGTATGAAATAATGTTTTGACTGCATTTGGACTGCTGTCATTCACAAGAGGTCAGGCTTGAAATTTTCCACTTGCGACATCATATTGGAGCTCAAAAAGTTTCCAGTTTTGGATTTCAGATTTTTAGATTAGTGATTCTTAACCTGTATCCATATCCAGAGGAAAAAAAATGCTAAAATTGCCTAATTTTTTGTTTGTAAAAGATGAAACCTTTCGGGAACATGACTTAACCAGAAATTATTTTTCCTAGAACCTCTCAGGTATCAAGAAAGATGAAGACTGTTCAGAGCTTGAACAGCCACTCACATGGAAGTGACCATGGACTTGGCATCCTTCTCGCTTCAGGCCCTAATGTTACCTGAAAGGGCATTTTGTCTTCATAGCTACCACATGATTGCTATGTTTTCTGCCATCTTCAGGTTTCTGCCATCGTAACATGCAGTAAAAAGAGGAGAGGTGAAAAATCTGAAGGTGTACGACAGTTGAGACTGTTTTCCTCAAGAAGAAATAGGCTACATGTGATTCCGCCATATTAACCTGCACTTACGTCACACTGGCCAGAACTGCATCACATAATTATTCTCAGCCTTAAGCAAGTCCAGAAGGAGGTGAGTCATGTTAACTGGACGCATTGCCGTTGTGAACAAAACTGGGTTTCTCGAAGAAAAGAAGAAGAGAGAAATGCAAACAAAGTGGACAATACCCATAGATGTCAGTCACAAAGATATTTCCTTAATGTAACTAATGAATAGTACTGGTAATGAAATTTTTGATGAACTCTTCTATATAAATATATGCTTGGCTCTTTTAAAAAAATGTCTCACTTGAAAACACAAATAAATAAACATAACTAAGTTGTTGCTTTACCAATATTAATGGACATTGCTCTAGATACAGTTTATCACAGATATGTTAATTTTATGAATCAAATGATAAGCCCTTTGATAAATAAAAATAAAAATTAGGGCAACAAGAAATTGCGAAGTAAGCCAAAATTATTCTGTTAGCCCTCATTGCAGCATTTATTATATGCCATAAGAGAAATTGCAAATTCTGATTTTATAGAGTCTCACTTGTACTTCCTTATACGGTTTTCAGGCAGTGTTAGGCTCTTAGAGAAACATTCTCAGCATTGATGTGTCAATGGAGTTAAAACTATTAGTACCACCGTCATGTCCTTTAGCAAATATCTTCTGATCTTAGTCCCATATTTCAGTGAGCAGAAGCATGTGATGTGGCAGTTATTTCATATTTCCATGAGAGTTTAATATTTTTGTTGAGAGTCTAAGAAAATATATGCATAAGCAGTGGCAAATTAAGGAGCTGGAAAAAAAAGTGTTTCTTTTCTGTTCCCTCACTGGAATTAGGTTTAAGCTGACTTACTGAGTCTTCCCAAAGACAAAATTCTTGAGCCTTAATTTTGTTAATCTTTTAAAGCTTATTTCTATAATTATTACATATTATATAGTTTTATATATTATATATTTTATATATTGTATATCTACATATATATTATTTCTATAAATAATACATAATATAAATTATTATTTTCATATAGAAAAAGTTTAATGATTAGTTATGGTTACCATTATTTTTATTTTAGCAAGGATATCCATATTTTTTAATCACTTATGGATTTTTGTCTATTCAATATGAAACATTTAGCAAAATTATTTTGATCTGGAAGTTAAGCATATTATTGTTTGTTCCTTTATTACTGTCCATTTTACTTTTCGTTTTCCATTATTGTTATTTAATTTAAAGTATTTTATACAGGATGGCAAACCATGCACCTGGAAATAGAAAGTTGATGCATTTAAATAAGGTACACTTGATATGTTAGCACCCAAATAGCCTGGCGGCCATAGAAGCTTTTCTGGACAGTATGATAATCAATTCATAAATTATGTACAACTTCGCCCTTTTCACCTTAGGCAGTTTCAGGATGTCCAAAAAAACTTCAAACTTAGCACATTCAAATCATTGGTTTAAGCCATCTTAATAACCAATTAGGGTCACTGCAGAAGCAGTCTAATCCATTATGAATATTTAAGTATTAACAGTTAAAAAAAAACTTAAAAGATTTTATGCCAAATGTATAAACATCTCTTTATGTTTCTAGCTTTAAACTCTTCCTCATTTGCTGCTGTGTGCAGTTTTACCAAAGGTGGAAAGAATTTATTCTCTTAACAAAGAGAGAAATGGAAGCTTGCCCTCATAATCTTTGTAATAACAGAATACTAGACCTTAAAGAAAGAAGGGAAATTTTAAAGAAACGTTGTAAAGGAAACTTTGCTGAACTGTGGCTCATGAGAGAAAACCATGCTGGTAAAAAGTTTTGAGTTTTTGTCATGTTGGCTGTAACCCCACCCTCAAACACACACTCAAATCAAGAGATTTCCATATGAAGTGTATCACCCCATGCGGAGGCATAAATGTGGTGGGTAAGTGAGAGAGGAACATCTCTTTTTCTTGACTCTGCATGTTTTATAATAAAGATACTAGATTTCTAATTAAATTGGTTTTAGCTGTTGTAAAATTACTAATCCCCAATAATCTTTTATTGGAGAGTTATTTATTTTCTCAATATTAAGCATGCTTCTTAAGACTCTTCAAGAAATGGAAATAAACATGAATTTGTATAGTCTAATTTTCAATGAAAAATAAAATGATTATGAAAGTGAATAGAATCTCAGAAGAAATAAGGGAGGGTATTAGAATAACCCATTGACCAAATCAATGAAATTTGAAACACTCATGAAACTTATATGTGAATGCTCTTTGTGAATTACATTCATTACCTTAGTAGGAAGCCTGTTTCATAGTTTCATACCTAGAAAGCTGACAAAATATTTTGTTTGGTTTGTAATTCATTCACAAATGTCAATTGTGCATTTACTGTGTGGTGAGTACTAGAATCTACCCTTTATTTGTTTCTATTTTCTAATCCTGTTCTTTGAAGTGTTGGAAAAAAGACATTCTTTTGTTTTCACAGGGAAGCCTTTAAATATTTGAAATTAGTCACTGTGTTTTCTCCTTTAAATACAGTCTTTCTTTCAAGTTAACAATCTGTAATATGTCCAGTTGTTTTTTATATAAAATCTATCTTTATCCATCAACCTCCTGTTGACATATCAAGCCCAGTATTTTAGATATTTTTACTTCACATTCCAAGAAAAGGCTATGCTTTCCACATTTCTGTACACTTAACTTTTATTAAGACAACATATGCTTTTCTTTTTAGCAGCTTCTTGGCACTGTTGGTGATTACTGAGTTACAGCCAAGTCAGGTCTGATAACCATAAGCTACTGTCTGTAGTAAAATAAACTACCTTGCATTTCTTTTTCTCTTTTCCTTTTTTCAAATTTCTAAAGCATACCTTGAGATTCATTCTTACCAAATGCCATGTTCTTGGTATTCACCCAGCATTCCAGTCTTTTGAAATAACCTGAATCTCAATTTTGTCATCAAATATTTCACTGCTTATGCCTTTCTGTTTTGTGTCCTCTCCAATTTGAAAAGTGACACATTCAGCCTTGTTTGTAGCCTTCACCCTGACTTTCCTCCACAGGTGGAGCCAATTGATCCATGTCAGTAGCATAGACTGTTGCCTAATTCTAAGAGCTCTCTTTTGTAGACAGAAAATATTTAAGCAATTTCAGCTTCACTTTTGACAGAAATATTTATGGTAGCATGTGGGTATGATATAAAATGCAGACTGTTGGTATTATTATGTAGATTTTAATGTGATTTAATACCTATAGCTAAATTATAATGTATGTCATTTGAAATATTGGATGAAAAATAGATATGTATTTTCATATGGCATTGTAGATACTTATGCAAATGAAAACATTAATTTCAGTACATTTCTAGAAAAAAATTAATGTAACGATCAAATACTATATTTTAAAAAAGGAAGTTGAAATCAGAACACAAAGAAACAAATTCTGTTTAACTTGAATATTATTTCATTTAAATTTCCTTACAATTTCATAAGGCCATCAAAATCAAAGTAGCTCTCAATATTCAAGTAATTAATTTGTTTTAGAACACTATCTTTGGTAAATGTAAGTCCTCTCTGGCTTTGTTACAGAATTGAAATAGTTTACAATAATATTTGTGCAATTTTCTATAGCAAAAAAAGATCGTGAGAGAACGTCTCTGATTACACTTAAATATAAGGTTCATTGGTTTCAAGAAAATCTAATTTCAATTATAGGTTGGGAAAATTATTTTTTGTTGAGCAAGTGGAGATAGGAGTGCTTCTTTCCTTTTCTATTACCTAGAGGGAGCTCAATTAGAGCAACATCCCTGGCATCTTTCTGCTGTGTCTCATTTATTTCTTCTCATGGATGAGAAATGACATGTCTCATTGGTGAGTCTGGAGTGTGGGAGAGGCAGCTGGACTGCTTGGTTAAGTCTTTCTCTTCTTCATTTCTTCCATATCTGCCTCGCCACAGATCTGACTCATTCTCTCTGTTTTTCTATTATGTAAATTTAAAGGAAAGTATCTAATTCTTAGGGTGAGTATTGAAAAACTCATCTTCTCCAACATAGACTTTGTGGGTAATGAAAAAGTCTAACTTTTGTGATTATCTTCATCTGTCTGACTTGTAATGATCTCTAATTGCGAAATAAAACTGTCATTAATTAAGTGCCCAAAACCACAATATTTTATTATTCATTATTTATTGATTCACTTATTCTTTCAGAATTTTTACTTGATTGTGGTAAGAACAGTTACTATGGGATCTAGTGGATAACACATGACAGTTGACGGTAGGGACAATGTTGTGCAGCAGATCACTACAGCCTACTTATTTGCATGACTAAAATTTATGCCTGTTGATTAATAACTCCCAATTTCTCCCTCCAGTATCAAAAAATAAATTTTAAAAAAAAAAAAAAAAAAAAAAAAAAAAAAAATAATACAAAAAAAAAAAAAAAAAAAAAAAAAAAAAAAAACCTATTTCTGTAAAGTCTAATTTCTAAGTGTTCTCACCAATTATTGAAGCAACACATTTAGAAGAAGGTGGGAACAAGGGCCAGACACTGGTTGCAAGTAACATATTTGCATCCTTTGGGAATGAACACACATTTTGTTCACTAATTATAGTATTTTCTATATGTTCCCTTATTTTAAACTTTAACCCACACATCATAGATCCCTACAACTGAGAGCTATGGCTGAAAACAACATCAGATTCAATATCTTCTTGTACAAAGACAAGTGTCTAACAAAGTTCTAAATGCAAAACTTACCTTACTTTGATATGTAAAACAGGATTATGATTTTATCAATCTCAAAAAATTAGGTTATTTTCACCTAATATATACTCACATCGTTGTAAAATACATAGGTTGTGTAATAAGTATGGAGATGGTATTGCAGGTCCCTAAGACTGGAGCAGTTTTATCAATAACAAGATAAATAACTGAAAGTTAAAGATGGAAATTGTAGGCACTCTTCTGGTATCCCATTCTAGTATTTACCGAGTAAAAGTTTTTCATTTTGTCTTCTTGCCATATTCAGTTTTAAGTGTAGAAAATTTCCTACACATACATTTATCTTATCTTTTTCCAGGGTACTTGCACAAAGTAGGATTTATCATAAATCTCAGTAAAATTTTCTTATTCCATTGTTGTTCCAACTTCTATAATTTTCAGCACCCAATTCTACAAAACATTGAACTGTTCTTGATGCTATTTAATATCCTCAAGTTCTTTGGATAGCAGGAATTATTATATTAGATACCTAGAAAATATTTATTTAACATAGAAGGGAGTGTTTTTTACCCTAATTTTATAATAATAATATTTCTAATATTCATTCATAGTACTTCAAGTAACATTTATTTTCAGATCTCATGAAGTAAGGTATCTTGGAAGAAACAGATTGCTAAAGAATCTTGAGGCATGGTAATGTTTGTTACAACTGACATTTTGCATGATGACTGTCAAATCATTAAACTACTTTACAATTGACCAACAATAATATTATAATATGTGTTTCTAGCACATTTATTAAGATTGTTTTGAACTATGTTTGTTTTTGAAGTACAAACACTAGCAATGCAATGTTTGAGTATATATTTTAGACATGTTAAACTGTTCCTCTGTCATCAAACTACTCTGTAAGCAAAATGCATATATGCAGGTGCATTAAAAAACTCCAACATGATTTTTTTTAATTTTAAGAATTCAAACATTAGGCAGACTTTTTTAAAAAAGAAAAAATAAAACAAAAATTCACTTCTAGGAACTATATTCTGTAGTTATTCCAGCAAAACAAATCCTCAAATGAAAATACTTTGAATCAAATAGCTATTAACTAGAAAAATAGTGGGATAGCAGGCTGTACACTTCACTTTTGTCTCTTAGAGGTTAATTTCTTTATCAGTTGTTACCTCTTTCATTTTGATACAAGTAAAATAAATTGTAAAAAGTTGCAATGCATGAAAAAAAAAAAATACTGATTTTCAAATGAAAAATAAACAGAAAGGAGAATCTTTTATTTCCACACTTTGGAAATAATTTTAAAGCAGGAAAGAAATGAAGAGAAGAAATTGGAATTTTGTTTTTTGGTCATAAACAGAATAATCAATGATTTCCACAAAGATGTCGATACTTGAAAATTAAATTATCTGATGTCCAGGTGATTTCTAGAAAGCATATGAGATTTGTGTTCATATCTTTTGTTTGCACTGGAATGTCAAATCTGCAATACATCTAGTTAGAAAGTTGGACCACCGACGACTACACAAAATCTAAGTGGAGAGTGCTGAGATGCGATTCACCTTCTTTTTCTGCCTGGTCAGCCAGGCAAAACCTCCAGCCATTAAACCGCTCTTAACACTAGGGAGCACACTTTCCCCAGGAATTATCCTGAGGACGTCAGAGACAGGAGGCTTCCCTCGAGCAAGTCAGCATCAGGCCCAGTGCCAGCCCATGCTCTGCTGTAGAGAATGACAAGGCACACAAATATGACAGTGCTAATGGTAAACAATGACAGTTCTGTCAGGAATCTGAGAGGCTTTTCATACTTCTTCTGCATGTGCCGAAAGAGAAGCAGATTTATTTTATTTGTGACATATAAAAATGACGGCATGAACTCTTCACCCTCTTTTTTTCCCTTTAAACAAATCAAAATTAGAAGAGTGTTAGCAGCTTTATGGTTATGGGAACGGAAAGCAGGGGGTTTTAGAAATGTGAAAATTCTTCTAAAAATTTCCCTAACTAAAAATTCAAACATATAGTAGTTAGTTTTTAAAAATTACTTAAATGACCTTGGATTTGTGATGATCTTACCATAAAGCTCTCTTGCATTCTCAAGGGCACACTAATGTCATCTAGAGGGCAGGGTACCAATGGGCACACACCAGAGCCTGTTAGAAGGGATACACCCTATGTAAACATAGACAAGGCATGCTCTGACAAGGCTTCAGTAGGAGGACACATGATCATGCATCACCCGCAAAGTTACATACATCATATTTTCCATTGAGTTCATTCAAGAGTGTGTTATATATTTACAGTGTGTAAAACACTGTCTGAACTCTTGAGACATAAAAAGAATGAGGCAAGAGCTTTACTTTAAGGAGCTCTGGGAAAAGATGAGCACATGCAATGTCTGCTATACGAAAACACAAAATACTGTATGATCAAGAGATACATCTGAAGTGCTCACTTTGCTCGGGGTGTCATGCTAAGTATTGGGGGGGATAAGAAGACAAAGAAGATATGGACATAGACTGCAGTAAACTTAGGGTCTAAGGAAAGACATGAGACATTTATAGATAAAAGACACTTTTATTAAAAAGGAGAAAGCACAGTGCAATCAATGATACCAAGAGGAAAGAGGAAGCAGTGATACTGATATCAGTAATTATGAAGTGCTTAAACCCTGAGAGCAACCACATAAGTTGTTTACAAAAATGATCTCATATCTCCCGAACAATGGACTTTATAGATAAGAAATTCAAATATGAGAGAGGTAGCTGGCAAGTCGTAGAGTGGAGATTCAAACACACACATTTCAACACAAAGATGTCTTTGTTATGAACATGTAACTATTTGCTTCAGTGAGCTCCTTTTATTTTGTTTTTCTAAAATTTCTTTCCCCTTTTCTGGTGAAAGCCTTTGTGGGCTGTAGCTGTGATGGATGTCAATTATGGTGAGACCCTGTCCTTCTGCATATAAGGGTGGAAGTATAACTCAAGCCTCCAAGCCACTGTAATTAGACTGGAAATAATGAATAACAAAGCCATGTCAGTAAAATCCCTTCCTTGCAGCATTTTATAGTGATGTTGAGAGATGGATCATCCTTCTTGTCTCCTGGATTTCTATTTGTTATAACATTAGCTAATACCACTCTGACACCGTATTTCTCCTCCACTTGCTGGAAAAAAAAAAATCCACAGTAAAACGGAAAGAGGCCACAGCTTGGTGGGGTGGGGCCCACAATTCAGTCATGCATACCTGAGTCTAGTTTCATCTGTAGATTTTACAATAAATTGATTTGAGTTTAGTCAAAGTTGCAATGTGAAAAAGTCTAATTAATGAATTAATGCTTGGAGGATGAAAAAATAGAAGGAAAGTAATATTTGCATTAGAATTTGAAGAATAATATTCAAATGAGAATTATTCCATTGCAAGACAAGATAGAAGTTATGTGTCAGGCTGACCATACATCCCAGTATGCCTAGAAAGTATCTGATCATTGTGTTCTACCATAAAGACACAGGCACACTTAAGTTCATCTTGGAACTGTTTACATTAACAAAGATGTGGAATCAAACTACGTGTCTATCAATGGTAATCTGGATAAAGAAAATGTGGTATATATACATCACGGAACACTACACAGCTATAAAAACGAACAATAGCATGTCCTTTGCAACAACATAGATGAAGCTGGGGGTCATTATCCTAAGTGAATAAATGTAGAACAGAAAAGCAAATACCACTTGTCACTCATACGTGGGAACTAAATTTTGGGTACACATGGATACTGAGAAGGGAACAACAGACACCAGGAGCTGCTTGAGTGTGAAAGGTAGGAGCTGAGAGAAGATTGCAAAACTGCCTATAGGGTGCCTGGGTGATGAAATAATCTGTACACACAATTGCCCATGTAACAAACTTGCAGGTGTTCCCCAGAACCTAAAAGTTAAAAAAAAAAGAAAACATTTAATTTCTGCTTATTGTCTCTATGTTTTATTTCTTTTCTCTCTCAATAGTTTCCCAATCTTTATAATAAATTATATGGCACAGTCACCCTTCTATGTATAAAACTGAAACAAAGAATGAACATATATTAAGTGTGTGTGTGTGTGTGTATAGTTTAGAATTTAGGTCTGAGCCTGATTGGAAAGACTCTTATCTATTATGTTGATTGCTTAAATATTATATTATGGATTTAAGTGGTAGTCTGGATCACAGGAAGGATATAATCATATGCTTCAAAGATATTGTGGTTGGTAGTATTAAACTTCAATTGGTAAAATATGAAATTAGGAAGCTATTGTTGCAGCCTCTGTGAGAGATGATTAAGCTCTGGAAAACAGTGGCGTGTTTGTGTGCACATGCACACACACACACACACACACACACACAGACATCAGTGGTCTTTAATTTAGTGAGTTGAACAGAGTAAGGCCCACAGTGTAGCAAAATAAAGAACAAAATCAACCTATGCTTTCCTTCACTAGGGAGAGATGATTGAAGAAGCTAAAAAGAGGTTTTAGAACTTAGTTAATAATCTTGTAAAAAATTAGATTTATATTCAGAAAAGTAAAACGTAACCTCTGTCAAAAAGTTTGTACGAACCCAACGAGGGTGGCGACGACCATGGTTTTCTGGGGACAGGGCATTATTCAGATTCAATGTGTTCTGAATTTGTGGGATTATAACTAAATGCACCAGCTCTTGTATCTAGCGCTATTGCCTACTTTAGTTCAAACAGTCTCATGATCTAAATGGAGCCACTACCAGTGCCTTGGCTGAGTGGGGTTGGATAAAGCAGAAACTGACCTAGTAAGAGAGAGTATGGAAGGAGAACTAATGGGGTGAAGGGCTATTGATGGCATATGGAGGTCAAAAGAGAAGAAGTTGATGCAACTTATTCTGGTTCAATAGTCTACATGACTTCATAGATGCCAATTTCTTAAAAACACAGGTTTATAAAAAATATGGTAGAGAAAACGGTAAAGCTAATGTGAGATATTTGAGTTTGAGGTACTGGCCAGATATTCTAGTGAAGCTTTTCACATTTTACTTTAAATGTGTTCTGAAGTTATGGGATTATTGCTACTTTAAATGCACCAGCTCTTGTATCTAGTATTATAGACATAATAAATGAAATGTATCATATCTATAAACAAAGAAAGAAAGGAAAGCGGACATTACATCTTTGAGGAAAGACCTGCATTTCTATGTTAAGAGGACAAAGAAGGAGTATTTATAGACACCAAAACAACAATTCAAACAGACACTTTGTGATGAAGCTAATCGTTGTCATTATTGAAAGTACTTGAGTGGCCTTGCAAGGTAAATAGGATGAAACAGATTTTGTAATTATGAGATATGTTTGAATAAAAACAATTTCAATAAAACAAAAAGCCTTATAACAAGAAATTGATCGATGGAAGGTGGGTGAGATAGGGTAACATTGAAAATAGCAAAGTGAACTACACTAGGAAGATGTTTGAGGGTGAAGGGGCAGTCGATAATATTATAGATAATTAAAAGAGTAGAAGGTTAGTGGAAAGACTTTGTAGAATGCATTAGTCCAGATGGCATAAGTTGTGCATTATTATCAATTTAATAAGCACACCACAGAAATTTAGCATTTTTCATTTTGGCTCATGCAAAGTCTGAAGAGAGCTGGGTGACTCCCGGGGTCCTGCTCCATGGAGTGACTCAGAGGTGCAGACATCTTCCAAGGACCTCCATCTTGACATCTTTCAATGACCTTCATCTTAAAAGTAGGAGCATAAAGATGTTTGATGAGCAACAAGCAGCCACATAAGTATTGAGAAAAAAAATTAAGATGTAGGGAGAGTAACAGTAGACACAAGAAAAAATTCTATGTAATACAAATTCCATATCTTTAAGAAATATAATTTTTACATTAAGTAAATGTTTAAAGTTACAGTCTATTTAGATGTCAAAGTATCACTCATCACGAAGATCAGTCATTTACTTCCTCTGCATAGTAGATACCTCTTCTGTAGAATTAATATTTTGCTATAATTATAATCTCTAAGATACATTTCAACTGCACAGTTTTATAATTCAAAGATATTTATGGCATGAAATTGAGATCTAATACTCTTGTATCTTAACCATTTTGTATTAAAATAACTGTCAACAGTTATAATCATTCAAGAACTATTTGAGCTCTGTATGGTATAGATATTGGGGTACAAAATTAATTATGAGAAAATATATGGATCCTGTCAGCTTTATTTTTTAAAAAGTGTATGTTTATGCCAATAAAGGCATTTTTGTTTCTTTATATAAAATGCCCTATCACCCCTTAGCTCACTTTGCTATATCCACAAACACTACAGTTAGCAGTTGAGTTTTCTTATTTTTTTCTTTAAAAATTATTTATAACTTTTGGTTTCTGAAAGAATTGGTAATAAAACAGGCAAAGTAGGAAAAAGAATTATCTGGTGGTAGAGCAGAGAAATAAAGACTTCAGCATTTATTTTTAATGACTTAGTTAACCTCACTCACTGGATTTATATAGCTGACGGTTTGACCTCTTTTATTGCTGATATGAACTGAAATTTATTCCATAAACTACACAATTGATCACGAAGAAAATAAAGACATGAAAAGTGGCAAGACTTAATCTGATCTCTGTGTATGTGATGCTTATAATAAATTTTTCAAATAAATAAAATAAATTCAAATAATCCAGTTCTTATAGACACATTGATTGAATAAATCCAGGTTACCAAAATTATTACCTAGAGAGAAAGATATTTTAATCAGAAAAATAAAATACTTTATTATTCTATGTAAGAGGAAATTTGATTCAGAATAGCAAAAACCATTAAATGGGAAGAATAACAACTTAATTTCTAATGGCATAAAATTGAGAGTTCTTTCTTCCCTTCTTCTTATGAAGAAGCCATAAAAGATAGGCATGTTATTGATCTATGGGTAAATAATTGTCACTTCATAAGCTAAGAGATCAATCTGGAGTCAGTTGACTTTTTTTTTTTTTTTTTTACCATTTTTGTGTGCTTTTGAATGAGATTTTGAAGAAGTAAAGGAAATAAATATCAAAACATAATTAATTTTTTTTATTTTTTTAAATCAGTAATTGGTTTTAAAGACAGATTCTTTATGATAATAGATTTAATGAGGGAAATAACAACTATGTACTATAAACTTTAATTCTGGATGCATAAAATAATTTTCATTGATTTTGTAACATTATCTCATACACCTAAATATCAGAATTATACACTCATTTTAGTTTTTAAATATCATTTTCAGGGGCCAGGACTATGGAATTTGATATAAGCATTTAAAAATGTGTTTCATCTCATTGTGAAAGCAGAGATAAAAGATAATCTGCAAACGAAAAGAATTATATATATTATTGGCTATCTTTTCGTTTGTTAGTGCATTTTGTTTGGTTAGCTTGGGAATGATCAATATACATAGAGAACATGATCTTCACTAGTTCCTGTGGGTTTGTATGAACTTTATGACTTTGGGGAAAATAAAATGCAAGTTGCTCTTAATCAGCAAATTTTTCAATAATAAGTCAATGATGAACACAGAAATTCTCTTCTTACTAGTATATTGAAGTGACTTGTGCTAATGAGTTGGGGATAGCCCATAGAATAGTTTAGATTCAAATAGTGCCAGTTGGCTCTTTTAGACTATTAGTAAATGGACAGAGTAATTTTTTTCTTTTCTTTTCTTTTCTTTTTTTTTTTTTTGGAGATGGAGTCTCCCTCTGTTGCCAGGCTGTCGCCAGGATTGTCCAGTGGTGTGATCTTGGCTCACTGCAACCTCCAACTCCTGAGTTCAAGCAATTATCCTGCCTCAGCCTCTCGACTAGCTGGGATTACAGGCTCACACCACTACATCTGGCTTTTTGTATTTTCTTTAGTAGAGACATGGTTTCACCATGTGGGCCAGGATGGTCTTGATCTCCTGACTTCGTGATCTGGCTCCCTCAGCCCCCCAATGTTCTGGGATTACAGGCATAAGCCAGGACAGACTCTTTTTAATGCACCTTTGCAAATGCTGTGTTCATCTGTTTTCAATCAAATTTATTTATTTCTATATAAATGCCCTTCATGTATTCTTTCCCAAACTTTATGGTTTTGAGGTCTATTTTCTGCATTAATAACCTTTACTACAGTAATTACAAGTTCAAAAATAGCAAACATCAAATGAATTTCTGCATGACATTGTTTATCTTCCATAATCATATCAATATGGTGCTAATAGCCAGAAGAGACATTTGCACATTCACCTTTGTTTTTATAAATCTCAACACAAACTATATTCTTAGGTCAAACTCTATCTTCATCATCTAATGGATGATAAAGTGTAAGTATGAGCTTTATGACAGATTAGCTCCTGATCCATCTCGGGGAGAATTTCTCAGGTTGACAGTACATAGCATTAAAACAGCTGAGTTATAAGTCTGTCAAGTTTGTAGTTACGCTCCTAACAGAGGAAGAATTACTGCAGTGATAGGTACTTATCAAAGTTCTGGCCCCCTTCCCACCTACTTTTGAGTTCTAAAGAGTCATTTCCTAATAAACAAGTTAAACAGTGATTGTTATTCATAGACTCACTGTTAGTATTTAAGTGAATTATTTTCATTTAGTAGTTTATTTTAGTTATGTAACCATAATACATAAGGTAATCATTGCATTTCTTATGCTGTGCTGGCATTTTTAATGTAAATTAAGCCTTTATTTCTGGGGTAATTTACTGCACCACATAGCAGACTCTAAGACTCACTGATATATTATGAGCAATTTTAGTTAGTTTTCCCTTTTGTACTTTTTTTATGAGAGCTGGTTTTATTTCATTTGGGGAAAAACATTAAATTTGTCTAGAGGGTTATTAAAATAAAGTGAAATAAGCATTAGATTTAAGATGTGATTTGGATGGTCCACGTAGATTGATATTCATTATGAAAATATGTGCATACTACATGAAAACCGAGTTTCACTCTCCAAAGATTCAAGATTGATTTCCTAGATAACAGGCTAAATTTAGTGTAAACTCCAAAATTGAACCCATCTACTTTTGACGAATTAACTTTCAGTCACATACAAGGAACTATTTATTACTTTCTTTATGATTATGTCTAAATTTGTGTCATTTCTGTTGTTCTACTTATAAACTGTAGATTAAAATACATATTAATAGAAAGGGGAAACAAGAGGTAAATTTAGACTTTCTTCTCTATCTTATCCTTGTGATCTTTTAAGTATCAGTCATTTGTTTAAACCTTTATCTCAGGTTTATACAAATCTTAATGTAGTCAAGGTCAAAAATTTAATTACACAAATCTTATATACAAAGTTGACATTATTTTTTTCTTACTTTTCTGGAAGTTATTTAATCTTCCTTATAAGTTCCCACTTCATTTAAGTAGAAGAGAAGTTTAGATTTATCCTTTAATTTTATCTTGGTATTATCTTGCTAAAAAGCCTCATTTGGTTAAATTTTCAGCTCATTCTGAGTTCAACTTCTAGATAAGAAGTTTTTACATTTTCTCATATTCAAGGTGAAGCAGGGAAACCTGATTATATTTCCTGGAAACAACATAAAGGTAACTGGTCTCAGCTCTGTCCTTTTTGGCTGGCCCCTGCCATAGAATATATGTTGGACTGATTGGTTTCTGTACTGTCATCAACTGAGATTAATGCATTCACCCATCTCTTGCTGTGGCTTAGAAACCACTGCTGCTGAAAGTTGACCAAATCCAATGCAATCCAATCTCCACCAATTAAATGATTCCTTTAACATATGCATGTGCCTCCCTAGAGCCCACAAAATATTCTTAATTTCCTGAATGCTAAGAACAAGTTGTGGGGTGATTCCATTATGATTTACCTAGTAATTTTTCTCTTTTATTATATGATTACCATATATCATACTGGACATGACTGAATATGGAACTTCAACTGGAGAGTTAGTAAAACAAGAAGTGCTTTCTTGGGTGATCTCATGCTTATTTGTGTGTTTCTGTATTCCACCTACTCAGATTTCAACCCTTTCTTCTAAGTCTTTTTTTTGTTTGTTTGTTTCCCACACTTCTCCCCAACCTCCAGGACTGATGCTAGTCCATGGCCTGTTAGGAACTGAGCCGTTCAGCAGGAGGTGAGTGGTGGGCAAGTGAGTGAAGCTTCATTTGTATTTACAGCCGCTCCTCATCGTTCACATTACCACCTGAGCTCCATCCCCTGTCAGATCAGCAGCAGCATTAGATTCTCACAGGAACATGAGCCCTGTTTGAACTGTGCATATGAAGGGTCTAAGCTGTGCACTCCTTATGAGAATCTAATGCCTGATGATTTGAGGTGAAGCTGAGGAAGTGACACTAGTGCTGGGGAGTGGTTGCAAAACCAAATTAACATTAGCAGAGTGGTTTGACTATGCAGAGACCATAATAAATTAATCACTTGCAGACTCATCAAAACTTTCAGTGAGTGGCAAGTGACAATTAAGCTGCATCTTGTGGCAGGCTTTATAGCGGCAAGTGAGCTGATGCGCTTCAGTTCCACAGCTGCATCTGGTGGCCTTAAAAGTTTGTTTGAGATAACTTCAAATATCCATATGTTCCAGGTTAAAGTCAAGGTAGAATATTCTGAGATCACCACAAAAGCACTGAAAAGCCTGCTTCCAGTTCTAACAGCCTATCTTTGTGAAACAGGGTTTTCTATAGTGACAGCAACCATCAAAACAAGATTATGGAGTAGACTGGACATAAACAGCACACTTCAGATGTCACTGCCTACCATCACCCCCAGATAGGACCATCTAGTTGCAGGAAAAAAAGTTCAGGCTCCCACTGACTCTACATTATGGTAAGTTGTATAATTATTTCATTATACATTACAGTGTAATAATAGTAGAAATAAAGTGCACAATAAATGTAATGTGCTCCAATCATCCTGAAACCACCCTTCCCCACCCCCAGGTCCATGGAAAAATTGTCTTGCATGAAACCCTGGTGCCAAAAGGTTTGGGGACTACTACTCTAACAGACCAGAATAGGTAGACTTTTTGTTTCTTCCTTCATATTCTACCAGGACCATAGATTTTTCTGTGATACTTTTATTATTTCTTGAGTCATCAGGTATCCAGATACAGCTTAATAATACAAGAAAGATTATTGATGTCTGATGAAAGATCTGTCAGTTAAAGCCAACACATTGGTTGACAATACAGGAAAATCAGAACCACACAGATCATGAATTATCGTGAAGTAAATTCAATATTTTTGAAATTCTCCCACACATTAAACATTTTATAAAAACTTCAAGGCAATATATGCTGATTATTTCTGACTAAGTATCTGAACTTATATCTTATTAAGTCAAACCATGTTGAAAATGACAAAGTTTGACTGAATATGGGACTTGGAATTGGAAATTGTTATTTTTGCGTGTCAAAAGTGAAGGAATATTGTTAATGTAGGTTCAGTTATTTCAATTCTTCCCTTATCTTGTTTCTGTGAAAGTTAATGTTAGGAGTCTTTGCCAGATGTATGGCAATGTATTTAGAATGCAAAGTTAACAGCAAACTTAAGATTTAGAATAATTTGAAAATATTTTCATAAATTCTTTAATAGCTTTTCTAATTGAGTAACCATCAACTGCCTTCTGTAGAGTTTTCTGAGAAGCTTTTCATTGATTAAATGTATCCATATACTGTCTACTATAAAACAGTAAGTTAATTGAGAGTTTCTCTTCCATTGGTTAAAAAGTGTCATTTCAGATATTTACTCAGTTTTTAGAACAAATTAAAAATAGACAAGATGGCATAGATCAGAGATTTTCCAAGTTGAATCATCAACAAAATCAAAGCAAAATCATCAACAAAATCAAAATAAAAAATAAAAAGTGACAATAGTTTAAAATGACATTTTTAGGGGAAATTTTGCTGTAACAAAATATTTGTGAAGAAAACCACACCATAATCAAAATGAAAATGGAAAGAAGAGTCTCAGATAAACTATTTGAAGAACTATATAAAAGGTGATATTATTAACATTTCACAAATATTTAACACATATTTAAGCTACTATGAATTAATAAGGAAGAGACCAATATTAAAAATCTGCAATGTATATGAACAGGAAATTTAAAATAAATATAAATGACAAGTAAATAGCTAACACTACAGTATATTCAACCTCATTCATCCTCAAGGAACAGTAATAAAATACCAGTGACGTTTCTCTTTTTGCCATTCAGGTTTGCAAACTTTAAATAAGTTTTTAAAAGATCAACAGCAATTCTGGCTATGTTGTAGGGAATTTCACAATACCATCAATTGTTAGCGAGATTTTCATTTTATCAGCTTTGAATAGAGCTGTAAAAATATCTATCTGAATATATAGATCTTATCTTAAAAGAAAAAATTCTATTATGTTTACTGCTATACTATTGTACTAACTAGAATAATGACTAAGAATAACTGGCATATTGTTAATTCTCAAATTTAACCAATTCAATTAATTATTAATTGTACATATCCTCTAACCTAATTATCTCACTTCTAAAACCAATACTATAAAAAGCATAACATAGTGATTAGCAGCATATGAGGATATCCATTGCAATACTACATTTTAGAAAGAAAAGCTATTTAAATGTGAATCAATTAAAAAAAGAGAGAAGGAAGTAGATTTGAAAGACATATATGATTTGGAAAGATATATAAAACATTACATTCAAAATAAAGCAAAGTGTAGATTATGTACAGTGTGGTCAAAGATTCTTTAACATGTTTAGGAAAATTACCTAGGGGGTTTGACAGATCTGTTGGTGCATTTTAAAATTTGGGGACACATGGACACAAGGAGTGGAGCATCACACACTGGGGTCTGTTGGGGGGGACTAGGGGAGGGACAGCAGTGGGTAGGGAGTTGGAAAGGAAAAACATGGGGATAAATGCCAGATATAGGTGATGGGGATGGAGGCAGCAAACCACATTGCCATGTATGTACCTATGCAACAATCCTGCATGTTCTGCACATGTACCCCAGAACCTAAAGTGCAATTATGTGTGTATGTATATATATATATAATATATATATATATATACACATACACACACACACACACACATATATATATACACACATATGTATATATAACCAGACACATAAAATAACAAATGGAAACACATATGAATGAATTATTAACTTTGTAAACAACCTATGGAAGGAAACATTATAATAATTATTACACATCACTTGACTTAGTAGTGAAAAGATGTAGTCATCAAACATAAATATTTGCTATTGATGTAAAAATTCTCATTTTTAAAAAATGAGTTGTTGTAGGCAGGGTGTGGTGCATGTGGAGGAGACTAAATACTCAGCTACCATAACAGGCAGCAAAGAGCTCTTGTCTATTGAATCGAGAACTTCCTGCCTAAGCATATTACTAAGCAAATGCAAGCAAATACCAAAGGAAACTTTTAAAAGCAAAGAAAGGCTCCAATGGAATGAAATTGGACAGGGTTGTGCTATTTCTATTTTAAACATTTTGAACTAGCAATCTTAATATTTTTATCCGTTTGAAACAAAGGTAATCTTTCTGTTTCCATATTTCTTTGTTTGGTTTGCCTTTTCGATAAGGCAAGACACAACATTTTTAATATTTCATCAAAAGATCCAGTCAAATTACTGACCTGTTTGCCGTGTGTTCCTATCTTTTTATAATTTTTACCTGTGGGAAGAGAAGTTGGTAGTTTTTGAAGCTAGGGAGAAAGTTATAAAGAAAAATGATTACAAAAAGGGTGACAAATACTATTGTATATTGTGAGAAATATCAAAACACTGAAAACTATGTCTCTTGAAGTTAAAAAACAAAAAAGATTTGATTTTAATGGCTGAGCAGATTTAAATACAGCATTTTATTATTGTGACCTGAGAAAATAAATTGCTCAGTTTTCTATGTGGATTTTAGTCTTCTATTATATTAAAATATGTGCTGGCAATGGTTTGGATATTAAGTTTACAACCTCTTATTTATCAAAAAGAAATAAATTCTCATGTTAGCAGCAAAAAAAAAAAAAGATTTCTGTGCCAAAATATTTTCATCTAAAGGTAAATTATACTTTCCACCAGAATTTATATAATACTAATCAGGAAATAATCTTATTTTTAGCATGCATTTTAAAATTAACTTCTTATGAGCATCATAAGCTTGTATGATTTTATTAATCAATTTGAAAATCAGTTAAATATCTGCTACGTTGGAGCTATACAAGTAAAACTCGAGCTGATCATTTTATTTCAGATGGCCATTTCTTCATAATTTAGCATGTAATTATACCTGGACAAGTAAAATATGATAATGCCTCTGATACATTAAAAATACAAAAATGACAAAATTATGATTTGGCTTTAACAACTGACAGGGATACAAAATCAATTATAACAAATTCTTAAGAATGCTTTGAAATAATTATATTCATTTGCCTGGTGATATTAAATAAAAATAATCAAACATTTATTTTCTAGGATATTTATACCATAATCATTTTTATTTTTGTTTCAAATTAAAGGAATCAAAAAGACAGTCCCATCCAAATCATAATCAATTCACGCTGACTTGGTGGCATCAACATTAGCCAGGCACACCATATGCCTGGCTGTAAAATGGAATAATTAGTATGTGCCCCTGAATAGTAGATTGCTATTTTATTAGCATATTAATGCACATAAATGGAGAATCACAGAAATCTGCAAATGTGTCTGTTTTTTCAGTGTGCCCCAGGAACAATGAGATCTAAATGTTCCCTCTGTGGCACTGGCTGGGTTCTGCCCTGTATTGCTTTGCACTGTGACAGAGCAGCACCGAGCTCCAATGCCAAGTCCCACAGTCACTGTGTTCTCCCTCAACAAACCCACAGATTCTTTCTTCTTACCACATAGCCACTGCCAGCTGACTGAAGAGCTATTTGGTCTTGAGGAATCATGAGTAGTAGCCAGGCAGTACTCGCCATGGGCCTGGGCAGTGGTGGCCATCAGGGGAGCCTCCTTCTGCTTGAGGAAAGGGGAAGGAAGCCTGTAAAGAACTTTATCTTGTGGCTTGGGTACCAGTTTAATTGCAGTAGAATAGAGCACCAAGTAGATTCCTAAGTTTTCTGACTGCAAGTCTGACTCCGGGGTGGCATTTCTGGACCTGCCTTGGGATGGTGGGGTGCTCACAGTCATGAAGGGAAGACCACAAGGCCTGGCTAGATTCACAACCTGCTGATTGTAGAGCACACGGGCCTGGAGGGAACATTGGTGGTAGCCAGGCAGAGGTCACTGTAAGCCTGGGGCAAGACCCAATGCTGAGCTGGGTCTGGGTCTGAGCCAGTGCAGTCATGTGGTATTGGCCACAGAGATGCTTGTGCCACCCTTCCCTCATCTCCAGGAGGCTCAGTACAGAGAAAGTTATGCATTCCTTTGGGGAAAAGTAAGGGAAGAGCACGAGAGTCTCTGCTTGGTAATACAGGGAACTCCTTTGGATTTTCCCTGACACCACGAAGGCGGTATCTCTATGAGTCTATGAGTGCCACAGCATTACTGGGCATGGGATGACCACAATGCAGATATGGCTGCAGTGACCAAAGACTTAGATTACAACACTTAATTCCTTTTGAATACTTAGAAATCTTTCCCATGAAGGATGGGTACAAATAAGCCAGACTGTGAAGAATATAGTAAATACCTACCTCTTCAATGCCCAGTCATCAGTGAACATCCCTAAGCATCAAGACCTTCCAGTAAAACATAACGGCACTCAACAAGCTAAGTAAAGCACCAGTGACCAATCTTGGAGTAACGGAGATAAGTGATTTTTCAAGATAGGGAATTAAAACTAGTTGCTTTAAGGAAACTCAGTGATGTTACAGATAACACAGAGAAGGAATTCACAATCCTATCAGATTGATTTAACCAAACCAAGTCATTAAAATTATAAACAAGAATAAAGCAGAAATTCTGGAAATAAAAAATTCAATTTATATCCCTAAGAATGCATCAGAGTCTCTCAACAGCAGAACTGATCAAGCAGAAGAAAGAATTAGTGAACTTGAAGACAGGCTATTTGAAAATACATAGAAGAGACAAAAGAAAAAAAATTAAAAGAACGAAGCACAATACCAGATTCAGAAAAAAGGCTGCTAAAGGACAAATCTAAAAGTTATTGGCCTTAAAGAGACCAAGCAGATTTAACCAAAATAAGACTGTCTCAAGACTTTTAATAATCAAACTCCCAAAGTGAAGGATAAAGAAAAAAATCTTAAAGCAGCTAGAGAAAANAAAAAAAAAAAAAAAAAAAAAAAAAAAAAACAAGTTACATACAAAGGAGCTCCTGTATGTTTGGCGGCAGACTTCTGAGTGGAAATCTTATAGACCAGGACAAAGTGGCATGACATATTTAATAGGCTAAAGGAAATAAAGCTTTTTATTCTGCAATAGTATAGCCAGCAAAAGTATTCTCTAAGCATGAAAGATATATACTTTCTCAGGCAAACAAATGTTGAGAAACTTCACCAACACCATACTTGTCCTACAAAAAATGCCAAAAGTAGTTCTTCAAGCTGAAAGAAAAGAATGTTAGTGAGCAATAAAAAACCACTTGGAGGTATAAAACTCACTGGTAATAGTAAGTACGTGGGCAAATACAGAATATTATAATACTGTAACTGTGGTGTGTAAACTACTCATATCTTGAGTAGAAAGACTAAAATATGAACCTATCAAGATTAAAAACTGTAACAACTTTTTAAGACATAGCATTGTTTAAACAGAAACAACAAAATGTTAAAAAGAAGGGGAGATGAAGTTAGATTGTAGAGTTTTTATTAGTTTTGTCTTTGTTTATTTGCTTGTTTTGTAATCAGTTTATAAAAATGGAGTATAAGACGCCATTTGCAAGTCTCATGGTAACGTCAGATTATGAAATCTACAACAGATCCACAAAAAATTAAGCAATTAGAGCTCACATGAAAAAGTTCAAATAAACAATGTAACTATGCATTTTAAATTATGCATTTTAAGGAGCTAGAAAAGCAAGAACCAACCAAAAATTATCAAACTCAAAATTAGTAGAAGAAAAGAAATAATAAAGATCAGAGCTGAAGTAAATGAAATTGAAACAAAAAATACAAAGAATCAATGAAATGAAAATATGATTTATTGAAAAGATAAAATTAACAAATCTTTAGCCAGATTAAGAAACAGAGAATATCCAACAAATAAAATCAGAGATAAAAAGTAGAAATTAAACTGATACTGCAGAAATTCACAGGATCATTGGAGACTACTATGAACAACTACATGCCCATAAATTTGAAAACTTAGAAGAAATGAATAAATTTCTAGATTCATACAACCTACCAAGATCGAACCATGAAGGAAAGCACAACCATAATACACCAATAACAACTAATGAGATTGAAGTCTTAAAAATTTTCCTGGCCAAGAAAAAGCCCTGAACCCAATAACTTCACTGCTGAATATGACCAAACATTTAAAGAAGAATTAAAACCAATTCTACTCAAACTATTCTGAAAAGTAAAGACAGAGGGAATACTTCCAAACTCTTTCTACAAAGCCAATATTACTTTGAGACCAAAACCAGACAAAGACGCATAAAAAAAAGACAATTTCATGCCAATATCCCTGATGAACATTGATGCAAAAATTCTCAACAACATACTAGCAAACTGAACTCAACAGCAGATGAAAAAGATCATTCATCAGGACCAAGTAGGATTTATCTCAGGGATGCAAGGATGGTACAACATGCACAAATGAATCAATCTGATGCGCCATATCAACAGAAGAAAGGACAAAAACCACATGATCATTTCAACTGATGCTGAGAAAGCATTTGCTGAAATTTAACATTCTTTCATGATAAAAAATAATTCAGTAAAACTTGGTATAGAAGGAACATACCTCAATACAAAATAAAGCCATATATCATGGACCTAGGGCTAGAATCACACTGAGTGGGGAAAAGATAAAAACCTTTCCTCTAAGATCTGGATGCACAAGTTCACAATGTTATTCAACATAGTACTGGAAGAGCAATTAGGCAAGGGAAAGAAATAACAAGAATCTACAGTGGAAAGGAAGAATTATATGATCTGTGTTTGTAGATGACATAATCTTATATTTTGAAAAACCTAAAGATTCCATCAGAAAAACTATTAGAACTTATAAATAAATTCAGTAAAGTTGCAGGATACAAAAGGAATGTACAAAAATCAGTAGCATTTCTACCTACCAACAGTGAACAATAATCTGAGAAAGAAGTCAATAAAGTAATCCCATTTACAATAGCTACAAATAAAATAAGATAGGAGTATACTTAAACAAAGAAATGAAAGCTCTCTGCAATAAAAACTACAAAACATTTATGCAAGAAATTAAAGAGGACACGAAGAATGAAAAGATTTTCATTTTCATGCATTGGAAGAATCAATCTTGTTAAAATGTGCATTCTACCCAAAGCAACCTACAGATTCAATGCAATCCCTATCAAAATAACAATGACATTCCTCTCAGGAATATTTCAAAAACCCTAAAATGTATATGCAACCACAAAACACCCAGAATAGCCAAAGTCATTCTGAGCAAAAAGAACAAAATTTCAGGAATGACATTACCTGACTTCAAACTAAAACTGAGAGTTATAGTAATCAAAACAGCATAATACTGACATTTAAAACAGACACTTAGACCAATGGAACAGAATAGAGAACCCAGAAATAAATTTACGCATCTCCAGTGAATTTATTTTCAACGAAGTTGCTAAGAACATGCATTGGAGAAAGGATAGTCTCTTCAATAAATGGTGCTAGAAAAACTGGGTATCTATAGGTAGAAGAATGAAACTAGACATCTATGTCTCATCATATACAAACATCAAATCCAAACGAAGTCAAGAGCTAAATCTAAGCCCTCCAATAATGAAATTACTAAAACAAAAATTAGGAGAAATTCTCTTGGATGCTAGTATGGGCCAAGATATCTTGAGTAATACTCCAAAAACCCAGGCATCCAATGCAAAAATGGACAAATGGAATCAACTGAAGTTAAAAAGCTTCTGTGCATCCAGAGAAACAATCAACAAAGTGAAGAAACAACCACAGAATGGAAAATATTTGCAAACTACCCATCTGACAAGGGATTAATAACCACACTGTATAAGGGGATCAAACAATTCAATAGATAAAAATTTAACACTCTGATGAAAAATAGGCAAAATATCTGAAGATATATTTCTCAAAAGAAAACAAATAGCAAACAGGTATAGGAAAAGTTAGTCAACATCATTAATCATCAGAGAAATGCAAATAAAAAATATGATATCATCTCTCTCCTGTTAAAATGGCTTTTATCCAGAAGACAGGCATTAATTAATGGTGGCGAGGATATGGAGAAGAGAATGCTTGCATGGTGGGGATGTAAATGAGTACAATCACTACAGAGAATGGTATGGAGATTCCTCAAAAATTTAAAAATAGAACCATCATTTGATTCAGCAATCCCACCGCTAGGTATATACTCAAAAGAAAGGAAGTGAGTATGTTTAAGAGACATCTGCATGCCCATGTTTAATTACAGTACTATTCACAATAGCCAAGATTTGATTGCAACCTAAGTGTCTGTCAACAAATGGTTAAAGGAAAGTGGTACTTATACACAATGGAGTACTACTCAGCCATGAAAAGAATGAGAAACTGTCATTTGCAACAACATGGATGGAACTGGAGGACATTATGTTAAGTGAAATAAGCCAGACACAGAAAGACAAACTTTGCATGTTCTCCACTCATTTGTGGGAACTAAAAATTACAGCAATGGAACTCATGGAGATAGAGAACAGCATGACGGTTACCAGAGACTGGGGAGTACTATGGGGACAGAGGAGTAGGGAAGGTTTATGAGTTCAAAAATATAAGTAGATAGATGAGTAACAGCAAGTATTTGATAGCACAACAGGGTGATTATAGTTAACAAAATTGTATTATACATTTTAAAATGAAATGTATAATTGAAATGTTTATAACACAAAGAAATGATAAATGATTGAGCTAATAGTACCCCATTAACCCTAATATAATTATTACTCATCGTATGCCTGTGTCAAAACAGATCATGTAGCCCATGAATATATCTGCCTAGTATATACCCATACAAATTAAAACTAAAAATAATTAAATAAATTAAAAAAAAACTTTTTAAAAAAGAATCATATTTTGCTGCCATGAATCACAGTCCAAATTAATTATTTATACTAATAAAACTACCTACCTGCTTTGAAGCAATTATATTTCTTTAGATAATCTGTTATGCCTGATTCTGAGTAGTATTTCTTTTATTGAAGTCCCTCATTTAGGAATTACTTTGGTGAAATCATATATATATAATGCATATACCCAAATGTGTGCTTCAGTGAGTCCTCTGTAATTACCACATAATTTGCAATTTAGAACATTACATCAGTTTGTATTTGGTAAGCATCTCTGATAACTTGTGTGCCTTCAATACTTTGTTAATGTTAAAGTAGAGCTAAAGGAAACTATTAAACAAATGCCTTAATTAAAATATTTTAGCATTTTTCTTTATTGAAATATAATGACGTATAATAAACGTTACATATTTAAAGTGTACAATTTGATAAATTTTGACTATATATGAATGTACACAGAAAACCATAAACCTATCACCAAAATCAAGGTAATGTGCATATCAATCGCTCCCAATTGTTTTCTCATACCCCTTTATAATTCTCTCTCCTGTAGCTCCTCCACATCCCAAGGCACCCACTGATCTGCTTCTCTTCACTGTAAATTTATTTGTATTTTCTAAAGTTTCATATGAATGAAATCATACAGAATGTAAGCTTTTATTTCTGTCTTCTTTCACTCAGAATTATCATTTTGAGACTTGCCCATGTTGTGTGTATCAATAATTTATTCCTTTTGTTATTGAGTAGTATTCAATATTTCATTCTACCTGTTTTTTTTTTTTTTTTTTTTTTTTTTTTTTTTTTTTTTTTTTTTTTTTTTTTTTTTTTTTTTTTTTTTTTTTGTGACAGTTTTATTCTGTCACCCAAGCTAGAGTGCAGTGGCAAGATCTTTGCTCACTGCAACCTCTGCTTCCCGGGTTGAAGCAATTCCCATACCTCAGGCTCCCAAGTATCTGAGAGTACAGGTGCACACAACCCCACCTGGCTGATTTTTGTATTTTTAGTAGAGATGGGTTTTTTCCATGTTGGCCAGGCTGGTAGCAAACTGACCTCAAATGATCCGCCCGCCTCAGCCTCCCAAAGTGCTGGGATTACAGGTGTGAGCCACCGCACCTCGCCTCATTCTACCATTTTTAAAATCCATTTGACTAAAGATGATTAGGGTTGTTCCCACTTTGGAAATAATTTAAATAAATGACTTTAATACAACCTCTAGGAATGTTCATGTGTACGTCTTTATGTGGACGTGTGTTTCCATTTAGCTTGGGTAAGTCTCCAGAAGCGGGAGTATGTTTAATTTAATGTGATGTGATAGGAGTATGTTTAAATTGATGTCAACAGCAATAACAATAAAGAAACTACTAAACTAAACTACCCCAAACAACTACCAACTCTTTTCTCTAGTGGTTATACCATTTACATTCCCATCAGCAGTGGTTGGATATTCCACTTGGATATTCCATTCCATTTTTGTAATAATGTTGACATTATTACACAAACTATATGTGGATTTCAAGACATTGTAAATATATATATAGTGGAAATTGGACTATTGTTCTCATTGTGGTTTTAATTTGTTTAAAAATTAGCAAAGAAAAATGATGTTGGACATATTTTCATATTTTAAAACGCTTATATATTATTTGGTTAAGTGTCTGTTCAATCTTTTGCCCATATTTAACTGGCTGTCTTGTTCTTTTAATATTGAATGTGGGAGTTCTTTCTATAATATACTGTGTGTAAATTGCAAATATTTTATCCTATTAAATAACTAGTCTCTTCAGTCTCTTAAGATTGTCTTTTAAAAAGCAGAAGCCGTAATTTTTATGAAATCCAATTTATGAATTTTTTATGGATTGCAATTTGAGGAACATGTTTAAGATATCTGCATAAATCAGGGTCACAAAACATTTCTTACATTTTTTACTTGTTATTTTACAGTTTGAGGTTTTCAGATATTCAGTTTAGGGCCGTAGTCCATTTTGGTAAATGGCATATGATATTAACCAATGTAGTTGCTATTATTATTTATCTTTTGGCATATGGATATCCAATTGTTTTAGCACCATAGGTGGAAACAGCTCTCCTTTTTCCACTGAATTACCTTATACCTCTGTTGAAATTTAATTGACTGTGTGGATGTTTTTCCAGACTAGCTAGTGTTTTCCACTGACCTATTTGCCTAATTTTACAATATTGCAGTTTCTTGATTGCTGTAACTTTAGAATTAGTCTTGAAGTAGTGTAAGTCTTTAAAATTTGTTCCACTTTCTCAATTTGGTTAATCTGAGTCCTTTGCATTTATGTATAAATTTTAATGTCAGCTTGTAAATTTCTACAAAAGAAATCTGCTGGGATTTTGATTGGCAGTAAGAAGAGTCTACAGATAAATTTGCAGAAAATTGATATTTTAACAATACTGTGTCTTCTGACCCATGAACCCAAAGCACTTCTCCATTTACTTACATCTTAGTTAATTTATCTCAGTAATGTTTTTCATTTTCATTATGGACCTTTTGCATATATTTTTCAGATCAATCTTTACATAGTTCATATTTTGGATGCTTTTACATATGGTGTTTAAAAATGGTATTTCTGACTGTTCTAGCATATAGAAATAATCTCTTGTATATCTTAATCTTATATCCACATATATTTCACTGCTAAACTCATTAATTTAGCAGCATTTTATATACATTCCTTAAGATTTTTAATGTAGACCATTACACAGTCTGGAAAAAGCGTTTTTTTTTCCCCCTCTCCTATTTGAATCTTGTCTTAGTCAATTCAGGCTACTATTACAAAATACCATTAACTAAGAAAATTATGAACAACAGAAAATTTTTTGTCACAGGTCTAGAGGTTACGAAGTCCAAGAGCAAGTCTCCAGTAGATTCAGGAAGATGTCCTTCCTGGTTCACAGATTATTTCTATTCCCTGTCTCTTCACATGGTAGAGAGATGAGGGGCTATCTCTGGGGGTCTCTTTAATAAGACACTGATCATCTTCATGAGGGGCACCTAATCATTACCTAAAAGCCCCCCACGTTTTAATATTATCACCTTTGGGGTTAGGCTTTCACCATACAAATTTGGAGGGTAACAAACATTCAGCCCAAAGCAGATAACTTTTATTTCTTTTTCTTGCCTCATTTAGTTGGTTAAATCTTCCAGTAAAACATTAGAGAATTAGAGAAAAACTAATATTCTTACGTTGTTCCTGAGCTTAGTGAGATCAGGAAAATAAACGAGGAGCAAAGCTGTGGGCATCTGTCGGGCTTTGCAGGGTCAGAAACTCTGATCTTGTCCTCAGCGTGATTATTTTTTGTGCCCTCTGCTAATCATGTGGATGAAGGAGTTGAACTTCATTGGGAGACCTGTGCTCGTTTACAGATTGCCTCCTATTGGCATGCCTCAAAACGAAACCTAGTGGCTGTGACCGGTTTCCGACCCGGATCTCTACTACCACCATGAAACTAGTGTAGGAGAAACCAGCTTTTACTGTTTTTTCAAAAATCCCTGCTTCACCCTATCAAGTTAAGGATTGCCTGTGCGAATAAAAGGTTTGTCCTTCAACTCAAAAAAAAAAAAAGAAAAGAAAAAGTAGCATACATTTTCACAGATAGTTTCTGTCAAAGTTTCCTTTCCTACTTTCATTTTAATGAGAGATTTTATCAGTAATCGTGCATTTTATCAATGTTCTTATGTGTTTATTGGGATAATCTTATATCACTTATTATTTTTTATTTTTAATTCATTAATATACTGAATTATGCTGATTTGTTTTTGATCATTAAAGTAACCTTGCAATCAACAAAATTTCGTCACGAACTGTGAATTTTAACATCGTAAAAATATGTATTAGTAAAAGTCATATATTCAAAATATGTATGACTATATTCATGAATATAGTCTCAGATTTTTTCCTTATAATAACTTTAGTACCAGGTGAATGCTGGCCACACAGATGGGTAGGAGAGTATGCCTTCTTTCATATTTTCCAGAAGAATTTGTGTAGAATTGATATTATTTCTTCTTCAAATGATTGGTAGATTCATCAGTGAAGTAATATGAAAAAGAGTTTCCTTTGTGAGAATAGTTTTGATTGAAAATCCAATTACTTTAGTAGACATAGAGATATTCTGATTATTTATTTATTGAGTTAACTTTGGTAGTTTTGTCATATACCCTTTTACTGAAGTTGTCAAATTTGTTTGCATAAAGTTGTTCTTTTTACACTGTGTTATCTCATTTATTCTATTTTACTTGAGCTTAATATGTTTTTTTCTTTCCTAGTTTCTGAAAGTGGAACATTGATATAAGGCCATTTGTTCTATTCTTACACAGTCAATAGCAATATGTTTCCTTTTAAGCAATAATTACTGAAACAGAAAAATTTTGATATATGTTTTTTTATTTTGATTCCATTCAAAATACTTTCTAATTTTACTTCTTTCTTTGTAGACCAATGGTGTATTTAGATAGATATGTGAAATTTAGATTCCAAATACTTATAAACTTTTATCTTTATGTCTTTGATTTCTTATTCCAATCTACTGCATTCTGCATACATGCTTAATATTATGTGAATGCTGTTAACTGTATTGAAACTTGTTTTATAACCTTGAATATAGGTTATATTGGTAAATAGACTGTATTTTCCTGAAAACAAGTATAACCTGGAGTGTTGCTACAACACTTTTGAAAAAATAATAATTTGGCCAAATTGGTTGAGTGTACTTTTGGTCTTTATATTTTTAATGATTTACGATTCATTTGTTGTACCAATTACTGTGAAAAATGTTAAAATCTTTAGAAATTATCATGGGGTTTTCTGTATTCTCATGCAGTTGTATCAGTTTTTGCTTTAATATTTGTATTGACTTTATTGAGATACAATTTGTATTTTATAAAATTTACCAAATTATAGTGTATAATGCAACATTTTTAGTATATTAACAGAGTTGTGCAATATTATTACAATATAATTTTAAAAGATTTCCCTCACTGTAAAAAGTAGCTCTGTACTTACTAGCAGTCAGTCCACAACCTCAAGCCTGATCCCCACATCTATAACCACTAGTCTTCTTTCTGTCTCTACAGATTTGCAAATATTAAACATTTTGTACAAGTGGATCATACAACATGTATGCATTCTTTAAAACTGCCTTATTTTTACCTTGCACAATGTTCTTAAAGTTCATCCATGTTGTCCCATGCATCCATATGTCATAATATTCTGTAGTGTAAATATCTCATGCTTTGTTTATTCATTTGACAGTTAATGTATATGCATTTTACTTCCACTTTTGGGGTTATCGTGAATAATGATGCTATGAACATGCATGCATATTTTTTTTTCATTGATGGATACCTTGAAATGAAATTGCTGGGTTATGTATATGGTAACTGTGTTTATCATTTTGAGAAATTGTCAGATGTTTTCCAAAGTGGCTTCAGCACTTAACATTCCCAAAAGCATCGTAGAAGGTTTTTAATTTCTTCACGTTAGTCAAGTTTTTATTGTCGATTTTCAAAAAATAAATATTTTATTCATCCAAATGAGTACAAAGTGATATCACATTGTGATTTCAATTTATATTTTTGTATTAGCTAATGACATTAAACCAGTTTTCATGTGCTTATTGGTCATTTACATATCTTCTTTGGTGAAATATTTATTTAAATAATTTTATCATTTTAATTGAGTTGTTTGCTTTTGATATTATTGAGTGCTAAAACTTTTTACCTATTCTGGATGCAAATCCCTTAATAGATAAAAGATTTGCAAATATTTTCATATTTTAATGGTTGTCATTTCACTTTCTTGATGTTATCGTTTTCAGAAGTTTTAAATTTGATGAAGGCCAATTTATCTATTTTATCTTTTGGCATTTGTGCTTTTGGAATCAAATCTAAGAAAACTTAGCCTAAAGGCTCATAAAAATTATTTTTACTTTTTCTTCTAAAAGTTTTTTAGTTTAGCTTGCAAATTTATGTTTATGATCAATATTCAGTTAAGCTTGTGTATCTTGTAAAGTAGAAGTCCAAATTCATTCTTTTTCATGTGGATGTCCAGTTGGTTGGCACTAATTTCGAAAAGTCTGTGCTTTCCCAATTGAATTATCTTAGTACTCTGTCAAATCCAGTTGACCATAAATGTTTTATTACAGCACTTTCCATTCTGTTCTATTGATCTATACATCTTACATTATGCAATACCACATGGTCTTGATTACTGTATTTTTACTATTAAATATAAAGTTTGAAAATGTGAGTCCTGTAAATTTGTTCTTAATTTTAAAATTATTTTGCTATCACAGGTCCCTTGTAAGTCCATATGCATTTTTGCATTAACTGCTCAATTTCTTCAAAAGAGCAAGCTAAGATTTTGAAAGGAATTGCATTGAGTCTGTAGATCACTTTGGGGATTATTATTATCTTGGCAATACTAAATCTTCCTATTCATGAACATTAAATATTTTTTCCTTCCATGTAGAGAGATATTATTCCATATCTTTCAAGAATATTTTGTAGATTCCAGGGTACAATAATTGGACATTTTTTTGTTAAATTTATTTCTGAGTACTTAATTTTTTAATGTTTTCTTAAATGAAATGACTTCTTAATTTTGTTTTCAAATCGTTTATATGTAGTGCATAGAAATTCAATTGATTTTTATGCTAACATTACATTCTACAACCTACATAAATTTACCTATTAGTAAAATAGTTTTTAGTAGATTTTTTACACTTATCTTTATACAAGATTA
Source organism: Cebus imitator (assembly GCF_001604975.1). Lineage (NCBI taxonomy): Eukaryota > Metazoa > Chordata > Mammalia > Primates > Cebidae > Cebus > Cebus imitator. The sequence continues at coordinate 2,454,055 of NW_016107329.1, forward strand.
TATCCTGAGAAAGGTCGTCAGTTTTACTTTTCTGAATCTGAATGATTTTGCTTGTTTTTCTTGCCTGATTTCCCAGGCTAGAACCTCCAATACAATGTTGCATGTGGTGTGGAGAACAGACATCCTTGTTTTGCTTGTTTTCTTAACAAGGCCTTCAGAGTTTTACTAGTAATTACTTCATCCCTAAATATTTGGACTTGTCATAAATGGCCTTTATCACGTTGATGAAGTTCTTTTCTATTCCTTTTTCTACAAAGGCGGAAGAATCTGACATGTGAATTTTTAGTCTTAACCACTCAAAAGCATGGATTTATTGCATGTAGAATTAGTCATTTGAAAATATAAAAGTATATACACTATTAAAAAAGAAAAAAACCTAATTTTTGAAGCTCGTAGAAATAATATTATTTATTAACAACATAATTGATGTAATAAAATAATAAGATTTAATTATTAATTAAGGTTGATCAAATTAACATCAAAATGTGAAAATAAATTAAAGACAATTCTAAAATGTAAACACAACCAGTCAACAATAGCCATGAAATTCTTAAATAGAACAAAAAATCTGGAATATGCCTCCAGATATAAAAAGTGACTTTTACATTTATAACAATTAAAGTAGTGTGATATCATAACATGAATAGACAAATCAGTCTAGACACAGAACAGTCAGAAACAAGTAGACACAGAATAGAGCCCAGAATCAAAACCATTCAGATTTATTTATAAAGATTCACTGGAGTTTTATTTAAGATAGCACTTCAACACAGTGGAGAGCACGTGGTCTTTCATGTAAATGGTGCTGAATTATGCAGATATGCTACTAATCTCACATGAAGATAATTTCAAGATAGCATACAGTTACTTATGTGAAAGTTAAACCCATGATACAAATGAGGTAGATTTTCCAGTCTTGAAGCTAGCAAATGTTCCTTCAATCGGACCTTAAAATCATTAATTACAAAGGAAGACATGATGATTAGTACAGTATTTAAAGTCAAAAAGCATATTCATTAGAAATCAACAACAAATTAGAGAATCAACATCCACTGAATGAAAACATTCCAAATCCCTTTATTCAACAAATGCACATGCCCAGACTACAGAGGTAAATTCTACAAATAACTTTTTTAAAAGGCAGACAACCTAATAGAAAAATATCAAAAGACTTAAAGAGACACTTTGGAAAAGATATCTATGTAATCAACACACATATGAAAATAGATTCTTATCAAGCATCTGTAAATTAAAATCCCAATTCAATAATATATCACCAAATAGCTAATAAAAATGGTAACAATAATAATTTTCACCATATTTTTTAAATAAGAAAATTTAAAAATCTTATCAATTTTTATTGTGAGAAACTACAGGAGAGAAAATGTCTTTAATCAACCATTATTAAGTGTTACTCAAGAGCCAAGAGCAGTCACACCCTATCTGATTTAGCTGTCTTAACAACCCCGTGAAGCAGGTATATTATTCCAATTTTACATCCAAGGAATTAGAATTATTTTTAAATTTTATTTTAGCTTCAGAAGTACATGTGCATGTTGTGGGGTTTGGTGTACAGATTATTTGCCACCCGGGTAATAAGCATCCTACACAAGAGACAGTTTGTCGATCTTCACCCTCCTCCCTCCCTCCACCCTCACGTAGTCCTCGGTGTCTGTTGTACCCTTCTTTGTGTTCATATGTACTCGATGTTTGGCTCCCATTTACAAGTTGGAGCATGCAGTATTTGCTTTTCTGTTCCTTTGTTAGTTAGCTTAGGATAATGGCCACCAGTTCCTTCCATGTTGCTGCAAGTCTTTAGTCCATCTTGAGTTAATTTTTGCATAAAGTGTAAGGAAGGAATCCAGTTTCTATTTTCTGCTTATGGCTAGCCAGTTTTCCCAGCACTATTTATTAAATAGGGAATCCTTTCCCCATTGCTTGTTTTTGTCAGATTTGTCAAAGATCAGATGGTTGTAGATGTGTGGCATTATTTCTGAGGTCTCTGTTCTGTTCCATTGGTCTTTGTATCTGTTTTGGTACCAGTACCATGCTGTTTTGGTTACTGTAGGCTTGTGGTATAAACATGGCTGAAAAGAACATGATCTCATTATTTTGTACGGCTATGCAGCATTCTATGTTGTATTTCCATAACATTTTCTTTATCCTATCTACCACTGATGGGCATTTAGGTTGATTCCATGTATTTGCTATTGTGAATAGTGCTGTGATGAACAAATGTGAGCATGTGTCCTTATGGTAGAGTGATTATATTCCTTTGGGTATATAACTGATAATGGGATGGCTTTTGATTTGTGTTTCTCTAATTATTGGTGATGGTGATCATTTTTTCATAGCTTACGAATGACTTCTTTTCAAAAAACACGGTACAAAATGTTAAACATACATGTAGCAAAGACACACAATAGAATGTTTACATTGGTGATAATCATGATGGTGAAAAACTGGAAGCTGCCCAAATGCCCACTATCAGAATGGCATACTTATGTGTGATGACAACAAGAATGAGCTGTCTACAGCTGTCATACCAATATGGGTGAAGCCAGATATGAAAGAGGAGCATGTACTGTGGGATTGTATTGGTATAATGAACAAACCCAAGCTAAACTACCCTTTGCCGGTGAATCTCAGAAAGACGGATATTGACTAGAAGGGGGCACAAAGGGCCACCTGAGTATTAGATATATTCTATTTCTCAGTTTTCTGGGGATGGTTATATAGACTTGTTTTATTCCTGAGCATTCATGAAGATGTACAATTTTAACTTGCCCTTTATTCTGCATATACCATATTTTAGTAAAAATAAATTTAAAACATGAATGAAGTAAGAAACAATGTTATTTTGGAGAATGTGCAAGACAGTGACCTACCCCCATTATATTTAATTGCTCAAAATAATGATTGAGGATGCATTTCGCTAGCTCTTTTTGGACCATTCTAGTAGGCAGATAATTGTTGCATATCGAGGAAATCTGGCTTGTGGTTCTTTTACATAGTTCTGTGGTTTTAAAGCCATGTAGGCAAGTTTTCTGCTGGGTTGGGCTTGTTTCAAGGCATTCATTTTGAGTGAGAATGAAAATTCTTATGATAAGTAATAGAATTCTCAGAGATAATCAAGGTTTTTGGTGCCTTTTTTTATATAAAAGATTTGACCTTCATTACATAGGAAACTGTATCTATCACTTCTCAATTTTTAAAAGCAAAAGATGAAAAAATAGATGATCTCATTAACAAAATGAAAAAAGTAAAGAAGGAATAAAAAAGAGGCATCTACAAGTGCCACTAGAGATTGTTTATCGGATTTGTGTCTCAGTAAAAGCTGTTACTATATGCCTGACAGGAATGTCAGCCGTGAAGATACTGTTGATTAGGATTAGGATAAACTCAATTAAAAATGAAAACAGATTTACTGATTAAAAATTATCAAGAATTATGTTCCCAGTCTTAGAGACTCGGATAATCTCAGTCTCACAGTCACTGTAGTCGCTTTGTCAATTATATACTTAATAAACAGGTTTTGAAAGCCTTCTGTGTAAAGCATGTTGGCATTTGGAGATTAACATTCATATACATATTTGTAAAAATGATCTATTTATTCAAAACCTATTCTGGATACTAGCATTTTCTCAAATTGCAGTTTTTGTATCCTTGGCAAGGCATTAGGTTCATTTTCTTTTATAAATAATTATGGTTTAATGTTTCGAAATAGAGGTATTACTTCTTGACTTATGGTATTCCCTGAAATAACAGGAAAGAAGAAACCAAATAAGTGTACATATATATATATATATATATATTTTCTTCTTTATGTACTATGTATATAACATATATAAAGAAAAGAACAAAGTAAATTGCTCATCATCTCCATTATTTATCACTCTCCAAATAGAGCTCATTTTGGAAAGATAAAGGAAGTAATAGGAGCTAATTTCAGACCATATGGAACTGCATAATTTATTGGGGATGTCGCCAGGTTCAAGCAAAGTGATTGCATTTTACAAGCTGCATAATCCCTTTCACAAGTCAGATTACGCAATAATTATGCTCATCTTTAGGGGTTTCTGAGAGTTTTCATTGGATCTATGTATGATGATAGAAAAGTAGGATGATGATAACTTTTCCCAAGTTGTAAATACATAATGTGGTTCTGCCTTTTTATTTCTGTTTAAAGATTATTATGCCAGACCGTAATGTGTTTCCATTTTGTTAAGTCAATAGGGATATTAAAATTTTTACTGTGCTTCCAAACCTTATTTTACAAGAGGAGTTATTTCTTGGATGGGTGGATATTTAAGCTCTGCATGAAACAAACAGAAACTGTTTGTCTTTTTTTTTTTTTTTTTTTTTTTTGAGATACACAAAAGCTCTCTGGTAGTCCCTGATTTTTTTATTTTTAGTGGACTTGCCATTTCTTTTTAAAATCTGTCATAGGCTGAACTGTATATTCTCCATTCATATGTTGAAGCCCTAACACCCAGCACCTCAAAATGTTACTGAATTTAAAGATAGGGCCATTCAAATGGGGTCCTAATCCAATGTGACTCATGTCCTTATAAAAAGAGGAGTTTAAAACACTCAAAGAGACACCGACATTCATGTACACAGAGGAAAGACCATGTGAAGGCACAATAAACCAAGAAGAGTGTTCTCAAAAAAACTTGACTTGCAGACACTTTATTTCCATGGTTTAAGCCACCAGTCTGCAGTATTTTCTTATGACAACCCTTGAAAGCTAATACAAAAACTAACCAGCCTTTGACAACTAAGTAGCCTACATAGATTAATTGGGCTAGTTCAATTTCCTAATTAGCAAGTTGGAAAACAGTATGATTCAGGTTTCTGAAAAGATTAAGAAGGAATTCTCCTGTGATAAGCATTTTATAAATATAAGGTCCTTAAGTAAGTATCCGGAAATAACTACATATATTCTGATCCAAGACCTCCTTCTACACTGTTTAGAAGGCATATACAGGTGAAAGTTGGCATCTAAATTTTCTGACATTTTGAAATATATTACCTTTGAATATACCAGATCTACAAACACAGGGGCATTAGAACAACTAAATGCAATATCTATTAACGCCCAGGTAGGTACTGTACCAGCAAGAACAGATTTGGTGAGAAACTTTTTCATTATTTGTTTCTGGTGCCAAATTGTGAGTGAAGATTGTAGCTGGGGCTCTGTTTCGAAGGTTAGGCCTGTAACTGAACTGCTGCTTCTCTTCACCAATATTAGAGACATTAGTTAAATTAAAATTAAAAATAAACTTGCTAGAGAAATTAAAGAAAATGTTGATATTTCTAAAAGGTTTAAAATGAACATTCAGAGTTTGAGTTATGTATATACATAGAGATTAAAATATGATTATACCACTTCTGCTTTTGGGTATTATGCTGGGAATAACCTTTACTTCATCTTTTCTCTGCACATGCTCCTGTTTGTAGCCACCAGAATGATATAGATACTCTATGCTGAATGCTCAGGCTGTGCCTAGATTCTTCACACTCTAGAAAAACTCACAGTAACTCACAGTTGTCTGCTATGTTTTTAAGCTATCAAACTGTGCAAAGTCAACAAAATTCCACTGTTTTGAAGAACTAATACAGTTATACATTTTTTTAACAGCCCTCTCCCTACTCTAGGTTAAATACAATATCTCAGGGGACACTATAATAACCTATAAACTAGCCATTATTACTGATTTTTTAAGCAATATCCATATTCTCGGTGTAATTTCTGACCTCTAATATCCTATAGGAAACTGGACTCAACTGTTAGATAAAGAAAGACCCTATCCTCCAACTGGTACTTGCTCAAACACTGAGCAAAAGGACATTTCAGGTCACTTGGCTCCTTGTACTGGTATTTCACCTGTGCAGGTAATATCAACTATATGAATCTAGCAAGGAATGCTAAGAAATGAATAATTATATTTTACAAAATATTTTCCATTAAAGTTAGTTCATTTTATCCTTTATCAGCTCCAATAAGAAAATACAATACAATATTACCATAGAATTAGGGACTTGGAAGATTCCTTAATGCATCAGCAATTTTCGAATGATTGTTAATAATTTCACATACCATAATATCTGGGAATTATTACCCTTTAAAGGTATTTCAGGTAAAATTTTTAAAAATACTCTATTATTCAAATTTTATGACATTATTTTATTACAACTAAACCAAAATTTGCTGTTCTCCAAAGAATTCACAGAAACTTTGAAAGAATTAATGAAAGAATGAATGCAAAAATATAGAGTTCTACATTTATGTGTGGTCATAGGCAATGCTTTCTTGCTGTTCTGTTGCTTATCTCCACTGAGGCTGGGGACTTGTCTAGTTGGTGTCTACCCTGGCTGTAGATTCAAAGAAGAAAAAAAATAGGAGAAATAAAAGGGAGCATCTCTCTGAGAACCTTCCATACGTTTTTATTCCTTTGCTTTTTTGTGTTTTGTTTTACGTTTTTGTTTTTATCATCTCTCTATCAGATGAATTGATGAATTCAGGTTGGAGAATAACACACCTCTTCTCTTGGTAAGACTAGATGAGAAAATAGAAAATTGAATATATTTTTTGTCCAAACTTCTGCTTTCATTTTTACGGGAAAGCAATAGCAGAGAAATCATTCAAAACTTTTATTTTTTGGCAACTGAACTGATTCTCTTAATTTGCTTAAGGGTTAACACTTGATTTAAATAGCTTTTGCTCCTAAGTGGAAGAGTAAGAATGTCTTTTAATTTCATCACTAGTATGATATTTACGTTATTAACGAACTTAGACAATATTATTTTCATATGTTGAAACAATTATATGTAAAAGAGCAAGCAACTCTTGACTTCTTGGCAAACTGACACAAGAACAGAAAATCAAACACCTCATGTTCTCATTCATAAGCGGGTGTTGAACAGTGAGAACACATGGACACAAGGAGGGGAGCATCACATACTGGGGTCTGTGGGGGTGAAATGGGGAGGGACAGTGGGAGGTGGGGAGTTGGGGAGGGATAACATGGGGAAAAATGCCAGATATAGGTGATGGGGAGGAAGGCAGCAAACCACATTGCCATGTATGTACCTATGCAACAATCTTGCATGTTCTTCACATGTACCCCAGAACCTAAAGTGCAGTAAAATATATGTATAAAAAAATAAAATGGTTACTTTTATGCTATTAAAATGAAAAAAACTAATTAAAAATATACATGTATATGTGTTTACAGAACAATAAAAGATGAAAGGCTGAGNAAAATATATATTAAAAAAAAAAAAAGAAAAAGAAAAGTAACCATGATCCAGAAATAATAGAAAGGAATGGTATAAAATTTCCCTGAATCATAGATTTTTATTCACTTCTTGTAGTTGAAATACTTCACCTTTTCCTCAACTTTTTATCCAACAATAAGTGTTTTTGTTGGAGAATTGCCAATCTGAAGATGTTGTAGGTGATCTCTAACTTGCTATGGCTCTAGTTTACAAGCCTCTCCTCTTTGCAGATCTTACTTTTCTGCTAATATTTAATACATTGTTGACATTTATTGGCGCTAGAAAAACTATTTAATAATACTTATGTTTCAATTTTCTATCTATTTTTGTATTTTTCCTGTTTCTTGTTTCAACAAATAAACTCAGTGATATGGTTGAGTAAACTCAGAGCAGAGGATGTCTTCATTTTGAGAATAAAGAGAAGCAGTTAGCTTTAAAACACAATGCCTTCAATATATGACCCTGTTTATCTGTTACTTAAATCAGTTACTATAAAATGCAAGGCCTCCAAGGAAACTTACAGGTCATTCATTCTTGTAATTTCTTGTTAAAGTCAAGAAGTGCTAATATACTTGTGTGTATTAAGGTTAAATTGTTTTCTGTAAATTCAACAATTATAACAAAGATTACTAATATTTATACACTTCTGATTTAATGAATTTTCATAGAGGTATTTTGTTTCAGTATGTCTTATTTATAGCAAAAATTAAAATATGTTTTTCTATTTTATTAAAATTGTAGAACACACACATCATTCACTTTTTAATCAACTCTAATTTAGCTACATTCTCAAGTTATTTCCTAGGAGTCCCTCCCTACTGCCTCTCTCTGATGGAGAGATCTCTGTTTGGAACTTATTCATTAGCTCCTAGTCATTCAGTAATACAGAACTTCTTTTTCTTTTCTAGTAGAAGTAAAAAAGAAAAACTTCACTGTTAAAAAAAACCTACAAAGTAAACTCTGTACAGTTTTATAAAGATCTTTGACTGTGCTATTTGCATACCTTAGCAGACGGTAATGCTTTTTCTTAAAATTCTTCATCTAAAAAATAGATATATTATTTTTACCTCATATATGTGTGTAATATGGTATGTTGCATATTATATATATTTATATATAAAACATACTTTTGCCAATTACATTTTTGCAGTTTTACAAAAAGTACCTCCAAAGTTTTCATTCTTTCCCTCCATCTCTCTGTATTTATTTTATTAATCTAGAAATGCTCATTAATTTTACTTGAATGTTTTTTCTTCTGAGCAAACCATTTTAAAATGTTTTTATTATACTTAAGTATATGTAGTATCCTTTATTAACCATTCTATATACAAACATGATCTAAGGTCTTCAAAATTTTATTAAATTAATTTAATTAAAAAACTAAAAGAGCATTTTCTTTTTGGATTTTCATGGAATCAAAAGCCATTTTTTGATGTTGAAATTATATTGTATATTTCCACTAAAGATGTTTACAAAAGAAAGTATAATTTGTAATACAGCTAGGAGACAATGCATATGAGAAATATGTAAGTACACACACAATATTGAAAAATGTTAATTCACCTAACCAAAAAAAGACCACGTCCAGATGAGCTCACAGCTGAATTCTAAAAGATGTACAAAGAGGAGCTGGTACCACTCCTTCTGAAACTATCCAAACAATACAAAAAGAGCGAATCCTTCCCAAATCATTTTATGAGGCTGTGTTTTATTTTTAAAACAAAAATTGATTTGTATGTCTTTGGTTTGTTTAGGGACAAAGTGCTAAAAAAGTACTTCAGAAAAAGAAAGAGAAATACCTGTAAAACAGAATGTTTGTAAAAGTCAACCTCTTCTGGAATAATAACAGAATAATGATTTTGCCAATTAGCAGAAGGATTTCAGACCTGGAAATTGTGTTATTAAATGCACAGAAGCCATCTTTCAAACTGGGATACACTTCCATTCACATGAGAAACTATGTGTCTACTATTTCTGTTATGTTTTGTATGATTTTATGTGCTTGTATATTAACAGTAAATGCTGGGGTAGCAAGTGTCAGGATCAGTGGATCCAATTCATCCAGCCATGACTTCTTATTCCAAGATAGTGTGACCAGACATATTTCCTGCTCCCTGCTTAGTCCATGGAGTGGCTGTGGTTGGGAAAGTGGGGATCTTAAAATAAACGATTAGTCCCTGCATTTCTATTTTTAGCTTGGTTCAGATCTTAAACAGCTCCGTGAAACTGTATTTTTGATGATAAGATTCCCATCTAAATGTTTTCTCCTGCCGTGATCATTTCATTGATGGCTGAAGGATTCTAGAGAACCTTTTGTTCTTTTTTTTTTTTTTTAACAATTGTACTTTAGGTTCTGGGGCACATGTGCAGATCATGCAGGATAGTTGCATAGGTACACACATGGCAAGGTGGTTTGCTGCCTTCCTCCCCCCATCACCTATATCTGGTATTTCTCCTCACATTATCCCTCCCCACCCACCCCACTGCACAGTGACTTCCAATATTATATTGAATAGGAGTGGTGAGAGATGTCATCCTTGTCTTGTGCCAGACTTCAAAGGGAACGCTTCCAGGTTTTGCCCGTTCAGTATGATATTGGCTGTGGGTCTGTCATAAATAGGTTTTATTATTTTGTGATACATTCCATTGATACCTAGTTTAAGGTCAATAACAAGCAGTTTTCGTTTTTTAAGAAACAGTGATGTCAACCAAATAGTCTAAAAACACTATAAGAAAACAATTTTATTACATATATAATTGAAAAATAGCACAATGAATAGTAAGAAATCACAAAGAAAAATCTGTATACATCAGTTACAAAATATCATGGAAATGGAAAAACTCTAGTAACATCCACAAGACAAGCTAGACTCCCTGCAAAAGAACTGGGCATCAGTTTCACACAAGATTTCTCCTCATTACCATTTGGTATTATTCCTTCATTTACTTTTCTTGATTTGAAGGCTAAATCTTGCAAGAAAGCATAATAAATTCATTCAACCTGTACTTAAACAGTTAGAAAACCATAATAAAAGCTGTGATCCCAAATAAGAATAAATATTCAATATAAGAACATTGCCAAGGGACAGATGCTGCAAATTTTGACAAATTTCTCTAATGATATTATCATTATTAATCTCATGGAACAAAGATAGTCCAGTCAGCTCTCATATTACATTAAACACTGGAAAATGGTATAAAATAATCATAGTTTACTGTAAACATGATATAAAATTTTCATCAGCTGTTTAAGAGAAACCGTTTATAAGAAATAGTGGTAGAATTGTACATCTTTGAAAAATTAATTACTAAATTTATCCTATATTTGAGCAGTTAATGGAACCCTCCTTTGAGTTCCTATGGTATTTTTATTATAGTTATGAAGTTTTATATAATTTTACGACTGTGTATTTTTTTTATCTCTTTGTTTGGCTGCTTTTTCTTCTAGATTATGACTTTGTGGAGAAAGAGGTCACAATTCTCAAGCTTAGTCCATTTCTGGGGCAATATCTAGTTCATGGAAAATCCCGGAAGTGTGTGTTAAATCAATGTCTAGCACTTAATTGCCACCATTCCATGGGGTCAGTTGGACCTTTCTGATGAAATTCCTCCAGGGCTCTAATTTAGGACTTGCCTCCCTCCTTTGTTGATTCATGCTTTATACTGTATATTCCTTTCTCACAATTACTCGGTGAAGTTGTTATGTACCTTCTACTGAAACATCAATAATCATTAAATAATACATAACAAATCTTAAATTATGTAATGCCAAGAAAAAAACAGAAATCCTCCAAGATGACAAAATAACATTTTGAACTTATTTTATATATGTTATGTACATACATATTTATATAGACACACATATATATACATATATTATATATACAAAGAGAGTTTAGAGACAAGATATTGTGTGTGTGTGTGTGTGTGTGTGTGTGTGTGTGTGTGTGTGTGTGTATACTATATAAAGGGAGCCAGGTCTCTGTTACCCAGGCTGGAGTGCAATGACATGATCGTAGCTCACTGCAGTTTTGAACCCTGAGCTCAAGGATATTCCTGCCTCAGCTTCCAGAGTAACTAGTACTACAGGTGTGCACTGCCATGCCCAGCTAATTTTTTTTAATTATTTTTTAAGAGACAGGGTCTTGCTATGTTACCCAGGCTGATCTCAAATTCCTGGCCTCAAGCTATCCACCTTTCTTGGCTTCCTGAATTGTTGGGATTACAGGTGTGAGCCATTTTGTCTAGCCAAAACTCATTTTTGATTGAAGAGGATACAGTCTCTCTGTTCTGCCATCTCTGCTGGGCTTCTTATACACTCATGGTCATCTAATTGTCTGAGTTTTAGCTCTCCTTCCAGTACAGCCAGTAAAATAACTAAAGCAGCTTGAACGGCACTACTGCCTTCTGCTTTGTGCAAATATAGATTTAGAGGAGGAATGAGGTGGGAGGGCGTATACTGCCTTTGTACCTGTATTGCAGCTCCCCAGCTACATACAAATAACCACCCTTAGTGAAGCTACCCTTCAATATCCACTACTTATATACTCACAGATTTTGATTTTTCTCCGTAAACTCTAGGAACATTTTATCTGCCATAAGCCCTCCTGTATCTTGACCATCATTAAATCTTGAGATTTGTCATTGATATCTTTCACATGTAGAGATCATGTGCAAAATAATTTGCCCTTGTGAGCTATCATACTTTCATGTATATTACCCAATAATTAGAAAACATAATTTATAAAACAATGGTGAATCATGTTATTTACATTTTCTTTATATATAATAGGCCAACATTGCATCTTCCAAATTTCAATGATTCAAATTGCTTAATTTTTAAATAATTTTATATTGGAATATAATGTATTTTCTTCTTTAGCAAGTTTTATATATTTTTGGATTTTATCAATTATAATGTATGTGTGTGTGTGTGTGTGTGTATATATATACACACACACACACATTACAACATTTATATATATGCATATTAGGGACATGTGTGTGTGCATATATATGTGTGTGTGCATATATATATACATATATGTATATATATATGTACACACGCACACCCCTAATAAGTTTCAAAACCTGCTTATTGTGTTCTGTTTTCACTAGCGGTAGACTTTAAATAGTATAACTTGACCTGGTAGATCCATCAAGTTCTCTAAAATTATGATATGACATTAGGTTCTAAAGAGAGAATCAGATATCATAGAGTATATTTTCAGATGCACAATATTGATTTTTTATGATCTTGGAAAAACAATCAACTTGTAAAGCAATACAAACATATTTAATTGTTTGAAAATAACTAACAACTTAATTATATTTTAAAATGTAAGAGATATTAAATAAGCTGTTCATGATCATATTATTCATTCATCAATATATGGATGTATTGGAGTTTATTTAAATAGTGCTTAAAAGTTCCTATTGGAATTCAAAATTGGATTCCTCAATTGTTTTAGGCAAGAAAATACAAATTAACAGAATTTTTGCAAGGCAACTAGGGTATTTACCCAATTTCAGTGAGTGTGGTAGGATTTGCTCTCTATGCTATTCTGCAGACAAAGAGGATTTAAAACTACCTTCAGCTGCACAACAAAGATCCTTCTTTATATTGCAAACAAAAATGTAGCCACCACTGAATGAAAAAAAAAAAGTTTCAAAAGAAAACACTCATGTTATCTTTTTTAAATTTGCTTTTCTGTTAAAGAAATAATCATGCTCAGTCCTGAAAGTCACCTCCAAATCAACATAAACATACAATTACCGCTCTGGGGTGAGAATTTTCTTTTTTTCTAGTAGCAGAGTATGAAATGGCTTTACATGTCAAGAAATAGAATAGTGGAAATGAGGTGATTACTCATTTAAGCCAAATGGAAAACTGTCTAATTGTCTAACTGCTCCATTGACTTCAAATAGTCTGCAAACAGTCACAGACTCCTGATACATTTAATGCACTCTCAAAGAGCTAAACAGGCCTTCTGCAATATTGAATTTCCATGGGAATTCAAAACATGATTCTTATTGCTTCTGTGTTTCTTCTTGTCATCCTCAGTGCTAAATTTTTTTTCAATCACACATAAATTTTTTGGTTCATAGTTTCCCTTGGTTTCTTAGCAATTGGCAGAGAAAACAAAAGCTTGGGAGCAGTAACATCAGAGTAAGATTGGAATATCTGTTTTTTAGTTTACATCTAAGCAAAACACATTGGCATCATTTTCGGTCGCTCAGATCAAACAGTGACTAATAGTAGCACTTTGGTATTTATTCAACCATTCATAAAGATTTTCTTTCAGAGATGCTTTTCAACTTTCTAACACCGTTGGCCTTCTTTCCAGCAAAGAAAATATTTTAAGAACTACTTGGCCAGGGGCGGTGGCTCATGCCTGTAATCCCAGCACTTTGGGATGCTGAGGTGGGTAGTTTAAAAGGCCAGGAGACTGAGACCAGCTTGGTCAACATGGTGACAACCCGTGTTTAGCAAAAATACAAATTTAGCTGGGCATGGTGGTGCACACCTGCAGTNAAAAAAAAAAAAAAAAGTCATAAGGTGAACCCTCATCCAATATGACTCGTGTCTTTGTAAGAAGACAGAAATTTGGGGCCGGGAGCGGTGGCTCACGCCTGTAATCCCAACACTTTAGAAGGCTGAGGCGGGTGAATCATTTGAGGTCAGGAGCCTGGCCAATATGGCAAAACCCTGTCTCTACTAAAAATACAAAAATTAGCCAGGCTCGGTGGTGTGTAGCCGTAATCCCAGCTACTCGGGAGGCTGAGGCAAGAGAATAGCTTAAACCCAGGAGGCAGAGCCATGTGCAGTGAGCCATAATTGCACCAGTGCACTCCAGCCTAAGTAATAAAGTAAGACAAAAAAAAAAAAAAAAAAAAAAAAGATGGAAATACTTAGCTTCTTTTTCTTTAATGTTCAAACTGGCTGAAACAAAAATTAGACAACTGTCCAGCAGTTAATACACTAAGGGAAACCAATTTAAATAATAGACATTCTGACAGAATTGTTGAAAATACTGCATTGTTTTGACTAGCCATAGAGAAAACTTTGATTCAAAAATAACCAAAAATATTCAATGAAAATATATAAAATTCTAAATTAAAATTACTTAAGTTTTGTAACATTTTATCATGATAAAATGAAAATGTTGAACAAGGAAATTATAATTATTTTCCTTTGAGTATAATGTCTTATGTAGATTTTATACATATATTTAGACTGTGAATCAATTAGAATAAAAAATAATAAAACTAAGCTCAATTTTTAGATTGTGTATCAACTTTGTCTTTTATTAATCCTTTGTCTTTTCTTTGGTTTCAAAGAAAATCTTTTATGTAAAGATTAAAGAGCAAAAGACTTAGGCAATATTAGAGTTGACTTCCTGGATCAGGTAATATCAAAACACACATACCATAATGTATGTTTCTTTGAAAATAATATATGTTTGAAAATAATTTATGGAAATTGTATCTCTGTTTTCAGTAAATAATGACAGATTAGTTCTTAATTGACTAAAAGCAACACACAGTTATTAAAATATTTTTGATAGACAATATCAGAGACAGATATCATACACTGGAATGATTGACTATTTATAACAATATTACTAGTAGCAGCAGTGAGAGTTAGACAGTAGGTAAACATAACAGGAACATCAAGATTCCAATGACGTAAGATTTAATAAGTCAAAAAGCACGAATGGAATTTTATTTGTAGAGCCTTAGGGAAAAGTTGACTGACCAGAACAAAAACTATTTATATAGAAATTGAGAATGTAAGAAAATAGATTGTGCTGAACGTCGTAATTTAAGAGCAAGTATTGGAACTAAAATGGATTTGAATATTAGAATTTCTAGTTTAAATATGGACTGTCATATTATCAGTGGACACACATGGAAAAATGACCATGTGAAGATTTTAGAGGCTCCTGTCTCCTCCAATCCAGGCAACCTAAAATATAACAACAGGGGAGGGCTGTTACTTACAAGACTTAGTAAAACTCACCTAAGAACTTCTGCAGTTCTGACAATGAGCTAGACTAATGGTAACAGTTGTGTGAATAGGTAGTGACAAGCAGCTCTGCAAAACCATTCTTTTTTTGTTGTTATAGTTATCAAATTGACATCATTTTTCAAGCAGCAAGATCTCCATTCCAGTGTATTTCTTTTACCTACCTATCAAAATCAGTTTATAATTCCAAAGGCAGAAACTGTTTCATTTATATCCTGATCTCTTAGCATGCTTTGTTTTTTTTAGTTATGTAGTGAGGGCAGATAATGCCTCTGC
Source organism: Cebus imitator (assembly GCF_001604975.1). Classification (NCBI taxonomy): domain Eukaryota; kingdom Metazoa; phylum Chordata; class Mammalia; order Primates; family Cebidae; genus Cebus; species Cebus imitator. The sequence goes on from NW_016107329.1 coordinate 2,469,644, forward strand.
AAAATGAATGAGCTGCTCTGGGTTGGACATAAAGCAGTTCTCTTAACATGATCTACACTATTTAATTGGGTCATAATCATTTTCTCTTAGTTAAATTTTTGTAACTTTTATTGAATTAATTTAGCATAAATATTAAATTATTGCATGTTTAAATACCACCGATCATTTCTGTAAAAATGCAATGAAATAGAAACAAATTAATGAAAGTGATTACTTTTCTCAGTATTCTTTTTACCGAAAAATTCCTTAACTATTTCCTCTTCCCTTCCTTCCTTTCTTTTCTCCCTTCCTTTCCTTCTTTCCTTCTCTTCCTCTTCTTTTCCTTCCTTCTTGACAAATATGTGTTTTACTTGATCTTGTTTGTAGAGGTTAGGAGAACAAGATGGAAATACAGCACTTGTGCTCACTTAGTTTAAATCATTTTAGAGGAGATGTAAAATACAAATATGAATATTACGTAAGATAATTTGAGTGCTGTGATTTTCCCTGGGTCCAAAAAGACACACACTTCCTGATTTTCTTTTGTTTACCTAAATCTAATAGTTAATGGGTTTAATGGAAGACAAAATTTCTACATGTAAAAAATATCTCCCCTTTAAATAACCTCAACTAGAAAATCCTTGTAGTTCTCAGGCAACCAAATATTCCGAGCCTGTTCCCCCATTTCACCAGTTACCTGCTTCTTCCCCAGGCTCCCAAGACCCTGCCAAGGAAGCCAGTGGCCATTACTTAAAGAGGAATGGACACTGATCCATGTCCAGCAGAAACTGGAAGTGAGGTATTACATCTATGTGCCTGCTAACAATTAAATAAATACTTTAAAAAACTATTGAGACTGCTAAAAATCTAAGAATGCAGTTTGAATTTAAATACCATTAGTATTTACTTTAAGGTCATTGTTTTGCTTTTTATAATTCATATTATATGGGTTTAGCTACCAATTAGTTTTGGAGATTAGTTTTGGAGTCTTCCAAACATCAGGTCATTGATATCTCTAGATTTCTATAAAAGATGTTCACCTCTACTACCTACTTGTCTGAATCCTGGAAAAAAGAGATACCCTCACTCAACAAAATTAAATACCAGTATTCCAGAGCCTCTTTAGACAGAAAATTCTGAATTGATACCTTGCCATGAATTTGTTGAGAGAAATGCTATGGAGACGATATAGTCTTTATTACATAGTACACATGTACTCTTCCATGTATTATCAGTTCTATCTATGAGTTCATCTGCTGGCCAGAAATTTGACCATTTCACTATATTAACCAATTATTTTACAGACTGTCCTTTCCATTTTGGTATTTATTTTACTGCATTTTAATTTTAATATATATTTTATTAAAGCATATACTCTTACAAAATACTGCCCAGGAGATGCATGTACAATTAGATGAAATTTCGTGTTACAGAAACCAAGATTTGAGTTGTCTCAAAATAATTTTTGTCTTCATTTTCTTAATTCAGATCTTAAAACCTATGAATCTTTGCCTTCATTTTTCATTGATATTTTTCCTGGGTTTGGGATGCTTGGTTATTTCAGCTTAGAAAGAAGTCAATCCATTGTCTTTTACTTTCATGATTTTTTTATTGAGAAATTGGCTGTCAATGTTATGCTTGCCAATTTGAAGGAATTATATCTATTTTTTCCATTATGTTAACTTTTTCCCTTAGTTTCATAAATTCTTTTAATTTTTGTTTTTCTCTATCTTCTGTGTCTATCTTTCTGTGAGTAGGATCTAGAGCTATTAATTTCAGATGTCCTATTTTTCAGCCCAAGAATTTTTATGTTTCTCTTTACTGTTCCTAATGAGCTTATAAAGTACTCTATATTTTCATTTATCCTGTCCATCTAATTTTTAAAATTATAATAGTCATTGTAAAATCATCATCAGCTAATTTTAATTTCTGGTTGATGTGTAGTTCTGCTTTTATTTTCTATCATTTCTCTACTTCTTGGCTTTCATTTGGTGTAGCTAGTAATTTTTGATTAATTTTCAAGATTGTCATTGTACATAAAAATTGTAGAATCCCCATAATATTATTACACTCAAGGCTAACAGTTGGAAAACTATAGTTTGTGGGCCAAATCTGGCTAACTTGTTTTGTTTTTGTAAATAAAGATTTATTGGGACATAGCCACACTCTTTCATTACATACTGTCTATGTCTGCTTTTACAATACAATGGCAGACCTAAGAAGCTGCAGGAAGAGGCAACATGGACTCCTGAGCCAAAATATTATGGGCCTTTACATGAAAAAGAAACCCTCTGCCAATTAAACAATTTCCGATCAGTTCAATCAAATCAGAAACTTGCTATATCACAGCTGTGTTGAGTCCTAGCAAGTCCATTCTATGTTCTTCCCTTGACCTTTAGGGTGTAAAACAAGATCACAGTGGGTTCTTTAGGGTCCTTTTCCTTAATGAAACCTTATTTTTGTCTCAGAAAACTAACAAAATGCTCTGTTTTGTTTTGCATAGGCTGTCAACTTCGATGCTCAGTCTTGGAATCCCAGTATTCTGCACATGTCCTTAGGAAAAAATAAAAATAAAAAGCAGTATAAAAATCAAATTTCACATTCCTGTTATATATAGTAACATTTGATAAAAGTTAACTGCAGGATGTTGCCTGAGTGATAGGGAGTGGTTGGTGGTAGACTAGTCCTCCTTCCTTACCAACTAGAAAAAAAAAGAATAAAACAGAAAAAAAAAAAATCTCCAAAAAGCCAATGGGAGCTGCTGAGGCAAACCCTGCATGTTTGCAACCCCTGTAATATCTACAAAAATATTTGTCAGTTTTATTTTTCTCTCAGTTATCCTTGCTGGACATGTAATCTGGATGGTGAGCCTCTTGTAATGAACCAGAATTAACACACTGCTTCAGAGTAACATTGGCAATTCAGCTCACTTAGACAAGATTCTCCTGTCTCATTAGTCTTAGCATCTCAAGTTCTCTTTACCTCCACAGCTCCCAGTCCTTTCTTAGAGCCTTTTTATTTCTATTTTATTCATTTTTTTCTAGTTGAAAAGGAAGGAAAACTAGTCTACCATCAATCACTCCACATCACATAGCTAATATCCTCCAATTAATTTTTATCAGGTGTTACTATGTATAACAGTCATGCCAAATTTGCTTTTTATATTAGTTTCTTTTTTCACCCATAGATCTGCATTCAATTTCAAAATGTTCATTTTCTTGTATATGTTTTGCTTTGTAAGCTAGTTCAAATCATTATTGGGAATTGGACAGAGACATTTAACTATTAAAAGGAAGACATTAAAAATGTCTAATCTTTGCATTCAGGTGGACTTTATAATAGCAATTTAAATGGAAAAGGAAATTCTTTTCAAGAGCAGTGCATTTACATTCGTTCTTTCACAGCTTCTTTCAAAAGCAGTCTGACAATAAAACGGAAGTAAGTGATTCTTTATAAACAGAGCCCTTTAGGAATGTCCTTCGATCCAGAGTACAGCTATTTATTCCCTTACCATTTAGGGAACTTACAGTTTTTTGCTGAAATTTGTGAATACTTCTCCTTTTCCACCATAAACACAGTGGTCATTTGCTTACCCTTAGTCATGTAATTATCCTTAGTCATAGAACTTATTTATAAATGACCTTTCCGTAAAAGCTGCTATGGTCTAACACTGCTCGGGTTAGGGTTAGAGCTAGTTGGTTCTTATCATTAAATCGGTTTGGTTTTAGCACTACATAAGGTTGAATATGAATATTTAATTGTCTGTCTTAGGCAGCGGCTCTTGGTAGAGACTCAGGAATAGCTAGGCTGTTTCTTAGTATTTTGTCAAAGGTATTGCAAGTTCTAATGTTGCCCTTTCTAATTTTATTTCACACATTTTTCTAATGTTTACTTTTTACCAAAAATTGTTTCATAAAAATATTTGGTTAATATAATGCAGTAAGAAGAGACTCAAATTTATCTGGAAACTAATATGACCCAGTTACTGTGCTAGTTTTTTACATACATTTTCTTTCTATTTAATTCCCTGTGTTGTTATTCATGTTTAATACATGAAGAAATTAAGACGTAGAAAAGTTAAATAAATCTCCCTTGGTTAGTCCCTAAGTGATCATTATCATACTTAAAAATTTACCAATAATTCTTTAATATACACAAGTACTAATGTTCATTTTCCAAATTGTCTTATAACAGGGATCCCCGTGTATTCTATGCATCATGATTGATGAGTGAGATCCTTTGGTCTGTTACAGTTACCTATTGCTGCGTAAAAAAATCTTTCTAAATTTTAGTGGCTTAAAACAAAAATGTACTGTTTTCTCTCAGACTTCAGTGGATTGATTGGACTCTGATAAGTAGTTTTTACTTGGAATCACTTATGAGGATACAGTCAGATGGTGATTGGACTGGAGTAGTGGTGTGCTAGGGTCAGCTTTTGCTGGTGCAAGAGACAACTCTGTGCAGCTACTTCTAGTTTTGCCTTCTGTGATCCACGTTGATAGCTAGAAACAGCCAGGGTAGTCGCAGTTCAATGAAGAATGAAACTACCATCAATCAAGGCTCTATATCCACAGCCCATCTTTGGAAACTGGATTTATCAGGAAATCACCGGACTGAAATCATTTGAAGGCTAAGTATTGCTGTCTCCTCAAGCAGCTCCCTGACCCCTGTATTTCCAAAGAGTTACCTCATAAAGAAGAGCTCAGGCTGACATCTGGCAGGTGTCCTTCTGGGATAAAGATAGCAGAAGAAGAAATTGCCAGCAACTCTTACTGTTCTGCAGCTGCTGCAGGTGATCCCCAAGCAAGCAGGGTCTGGAGTGGACCTCCAGCAGTCCTACAGCAGAGGGGCCTGACTGTTAGAAGGAAAACTAAGAAACAGGAAGAAATAACTTCATCAGCAACAAACAGGATGTCCACTTAGAGACCACATCTGAAACTCAACAACTACAAAGATGACAGGTAGATAAATCTACAAAGATGGGAAGAAACCAGCACAAAAAGGATGAAAACACCCCAAACCAGAATGCCTTTCCTCCTCCAAGGGATCACAACTCCTCACCAGCAAGGAAACAAGACTGGATGGAAAATGAGTCTGATGAATTGACAGAAACAGGCTTCAGAAGGTGGGTATTAAGAAACTTCTCTGAGCTAAAAGAACACGTTCTAACCCAATGCAAAGAAACTAAAAACCTTGAGAAAAGGTTTGACGAAATGCTAATGAGAATAAACAGCTTAGAGGGGAATATAAATGAATTGATGGAGCTGAAAAACACAACATGAGAACTTTGTGAAGCATACACAAGTTTCAATAGCTGAATTGGCCAAGCAGAAGAAAGGATATCAGAGCTGAATTCTCTTCCTAGAATTGTGTCATTGTATATACCATCCACGCACTTACCAACAATGTGCAGAAATAACTGTCTCTGCATGGCCTCACAGACACATTATATTACCAACCTTTTGGATTTTTGCAAATCTAAGAGGTAAGAAATGGCATTTCAGCACAGTTTTCACTTGTATTTTTTCTTATTATAAGTCAGGTAGAGCGTCTCTTCATTTACAGTCTTTTGCATTCTTTTTCTATCAATTATCTATTGATACCCATTATTCCTTTTTCTGTAACATTCTTTATTTTTCTAAATATAGAATAGAATGTTATATTTTATTATAATTGTATTATATTCTACAATTATTATTATACAATTATATATATCAATATATATGTAATATATGTATAGTATGTAAATACCATATATATCGTATACAATACAATTACCATTGTATATAATACAATTATATAAAATACGATTATAGTGCAATATATTTAATTGAACACAAAATTGTAATACAATTATAATACAATGTATATATTGTGTTACAATACAATAATATTACTATATTATAAATACTTTTTTTTCTAGTTGGTAAGGAAGGAGAACTATTATACCATCAATCTCCCCATAACTCTGGAGCAGTGGTGTGCTAGAGTCAGCTTTTGCTGGTGTAAGAGACAACTCTGTGCATCTATTTCTAGTTTTGACATCAGTGATGTCACATTGATAGCTAGAAACTCCCAGAAAAAAGCATTTTTTTTCTTTTCAAATATGTTTCACTTCCTTTCTAAAAATTTAATGTTTGCCTTGCCACAGGTGGGCGTGCTTGCTTTGTTCCTGATCTCAGATGAAGGTGTTCAGTCTTTCACCATTAAGTATGATGTTAACGGTTGAACATTTGTAGGTACATTTTATCAATTTTGAACAGTTTATCTTTATTACTACTTTGCTGAGACTTTGCATCATCAATGTGGATGTTTGATTTTGTCAAATGCTCTTTATACATTAGTTGATGTGATCATATGTTTTTTTCTTTTTTAGTCTATTGATAATGAATTTCATTTTGATGAATATGCATTAAATCATTTCAGAAATTAAGTTGATGTGTTTTCCAAAAGTCAGTCTTCATTTTCTTTATAAATAAACTCCTCTTTCAGTTATGTTTCTTAAAGAAAGGGTATATGTAGGTGAAGATGAACCTCCCATGTTTTTGTGCTGAGTTTCCTGTCCTATTCCACTTCTGCCAGATGTAGGCTGAAAGTAATGGAAGACTGTGTCCTTGGTACATGGCTGCCATCTCTGCAAAGTTGTGCATTGATATGAGAATTAATTTGTGGTTTCATCAATCACCCAAACAGAAAATGATTTACTGCAATAGGGTTCCATGTATAACTGTTTAGAATTGTCTAGCTAGAGGATAGGAGAATCTAAACAGAAGTACAATATATAGTTAATCAAATTTAAAATTCTATGTTGAATATGCCTTGACCATAGTCCAAGCAAAAGAGCTTGAGGAAATGCTGAGGGTTTTATTTCAGTGATTTATTTTGTTCCATTGCCCTGTGTTTCTCTATTCTCTGCAGGAATATGTCCATTTTCCATCATCCTTAATTTAAATCTACATATAAATTTCTGAAAACTCCTCTCTTTATCCATAATCTATCAATGCTACCCGTTAGTTCCTTTCCATAAATCTGATCTGCTCATGCTCAAATGATGACTGGGGTAAGCTAGCAGGAAAATAAACTAACATGTACAGACTTATTCCAGATGAGGTGGTAAAAGGAGGAGAAATCTGGCTTGATTCAAGGTCTAAATACTGCCTGAATTACATAGAAACATGTTTTTTCTTCCAATTGTTTATGGATAACTGATTACTCAGGCACAAACACAAGGACAAGTGTTGATTACATGTGACACAAAACTCTGAGAAAAAAAGAAGAGAAAACCACAACTTCCAAAGCATCTTCCTTGTAATGGAATAATTAGACAATTTTAACACAAAATATTTTTGGGGTCATTTTCTTGCTCATATACAGCCCTCCTTTCTTTGCTTGAGCCTCTCAGTAATCAAGAAAATAGTAATAGTTTTTTGAATTCCATTTTTACCTAATCAAAAATTTTATAATCTCTGTATCACTTAAATAAAAGGCATGCTCTTTCACTTTTATATGTGTATTTATTTCAATCAAAATGCATATATTTAAAGAATAAAATTAAGCCAGCATACACAGCAGTTCTGTAATTACTTAATAATTTTCCTCAATTTTATAGAAGATAAGACCCTGTTATCTTCTGTCTTCAAGATAAACAAAACAAGTAAAATATTCGTGAAAGGAGTTTTTAGTAACCTCTAAGTAACTATTTTTTGACCTAGTGATAAGAGTTTGAGAGCACTGGCAGTAGACAGATTATATTATACATTCATTATGCTGTAATCTTAATGTGAGATGAATCTTTTAAAGGCTAAGATAAGACTAATTCTAGAGTTTTTCTTTCCACTTAGTGTTTTGAATAGCATCATAGTAGATATACGAAAATTCTACTAAAGGATACTTTGATTGCATCAAAAGTAAACCAAAAAATCAAAAGTCCCCCAACTGTCTGAATGGACCTCTTCTCTCTGTCAGGGAACCCCAAAGTTAACCTGAAAAACTTGTTCAGGCCATGATGGCAAGAAAGGTTCTGACATACCTCATTATACACCCTCCCCTTGCTTTGGGAATTCAGGAAAATTCAATCCGCATTTAACATCAACACAAACCTTAAGTGTGATGAGAAACATGGATTATCCATTGTCTCTGAAGCCTGCTATCTGGAGGCTTCCTCTGCCTGATCAAACGTTGGTCCCCTTATTATAACCCAGGTATTCCTTTCTAGTCATAATAACTCTTTCAACCAGAAAACTTTTAATTTGACCCATAACCTGGCAGTCTCATCACCACTGCTTCCTTTCTGGACCCAACCAATGTATCTTACACATTTTTGATTGAAGTCTCATGTCTCCCTAAAATGTATAAAACTAGGCTGTGCCATAACCACCTTGGGTACATGTTCTCAGGATCTCCTGAGGGTTATGTCACGGGCCATGGGTCATTCGTTTTTGGCTCAGAATGAAGCACTTCAAATATTTTACAGAGCTTGACTCTTTTCATTGACCAACTGATATCTATTGCAATTTATAAGGAAGGTCTTTTCTAGGAAACAAAAAGAAAAACAAAAAGGAGTGGAAGAAACCACTGTATGAACCTAGGTGAAGATATAAGAATTTTTAAGTAACTGTTTTTATTGGTAAGTCAATATTTAAAAATTGCAAACTGTATTAATGTTACACTCTTACATGAGGGAATATTAACTTCCTGCAAACAAGGCTTCTGAAAATAGGTGACAGTATTGATTCGTGATGTTTTCCATTTGCTGAAGGTCAAATAATGGTAGCTCGTGTGCTATTTATTCACCACCGTTAGTTAAACAAACCTAGGGAATACCTCATGGATGTAGGGTACACCATCAGAATCAAAGAGATTTGGATTGTAATACCTCATCATTTATTAGCTGGATGAACCTAGGGAGATTGCTTTACTTCAGAACCTGGGATTTCTCACCTGTAAAATGGGAAAAAATTAAAACTGAATCAAAAAGTCATTGAGGATAGTAAATGAAAAAGTATGTGTGATGGTTAACACTGAGTTCAATTTGTTTAGATTTAATGATGCAAAGTGTTGATCCTCAGTGTGTCTGTGAGGGTGTTACCAAAGGAGATTAACATTTGAGTCAGTGGGTTTAGAAAGGCAGACTCGCCCTTAATCTGGGTGGGCACCATTTAATCAGCTGTCAGTGTGGCTAGAATATAAAGCAGGCAGAAAAACATGAAAAAACTATACTGGCCTAGCCTGTTAGCCTACATCTTTCTCCCATGCTAGATGCTTTCTGCCCTCAAACATCAGGCTCCAAGCTCTTCAGTTTCTGGACTTGGATTGGTTTTCTTTGTACCTCAGCTTGCAGATGGCCTATTGTGGAACCTTGTGATGGTGTGAGTTAATACTTAATAAACTCCCATATATATATATATATATATATATATATATATATATATATAAATATATATAGAGAGATAGATAGATAGATAGATATAGATAGAATATATATATATTCTATTAGTCTATATCTACATATATTCTATTCTAATAGAATATATATATGTATTTTATTAGTTCTGTCCCTCTAGAAAACCCCGACTAATGCTGCATGTAAAGCACTTAACCTAACAAATGACATTATCATAAGCATTCAGTGAATGATACTTATTATTGCCTATTCATATTAGATTAGAAAATCTTCTGAGAAAAATCTTATATGGAAATTTCTGGAGAATGAGAGGGGAACTATTTAAATTATGAAGTATGTTTATGTTAAACATAACGCATTTAATATTACAGTAATATTCATTTAAAATAAGAAAGGGCAGCTTTGTCATGGAGGACAGAGGTACAAATTCTGAAAGCTTGAAGAACACGACAGTAACATAGTACCATAAGTTTTTGTTAATTACTGCTTGTTTTGTTGAACACATCTGATCTTGAATTTTGCTCCCATAATTCCTTCAAGTTGTGGGAGGGACCTGGTGGGAGATAATTGAATCATGGGGACAGTTTCCTCCATACTGTCCTCATGATAGTGAGTATGTCTCCTGCAATCCGATGGTTTTAAAAATGGGAGTTTCCCTGGACAAGCTCTCTCTCTCTCTTTGCCTGCTGCCATCCACTTAAGACATTATTTGCTCCTCCTGCCTGGCTCCATGATTGTGAGGCCTCCCCCACCACATGTTACAGTAGTCCATTAAACCACTTTCTTTTGTAAATTGCCCAGTCTTGGGTATATCTTTATCAGCAGCATGAAAATGGACCAATACAACTTCATTCACACTTTTATAACTTTGGTTTCATTATAGAATCTTGGCCAAGTGTAGGGCAAAGATTTCTTATACTTAATCTTTTTTTGGTTTTGCTTGAACTTTGTATAGATTTCATTATTTAAAGTGGATTTAAATGTGATTTAACAATGAGTTTATAAAATACCTAAACAAATTAAGGCTATGTTGTTATCAGATTCATGTTAGATTTATATCTTATAACACAATTTATATTTTCACATCAGAGACTTACTATACTATTCCCCAAAACAAAGATTTTCTATTTTAATTGGAAAGAAAACACTCTTCTATAATGGTGTCTTATTACAGTGACAAATAGTGCTTAGAGATTAGTATAGCTATGACCTAGAAAAAGAACCATTTGGGTATAGTTCCTTTTACATGTATCAGTGTACTATATTTTTTTAAAGTATTATTTCTATAGAGAAGTTAAGGCAATAATGCAGAAGGTGATAATAAATGAACAATGAAATTGGATCAATTCTGGTCAATTCCCTGTCAATTAATTCATTCTAAAATAGTTTTCATCACATTGTATTTATTAAATAGCCAGTGTGCTAAGATTTAGTTCAATGTACATGCAAAGTAATAGTCTTTGTCATTTTCTCAAAATATTAATTCCAACCTGACAATAAAAGGTAATATCCTGATAAAGATGTATTGGTGTGTAATCATAAGGATTGCTAAGTTTTAATCATAAAAAATTTTATTGTAAGTTGATTATGCATAGTTAAATGTTTTTCCATTACACCTTTCAATGAGAAAATAGATTTAAAGCTAAAGGGGTTTTTTTATATATGACATATATTTGTGTACCTAATTAGTGGAGTTATGTCATAAAAAAATTAATACTTCAATAGCTTCATTACATTGATATGCATGATACTCGGTTCAATTAGAATGAAGATGTGACAGTATAAAAATATCACGAGGATATTTTATAATCACCTCAGATATAGAACTTTCTTCTTCATGTTTTCTCTTGTTTCAAAATGAAAATCACATTTGATGTTTTTGACACAAAGTGTAGATGTGTAATGAGTACTATATCTATTTACCTGTAAGAAACTTTCCGCTTTTAGTGTCTTTTCATGGTTACTGTGTTAAACAAAGTTTTGTTTTCGACATAGCTTTTCCTGTCTTTTGTCTTTACATGATAGAAAGGCATTAGAAAAGTCCTATAAATTCATTTTGTTTGATTATCGTTAAAATTTTGGTGAAAATGTAGTTATGCATTCCAAAAAATTTTTATTTCCATCCAAAATAAATTGAAAAATAGTAAAATTTAAATCATTTAAAGTCTATTCTGAAAACATATCTTCCTTTTCCAAATCACTAGGAATTTTAAGTATGTTATGACCCTTTTTGTGCTGTAATAGTCTGAATTCTGCTATGCTGAACCCTATTGGTCATATGTTCTGCAGGTAAAAATAATTTTTTATCTTAAATGGCAATTTGTGAGAAACAGTCTTTAAATCATTGAATATATGTAATTAATACTTTCTAAATATGAACATTTTAGATGTTCTGTTATCACCATGATATTGTTTTAAAAGTATTTTCACATCATTAAACTTCCTCAATTTAATATCACAGTCGAATAGTGATGTGTAATTGGGTTAATTCAAAACTAATTCAATTTAAAAGCAACTCATAACAAAAGGGAGTTCCCCCTTGGTGATTTTACTAAGGTAATTAATTTTTTTCTTCCATGTGGGTTTTAGTGTTGTATTTGGGCAATCCAAAAATTCAATGGCTGAAACATTTTAGCATATCTAAGCATACTTCCTTTTGTACTAGAAATTGTTTTATCCTAAGGTCCAGGTGTCTACATTTATACCAACTAGTATTTTAATATATTTGAATATTACATCCAAAGAATATCTTACTTGTCTCTTGTTGTGATGCATAGAAACTTGACTCTTTTAGGAAGGTTTAAATCAGGTCCAAAGATGATTATGGTATATAAATACCGCCTCAAATATTCATCATTAGAGATTGCAAATATTTAATTTTAAATGAAATGCAAAAAAAGTCCATTGTCATCAGAGATATACGTTTTAATTTTAAATAATTCATTTATATTACTTTTCTCCAGAAAACAGTGTACTATTAACAAACGCAAGCAAAAATTATCTGTCTCTTTATCTATCTCTCATCTGACTATCCATTTATTTTTGTTTTTTAAAACTTTTTAGTTTTGTGGACCTAGTAGGTATATATATTATATATTTATGGGGGTGTATAACCTTCTATCTTTTTGTTTACAAAGACAAGTAAAAATTATCTCTCTGTGAATGGGAGCGGTGGCTCACCCCCATCATCCCAGCAATTTGGGAGGCCAAGGCGAGTGGATCACTTGAGCTCAGGAGTTTGGGAACAGCCTGGGCAACATGGTGAAACCAAGTCTCTACTAAAAATGCAAAAAATTAGCCAGATGTGGTGGCACATGCCTGTATTCCCAGCTACTCAGGAGGCTGAGGCAGGATAATTGCTTGAACCTGGGAGGCAGAGATTGCAGTGAGCCAAGATCATGCCACTACACTCCAGCCTGGACAAACAGCAAGACCCCATCTCAAAAACAAACAACAACATGAAACATTATCTGTCTCTTTCTCCTATCTAGCTAGCTAGCTAGCTGCCTATTTATCATTTGTCTGCCCAACCATGTGTCACCTATCAGTACTTCATCTCAGATTCATTAAAACTTTCTTTAGTGATTCATTAACAAAGTAGCTTTAATGTTTATACTTATCATTTTAGTTCATAGTTTGGCTATATAGATTTTACACACTTTTATGACAGGCAGTTTCTTTGTGAATGTCACAGACCATCAAGTACATACTTAACACTTGGGAAATTAATGTGTGAAGAGGCAATATACCAAGCCTGTGTTGTGGATAACAGTACATATGTATGTGTAATATGAGATGAATAACCCAGCTACTTTTTATGCTGAATGGAATGGAATGTCAATGAACAATTCTTTTTTTTTTTTCTTTTCACAAAGTGTTTTGCTCTTGTCGCCCAGACTGGAGTGCAATGGTGCAATCTCAACTCACTGTAACCTCTGCCTTCCAGGTTCAAGCGGTTTTCCTGCCTCAGCCCCACCCCGCCACCACCGAGTAGCTGGGATTACAGGCATCCGCCACCATGCTAGGCTAACTTTTGTATTTTTAGTAGAGACAGAGTTTCACCATGTTGGCCAGGCTGGTCTGGAACTGCTGATCTCGTGATCCACCTGTTTCAGCCTCACAAAGTGCTGAAATGACAAGCGTGAGCCAGTGTGCATGGCCGACGAAAAATTTTTATTTGTACACAAGTACCAGTAAGGTAGTGAAAATGACGTGGGTTCTAATTTTTATTTTTTACCATCTTTGTGGCCTTAAGAAAGTGTTTCACTCTCTTTTGGCCCTCAGTATTATCACCAGTGCTGAGAGGCTGTTGATGCTGTTCTCTTACAACAATAAAGATCCCTACATTTCTTTACACACATACGCACACACACTCAGTGTTGATTTGTGCATATGGCCAGTCATATATTTTACGCTGTTTTTTGGTTTCTCACTTGTCAGCTTCCTTGATGAAACTATCATGAATTTCTCACCTCCTGCTCTAAGCCATGCATTTGCTAATATCAGGTCCTGCACGTGGCTCTCATTCACTGGCCAGCTTGGCTTCTTGTTTTCTGTCAACAGTGATGCTTCCTAACATCCACAGTTACTGAGTTGCCTGAGTATTTTCTTCAGAATGTGCTTATGCCATTTCCAAAAAGAAAGAGACGTGTTGACAAATGTTCAAAGTGTCAATCAGTAAAGCGATAATTGAAAACGCTGAAAGGTGGCAATTGGGATAGGATGCCAATGCCCAAGGGGAAAAGACCTGACAGTCAGTGCAATGTGGCCATTGAAACGCGGAGGCACTTGGAAGCGCCAGTCATTTATCTAACAGAGAACACAGCAACATAAAATGGAAGAGAAGAAGGTCTGAAGGCAGGGAAACTATGGGAGAGATTATATCACACATTAAACTCAAAACAAAGGCTTTGCACCATTCTATGGGTTTCCTAAAAAGTCTCGCTTATCTGCAAATCATTTTTAGCACCTCACAGGTGACATAGCACAAAATGGTTGTTTCAAAATATTTGTTGATTTCCCTAATAAAAGGAATGAATAAATAAATATCTCATCTGGACAGAAGTCTAAAGGAAAGTTCCTCAAACAGCAACATTCAAGTGATCATATTTTAATATAAACAATAAATGCATACAATTAATTTGCAAGATAATTCAAATTAAAGAACAGCAGTTCCCAAACTAGCAATTAGTCCTGCAGTTTGCAAAACATATTGGTTACCAGTAAAGTATAATTGGTAATATAATTCTTCAAAATACTGCATTTAAAATGAATTCTGAGCAAGATTCTAAATGAAGACTGAGAATAAGTGTACCAGTGAAAGAATCTAACTATTCAAGGATGAATATGAGTGAATTGCTCCCAAAAGGTACAACATTTATCAAAGGAAGAAAAGAGTAAGTCAAATAGAATAAGATTTGGAAAGAACAAAATCAGCAAATTGGACTAAATTTGAAGAAACATTTTTAGTGATCTATGAGTAATTACATAGTCCAATAACTTCATAAATAAGACAATTGAATTTAATATTAGAAATTCATTGTAAATATTTATTTAGAATAATATATATTATATATTATAAAATATATATTGCCCTGATCACATATTTCCCATGCTATTTTTAGAAACACATGTCAAATAATTTTATGGACATATTTATATGCCAAATTATTCCTACCTGACTTGTTCTAATTTATGGGTACAGAAAATTAAAACAGATAATTTACAGAGTCACATATCATCCAGAATATCTGGAAATGCTATATATTGTTTGCTTATCCAAATTATTCAATATTTAAGGCATCTATATTTTCAAAACTTCAGTACAATGTGTTGTTTGCTGCATTGACAGCATTTAGCTTTAGGCATTGCTCTAATAATTTTCTTTATTATTTGTCTTTTAATGGGCACCACAAAACAATTCACATTAATTAGTGTCATTTTAAATTATTGCACCATTTATCAACTCTACTATTTGTTTGACCCAAACTGCATACTCATGAAACATAATTATGACTAGGAGTATTGCCATTTCTAACTTAGTCCTATTGTTGTGTTGATATACATTCAACTCAAATAAAAAGTTTCAACATTCTACTGGTAGCAGCAGCCGCAATGGAAACAAAGAAACAAACTAACAAATTGCATTCCAGAATTCCTAGAGACAATGCCAAATTGTACACTATTTTGAAGAGCCAAAATAAGAAAAGTAGAGCAGATATATGAACTATATGTAGTAAAGGAATCTGAAAAGGGCACCTGCATAGTATATGAGGGGCTTAGAATAATTCCCAGGCTAATATAGGACCAAAGACCTGGTAATAGAGATGTAAACTGGTTCAGTTAAATGCCCTCTTTTGCATATCATCTTATTTTTTTGAAAATATATACTTCTTATATAAAAGAAATAATATTTTATAATATTTGTGAATAATACTTAAAAGTATACATGGAAGAATAATCACACCAAGTGCTGTTAGTGGGTTATTGTTTTTCTTCCATGTGAAACTCTGCCTTGGCCTATGCATGTCATGAGCCTATTCATTCTGCATGTAAAATTTGTAGTCCTTTAATGCACCTGTAGTTTAAGCATTTCCTAACACAACATAATTTTATTTAAAAATGAGATTTAAAGTTCTCAAATACTTTAGGGTGCTTGCGACCGCCACTTCCTTATGCATTACACCACAATGAGCCTAAACTTTGCCACAGTTTAACTAGTAATATGTGCCATTTTCAGATATTTATTTTCTTACCACATGCTCTTCAGCAATGAGTGTTATCCAATTAAATGATCATGTTTTTAAAATGGTGTTTGATCTAATGTGCATCTATGTGATTACTAGTTTCACTGAACATTTTATTTTGCTGTTATTTTACGGTGAAAATTGAGGATTTGTGTTGCGTTTTTTAAAAATTTTAATTGGGAAGTATATATTTTGCTTATGCATTTCAAAGATAGGTGTTTGTACTATTATTATCAGCTATTAATTTGCCAAAATTGTTGCAAAAGATAAAAAGAAAATTGAGTATTTTATCTTTTAACATGTTTTTTTTGTCAATATTTTAGATATTTTCCTTTGTGATTTCCTCTTATATTTTAATATTTAATTCTTTCCTTGTTTGTGTAGGTAAAATTTTCTACATATGTTTTATTTCTACTTCATTAATTTTATTATTCAAATCACTAATTTATTTAGCTTGAGGTCCATTTGACCAATGAGAACAGGAAGAAACTTCTCAAAATCACAGAACAGTTGTGTTTCTCTCAGTTTATCATTGTTATTCTAACAGGATTCTGTTTTATACATTTTGTTGCCATCCTATGTATTGCATAAACATTCCTGAGTGATTAGTCACTATGGATTGGATATTTTGTCAATTTCAACTAACCCTATTTGTCTTAGTCAAAGACTTTTTCCATCCTGTTTTGTCTGCAACTCATTTGCCAGCTGTGCACTGTTTATATGTTCCTCAGCCACATCATTGTCAACTTTTGTTTTAAAGTTTCATGTTAAATTTTGTTTTACATGTGTCTTTTCAAGGCAATATTTATTTATGTTTATTATCGTAAATTAATCTGAGCATCAAAAGGGAATTTAGTTAGCTTATGATCATTCTCAGAAGTAATGCATTTGGTTTTTTGCTTTGTCCGGCCACATTGATTACTTCACACATCTTGCATGTTTGTTTCCTCTGGATTTTGGTGTGAGATTTTCCCATCTACTCCGACTGTAGGAACAGCTGCTGGTAGAACCAGGTCAGCAGCACTGGGGCTACCTCAAAAAGCAGTAAAGGAGAACAGGCTGGTATTATTTGTTGGTTTGCATTCTTTTGCTTTGTTTTATTTGTTTGCACCGAGGGAAGACATTATGATTTGCAGTTTGGGGAAAAAAGTGGGGAAGTGTTTTCCTGCCATTTGTCTTCACAGCGGAATTATAATAGCTCTAGCAAATAAGAATGACATGGGGCGTCCACTTTGTTTCTCAATTGTTGAATTACACTACAGGTGAAAATTTCTCCCATAGTCTGTAAATGGCTTTATTATAAATTCTAAGAGGTGTGGCTGTGAACGTTTCTCATTTCTGTTTTCCTATCACCCTTTAGTCTACACAGCAGTATTTCAGCTCTCCTTCCCTCTCTTCATGTCTCTAACCCTGAGTACACACCCTAACTTCTAGTGGATGCACTTACTAGTTAAACTATAGAAATGACTTGAAATCATCAAATAAATGCCTAACTGCCTCCGATTTCCATCGTGAAGCCTACCCAATGATCTTCTCCCTGCCCACCTTTTCCTTCTTCCTTCCTGGTTTAGTAAGCATCTTCCCCTAGGGCATGAGGCAGCTCTCCACTTCACTCTGTACCATATCACCTTTAACATTCTCAGAGACCTTACACTTTTGAATCGCACTCTCCAAGTCTGTTCTTTTCAAAGACTCCTGCTTTATTCATTCTACCCTATCAGCTTTTATATAAAATAGAAAAACAGAAGAGCTTAAAAATAAAAAAAAGGAAAACTAAACCAAACCTCAACTTCACAACACCCTGCAGCCACTACCTTAAAATATCTCCTACTTTCACACCCAGACTTCTTGTTGACACTGTTCTCTCATCTTGACAACTCTGCTCACTCTGTCACAGAACTGAGCATCTGCCTTTTCATTTCTCCAGCACTGATGCTTTATCCTGGATAAGCCTCCCTCCCCATTTTAGGGAAATTACATTTCCTTAACTAAAAACGTAGCTTTGGAGGAGAGTGACAAACATAGTACCCCATCTGTGTCATTTAGCTCGTGTCTCATGTAAGGTGGGGTAACACATGACCCTAAAACACAGGAGGTTTTTGCAACAAGGTTTACTCACTGTGCACCACGGGTTAGTTGCTTGTTGCTGTTTTAGGTTGAGCTGAACTGGGAATATCTGCTTCAAGCTACAAGTATGACTGTGCTGAGATTTTGCTGAGTGTGGGGCTCAGGTTGGCTTCTCATATGTTCATTCTGTGGCTCAGGCTGATGGGGCAACAACTACTTGGAAGGAACTCCTCCAGGCAGGGGGTTGGGATGCAAGAGAGCAGAACAAGCACATGCCAACGTTTTGCCAGTGTCAGGGCCACTGACAGCCATTCCTCCTGACATTAGAGAAATCCCATTTGAGAGGATAATACATATACACAAAAGTCAGGGATTAAATACAGTGCCCCCGGAATCGAGATGCTGATTCCAGTTATACCTGAAGCCCAGACGCAATGACAGTTTATGTCATGTTGCTAATACATCTCTTGGTTCAACCACGAACCACTTCTCATTTACAACATCCTAGGTTTTGATGGCATCATATTATATTGAAACTGTACTATCTGTCTTAGCAGTGTCTTCCAGTTCAGCCTTTAGTTTTTTTGTTTATTTTTTTTTTGTCTCATGAAAAAAACATGGCAACATGAATGATACCATCTTCTTATAAAACTCTACCTTTAGTTTCCAAAATTCCTCTCATTCTTGCATCTCACGTTGCTCTTCCTCAATTTCATTTGTGGGCTTCTCTAAGGCTGCAAAATTAACATTGATGTACTTTGGGTTTCTGCTTTAGTCAAACCTAATACCTCATTTTAGACACTTTCCCTATTTCCAGTACCATGTAAATGAAGATGAATCTAGAGTCAATATTTTCTATCCAAATTATTTTCTAAATGTCAGATCCATATATATAACTTATCTCTGGATGTCTGTAGGTATATACTTAACATACTTTTTCATCCATGTATGCCAAAATTAAACTCATTTCATCACTCAAACTACTTCCGCTTCCTTCCCTGCCTCCTTCATGTAATGAAAGTCGCCATCATTCACAAAAATGCATATATTTTAGTTATTTTTCTGTTTCAGGTTACATCTATTTTTTACATAGATTACTGTAACGGTATCTTCATTGCTTTACTGACTTCAGTTTAATATGTGACAAACTATACTCTATATTGTACTCAGAATTATCTATTATACCAATAATATCATGATGCTTATCTATCAAAAGAATTATCCAGTGCCTCCCTTTGCTGTTAGGATGAAGCTTAAGCTTCTTATGATGCTTGCTGAGGTCATTGTTGATGAGTTGGTTTCTGCTGATTTTCATAGTGCTTCTCTCATCTCTATTTACCAGCTCTGCATCTATGCTTAAGCTATACTGAATATGCACCAATTTATAGGTAGTACTAATATATCTTGTCTCGAGTCTTTCAGGAACATTTACCTTTCATTCCAAAGTATCAATTCCCCTTTCCTTCTACCCACCCTTTTGCCTTGATAATAATTCATATTGCACTGCAATATTGAAGCCCTCTAGCAAAGAAATACAAATACTTGTCTTTTTTTGGTTGAAAATAGAAAAAATACCATTCATAGATGTAAAAGTATATTGTTATCATTTATTAACCTTTGATACCCTAACAATTGAAATTTTCACACACATATATTTCTTTATGGAACAATTTGATGTGTAACTCTTCATTCAGTCTATTGCAGATATTATAACCTGTAAAGAATTGATTGAGAATGCCCTCAGACCCTGTCTAAGTCCTTTCATTCTGCTATAACAAAATATGTTAAACTAGTAATTTATTGCTTATGGTTCTTGAGGGTGGGAAGTCCAAGATCAAGGTGCCAGTAGATCTGGTGTATGAGAAGAGCTCACTCTCTGCTTCAAAGATGGTGCCTTCTACCTCTGCCTTTTCATGATGGAAGGGGTGAACAAGCTCCCATAAGCCTAGTTTATAAAGGAACAAATCCCAGTTTTGAGGGCAGAACGCTTACAACCTAAGGTTCTGCTATCACCTCCCAAAGGTCCCACCTAATAATACTATCATCTTGGGGCTTAGGTTGCAAAATGTGTTTTGGGGGAACATGAATATTAAGACCATAGTAACTCCCATAAACTAATTTCTTACTATTATTTATTAGTAAGTTAATATGTATATGCTTATTATATATATAAGCATGTGTATATGCTTATATTTATAAACATAAATAACATAATAAATGTAAGTTTATGTTATTATATATATATATATAATTTAAATAACATGTTTATCATCAGAGAATCTAGGAGATGGGTACTTCTCTATCTTCTATACTTTTCCCAGTTTTGAGAAACAGGTAATAAATTTACTAAATTTTTAATTTTCAATAAACATTATCAAGTAATAACTTGGAAAAATGCTCACAAACACGATAGCATATTTAAAGTTAATCTGAGTAGATTCCTTTCCAAAGAAGTGTTCAATTAGTCATGCATTATGATGTATTGATTACGTAGAGTACTAAGAACATATGGCATTGCTTCTTATCTGCTGCTATATTTGTAGATATTTTACATGCAGATCATCATAAATATGGTAGCTGGCATTATTGTTGAAAATGTGCCCTCTTCTTATGTGGTATTAAGATCACTGATCAAGACCACTGAGGATATACCCATAGTCCAACAAGTTAGGCTAACTTAGCTTGCTGCAGAAAGGGAAAATATATCCCAGGGCAACTGTGCCAACATCTCAAAAAAGAGATTTGGGAGAAACATTTTGTAGAATTCAGGCTTATGCTGAATAATTCTTGGGAGAAATTCAGAAAGACATGCCTGCTTTTGAATTGGAGTCTTCTTGTAGGCAGAGGGAATTCAGAAACTGTTTATCTTAAACATTTTATCTAAAAGGAAGAAGCATTAAAACAGGGCTGATGTTATCATTGATTAAAAAAGCAACCATCATCCACATTAGATAAAAGTTGAGTATGTCCAATCATTTTACAATTGTGCTTGTCTTTGTCCTGTTGCAAACATGCTTACAGCATGGCCTTATTTGCATGTCATTTGTATTCAGTTTGGGAATACCATGTTCTGGTTGCTGGCAGGGCTGTTTTTAATTTTCTTAGAAGTGATCGTGCATACCCTCCCCACCAATACCAGGTTAGCCATGAATCTTGCTCACATCAGTGGATTATAAGTAGAAGTGACATGTAAGTTATGAAAAGAAGCTTTCAGACCACCAGGTTGCCCACCACATCTCTCTTTTTCCTTCACTGTGCAACCTGTGATGCTGCAGATAGAGGTTGTTTCTCCAAACTGGGTCCTAGAAAGATGGTAACAAGGAGCAAAATCATGATTCACATGAAAAGGACTTAAAATGTCTGTATTCAGCCAACTTTTGCACTCGGAAGCTGCTGAGATACAAGGGCTGTTTGAGTCTGTTATATGATTGAGCCTAAGTTGTATTACATATATATTCGTCAGAACAAGTTCTTATCTAATTGTAATCACCCTATGAAACTTATCTAATTTACATTTCCTGTTACCTTTAAAATAGTTACTAGCTAGCAACCTGATTTGTCAGTATACTTATTATAGATTCATCTCTTAGGCATAGAATCTGTAAATGATACATAAAACTAGATTTATAACATTAATTGACAATAATAAATACGACGATTATTCTCTCAACAACATGTATCTTTTTTAAAGACATATCGTTGCTGAGAGGCTGAGAAGTACCCACATTCTTAATATCTGTGCTTACTGATCTTACAGGCAAATTCATACAGGAAGATAAACCAGGATTTTAAAAAATTGTAAAACATAGGATTATTAGGCCAGGCGCGGTGGCTCACGCCTGTAATCCCAGCACTTTGGGAGGCCGAGGCGGGTGGATCATGAGGTCAAGAGATCGAGACCATCCCGGTCAACATAGTGAAACCCCGTCTCTACTAAAAATACAAAAAATCAGCTGGGCATGGTGGCGCGTGCCTGTAATCCCAGAGGCAGGAGAATTGCCTGAACCCAGGAGGCGGAGGTTGCGGTGAGCCGAGATCGCGCCATTGCACTCCAGCCTGGGCAACAAGAGCGAAACTCCGTCTCAAAAAAAAACAAAACAAACAACAACAAAAAAAAAACATAGGATTATTATAGAATAAGTTAGATAAATCAAATGTTTATTTGTATTAGGCTAAAGTATAATTATCTTTGCTATTGAAAGAGTTCAGTAGAGTGAAATACTCAGAGTTCCATGGTTGTCTCTCTCCTTGGCAGCTTGTGATTGGATATTGGCCACAACATTTGCACTTAAATAGAATATTATGATTGTGTTATAAATCCACATCTATTTATTCAGATTTGTATATACATGTATAAAAATTTGGATGTTCAAATTTTAATTTTTCACTTGGTGGTGTGATGACAGGTATAAATTTGTGCACCATTGGAAACATATTTTCCTAATGTCTTCATACATGAATTGCTAGTTTTCTTAATGGTGACATTAAATCCTCATAAAATGATTGGGTATTTTTCAGCATCTCCTTCCTTTGTGCATACATAAACTACATCCCCTGAGACCACTGAACATGGATTCTTTGTGAAATGAAGCTTTTCACTCAGGCAGTTAAAAAAAAATTATTTCCATCCAAGCAGATGGAACATCAGTAACTTGGTACTAATCAACTCAACTGGTTTTACAGAATTTCTGCCTTTAATGTTCTGTGCCTTCATTGTGTATGATTTACATCTAAGCTGAATGGAGCTTCAAAGGCTGGCAGATATCAATAGCTGGCTGATGCTATCTCCCCATCATTAGTCTTCCCATTGCCAAGTGGTCTTTGGATCAGGTGACCGAGAATAGCTATTGAAAACAACACACCTGTAAACTGTTCTTTTTCCACCGTGAACCAGATTAAGACTTCGTAGAATAAATGGGGCACTGTATGTTTCAGACCACCAAGTGACCACACCATTATTCTATCAGCCATCAAGGATAAGCGAGACAGATAAAGATATAATGTTTGCTGATGGAGTCACTTTCATCCAAGGAGGAGGTACCAGAAACATAGACTGGTTCAGCTATTATTAAGTATCTGATAGTTTATTCACCCATGTGTTATCTGTAGTTTTAATATGGTAAAGATTTTGTTTTGTTTTGTTTTGTTTGCAAAAGTTCTTGAAAAACTATACCAATGGAAGTCATTCAAAAATAGTATAACTTAAACTGAATGCTAGGCTTTGGGAAAGTTGCTGTTTTATTTTCTTGGAGTTTCATTTCAAGATGTTGTATTCCCCAATGTGATTACATTGAACAGATGTTCAATAGTTTATCCAGTTTCTTTTAAATGACTGAATTGAAACATTTTATCCACTCTAAACTTCTCTAATTTCCTTTCAACTCCAAAAGTGAAATTTGCATAAAGTAGGATCCCAAAGGAGTTTTGATTCTGTGATCTAATGCCATGCTGTTTTTGTTTAATTTAGCTACCGTTTCTGAAGCCATGGCAAGAAGCAGCTAGGATATTGATTCATAAATGTTAAAAAGCACAAGGCTTTTCTTTCCAGTCTTACTTTTGTAAGTACTTCTCTAAAGGAAGTGGAGTTAAATTACTTCTAAACGAATACCAAAAATAGCTATGACTTCGTAATCTGATATCAATCTGATAAACAAAGACCAGCTAGCTCTGTCATTTGATGATAGATGGAATAGAATTTATTTTAGAGCTAAGAAATATTTGTCATTTATATCATAAAGTAAATCTCAACACAGAAGTTAATTACAAAATCATTGTTTTTGCATCACTTTTCACTGTTGATTTGATATCCACAGCTAAATGCCCATAAGGCAGCAAAATTCCACTCTGTTTGAGTAGGAAGCATACCTATTCATAATTGGATGCCAAAATGTAGCCCTTAACAGTCCTAAGAAACAGATGCCAGAAAACTGGCTTCTACAGAGATAACAGCAAATATGTTTGTTTTGTTTTCCCGGAGTAAGAGATAGGGAAAGGGAATTCATGAAACATACTAAACCTGTCTTTCTTTTTATGATCATACTGAAATAAACTGTTAGAATTCAACACAGGTATCAATATGGCAGTGCCGTGTGCAAGTGTTCTTCAGTTGTGCATGGTGGTCAGAGAAGCTGAATTCATTTTTAATAGGCTCCTGCATCCTACACACTCACATAGCAGTGCAACATATTTGAATACTGCAGGATGAGTGAGTTCTAAAACTTTTTAAATATGAAAAAGCTCAAACTTATATAAAATAACACAAGATAATGAACCCAGATGTACTCATCCCTCTGTATCAAAAGTTTTAAATTTCCTGTTCAAGCTCGTCAGTTACACCCTTCTTTCCCTTCTTCTGAGCCCATATAACTTAAAAGAAATCCCAATATCATTTCATCCTATTTATATCTATTTTAATACCTATTTCTGGGTGATAAAGATTTTAACAAAATATATTCACTATACAATTATTCTGTAAAACAAATAATTATAATCATAAAATATCTAGTCAGTGTTTAAATTCCCTTGTTTTCCCTATGGAGGCTTTCATTTAATAGCTTCTTTGTTTGAATCAGAATTCAAAAAAGCCATGTACTATCATTGGCTGGTGTGAATCAAGTCGCTTTTATTCTGCAGTTTCCTCCTTGTTGACATTGCTTTCCTTTGTCCTTCATTTGTGAATGACACTGGGTCATTTTTCCCATAGAGTTTGACACAGCCTAAGTTTTTCTGACCTTATTTGTTGATGTCATTTTTGTGTTTTCCACCTCTTGTTTTTCTGTAAATTAATAGGTGCTTGATCAGAGTAGTATTTGATTTGATTTGATTTTTTTGAGTGGAGAAGACTGTTTCATCAGTAACTAATTCTATCAGGAGACAGATAATACCTAATTGATGACAGAGTAACCTCTAGTTTTTGTTTTTTGTTTGGTTTTTTTTTTTTTTTTTTGTTTTTTTTTCCCTTTTTTTTTACTAACACTACTAAATCTGGTGAAGACTTTGTGTTTTTGAAGTCTTGCCACAGAAGTGAAAGCTATAAAATAACTAGATAATTAATTCAATCTATAGTTAGAGGCATATCATGTATTAAGCACCATTCTCCTTAAAAGAGAAGAGTAGAGGAATATAGCATAGTCCTTTCAATTAAAGAGCACACAGTTCAGTGGTATGAAGATACATGTAAACAAAAATTCCAGCATTACATGGTATTTGTGTAAGGTATGAATCTACACAAGATGATGTGACCCTTTGGAAAAGAATTGAGCGCATATATCTTGTCCAGATAAAAGGTCTTACGTAGAAATAAAAAAATAGTACAGTAATCATATTTTATGTGACTCAATCATAAAGTTAACATGGGATCTACTAAATGGGACATTCATCTCAGAAACTCTAGAGAATAACAGTACTTTGTTTAATAGAAAAAAGACACGTGATCAAATATATGTTTTAGAAAGAAAACTCTTCCATGAAAATGCCAAAATGATTAAATTGAGAGAGAACTGGCAAAATTGAAAGGAGAAAAAGCTACTCAAGAAGCTATTCAATGCAGACATTGATTAGATATGTGCTAAAAGCACATAATTCATTGGAAGGAGGTGGAATATTTGAATTCAAATATGAGTCGCTTCTAGGTTTCAGACTGTCCCCAAAATACAGCTCTTAGACAGACCACTTTACCCTCCAGCATCTAAATTGTCTTATCAGTAAACTGAGGACAACTGTATTTCTCACAAGGGATCTGCTTTCAATGGACAACAAGCCCAATTCAAACTTGCACAAGAACAAAGGAATTCACTGTGTCTTGTGAAATAATATTCAAGAGAATACCTGAAGAAACTTGACCCAAGAACTTTGCTTGTCAGCAGGGACTGGCATTTTTCCATGTTAGCTCTGTTCACATCTATGTAAGCCCCACCTTAATGTAGTGATATGTATGGAGCAGACCTCTGGAGCTTCAGTATGGCAACCTCACCCCCAAGTAATAGAAAAGGAAGAGATGTTGTTCTCTAGGTGTATGAATACAAGTTTTGGGGTGGATCCTATTGGCCTAAATGGGATTAGTTACACATCCCTGAACCAATCCCCTTGGCTGGTAGACTGCCATTTACAGATTGACTTAAACGATAGCTACCTTCAACAATATGGTTAGATTATTCTTTCTTATGTAAAGAGTGAACTAGGGAACTGTCTACTTTAAAAAACAAAACAAAACAGAGCTTTACCATGAGGAACAAATGCTTGACAATAAAGTGGCAAATGTCCAGTATCAGAAAATGAAAAATATCTATTAAATCAGGACCCTTATATTATTCTATCATACTCTCTTGGCTTCCCCTCCCCCACCTTTTTTTCCTCTCTGGCCATTGGTGGCTGGGGCAACCGGGATGCAAAGGCACTGTCTGACAGCTCTTGCCTCAGCTCAGGGACTGTGCTAGATAAGCTATGTGTTATTGCATTTCTCCTCAGGAAAAGAGTCACTGCCCATGTGCAAGAGGTGTGGTTGCTGGCAGACTCTATCTGCTAATTCTTTCCAGGTCCTCTTCAGCCTTTTGGCCAGTCACATTTTTATCCATGTGTCCCCTGGTCAATGATTGGGCAAAGTAGTGTCCAGGTCACACTTTTCTTGAGTCGTTAATAGCAAGGTGCTAATAGAACAACCTAATCATTTCTGCCCCACCCTGGGCTCCAAACGAGCACTGTGGCTCAGAAGTCCAGGAACTCCTCAGGTGCGCATCACAGTCTGGCAGCCCTTCTTGGCTAATTTTGTTTCCTTTCTTTTACTCCATTTGTGTCATTCCTCAACAAATCCTTCACATGCACATCACCATCCCCATGTCTGTTTCCCAAACAGCTCACCTTAGAACAGAGATTTTCTACTCCATATTGGAATGCATGCAAGAGCCCACCCAGTCACTTCAGTAAGTGCACACCCAGAAATGCAAGAGAGTCAACAAGGGCTGTGGCCAGAGATGGATGGGAGGTGTTAAAGGCATTCTTTCCTGCTCTGTGTCTCTGATGGACAACTGGGAGGCATATTCCACATGGGTCCTCGAAGGGTTCACAGTTTGATATTCAGTTGCCCAAAAAATAATTAGTCTACACTCTCAAGTACCTCGACTTCTGTTCCCTGTGAAAACATGCAAATGCTCATCTCTAGCTCTGCTCTTTGAGAGGATGCAAATTAAAATACTGACTGATCCAGTTACATAGTACATTGGGCCAAGTGCAAAATAACAATGCAGGTTCCCTGGCTCAAAAAACTATTAATAATTAAAGACAGCAACAGCACAGCATTAAACCAGAGAGCTCTTCTGGTGCCAAGGTACTGATTACCCTCCTATGAAGCTAGCCCTGAACAACATACAAAATAATATGGATACATTGAGACATATAGACTTTTGATCTGTTATTTTCTCTCACTGTCTACAAACCATGTCATTCCTCAGGAACCAGTAAACTTGGGAAATACTGACCTAGCCTTATAGGGTTACAAGCACATGATAAATGTGCTTCTTAGGGAATCAATCTTTAAAGTAAATTCAAGCTATGATTCTAATTAGTTTAGTTTTACTAAAATACATTGGAATGTTGGACTATGTACAATATTTACCTTTTCACTCTTTGTGTAGTAAGGTAAAGAGAATAATTTTAGGACAAATGCTTCCACTCTTTTTCTGAGCCTACTATGTGACATTTCTTTGTAGGTGAAACACTGCAAGAAGCTAAGGGGTTCTATCTAGCTACGTTTTATTTTCTCTTTGGAAATTGGGGGGCTGGTTGGAGCAGGGTAACGAGCGATGTAAGCAGAAAGGTAAACTCCAAATGGCCGCTATGAAGCAGAGGAGAGGGAACAAGTCAGCAAAGAAGCTGGTTCCTGAATCTGAGGATCCAGCTAGCTGGGAGTGCATGTAATTTGAAAAGCTCGCCACACTCAATTGGATTTGATGCATTTGCTAGTGTGGTTGGTTATTTGCTTGGTATTGCTCAAATCCTATGTTGATAAGCAGAGAATGTGGATGCTTCCACATATTCATGCATTTGATCTACTTTGGCAGGTACAGTGAAAGACCACAAGTTTAGGATGACTTTAAGAGGATTCTAGGGTGTATTAATGAGGTATCTGCACTCCTATGTTTGTCGCAGTGCTGTTTACAATAGCTAAGATTTGGAAGCAACCTAAGTGTCCATCATCAGATAATGGATAAAGAAAATATGGTTCATATACACAATGGACTACTATTCAGCCATAAAAAAGAATGAGATTCAGTCATCGGCAACATGGTTGGAACTGGAGATTATTATGTTAAGTGAAATAAGCCAGGTACATAAAGATGAATGTCACATGTTATTACTTTGGGGATCTAAAGTTCAAAGCAATTGAACTCATGGAGATAGAGAACAGAAGAATTGTTACCTGAGGCTGGGAAGGAAAGTGAGGGGCTTGAGGAGGTAAGCATGGTTAACGGGTACAAAAAAATAGCAAGAAGGAATAAAACCTATTATTCGATAGCACAACAGGAGACCATAGTCAACAATAACTTAATTGTACATTTTAAAATCACTTGAAGAGTGCAATTGGATTGTTTGTAGCATGAAGGATAAATGTCGAAAGGGTGGATACTCTCTTTATCCTGATGTGATGACTATGCCTTGTGTGCCTGTGTCAAAAACATCCCCTGTACCCCACAAATATATACACCTATTATGTATACACACAAATTTAAAATTTAAATTTAAGAAACAATATATTGTGGTAGAATAGTTGAAGCAATGAAATCTCAGGCAGGCAGTAACATTAGGAAGAGAAAGTCAAAGACAGTCATGAAAGTGGAGTAGACCAGCAAACCACAGGCCAGATATAACATTTGTTGTCTACAAAATATCATTATTGGTGGCAATTCAGGTGGAGGAAAGTTATGGGACACTTTTAAAAAAGGCTGGGAGGAGCTTTGCATTCTGTAGAATTGCTGTCAGTGGCAAATATGTTTTAAGAATAAACTGCTAATTAAAATGGGTGTGAAAAAAGAGGTTTTGATGGATAAAAGGAACACTTAAAATTCTGTGCGGAGAAGCTTAGATAGCAACCTTGCCATCCATTTTTCTTGGAAATATAAATAATACAAAACAATGAGTGGCTTTAACTCCACAGACTCTGACAGAAGCTGCATTCTGAGAAAAGATTCAAGTACCAGGTAAGTCAATGAGAAAGAAGAAAATTCTCTGAAGAAACTAAGGTTGTCTTCACCAGAAAAGTAAAAACCAAACCAGTAAAAAATGTTTGGTAAAAATAATAACTATCATGTTTGAGTCAATGTCAAAGAAGGAAAGAGTGAAATAGAAAACAGCAAAGGAAAAAGAAAAGAAATATTTTAAATTTTAACCAGAGAAATTAAGGATAGAAGCCAGGCTAGAATTATCTGGCCTTGAGATTCTAAGTAGGATTTTGATGCCAGGTTGCTTTTTGCAAAAACTGGATGTGACCTGAGGTCACTGCCCATCCTGTCTTCTCATATGTCTCTATATCCTGAGGCTAGAATGTGCTACTGTTTTTATGTTATTCTGCAATCAGCAAATCTTTATTGACTACTTCTCCTGTATCAAGTGTTATCTAGTTTGAGAATGTAGCATGACATAGCTCCCGCTTCAAGGATTTTACAGCCTCTTGTGGGAAATAAGTAAACAAGCTAGGAACAGTCAGCATGGGAAATGCTATAGTTGGCAAAATGAAACATGCCTTGGGAACACAGGGGCGGGGGCAAACCCCATCATGGGCGATCGGCACAGCTCCTCTCGGAATTAAAGCCTGTGTGAGCTCTGAAGGATAAGTAGAGCCAGCAAGGTCAGTGGCAGAATCTCTGGGCTGGAGAGAGTATAATTTCACACATCGGGAGATAGTTGCAGGATGCCTCAGAGATGAGATTGTGGCATCCTGGAGACTTTATGTGGCTCAGGGTGACTAGAGTCCTTGTGAAAGACAGATGATGGCAAAACATAATGGAAAGATTAGAAAACCAGGGAGCTTATGCACAACCTTCCTTACCAGGACGTGGAATTTGAACTTTGTTCCACACAAAAGAGGTTTTAAACAAGGAAGTGACATAATGCGGCTTGGATTTGCAGTGTATTCTGAATATTGAGAAGGATTCATTGTGCATGTGTGCTGAGAGCATTTAGAAGGCATTTGCTTTGAGCCAGGATGCCTGCTCTGAGATAGACAGGGATAGCAAGCAGGAGACAGATTTGAGAGACAGTGTCAGGGTTCTTATCTATTTGGAAAGGGTTGTTTGTACACTGTGGTATTTGCTTCCTTTATAAGAATATAGGAAACAGATATAAGCAGTATATAGCCTCAAAATTATTTTTTTAAGAATATTATCAGTGCAAACACAATTTTGCAAAAGGAATTGACTATGGGAAGATAAACAGAGGTACATAGGAAAAAACAATTTTTTAACACTTTAGTAACTTAGTGTGTTCTTCTTGTCTTTAATTTTTTTAAATGTTGAGAAATTCAATACCGCACACAGTATTAATTTCTAAGCCATCATTTTGTTTTTATTTACTAATAAAACTAAAAATTAGAATAAAACCTTTAGTTTCATAATATTAAGCACACATTTTAATAGCCTACATGTGTTTATATATACATATAAAATATATTTGTGTATATGTACATAAAAACATATATGTTAAGTTTTGAAATTATGTTTCTGGTAGAATTTAAAATTATCTTACTGAAGTGCTAACTACCACATAACTATCATTTCTATATCAGTAGCGTTGAAAACTGGAAAGCAAATAGTATTTTGCATACATACTTCCTTCAAAATACTGTTAATTGCCGTAAAGTTTAAAAGGTTACTTGAAGACCGATTTTCAGCACTGCCTAATCAGTAAGACAATGCACATTCATAGTCAAATAATGATAATATAATCACATTTATTGAAGGCTTAGCTGGTGCCAGCCATGCTCCTAAGTTACATTTAATATTTCATTTTTCCTTACACCAAACCTATTGCATAGCACTCACAATAACACTGCTCCACAGATTCTATTCATTCATTTTATTAAAGTAGTAACCAGTAACTACGTTTCATTGAACAAAATGTATAAAGAGCCTTGTTTTATTGGAGTGTATATTCCAGCTGGAAAAGATAGACAATCAATAATAAAAGTAAAGAATAAATTCATTAATGAGAAAATTGTGTGGACTATTACAAGTGATCAATGCTGTGGAATTTGGACAAGAGAGTATGTAGAGCAGTAATAGAAACTGGGATGGTTTGGGTGAAGCAGAGGTTCAGAGGCCAGTACTAAATAGTGAGTAAAAATTTGAGATTTGAGGAAAGATCGTTTGGGCATAAGAGAAGCAGCAAAGCAGGTATTTAGGAAAAGCACTCTAAGAAGAAGAAAAGGGGGTGGGGAGAGGAATATCATGGGAAAATTCTGAAGAGAAGTGTGATGTTCTCTGACTGATATTTTTAACAGATCATTCTGGCCTAGACAAAACCATAAGGAGGGCAAGGATAGAGGCAAGGAGAACTGTTAGAAGACAATTTGAATAATATCGGCCAGCAGGGATGGTGCTCAGCTGGGGCAGAAGCAGTAGCAATGGTGAGAATGCCTCTGATTCTGGCTGTTTTAAGGATAGAACTCACTGGGTTTCCTCTCAAATATTGAGGATTGATGTGAAGGTGCCCAGTCCAGGGCATCTAGGGACACCTGACCCCATGGAACTATTAGTATGAAGGACCCATGAACATAAACAAGGAAAGCAATGGGCAAAGCAGACAAATGCAGAGTCTTGTTCATATGCAGACATGAATGTCATGAAAATGATGGCAGGGATGGGCATAGTGTGAATCGGGTTTACAACAGCGGGGATGCCACCTGCAATTTGACAAATGCTAGTACAGGAAAAGAAATTAGAGTCTGGTCAAATCACATATGTAATTCCAAAATGATGAGAATTTCATTTTGTAGGAGAGAGTGGATATATAATAGAGTAATGGGAAAATGATTTGGGGTATTTAGGGGATCAGAAAGAATTAAAACTACAAACTTGCAAATGAGTTAAATGAGCATGA
The DNA here is from genome assembly GCF_001604975.1 of Cebus imitator. Classification (NCBI taxonomy): domain Eukaryota; kingdom Metazoa; phylum Chordata; class Mammalia; order Primates; family Cebidae; genus Cebus; species Cebus imitator. The sequence goes on from NW_016107329.1 coordinate 2,501,927, forward strand.
GAGTATAAACTAATCTCATGCACTGGAAAATGAAATAGGCATTCTATTTGCTGAGGGATAATAATGTTACCAGGACTGTGTAAGGTACAAATATTCCAAATACAATTCTGAAACACAGATATTATTAAATTCAACATGCGGGTACTGCAACTCATAATATCCATGATTATGATGTAAAATAGATAATGACAAAATGAGAATATAAATGTAGTTTGTCATGAATTCTTAGTTAGAATATGGAATTCATGGAAACCATTTCATGTTCTTTCCATTATGATAGATTGTACTATGTACCGAGGAACTTTTAGGTAAAGTTCATCAAAGTGAACTTGAAACACCAGAGAAACTCTATAGTCAACTACGTAAATTAAAAGCAAAACTAGAGTGAGAAGAAACTTGATGCTAACTTGAAGATATCCTCTGTTTTAGCTTTTACCTGAAGGGTCTGCCTTCATGTGAACAAATTTTAAGACTCATACATTATGGTAAACTCAGACAATGTCAGCATCCCATGTTAGTCAATGTATTACGTGGACAAAATTATTATCTTACAGCAATAGGTAAGGACATAATCTTCATGGCTGTTCCTCAGATATACAGCAATGAGATCTTCTGAGATCTAAGTCAGAGTGAAGGACTCTGTTTCTCTAGTCACAATTTTCTTTAATTTGTCTTCAAGAGACATATATTCTCATTAATATTAAGATCATTTAATAATTTTCATTTTATGAGGCACTATGCCAATTATAACTAGCATGTCAGACTTTTCCTAGTACTAAGAGGAGTGTAAAGTATACATCTAAGAAATTGTAAATAATTTCCTAGAGAGTGCAGATAATGTATGTAATATGTCAGTCATCCTGTTAGCCATGGTGAATCTGTATGACTCTGCAGCAACTCAGTTCTTGCTTCTTCAGAAGAAAGAATTCATCTGAGAGGCGCAAGGCAGAATGAAAGACTGAGGCAAGCTTTAGAGCAGGAGCAAAGATGTTTTTATTAAAAAGTTCTTTTACTGAAAATTTCTAGAGCAGGAATGAAAGGAAAGAAAGGACATTTGGAAGAGGGCCAGGTGGGCATGGCAACATATAAAACCACAAGTCAAAGGTGCCCAGTTTCATCTTTGACTTGTGTTTCTGTTTGTTTGTTTTTTGTTTTGAGATGAAGTTTCACTCTTGTAGCTCAGCCTGGAGTCCACTGGCGCGATCTCAGCTCACTGCAACTTCTGCCTCCCGGGTTCATGGAATTCTCCTGCCTCAGCCTCCCAAGTAGCTGGAATTACAGGCATCTGCCACCATGCCTGGCTAATTTTGTATTTTTAGTAGAGATGGGGTTTCTTTATGTTGGTCAGGCTGGTCTCGAACTCCCGTCCTCAGATAATCCACCCACCTCAGCCTCCCAAAGTGCTGGGAATACAGGCCTGAGCCACCACGCCCGGCCCGACTTGTGGCTTTATATGCTGTCATGCTTCTTAGGTTTTGTGTCTTTCCTCCCTTGATGTTCCCTTGGGACAGGCTCTCCGAATGTGCAGGGGATACCAGCCCATGGGAGGGACCACATGCAGTGTGTTTGCTGAAGTCGTGCACATGCTCATTTGAGGCATTGTTCCCTTACCAGATGAGTGTTCCTAGAAGAAGGTCATATGGCAGTTAAACTCTGCCATTTTGCCTCTTAGTGTGCATGCTTGAGCCCACTCACCCAGCTTCTGAGATCTTATAAGGAAGCTGCCGATACCAGCGTCAGGTGTTTTCTATCTACTGGGCGCGAGCCTTTCTGTGGCGCCAGCTGTGACCAATTATTATTTTACCGAGACACTTGTCTGACCATCAACTGATGGTCAACTTATATTCCTGGGTGGCAGGGGTAGGGGTGCCCTCTCCTGCCCTGCCCTGCTCATATCTACTCTAATAATCCGAGTTCAATACCATGAAGCAAGAACCATGAAAATGATACTAATTGTATGGGATCCAAGATATCTGCGTTTCCCTCTTGCTTATGAGTTCTAGCACGTTTTGATACCACTTTAGACCACTTGAAGGTTTTTATTTACTTGCTTTACAACTTTGCACGCCAACGATGATTTCTGCAGAATCATTTAAGGGTATTTTTATTTTGTTTCTCAGGAATCCACTCCATTGTATCATAACTTTATATTGGCAAACATTTGGGGATTTTCCACAAACAAAGTCTCCTCTACATTACAAATATATACTAAGTGAGCTGATTGTTGTTATTATTACTGTCTTAAATTTACAAAAGAAAAGATGAGACTGTTGGGGGATTTACTTTGCCACCCTGCCCCAAATGTCACTGCGTTTTTTTAAATGTCAACTTTATAGGATTTAACTTAGGACTGAGCGTTTAGACAAGTTACTTACCCTGTCTTAAGCCATCAAGAATTATGATAATCCACTAACAATTTAACTACATCAGTATTTTGTATAAATGTAATAAGAAATAAGTTGAACAACTTCACCATTGAAATCTTCAGCATATAGTAATTTTGTAACTATTGATATTATTCCAATCTCTCTCTCGCTCCCTTGTGAATATTATTCTTATATTAGACTTCATAATATTACTTTTTAAACAAATTGAGTACACGAATGACAGTCTTTCCATTTCAAGTTTTAAAATTTTTTACCACAAGGTTTAAAAGCAAACCTAAAATTAGGAATTTAATGTAGCATTTATGATTATGATTTATTCAAAAGAAGCTTAACCTTTTCAGGGTTGGGGTACTGTCAAGTCTGACAATGGGTTGTTGTCATCTGTATTATTGACAACCGATGGTTAATTTGGGATCGCAGCAGTCATGGCAGTTAAGGTGAGTCAAAAAAAACCTAGGAAAGTAATTAAGGAATGTCAAGGGTAAACACATCTGACATAAAAATAGCCTGGCCCTCCTGTTGGGAATGCGACTGTTGTGGAATCTGGTAAGCAAACTCATTAATGAGGGTAATTATCGCCTCTTGCTTTGTAACTATTGTTAATTTTTGAAGGTATTTTAGTAAGAGCTTGCCAGGACTTGTAATGATACCACAAACAAGGTCATTAAGTGGCTAGTCAGAGTGCTCTAAGGTAACACACACATGCAGAATATCATGTTTAAAAATTCAACTTATTTGCTACATGAGATTTTTAAAGTTCTTGAATGTAACGCAGTATTATTTTTATATCTAACCTACAGTAATGTACTAGAAGATTTAAATGCTTGAGCTGCCTGAATGGTGATTTTAAAAGAAATAAAAAGAAAGTACATTGGAATTTCCCCCATCTTTTTAGTTGTATGTGTTTGTGGATTTGAGATTTGGAGACTGGAACTTAACTGCTTTCTCAGGATTCTCCAATCAGCTGATAAAGTGCCTTATATCAACTCATGTCAGCCCCTCTCTACCCTGACACTTTACTGCATTCAAATACAAAAATTTAACGTAATTTAAAACTTCAGGCTGTGCACAGTGGCTTACGCCAGTAATCCCAGCACTTTGGGTGGCTGAGGTGGGTGGATCACCTGAGGTCAGGAATTTGAGACCAGCCTGGAAAACATGGTGAAACCCTGTCTCTACTAAAAACACAAAAAGTAGCCAGGCGTGGTCGCATGTGCCTGTAATCCTAGCTACTCGGGAAGCAGAGGCAGGAAAACTGCCTGAATCCAGAAAGTAGAGCTTGCAGTGAGCCAATATCACACCACTGCCCTCCAGCCTGACAAAGCCTGACTCCATCTCAGAAAGACAAATAACAACAACAGAAACACTTCAGTGTAACTTGCCTTTATTTCAGAGAGGGAAATGAATTTTCTTAATCACCTCTTCTCTCTAAATCATTACAGTTCCACAGGAGATGTCAACTAAGGATGCTCCAAGTTTTACTTTCGATCACTGATTTTTAGAAATATACTGGTGATTGTCACATTTTTGTAGCATCTTTGTGTGTGTGTGTGTGTGTGTGTGTGTGTGTGTGTGTGTAATTTCCATTCACGGGAACTATCACTCTCTTTTGCTATAGCTCTGGTTTAGTCCCACATATTTTAATCTTTGGCTATTATGTAAATAAGATACTACAGTAAGTATTCAAATTAAAATGTGGCATATGGGCAAACAGGTGTAAAATTTTTAAAAGAGTTTGAGGGTTTAGAAAAATATTTTACAGAACCAACCCCTGCATATTGTATAATTTACCCTGAAAACTATAGAAAATTTTCTATATTTTTATATAATATAGAGTGTAGTACTTGCTGATTTTCTCTTTGAAGATGTGTAAAGCTGGCATTTTCCCCTTCTGGTCCTAGAAATTATTGAAAAGCAACAAGGAAAACTAAAACCAAAATACCAGATTTTATTTTTTTAAGTGGAACTAGGAGAAAAGTAGAGCCTTGTTATAAGAAAAATGAGATGATATTCCAGAATGAGTAAAGAGTCCAGAGAACCTTGTGGAAGGTATGAGAGATATCTTTAGAGAAAGGACTCAAATAGTAGTCATCAGAAAAGGTCCAGTCAGGTGCAAATCTTAAGTGTAAAATCCAAATCACATATTTACAACAGAGAGAAAGGACTGGATAGATTGATGGCACCAGCCGTTGAAATCCTGTTTCATTTCTGAAAGATACTTTGCAGATACAACGAGGAAATACGGAGAAAAATTTGTATTCACAGATACAGTCTATCTCTGTGGAGGGGGAGAAATGTTTTGCATTTAAAATAACAACAGAAATAGTAAAATAAAAACAATTCATACAGATATCATTCTCACTTGGTTAGGGAAAAGCGAGGAAATGCAAATGTAAACTTTGAGCCATGAAAACATTCCAGGCAATCAAAAACACTTCCTTGCCTCTACTTCCAGAGAGAGAAAGAGAGACAGAGAGCGTGATAGACAGAAACGTGAGGAGAAGAAACAAGTAGATACACCTGATCCAGGAAAAACTCACCTGCATAAAGTCATGAAAACAAAAGAAACAACAAATTATCTATTACTCATTAACCTGAACTTAATGAATAATAGATAATGGCTTCTGGATTCCAAGCAGAATAGAGTAGCTTATTGCAACCTAATGTTCTAATCCAATAAGAGATCGGGACATCTGCCTAAAAAACTAGAAAAGATAGACTAGGCAATGACATACAGTCTTTGAAATTCAGAAAGAGAGAGAGAAAAAAAAAACCAACAACTTCATAGACAAGGGAAGTAGAGGAGATAAGAATCTGGAGAGGTGAAGAATGAAGACCGTTGTTCAGGTTAGTGACCTGCAGAACTTCCCAGGGGCTGGTTTATCTGGAAAGAGGATGTGGTGGAGCATCAGGGGCGATTCCTCAAGGACCTAGAAATAGGAATTCCATTTGACCCAGCAATCCCATTACTGGGTATATATCCAAAGGATTACAAATCGTTCTACTATAAGGACACATGCACACGAATGTTCATTGCAGCACTGTTTACAATAGCAAAGACCTGGAACCAACCTAAATGCCCATCGACGATAGACTGGATAGGGAAAATGTGGCACATATACACCATGGAATATTATGCAGCCATCAAAAACGATGAGTTTGGGTCCTTTGTAGGGACATGGATGAACCTGGAAACCATCATTCTCAGCAAACTGACAGAAGAGCAGAAGATCAAACACCGCATGTTCTCACTCATAGGCGGGTGTTGAACAATGAGAACTCATGGGCACAGGGAGGGGAGCACTACACACTGGGGTCAGCTGGGGGGAAATACAGGAGGGACGGTGAGGGGTGGGGAGCTGGGGAGAGATAGCAAGGGGAGAAATGCCAGATGTAGGTGATGGGGAGGAAGGCAGCAAATCACACTGCCACGTGTGTTCCTATGCAACAATTTTGCATGTTCTTCACATATACCCCAAAACCTAAAATGCAATAAAATAAATAAATGGGGGAAAAAAAAAGCAACGAAGAAACAACAAAAAAACAGAGCTTTGCCCGAGACCCATGGGCTTCTAACACCTGGCCACTTTAACCCTGGGACACTTATCAAATCCCAGGAGGACAGTTTGTTGTTGTATACCCTGCCCTATGGGCAGGGAACTAACCACAAAAGCAGACAGCTTTTGAAATGCAGACTGGAGACTTTCGGCAGTCTGGTGAGACCACGGTTGGAAGTGCCTGAGGCAGAGGCCTGCAGAATATACAAGATTCCCTCAGATTAAAGTCCTGGAGGGTTAGAGACAAACCACAGGTGGATAGTATGAGATCAGCCTCATTCATATAGCCCTCCAAAAGCAAATTGAAAGAAGAAAGTTAAAAGTTGCATAATCAGCTGGGAGAGGTGGCTCACACCTGTAATCTCAGCGCTATGGGAGGCTGAGGTGGTTGAGTCACAAAGTCAGGAGTTTGAGACCAGCTGGACCAACATGATGAAACCCAGTCTCTACTAAAAATATGAAATTAGCTGGATGTGGTGGCACGTGCCTGTAATCCCAGCTACTCTGGAGATGGAGGCAGGAGAATTGCCTGAACCCAGGAGATGACAGTTGCCTGTAATCTCAGCACTTCGGGAGGCTGAGTGAGTGGATCACTCAAGGTCAGGAGTTCAAGACCAGACTGGCCAACATGGCAAAATTCCATCTCTACTGAAAAATACAAAAAAAAAAAGAGGAAAAGAGAGAAAAATTAGCTGGGCATTGTCATGGTGCAGGCCTGTAATCCCAGCTACTCAGGAGGCTGAGGCAGAAGAATCGCTTGAATCCAGGAAGCAGAGGTTGTGGTGAGCTGAGATTATACCACTGCACTCCAGCCTGGGTGACAGTGAGACTCCATCAAAAAACAAACAAAACAAACAAACAAACAAAAAAAAAACTTGAAGTTTACTTAACAAAGTTGACTTAAATGACATAAAGAACAATGCCCCAGCATCATTATAAAACCCTATTTTATTTAAATGAACAGATAGTATATGCCGAAATTGACTATATCCTGGGTCATACAGCAAAGCCTATCAAATTCCTAAAGATTCAAATCATTTACAGAAGATTTGCTGGCCACAGTGGAATTAAGGCAGAAATTAGTAATAAAAAGTGTAGCTAGGAAAATCCCCAACATGTTGCCAAACAAATATGCTTCTAACTAATGGCAATCACAATGGAAATTAGGAAATATATAATAAAATATCAAGTTTACAAAAATGCATATACAACAGTGCTGAGATGAGAACTTATAAACTTAAAAGTTATATATTAGAAAAAAAGCCTAAAACGTGGGTTCTAATGCTTCATTGTAAGAAGCAAGACAATGGATGGCAAATCAAACACTAGTTGAAAAGATGAGTAAAACTGACAAGTTCTTAGCAAGACTGATACAAGGTAAAAAGGGATGTTAAGGAAAGAGAAAAAGGCTAGGTGTGGTGGCTTACACTTGTAATCCCAGCATTTTGGGAAACCGAGGTGGATGGATCACTTGAGACCAGGAGTTTGAGACCATCCTAGGCAACATGTCAAAACCCCATCTCTACAAAACATACAAAAAACTAGCCAGGTGTGGTGGCAGGAGCATCTAATCCCAGCTTCTTGGAAGGCTAATGCAGGGGGATCCCTTGAGGCTGGCAGGTTGAGGCTGCAGTAAGCCATGATGGCACCACTGTACTCCAGCCTGGGTGACAGAGCCAGGCTCTGTCTCAAAAAAAATAAAACAAAATAAAATATATTTTAAAAAAAGAAATGAATAGAAATAAAATCTGTCAGGAGCGAAAAATTTTACTATAGACACTTTAGTCGTTAATAGGAAAATATTATGAACAATTTTATGCTAAAAACTGAGCTTGAACTTGATCAATTTCTCAAAATATAACAGTTATTTAAAATGTCACAAAACAAATTAGCGTATGATGACTTCTAAATGTGCTTTAAAAATTAAAGCGAGATGCACAAAAATAAGCCATGTATGACTCCATTTATATGAACTATCTGAAGCAGTGAAACTCATGGAAACAGAATGTAGAATGAGAGTTGGCAGAGGCTGTGAAGAGCATGGGGGTGGCGGGGGAAGGGAGAAGAGCTGTTTAGTAGGCACTGGGTTTCAGTTTCAACAGATGAAAAGTTTTAGGGATCTTTGCACAACGCAAGTGTAGCTAATACTAGTGAACTGTAGACTTAAAAACAGTGAAGATAGTAAATCATATGTGATTTTTTTAACACAATTAAATTTCAAAGAAATAATATTCACACTTTACAAATAATAATAATAAAAAATCCAGACCCAGAGAGCTACAAGAATAAAGAAGGTACACTTTTCAACTGAATTTTTGAGCCAAAGCAATGATTTTCACACCTGAGAAAGATACTAAGAAGGGAAATTATAGATCATCCTTGTCAGTATTACGGATGCAAAGATCCAAATTAAATACTGGCAAATTAAATTCAGTCCTACAGGAAGTATCAGAGTGTACTGAGATTTCATCCAAGAAAGCACATTTAACAATTAATATCAGTATAATTAATATCAACAGTGCAGTCTATGATTATCTAGATAGGCGCAGAGGCAGTTGGTATAAGTTAAGACTAATGCTATTTCAGTCAAGACAGCATACACACGCACCACCTGTCTCTCCTACTAAGTGTAGCCAAAAATTATGAATAGAATGCAAGGAGCAGTTATCTGAGCTACTTGACTCTGATAAGTAAATGGCAGCAGACAGATGAAAAAATAAAACACACACACACACACACAGAACTCAAAGTATAAAGTGGCAGTGACATTTCCACTTATTTTCCTCCAGTCTCTTCTGACCTAAAATTGAAATAGCGTCCCGAGTGTGGACAGAGCTCTAAGAGAATAGGGGAGGCTGGACCATATGAATCAGAAAAAAATGTGGAAAATTCCTTGTCTTTGTTTAGTTTCTGTCTTTTCCTGTACTCTGGGAGGGCAGAGAGCAGTCAATCACCATTTAAAATACTGGCAGGAAATAATGGTCAACCAACAACTTTACATCTAGTGAAAATATCCTTCAGGAATAAATTTGAAAGTCATTGTCAAATGAAGGAAAACTCAGGTAATTTTCACTACCAAATCTTCTCTAAAAGAAATGCTGAAAGAATTTTTTGAGACTGAAGGGAAATGATTCCTGAAAGAAACTTAAAACTTCAGGAAAAAAAAGGAAGAGCACGAAAATGGAAAAATAGAAAATTTTAAGTATATAGTTAAAAGTTAAAAATATATGTTTAAATCTTTATAATAGCCACAAGAAAGTCCCCCCCAAAAGATATAATTAAAATAAAAACTCAATAAAATATTAAAATAAAATTAAAATAATTCGCATGAAAATAAAATCAACAGAGGCAGAAAAATAAAGGCAGAAGAATGGGAAAAAACAGTACCACACAAATAATTACAAGTATATCAATAATTTACATTGAATGATCTAAACTTAACAATTAAGATAGAGATTGTTGAAACCAATCCTTTTAGTGTCAGGACTTAATTAAACCCTGAACAGTTAACAAGGATTCCAAAGGTCTTTTGTTTAAACAAGTCATATATAATGACATTCACTATATTAAAAATCAAAACTGAGAAATTTTGAAATATATGTATATTTTAACATAATGAAGTCATGTATATTAACATAAATGACATCTTTTTATAAAAAAGTATGTATTTTATGAAAAATCTTAAAAAAAAAGTTGAAAAGACAGGCATGTTTTACATTTTGTAAATCTCTTAAAAATCTGGCTTAATAGAAAACAGCAGATTCTTCTATCTACTTTTGTATTCAACTACTGCTGTATATATTTTGGCTATAATAGATGAAAAAATTCCAACCTCATACTCATATATATATATATATATATGTGTGTGTATGTATATATATATATATATATGTGTATATATATATATATATATATATATATATATGGTTGGAAATGGGAGGACTATTTATTTCTTTTTTTGAGACAGTGTCTAGCTCTGTCACCCAAGCTGGAGTGCAGTGGCATGATCTTGGCTCATTGCAACCTCCACCTCCTGGGTTTAAGCAATTCTCCTCCCTCAGCCTCCCAAGTAGCTAGGATTACAGGTGCCTGCAACCACACCCAGCTAATTTTTGTTTTTTTAGTGGAGACAGAGTTTCACTGTGTTGGCCAGGCTGGTCTGAAACTCCTGACCTCATGATATGGGAGGACTATTTTAACCAACTTCAGATAATTGTGGATAGTCTTCTTTCACACTACATCAAAACTTGACAGGTAGTATTTTCTTAAAAGTTAGTTGCAATATAGAGTCTGAAACTATAACCATGACTTTTTCTCACCTTGTTATACAAAAATCCATTGTGTAATTTGAATGAATTTCTTACTCATAAATAATTTGTTAACATCTTGCATTGATCATTTGGAAAATATTTCTTCAATGAGTTTTATTCATTTTCCAATTGTTGACACATTGATACAGAATATCAGAAAATTTTATCTATGATCATTCCTTTAGCAGTATCATAGTTCTACTTTCAGTATATACATACCTATATACAAATGTTTGATACATTGTATTATTTTGATGTGTATTTTTTCTCTCAAGTGTTGCTTAAGAGATTTATTATTTTACTTGCCAGAATAAAGAGTTTTTTTTCTAATTGTCTTATTAAATTTTTATTTATTTTTATATTATAATCAGCATTGTTTTGTTTATTCTACTTTTTGACTTAGGTTTCTTCATGACCTAAAATAGGGTCAATATTTATGAATATAGCATAGGCAATTGAAAAATAACTAATGTTTTCCTTTCTGTCAAGTTTTTGATATATTTAAAAATTGGTACTATTTTTTCTTCTTTTTCAAGATGGAGTCTCGCTCTGTTACCAGACTGGAGTGCAGTGTCATAGTCTCAGCTTCCCGGGTTCAAGTGATTCTCCTGCCTAAGCCTCCCGAGTAGCTGGGATTACAGGTGTGTGCCACCACACCTCGCTAATTTTTTTTTTTTTTGTAGAGATTTCCTAACCTCTTGATCTGCCTACCTCAGCCTCCCAAAGTGCTGAGATTACAGGCTTGAGCCACTGCACATGGCCAAATTGGTTTTATTTTTTCTTCTGTTACATACTATAGTATTATGTTGTTATTGTCATGAATCTAGAGAGGTGAATTATTAAAGTCTTTGCGCACCATTTGGTCTTTTTTTCCAATATGCATTAATGAATTTACATCTTCAGCTATTCTGGTTGTCAGTCCTTCTGACTTGAACTAAGTATCATTGAATTACACCCTGGCTTACCTGGGTCCCTATCTTGCAGACAACAGATCATGGGACTTCTCTGCCTCCAAAATCACATTAGCAAATTCTCTGAATAAATCACTCTCTCTCTTTCTCACACTCTCTCTCTCACTCTCTCTCTCACACACACACACCACACATACACATATACATGCATATATTATATATATGTTTTATATTTATATGTATATATAATATCCTGTTGGTTATTTTACTCAGAAGAGCATTCACATAGTTATATACAGAAGGTTTTACCAAATAAGTTTATGTGCTAAGAAAAACAAAAACCAGATTGCTCATTCTTGGAGAAGGGACTTACAAACATGGAAAGGTAAAAACTCGAGTGAGCTCTGTGGTGTTGGATGGGAGTGGTATTAGTGTGGACTCATGCCTCACATTGCTCTCTCTCTGTATGTGTGTGTAAATGTGCACATCTATTCAAATAGATATATACGTGTATATGTATTCTCTAGCTTCGTACACTGAAAGGGATTTCAGCACAAATGAGCACATCTAGCTTTCAGAACTTGACTTCTAAATACCATCCTCCAGTAAAAGGAATGAGGGCTCCTTTTTCACCACTGGGACAGGAAAAGAATTAGATATTTCAGGAATATATTATGTTGTCACAAAACAAGACATGCTCAATGAATGTTAATCACAGGTAAGGTGAACAATCTCTCTTGAAGATGATCTTTATTGGACAAATTTTGTAGAATTTCAGCATCAAAATTAGATATTCTAGTATCATATTAAAATCCGTTAAATAAAATATAAAACCTGAGCCCATTTAGAGGCAAAAAAATAAATCAAACAATTAAAAATTTCATGAGGGATGAGATATTTACAGAACGTTAAAGTAGCACCCCCATAAAATTCTTACTATTTACAAAGAGGAAAATTGTAAATTTGCAATACAGAAACCTGATAAACATTCTATTATGTGATCAAATAAACATTATCAATAAAGGGAAACTTGAAATCATGTTCTACCTAATAGGATGCAACAGGAAAAACACATTACTTCCTGACAGAGATGCTTAGCTTGGATCTAAATATGAAGCAACACCAACCAAACCCAAACACAACCCAAGGAACACTCTACACAATAACTGGCCTGAAATCTTTAAAATGTCAAGATTATGAATAATGTGTAAGAAATCTGGGATTTTCCAAGAATGAAAAACTTGAGACAGATGAAAACTAAATGCCATTATTCTTAACTGAACTCTTTTGTGAAAAAGACATTATTGGGACGTTTGTTGAAATGTGAATGCGGTCTGAGTTTTAGATGGCAATAATTCATCAATGTTAATTTACTGGATTCGTTAGTGGCACTGTGATCATGTAGAAAAATATTTTTGTTTGTAGAGGTTAAATATTTTCAGTGTTATGGGAAATTGGAAAAAGGACAAGTAAATTGTCCCCAGATGATGCCACAAAAATGAAAGTTCTTTATTCCGTATTTGCAAACTTTTAGTATGTTATTTCAAAATAGAACAAAATATTTTTTAAAATAAAAAACGCTATGTAAAATATGCATTATTTTAATAATTTTGATGTTTAAATTTTTCTTGCCTTGGTCTTCTAAAAGTAGTTTGAAAATATTTACTTTGGTATCATGAATTTTTACATAGAATAAGAAATTTGTGTGAAAACAAATGAAATACAAAAAATGGATAATGTACCTCAAACCAACCAAGACAATTTTAACCATTGGAATAATAGAATGCCAGAAATTTGAATTAGCAAAACAGAATGAAAAGAATGACAGAGTTTATGTTAATGAAAGCCCATTCTGCCTTGGCACAGTGGCTCATATCTGTAATCCCAGCACTTTGGGAGGCCGAGGCAGGCGAATCACGAGTTCAGGAGATCGGGAACATTCTAGCTAACACAGTGAAATCCCATCTCTACTAAAAATACAACAAATTAGCTGGGCGTGGTGGCACGTGCTTGTAGTCCCAGCTACTCGGGAGGCTGAGGCAGGAAAGTTGCTTGAACCTGGTAGGTGGAGATTGCAGTGAGCTGAGATCTCACCACTGCACTCCAGCCTAGGTGACAGAACAAGACTCCATCTTAAAAAAAAAAAAAAAAAACCCATTCCTACAAAATTGCAATACCTACAATACTATATCTATAATATCTTAATTAAAAAAGAAAAAAAAGAATTGACAGAAGGGGGCTTGGTTTGGTTTTTGCCTAGCTGTAACATTTTTTAGTTTTTAAAAAAGTAAAATTTACTCCAAAACAATAAAATTTATATTATTTTCAGAAAATCAAAGTTTCATGAAATTGCTGCAGCAATATGCACAGTATGATAGCATAATGTTGGATCAATTCTAGTCAAAGGGTAATTTGTGGCATATGAATATGCAATGACAAAAAGAACTTTATGTAAAATAACAATTTATATAAGAGACCTTAGAAATGTCACACGAATGTTTTGGGTTTTTTTTAAATGAATATATGCATTAGAGCCCTTTGATATTTATATCTTAAGAACTGAAGAATATGTTAGTCAGCATCCTTTGTTTTTAAGGTTTTAAGTTTAAAGTGAGTATGTGCAAAGAAAATGGAGATTTGGTAGGAAGTGTCTGGGTTGGTAAAAGAGCCATTTCGTTTCCATCACTGCTTTACATATGAGAAGACACGCAGGCCCTCATATTAGGCTTTCCAGTAACTACATATCATAGTGCTAAGATATTTGCCAAGTATTTTCTCTTTTACGTTAAGTTTTGTCATCTAAACAAGGGGACTTGTAATAGTAACTACTTCAAAGGCCTTTATTCAGGGATGTGAAGCATAATAACTCTGCTTCTCAGATAATTTTCTATTGATCCCAAATCTCCATACTAGGGAATTTTCTATTCTAGTTATTTTCAAAATATCAGTAATTTTGATAATAAAGCATTCTTTCATTGTTTACCATACCATAATCCATTGCCTCGTGGATATTTTCTTGTTAAAAAGATATATTTTAAAGTCCCAGACACAAGAACAGAAAACCAAACACCACATGTTCTCACTTATAAGTGAGTGTTGAACAATGAAAACACATGGACACAGGGAGGGGAACATTACACACTGGGGCCTGTTGGCGGGTGGGGGCTAGGGGAGGGATAGCAGGGGATGGAGGAATAGGGGAGGAATAGCATTAGAAGAAATACCTAATGTAGATGACAGGGTGATGGGTGCAGCAAAACACCATGGCAGGTGTATACCTATCTAACAAACCTGCATGTTCTGCACATGTACCCCAGAACTTAAAGTATAATAATAAAAATAAATAAGGCACCAGAAGGAATTTCTTAACTGTCATTTTGTCATTTCAACTTTAGTCCTTTCTAAAGACCATATTTGGACTTCCATTGGTCTCCATAAATAGACTGCATAGACCAGTGGAGAACTAGGAAGTAATTAACAATTTCCAGCAATTCATAATTCAATAGCAGCTAGAACAAAGGATGGATCATTGATTTTGTCTTCCTAAGAAACTATAAAATTAGAAATTTATATACTACATATATAATATATATATATGTATGTGTGCTTCTATATATATAGTTTATATGTATGTCTAGAGAGAGAGAGATACACATGCATGTTTGTGTGTGTGTATGTGTGTAGTACATACAGAAACATCTTTTTTGGTTTGCTAGATATAAATACTGATGTGATGAATTAAAAAAGTAAGAAAATTTGTTTCTGCATGTTGCTTTTCCTTAGGAGAAATTTCCCTTTGCTAACTTGCTTCACCAGTGAAGCTCATGTCGAATATTTTATTTCTAATTTATATTTCTCTCAGTTTTTCTTTAGCTTCTCTTCCCCTGTGATTTTACAATGGAGCTCTCTAAGGTATTTTGATGTAGAATTCACATAAAATGAACTATGACAAATAATGCTGTATCTGTGACTATTATGTAAGTGAATTTTGAGTTCAAATTAAGATTTGACAGGAAAAGGCACTCTTTGGATAATAGCAAATAGCTTGGCAAAAATAATACTTTGGCTGTATGCAGGTATTCATGGCCTTTTCCTATCAGATGATGTCCTCAGTGTACTCAGGGAAATCAGTGAAACACATACTTGGCTTTTCTGAGCTTGTGACTGCAGCAGTACGGGAATTCTGATGAGAACTGCACAGACCATACCAAAAAATGGTAGTTGTATACACCACATGTTTTTTGGAAGCAAAGCCACCTATTTATCTATAACTCAGTAGAGTGGGGCTGATAGGTATCCACTAGGATCTCATAGAGTTTAGGCACTGAATTCACTTGCATCATATCCTGAGAAAAGACTTTCTAAACAGAGAATTGCAGTCTACTGGGAAAGCTCTCTCCTAGTATGCCCTGGGACATCTTTTCTATCTTATACTTCATGTCACTTTCAGTATCAGGTGAAATCCACATGACATTGACTCTCTTACATGAAGTTAGGTTCTAAAGTCAGCATGGGAAGTGGAAATGTATATTATCAAGATAACAAATCCAATGACTGAGGCGCTTACTCTGTGAGTGGCACACAGAAATGAAGGCCTCTTGAGAGGAGAGCAAATAAGATTGTTCCTCTCACCATCTCCTGCTTCTCTGCAGGGATAATGTATCTCCTGTTTACATGACACTGGATAACTTAACAAGGACTACCATGTAGGGTATCTTATTTATCTTGATTGTGAGCTTCATGCAGAATTATTTCTACTTTAAAATTAAAAGCAAAACAAAACAAAACAAAACCCAAACAGATAAAAACTCTACGTAGATTATCTGACTTTCCTGAAGTCCCTCCCTTAGGACTCACATCCCACGTTAGCTGAATTTTGGTCTAACTTTTCGCTGAGACATAGTAGTATGTGTTTTCAGTGTTGTTTGTTTTTCCTGCTAAGCATGCCCACCTGAGCACATGCTGACGATGTGGCTCCTATTCCATGTTCAGATCTGTGTGTTTCTTCTGGATGTCAGTATCCTTCATGGACTTCAGTTCTTGCCTCTTCTAGAAAGTTGATCAGTCCATTCTTCAATGTTGCCTCTTCCTATGTTAGATGGCAAATGCTTCAGGATTATAAGTCACCATGTCCTGCTGCTGCAGCTATAAAATTGAAAAAGTTATGCAGCTTACCTATTCATTCTCAGTTTGTTTGTTGTGTCAGTTTAAATGTCTACAGCCAGACTCAACGATATGAGAATAAACAACACCTCTAATCTCTTTTGGTGAAATCACTCTATCATTTTAGGCTTAAAATACAGCATCATTTTTTTCTATTTTTTTTTTCCTCTTTAATAAAATCTTGACAGCTCAAGCAACGTGTTATATAACCTTGGCAATATAATTTTTTTTTTAAAAAAGGCTATCTTCAGCCTCTTTTAACTTTTATCTACATGCACTATTATCACGAACTCTTCCCACAGTGTTTTACTGTTCTTCATTTTTTACATTAAAATCAACTTTAGAAGTTGTTTGAATGTACACTTATATTGAAAATATTCTGATTAGTTACAATGGAATTTGCCAAAATAATGTGCCGAATTGAAAAATATAGATGCCTGGTGACAAATGGGGTATATGATAATCTAAATATTGAGAACGAGAAAACTTTGTTATTGGAAATATTTCAAATATACATCAGATAAGGTAACGGTAATCATAAACAACTTTCATAATACATACATTTCTCAAGAAACAAAGAATACTGTGTGCATGAACTTTTATCAGTGAAGAAGTGTAGATCAAAGCATTGATTTATGGGTTTAAAAAGTTTGTACATTTCATGAATTCTGTTTTTTATCAAATTACAAGTGATGGTGATGGATTACAAACTTTATTTTTTGGCAATACAGATATTTATGCAATCTAAGTTTTATTTTATTTTTTTCTTATTACATAAGTGTAATACACAAAGATATGGGATTGATTTTCAGGATAACAATATTATTGATGATTTCAAAATATGTAATATGCTTAATAACACCTATACTATATAAGACCTTTGTCACAAATGTAAAGAATAAGTGTTTAATTTTATTTGACATTAAAAAAAGAATTCTATGGTTTATCTCTGCTGAAATTCTTGGAATTCTTGTAAATAAAATGTGCATTTTGCCATTTTTTATCTCTATTTTTGATTTGTATTGATTCTTGATTTTAGAATACATAGGGTTGTTTTTAGGTGTCTTAGTTGTTGTTGGAAATCATTAGATTTAATTAATCTTTGCTTGCTGTGTTCAGAGATACTAAAATCTGGAGAATTTAAGTTGACACTAGTTTTAAAATCTTTACTTACCAATAACTTCTTGCTATGATATGACTAAAGAGAAATCTGTTGGAGACACAGACTCTCCACTACAGCCAATTCTTGCCTCTATGATTGTCAATGTGAGGTGTGTGTATTCATGCACCTGAGCCCATGTGAGTATACATGTTTATGGGAAGGAGCCAGAGAGGAAGAGATACATTTTGTGAAAACAAGTCTATATGTTTAGCGGGTATATATTTCAGCGAGTTCCCATTTTTAATGTAAATTGTTGAAAGGAACCTCTAATATCAATAAAGCCTCAAATATGTTTACTGATTCTAGGACATATTGTCAACCACGCTCTCACAGGGGAATTTTCAATCAACATTAAAGAAGTAAAATTTATCTTATATTTCTCTTTGATGAGTATCATACATGATGTAATTTATCAGAATTCTTTTGTTTGCAGAGCACAGCATGTAGCAGAACTATTAAAAAAAAAAAGTATGTTTCAAATAGCTGAGATACAAAAGAAGGGGCCAAGGTGTCTCCAAATATGCTAAAAAAACCTCCTCTAATTGTGATGCTGAAAGGAACTTTTCTAAACCATCAAAAATGAAACACAAATTTTAGTTAGTAGGGCTAAAAAAAGTACTAGATTATCTTTTTCTTATCTGAATAAAAAATGTTACAAATAATATTTTGTCGTATGAAGTCAAATGTGATCAAACTGTATGTAATTAAAAACTATGGAATCATTTATAGTTTATCAGGCAGTCAATTAATACACACATGCTATTTTATAGATTTTATAATTTAATTTCCATCATTATTTATTGTGAGTTTTCTCTTTCTGATCATGCTTACCAATTTTTATTAATGAGTTTGTATCAACTTCCTTAAAAAGAATCCCAAATTGCATTAACAGCAAACACAACACTTCTGATCTGCAGCTGCATATATTCTCTAAAAATTGCAATTTATTACAGTGAATCTCTTTAAAAAATAAAAAAATCAAGCTAACATTAGCATCATTAAATATCATTAAACAAAAAATACATAATTGTACAAAGTTGTATTGGCATGCTCAGAAAAGAATAAAACACATTTTTTGGCAAAATGATAAAGAAACTGAAATAAATTATTTTCAAACAATAATTGATTAAGTATCACAAGAGATGTTAAAAATTATCTCAAATTAAGGTTTTATGAAAAGAAGCAATATATTAGATACTTTGTCAGTAATAGGTAATAAATTTCAAGTAATATTTAATTCATCAAAACATTGTTAACACATTTTAAAGCACCTCTTATCATGTAAGGCTAAAAACATAATCTTAGAAAAGATACCATAATTTTTACTGCATAATTTTTACTTAGAAAAGATGCCATAATTTTTATCCACATGTATATAATAGCATACACTATCTTTTGTAAAACCTTGTATTAAATTTAATATAATTAAATTCTCATGCATTTTGTGCTGTTTATTATAAGATAAATAATATTCCTGACTTCTCTAATGCAAATTCATTAAATTATCCTGACTACTCAATTAAAATATAATAAATGTTAAAATTTTTATTTTCAGTGTCTTTGCTTAAATTCTAAAAACTTTATTGTCATGTGAAGGGTTTTTGAATACATACTAGTATAGAACGTTTTCTAAGTTCTTTCACTCATTTTATTAGACTACAGGTGGTTTGGTTGCATATTCTATGAAAAACTAAAATATGTTAAAATAAGATTATTCAGAAAAAATAAAAAGGTTTAATTAAAGATAAGAACATGGAAACAATTTTAGTTAAAACAATCCCCTTTTTATCCAGATCTTTATTCCACATTTTAAAAATCCCAACCTAATTCAACCAGGAAAATGGCATTGGAAAAATGGACCTTTGAAAGTAAACTAGCAAATTTCCAGATAATTCCTACCACATGAGAGAGAAAAATGATCAGTTCTTTCTAGTAACTATGCTTTGTACATGCTTCAGCTGCATTTTGGAAAAGTGTTGTTGGAATTGGACATGCACATTTAAAAATAAAACTTGTGGAGTTCTCTTCCGTTGAAAGAGTCTGAATTGTCAGTTTAGCTAACCTTTGTTTGCCTGTCACTGAGTTCCCGTGATTAAATGTGAAGATTATAATCATTAACCATGCCAGGGGTCCACTGTGGGTGGAATCTGATGTGCGGATGACATTCTGTTTATACGATGAAGTCAAAATCAGACTTCATCTTTTCTAGCTCAGCACCCAGAGGTCTCTGGGTTAGCTACCAAGGACCAGCAGCTCTGGTATTTCCTGTGTATTAAATACTGCATTCACATTGGCTGGGGAATATTTCCCTACACCCTGTAATCTCTGCTTTCCTGGGACACTACATATTTGACATCATAGGAGCACCTTAATTTAGTAATTTTTATCTATTTTGGAATATTAAATATTTTAATCATTAAGCATTTTTAACAAATATGCCTTTTAATGTTCTATCTCATGTTAAGCTTATTGTTATGAATGGCAGTACTGAGAATGTTAAATATTGCAGAGATTACTTAGATATAAGTGATAGTAGCTCATATATAGTTTTAATAGGCTAAGTAATAAAGTTATTTTTCCGAAAGTATGGTAGTTTTTAATACTTTTCTCTAACCAGGTACTATTATTAACAACTGTGAATGTGTTTATATTTGAAAGAAATTTTATTTAATAATTAAAATGCTTAGTAATTTTAATTCAAATGTAATGATTTTGAGTTTTAAAAATTAACTCAAACTTGTGGAGAGTGAAAGCAGCCTACATTTTTGGCTTAGGTTTAGCAATCGAAGGAGTAATGAAGTGAAGAAATACATGTTGTAATATTTATATTTTTTTACTAGATTAAACTTAAATTGTTTTCTTGCTTTTTTAAAAAAATTGAAAGCAGATTATAATTTATATGTGTAAGTCCCTATAATAAATTAAAGTTTTACTGTAAATACTTGAATTTGCTAGTCAGCTTCCTTCAAAAGTTGTGTCTTTTGCAGTTGACCCAGTTAAACCCCACTGAATAACTGACTCCCTAAGCTTATGAGACCCAAGGACATAATTTCTTAGTCTGTCATGTTGTAAAGAGAATAAGTAAAGATCCCCAATAAGCTACATTTAATTTAAAATTATTTTCCTAAATTCCTTTAGTCTTTAGTAATTGATACAGTAAATAAAATTAGAAGTATCCGAAAATTAAACACTTGCAACATTTCTTCTGATGGTTAATCAGTAAAAGGAAATACTATTTACCATTAAACCACAATGTGTCAACCTCAAATGACATTGTAAACATGCTGAGAAATAGCAACTTTCATGTGAAAAGTGATCAATTGTTTTGATTATATGATTCCAGAGAGTTCTGGGTCTATAAATTTCAATAAAACAAATTGAGATCCTTTACAACACATGTACTTACTGTTACTAAGATTCGAATAAGATATATGTTTTTAATATATGGAATGATGACTTAAGGGAGATAACAGGGTGTTACCTTGAATTGAAATATGCTTATTGTGTTTTCAGATAATCATCAAAGGGGAAAGTGCTTGAAAAATAATAATATTTGAGATAAGGTAAATTATGGCTGTCACACACTAATTAAAACCCATAGATCAATTACAGGATAAGTCAACTTGAACGCTGCATTTGTGGGCATATCTGCCAATGCTTCACTAGTTGTCCTGCTGTTAAATCTTCTCTGACCTTCTGTATTGTGTTCATGAATACTCTAAGCGATTTTTTACAGTGGAGCTTGCAGTGGGACTGCCTCCTTCCCTCCAGTTCTTCCACCATCTGTCAGGACAGAGGTGAAAAGACAGGACTGCAGCCCTCATAAAGGCTTTGCAGGTGCTCCTCAATACTGGCCTTTAGGGTGAACTTGACAGAGGAGTAAGGGTCAAGAAAGAAACCATGGGACGTTCCAATGATCAAGACAGGTGCTCTTTTGTGAAATGAAATTCTGACCCTAATACAGCATCTCCTGGGGCCACAGTCATTCCAACATAACCTTGATGGACAAAGCTAACCCATCCTCCCCAACCACCACGTGAATGCACTTGGCACATCATAAAAGAGATGAATAGGAAACTCAAGAACGTACAAGCAAGAGACAGGGTCAAGTGGGACATCTTCAAGAAATACTCCTGAGTCCACTGTTTGAAATGATCACAGATGGTTTTAGAGTTAGAAATGAAATAGCAATAACACCAGCAATTACAATGATTGTGACAGCAATAAACACACATGATTTTTTTTTTCATTGAGTGACTTTTCTTTTTTTTGAGACAGAGTCTCTCTTTCACCCAGGTTGGAGTGCTGTGGTGCGATCTCTGCTCATTTTTGTAACCTCTGCTTCCCAGACTCAAGTGATTCTCTGCCTTAGTCTCCAGAGTAGCCGAAACTACAGGTAACACACCATCGTGCCCAGTTAATTTTTGTATTTTTTGTAGAGACAAGGTTTTACCACGGTGCCAGGCTGGTCTCGACCTCCTGAGCTCAAAATGATTCACCTGTCTCAGCCTCCCTAAGTACTGGAACTACAGATGTGAGCCACCGCACCGGGCTCTTCATTGAGTGACTATTATGTTCCAGGCATAATTCAAAGTGCCTTACAAGTATTAATGCATTTAATTCCCAAACCCATCAGATTTTATTTTTCATCTCCGTTTTATAGCCTATCAAGCTGAAACACAGAGAGGTTAAGTAAGTGCCCAGCATTACAGTTAGAAAGAAGAATGATCAAGATACAAAGGCAAGCAGTTTCTCTCTGGACTCAGTCTCCATAACCATGCCAGAATGCTGCCTCTCCAGTACATCTGAACATTTTACCAGGTATTAGAATCAAACAGCATATGTTGATTAACAACAAACTTTTTTTGGCCTGAAAATTTAACACATTCAAACAATATTCGGAAATGTTCATTACGAAACTTTCTAGGAAAGAAATCAACCTGGTTATTACCGTTAATTGTTGGACCCTTGGGGTGGGTGTGAAGAGTGGAAGAGGGGATGAAAAGATAAAGCAAAATAAACAAACAGAATAAAAGGACTTTGTGTCTACAATGAAAGCACATGTGTGGTAGGTTTCCATTTTTGTGCAAGAGCTATGTGAAAGGGTTGTCATAAAATTAACAGTGGCTCTTTCAGAATGGTACAAAGTCCGATAGGCGTTTTCCATATATTCAGCTCTCCTGTGATTTTTGGTTTTTTTTGCAATGACAATGAGGCCATATGAAGAGCTCATGTATTAACTTGGAAATTCTAGCTTGGATGGTGATACGGTTTGGCTGTGTCCCCACCCAAATCTCATCTTGAATTGCAACTCCC
Organism: Cebus imitator; assembly: GCF_001604975.1. NCBI lineage: Eukaryota > Metazoa > Chordata > Mammalia > Primates > Cebidae > Cebus > Cebus imitator. The sequence continues at coordinate 2,524,733 of NW_016107329.1, forward strand.
ACAATTCCTACGTGTCATGGGAGGAGCCCAGTGGGAGGGGATTGAATTATGGGGGTGGGTCTCTCCAACACTGTTCTCATGACAGTGAATGAATCTCAGGAGATCTGAAGGTTTTAAAATAAGGAGTTTCCCTGCACAAGCTCTTTCTTTGCCTTCTGCCATTCATTTAAATGACTTGCTCCTCCTTGCCTTCCACCATGATTGTGAGGCTTCCTCAGCCGTGTGGAACTGTAAGTCCATTAAACCTCTTTTTCTGCCCAGTCTTGGGTATGTCTTTATCAGCAGCATGAAGAGGGTCTAATATAGATGGTTCATCCAGAAACTAGAGATGTAGACCTGGCAAAGTATATCTGAACTGGGACTATAAAACAATGACATCAGATTTCCAGGTTGGAAACACTGACAAACCCAAGCATGAAGACTCACTCCTTAACTGGTCTGTTGGGGCTTTTATCCTGGGTTTTCCACAAAAGGACTATGAAGAATACAAATGGCTCCTGAATAGAATGGCAGTTAGCAGTCCTTTACTATGAGTGCTCCCTTCATCCTATTTAGGTAAACTCCATTCTAATTTAAATTAGGTAAACATTTACCAACACTTTAATTGAAACTTATATTCAGATAAAAACCCCTGTATGGACATGTTGGTTGTTAATGAATCTTTTCTCACAGGTTGGAACACACGGCATAGGGTCTTTAACTATTTCCAATATCCCCATTTCTGTGTCTTAGGACACATCTCATTTTCTTATTTCTACAGAGCCTATAACTTACAGGTGACTTGACCTCCAATATTCACTGGTGTTCCCAATCATATCCTGAGGACAGCTTTCACTTTTGTTACCCATTTCTTAACTCACCTATTTTCCTATCACAGAAAGAGCCAGATGTTAGACTAAGGTTATTTTTTTTTCCTTTTTCCATATACATACTGAACAAAGAAAAACTTTTAACATCAGCCTTCACGTGTTCAGCAGGCTTAACAATAGCATCAGCCTGAATTAGACACCCATGTTTCTAAACATGTGAGATGTTATCCAGCCTTCTGCCCAGTTTTCTTCTGATTCTCCCCCATTTACTCAGTTTTCCTTGCTTCCTCTCTCTCCTCTTCACACTCTCTCACTCCCCCTTTCTTTCACCATTTATAAAGCAGAGCCATCCTTTTCCATTCTGTCTTTAACTCATGCCCCAGGGTGTGATTTTTCATTCAAGAACTTTATTGAAGTTTTTATAAATACCCCCCTTATTTGTCCTAAGGAGGAATGTTGATGCTTAGTTTTAAGTTTGTTTGTTTGTATGTTCCACTCCATTACCTAAATATATTGTAAATTAAACTCAGGCAACAGATACCAAATATATTACATTCATACCACTTTCTTAACTTCAACCTCCCCCCTCTCTCTCCGCTCTGAAGTGGTTCCCTTGCTCTAATCCATTCCCAATACACCAACGTACAATGATCTTTCTGAATTGACACAATGATCACTTTACTCACTCCTCCAAGGGCTTCCTGTCATTTAAACAACAAAGTCCAACCCCCCCATAAAGCATACATGTCCACAGGTACACAGATACAGGCTTATTTCTCAACAAAATGTGTCACATCTTACACAACAGTCACCCTACCTGTATCTTCACCAAAGTTGGTGGTGCCTTTGCTGGCAGGGGCATATCCCCTGGCATTGGCACTTAGCCCAAGCAACTTTTCATACGGTGATCACTGATGTCATTCACCTGAAGCCTCATATCTTCTTTGAATTCCTGTCAGGCTGAATTGAGCCTCTATCTTTTGTGTCCATTAAATCCTATGTACTTCTAAAATATAGCAGTAGCGTTCATTTTTACTTATTATTTGCATGTCTCTGCTTTCTTCAGCAAATCATAGGCATTTAACTCTAATATTTAAGATAATATCCAGCATCTATTAGGTACTCAATAAATGTTAAATGAGTAAATGAAAGTTTTAAAATTCAGCTGTTGATAAATAGTAGGAAGAAAATGGAGCACACCACAGTTGAAAATTAATTTAACAGCCCTAAGGAATTGTTAACTGAATATCAACAGATCTTTGTTTTGTCCTAACACAGAGTTTATATAATGTCATAATGCTCTATATTAAAGCATTCTGCTTAAAAAAATCACAATTTCTAGTAAATCACCACTTTGAAAATTTAAGGTTTATATACCCAGGTGTTTCATTTCATTGATATGCATGGAATAGTCATATCTGTTCTGAAATTTTAGACTATCATTTGTAACATGATACTAAGTCTAATAATAACACAATATTTGGAATTGGGGTTACCCCGAACAATCCAGGACAACCCATTATATTTTTTTAGGACTAGTAGATTATTTTCTAATACTAATTGGTATGTTGGGGCATAAGAGGCTCAATTCTTGTGTCTACATATTATGCTTGCAGAAGTCAGCACCTGAAGTGTAAAAGGAGGGAATGGGAGCAGATAATTGATAAGGGTGTTTTCCATTCACATCTTCATATTTTTCTGATTCTTAGATTAACCACAGCTTAGCCTGAACCATTTAATCCTTTGCCTCTGCCTGAGATAACCAGTCCTGGCTTTCCCAAAAAGACCTTCAGCACATGCTCCGTATTTGTAATATTGACTCCTCTCCTCTTCCTTCAACTCTTTCTGACTCCTGGATGTACTGTTGTGGGTCCCACTTAGCGTCCATTAGAGTGTTTTAGTTGAGTGCTTTTCAAACTGCAATGTGGATAAGAATCACCTGGAGATCTCATTACAATGCAGATTATGATTTCACGGTTCTGGGGTTGAGTATGAGATCTTTCATTTCTAACAAGCTCCCAAATGAAGACATTCCTGGTCTCCAGACCACACTTTGTGCAACAAAAATTTAGATGACAAACCATGAAATATTATGTCAGTTTGTTTGGATTGTGGACTCTGGTTTCACTATTTACCAGAAAGGGAACCTTGGATAACCTATATAAATGCTCTCAGCTTCAAGGAACTTTTCCTATAAAACAGGCTATTAATACTTCATAGGGTTCATGGAAGGACAAGGGAATAATATAATTAAACATATAATGTCTTTCAAACCAAGATGCTCAATCATATAAGTGTCCTTCTTGCCTTCCTTTTCCCCTCAAACTTTTAGCCTCATTCATTCATGTATTGCAAAAGTTTGTCACTCACTTTTTGCCCCTTGCTTCTTTCTGGCTTTTCACTTCATTTTTGGCACTGTGGTCTAGCCATCAATTAACCAACCATGTATTAATGATCTTTCTCACCCACACCATTTTTCATAGGCAAGCTCTTTTAAGAACATAAGGATCAACCATGAGGGAACTTTAATAATTATTAGACTCATTTGCTGAAACACAAGTTTACCTCCCTTGATCTATAGTTACCATTCCTTCAATAATTTTTTTTTTAATTCATGGAATTCAATAAAATTCTATGACCTTTTCTACTGGGCTGTCTAGTTTTAACATGGTAAGTACTTGGTAAAGTTCAGTAGCTTTCCCCTTATAAATTTTTCTTCCAAGCAAGCTAACTGATTTTAAAATAAGAGATGTTAACACCATAAATATATTTTTTCAGGATTAGGTTTTTACGTTGCTTTGGGGATATTTGAATACTTTCTTAATCACCCCTTGGATTTTGTTTGAGGCCCTATATAAGGAATCACATAAAGGCCTTGCTTTGTAGTTGAATAATATCATGAGGCATTTACTGTCACAAGTATAGTATCAGTTGTAAGTAAATTGATATCCAGGTAAAAAGTATTGCTTTTTCAAAATCTGTCAACATTATATTTTGTTACGAAGAGAATAATGAAAAGAAATGGTATCTCTGAAAAATAACCTTTGACACATAACTTAATGTCCTTGAGTTTAAATTTACTATTTTTAAAAATGGTGGGAGTATAAACAATATTACCTTTAATATAATATAAAATATTACCACTCAAGTTTCTTAAGACATCAGAATTGTGTGCTGATTTGAGTAAAGATATTCTATTTGTAGGTTTTCCTCTCTCCTTTTCTATTTTGCTAATGTGTTTAATTACATAAATGGTTTTTCTGAATTCAGCTTGGCAGAAGGTTTTGATTTTAATAAGTATTTTATTATTATTATTCATAATAATCAATTTTAGCTAATTACTTTTTATATTTAAACAATTGTTCGTGTGTCATTTAAAGAACCATAGAGCACAGAATAGAAATAATCATCATTGTGTCATTTGGTGTATAAACAATTAGATGAATTTGATCTCTAAATTAAACAAGTAGGAAAGTATTATATCAAATAAACTGCAAATGAAAATTACATGACAGACATGATTTATGCATAAAGGATTTGGGATATGACATATTTTTAAAATTGTCTATCATTGATGTTATATTCAATAAAGAGATGTTATTTTTGGTATTTTTAATCTATTATACATTTTTCCTTTTCTTTTGACATTCAATTTTGAAGCTATTTCTTTCCACTCAGAAACCTACAGTTTTGAGTTACTATTTAGTACAATGCCTTATGAACTTGACGTCTTCTTATACTTTCTGAATTTCTATGATTCAGTGGAAAAAGAAGCACTGCATTAGGTTATTTCAGACATTGCTAGTCTGGCATAATATGGGAAACGTTTTTGCACTGCACTTTTAACCTGGTATAAAATGTGGTATAATTAAGTTTAGATTCAAGAACTGTTTTGCTCCTGTTCAAAATTTTCTTCCAATGACCTCACTAAAATAGTGTATTTTAAAAGCATGTATAACCTGTTACTTTTCTATGAACAACAGCCTTACAATCTGTTTGCCTTGTGTAAAACACACACGTACGTGCACACCTATGCACCATAAGCTGTGAATCCTTTGTGTGCAGCAGACATGTGTCCACGATGGAGAGGTCCCACTGCCAAGTTTTACATCTCAAGCCCCAGAGTACAAAGCCAGCTATTCATCAATGATGGGATAGTTGCTAACAATTAAAAGCGAAATACCCAATTACAAATAAATATGAAATGTTTTGCTTTCTTTAAATGTTGACCTTTTAATTTTTATCTCTTGGATGTATTAACACTCTCATATGAGTTGGATTTTCAAAGTATTATCTAAAACATGGTTTCCAAAACTTTTATGATAAGAAAGCTCTAAAAATTGTTTAGATTTTTAAATGAAACATTCAATACCCATGAAAATGTGCCAACACTTGAATGAAACAAACCCAGGTTTGCATTTTGGTTCTAAATTTTAGTTGCAAGCAAAGCCCTTAACATCATTAATCACTAGTCTTTTCCTAAGGAAAGGGGAACTGATAGGCTTTATCATTTTCAGCTGATGTAGACATTAAATGAATTAATACATGTAAATTTTTAACGTAGTTTCTTCCATAGAGACATTGATTAGTACAATAAGAAGTTATTGTTATTCATCTAGCTTATTTTCATTACATTTGAAACAACAATATCTGAAAGACTTGCCATATCTTTTCAGAATTCGGTCATTCCAATATTCTGTCTGTATTTCTTACTGTTAAATGAAATACAGTGTTTACTTCTGACTCTAACATTCAACCGAACTAGCTCCTGTCAAAAGATTAATCAATGAAAAAATATATTTGTTGTACTTTTTTCTCTCTCTGTCATGATTCTAGCAAACAAATAGAAACAGAGCTAGGTACATGGGTGAGTGGATAAATATCACTCTTCAAGTACTGAGATTAATTATGATATATGAGTAGATTTGCTGTCCATCATTCACATTTAATCATAATTGTATGAAGAAATATATCCAACCTAAAACCTTATGCTTCTTGGTATTATCACAATTTCCAATCTCATATATGTACTGGCCTATTTACTCTTTAACCAAAGGAAAATCACCCCAAATTTACAACAATATAACAGCTTAAATATTTTACCAGTAACATTTATGCTCAGTGATCACATAAGAGCATTCTAATTAAAATACATTTACAACTAACATTCCTTAATCTAGGCATACAGGTTAAACGCCACATGGTTTCATTATAATGTATACAATAACCCACGTAGAATGGATTAACGACTTTAATGGAATACTTGAAGCTCTAAAACTGCTAAAAGAAAACTAAGGGATAAGCTCCATGACATCATGACACTGGAGTGGGTAACAACTTTTTGGTTAGGAATTTAAAAGCACAGACAACAAAAAGAAAAAGAGACAAATAGGATTAGATCAAACTAAAAAGCTTTGATAGAGCAAAAGAAACAATCAACAGAGTGAGGAGACAATCTACCGAACAGGAGAAAATAGTTTCAATCTATACATCTGACAAGGTGTTAGTAACAAAAATATATAAAAACTCAGACAACTCTTTATATAGTTGTTTGAGCTCTTTATATATTTTTAGCAATATATAAAGCAAGAAATAGCAAGAAAACCAATAATCCAAATGAAAAAATGTGCAAAGGATCTGCGTGGAGACTTTTCAATAGAAGACATGCAAATGGCCAACAGGTATATGAAAAAATTTTCAACATCACCAATCATCGGAGAACCGCTAATGAAAACCACCATAAGATATCTCCTTATATCTGATAGCCTGGCAATTACAGAAAGGCAAACTATAAATATTGGAGACAATGTGGACAAAAGAGAACACTTGGGCACTATTGGTAGGAATGTAAATTAGTATAGTCATAATCTTAAGCATAAACTAATGTCAAAATACCTGTCAATAGAGCTGTCAAAATACCAGTGCTTCCAATGCTCCATCCCTCTGAAAGGGCTGCAGATGAATGTTGCTGGAGAAACATTTCATAATCTTGCTTGATGGACTCACTTCGGATTTATGGCCACTGATCTCAAATAGTCTCTTAACGCTATTCAACAATGCATCTCCCTTTCTCTAGTACACTACATTTTCTGCTCTCTGGGACAGCTCCCTCATACTCTCTCCTCAACTCCCCAACAGCTCCTCCCAACTGGACTCTCAGCACAAGAATAAAATAATTGAGCTCAGTCAAGAACTACTTCCTCTTCCAGTCACCACTTTAAAAAACGTGTGCCCATATTCTCAGCTGCCCCACCTGTGCAGATGAAAGGACAGACACTGTTCAAAGGCCAACCTCAGTAGCTATGTCTTTGGTAGAATTCCCACCTGCCTTTTATACCCTGATGTTCTTCCTTCAAAGCCGAACATCTCCAAAAATGTCCTGTCACACCAGTCTTATTGTCTCATCTCACACTTTCTCTTCAGCCTGTGCTGGTCAGGATTTCTCCGCCCCGAGGAACAGAGACTGGACCTATAGAGCTTGCCAAAGCTGAAGGTCATTTTTCTGTCCTCGTGTTACATTAGGTTTCAGCAGCACTTGGCTCTTCTTTTTCGTAAAATCTTTATCTCTAAGCTCTCTTGACACCTGGCTCAGAGTCATTGGTAATGTAATCACATTTTCTGTGTTGGTATTTTTTCCTACTGTATCAGTTCACTGAATAGAGCAGTATCCAAGGCTCTTCCCTCACCCTGTTCTCTATCTGTGCACTCCCTCCTCAGGTTCCCTTATTTGCCTCATAACTTTAAATAGCATCCATACACTAACTCTCAAATGTACAGCAATAGCAAAGCCTTATTTCATTACCAATAGATTCTTACATCCAATCTTCTATTTGCCATCTTCACTAGGATAGGAACTAGGTTTAGACGAAACAGAGATAATAATTTTTCCTTTTGTTAATTTCCTTCCAATTCTCTTAAGCACTTTGCCTTCCAGTAAACATCATGACCATTCACACCATGATTTCAGAGAAAGCCTTAGGAGAGATACTGTATTTATCTCTCACTCGCACTCATATTCACAGTCTCTCCTAGTCCCGCACCTTTACCTTCAAAATGCCCTGCATGAAAGGATGCTTTCTCAGAGGATGTTTTCTGACTTGCCAGCTGCAGTGCAGGGAGGTGAGGTTGCAGAGGCAGGCAGAGTCTGGTCAGGACCTTGAAACATGGGCTTTATCTTGAGGCAGTAGGAATCCGTGGGTGGGTTTTATGTATTTAGAAATGGGGTCTTAAAAAAAATTCTCAGTGTGGTCTCTGCCGCCATTCTCTCCATCTGGACCACTGTCATGCCATACTCTCCTGTTACCTCCTCCACAGTTAACCTCTTCTTGTCCATATTCTACAGAACAACCGAGAGTCATTTTTCTGAAATGTAAATCAGCACTCCCTGATCTAACACGCCCCAGTGGTTCTTAAAAAAGTCCCAGCTCCTTATCATGACCTGAGAGATCCTGAAAGTCTCCATGCCTGTTACTGATCTGAGATGCCCCCAGCCATTTTCCCCCTTTTCACCATGTTCACATCCAACTGGATTTAATGGATCTTACAGAAACACGTCTTTCCTACTACGGAATTCTGCACGTGCTATTCTTTTCCCTTGGAGGCCTCTTCCCGTAAAATCATGCATTCCTCTCTCATCATTCGGCTTTCAAGTCAGGGCCCAGGTCCTCGGAGCTGTCTTGCCCTCCGTCATCCCTAAATGTCCTCCACAGATACGACTCTCAGTACTCCGAACCATGTTGCTACTATAACCTTATTCCTAGCACTTGCAGCGGGATTATCTTAATTATTTGTGGGTTTATTTGTATGTTATGTAGCTTTCTAAATAGAATGAAGCAACATAAATATAGACTGCCCATCTCTTCTAGCACTGTGTACTCAATTCTCAGAAGAAAGTTTCAGTATAGGATACTCTCAGAAAGTATTTGTCAACAGAGAGACTAACAGCATCAATTTACTGACAATTACATGTATATAATAATAATAATCTTACCAAATACTCATATACCAAATAACATACCTGTTATAAAAGTAATTTGAAAAAACAAGTTTATATTTAATCTTAGAAATAATTAAATCTGTTTCTCGATTAATGTGTAATGTCATTTTTACACTGACTTATTACAGTAGCTTCATAGATCTAGGAATACCTTCAGTAATCTTTTCATACACACACCTGTAATTCTTATAAGTATTCTGTTATAAATTTTTTCAAGGGTCTTCTAAGAAAAAATATTCTCATTCCTAAAAATGAAATAAAAGCCTGGTTTGGAACCAAATAGAATTCTATTTGAGTGAGAATGACTTTGGCAAAAGCTTAATATTTTTGCATCAGTAAAATGACATAAAGTGATGGTAAAATTATGTTTTTTATATTGATAAGCTAATATTTTCAAAAATTAGATATATTATCAACACCTATTCCACCTCATTTGAGTTCTATTTCAAACCACATTAACTTCAATTTCTGTCATTCTGACAATGAAAATCACATAGCATTGTTACAAAAACGTATCACAAAATATAGTACAAACATTTGCCAATAAAAAAGATTGATACCCTAAGTGAAATGTATACACACAAAATTTAATTGTGAGGGAAAAATTAAAGAACACTTTTGAATCATCTCTATACTAGTCTGGAAAGAAATACTGTCTTACTGCAACTTTAATCAACTGTAATGATTTTTCTGTGTTTCATAATCTTGATTTCATCATCCATCATTGCGTGCAAGTACATATTAAAATAATGTAATATTAAGTGTTCCAGTTGATTTATGATTAACTCCCTCTAACTACATTATGTGATGTATTTTTCTCTTAACAGTGTAGAATAAATTTTAATTGAGGAGTTGTTAAATATGAAACTTTTAGTCTACAATAACAGAATGTGAATACGTGGAAGCAAAAATTTCTAAAACTATTGTTAGATCTATCTTGTATGGTGTAATTGTGTGAGAGTGTGAGATTTGGTAGGCATGGCAGGAGGGTAGTTATTTTAAGGCAATTGTATCACCATGTAAAATTCTGGAAGTTAAGAATTCTGTAAAAATATCCCCAAATATTATTTAGCGCATAATATATGTACTTTATATTCTAACATTTAAAGGAAAGTGGGCCAAAAAATCTGGTGATTTTGTATTTGGTAAGATTATGATTACTGTTGCCTAACTTAAGCTAGTTCAAAGACAGTACTTTTCCATATTTTTGACACAGAAGTGTTTATTGACAAGATTTTATATACTAACTAATTAGTCAGGATTTCCTCTTTGTAGGACTTTAATCTCTCATATTTCGTTTGGAATATGTTGGGAGAAGATAATCATTATCATTAACAAATTGAGTGAAAGTCGTTAGGTAAGTTATTTCAGGCCTTCATTTCAAGTAAAGTTGTATGTAATCTCAGAGTTAAACCAATACAGACTTCACGTCTGCAGCTGTATTTCATAATCTTCCACTGCTGTCACTGGCTGACTTTGCAGTTGAGATGTTATGTGTGAGAGACATGCGTATGCATGCTCGTTTGTAATCTTTAAATGGATCAAGCAAGAAACAAGATCTGAATGCAAATGCAAGGTTCCAGAAGAACGCTTTTGCTCTCAGGATGGAGGAATCAGATGGGACTTACTGATGCAGTTATCACAAACCCTGCAGGGGCACTGATCCCTGGCAACCTCTGAACTTCAAGACTGAAAACATGTTATCTGAGCCCTGTCCTATAGGGAGCCCCCACAGATCTCCCAAACTCCCAGTTTTTCTATTATAAATGTAACAACCCAAATAATGGAATCATAACAACTTGTTTCTTCTCAACCTGTAGCACTACATAAAGATGATAGGTAGTTATGAGTGCTCGTGTCACCTCTGGATATGTTAAGCAGAACATCACAGTTTTTTTCTTATTGTGTCAGATGTGATGTATAAGAAGCAAACCCCAATGCACCCACACTCACATGTCATCTGTGACATATATGTGACAAAAGGTCATTCTGGCTTTGAGATTTTTCTATCCCGTGTCCATTTCACAGCGACCACCAGATGAGTTCATACCAAGGGTATCAATCATAAGAATCTCTTAATATTAACTGAGAACTGCGGTTTTGTTTAATCATTTATGAAATTTTATGAATCTGGAATAATCCCAAATCCTCCCAGAAATAGTCTGAACTTTAAAAGCTATAGTAGGTATCAAGGAAAAATAGTGATTTTATGAACAATTGCTTTCATTTGCCATGTTCAGTTTCACATGATGACATCACTTAAAAATCTGAAAAATGCCTAAGATCAAAGGCTTCTATCACCTGCTCCAGGGAGATGCAGTTAAAACTCAGGTCAGAGAATCTCCCCAGTGGTACAACCACAGGCTTCTGTGTGGAGGGCCACGCATACAGCCATGATCTGGACACAGCATTTTGAGTGACAGTGGCCTAGCAAACTGTGCTTTATCACTTATTTCTAAGACTTGGTTACTTATATCAAACCCACTCTTTTCAGTAATCTAAACTACAGCCTGTTGAATTGAGATGGGAAAGGATGGTATGTGCAACTAACTGGTTACTTAAAAATCCATTATTTCTGATTTCCCAACTGGTATTTCTTACTTTATACTTCCCTAAGGTAAATAACAATTTCAGGTAAATAAGTCTACTACAATGGTATTAAATTTAGGATTGCCAGATAAAGATGAACTTTTAAAGCCCTCTAGAGTTAGAAGCAGAAAGTATAGTGTATTTACATAAATAGCAATATGAATATATTTAAATGTAAGCATCTTTTTAGTTATTATTTGCTCAGAAACTATAAATAAACTACTGAGAGATGTCCTGGACATATCTTGGTGAATAAATACACATTTTTTGTATCTATACATATATATATATGAAAAGTATCCAAAAATATATATTAGCATGAGAAATAGAATAATTCTTATACAATAATCACCACACTTATAAGATGATTTATAAATTTTTATAGCTTACAAACTAGGTAAGATTGCTGTGCTAGATATTAGAGAATAGTCTTAGTTATATTTATAGAAGTTTTATTTAAAAACCAGGACATTTTATGCATTTTTTATTCTTTATCAGTCATTTGTTTTGCTGTTTCTCTCAAAATATTCTTTTAAAATACCGTTCCATACATAGTAAACTCTCATGTTTGTTAGATGATTTGCTAGTCTAATGCCTGCTTGGGGAAAATCAGCTTTTTTAAAGCAGGTTTTAAGATACAGGGGAGAAAAAAATGAGTAGTAATATGTTTAGAGATAAAATACTCCCTTTGTTTTAATAATTATCTCACTGTAGCCAAAGCTTTCTCCTCTAAATTAAAAGTAAACAAAGTTACTTGTGTAGTTAGGAAGGCTGGAGAAGGCAGCGCCACCTCCTGAAACAATAGAGTCATCAGGCACGTAGCTGCCCTCGTCTAATTTGATGTGTCAGGCCCTAATCAGCTCTGTTTCACAGTGCTTTGCTCCATAAAAGCAGATTTGTTTAACCACAACCTCTATTTCAGCATGATTGGAGAAGGAGGAATAACGGAGGAGACCGGGCATATCTCACGTGTTGTGTTGTGGGTATAAAGTGAATCCATCATTTGCTGGAGAGGCAGAGGAAAAGTGACAGGCTCATTCATGCCTTCGAGACATTTTTGGGTCTATTGAAAATTTTAATCTGTGCACTCTGGTTGAACCTCCGCACTCCTTAATTTAGTACACACAGCCATGCGCTGGGTCTGTCTGCCTCAGATAGGGCCGGCTGGCTTCTGTAGGACAGCAACCCCCCCGGAGGAGTTTTCTTCTCTAAATTCATCCTGCCTTGAACTTTACACACACATATAAGCTCCATTTACAGGAGGATTTCAGAGTTAATTAAACGCTGAATTTGTTTCTTTAGAAATTGCATATGCCTTGAGGTTAAGGAATAGCATTTCAGCAACCACGTTAATTTAGGATTAAGCATACTGTACATTTTTTGAAGAAATTTTATTTTTATAAGTATACATTTAGAGAGATGGGGAAATTTCCCCCCTCTGTTACCATAAAAGGATTTAAAAATAGGTTTATAAAGGAGACCATATGCCAGGAGATGCTGCAAATCAGCAAATTCAAAATCGTCCTTTACGTAAAAGGCATTGGAAACAGACAAATAAAGTAGAATGCTGGAAAAATGGCTGCTTTGCCGATAAGGCCATCGGATGACTTCCACCAGAGGCTCCCAGGCTTAAGTCCTCTTCACTCTGGATTTGCTCTGTGCGCACCATGGTAATAATCCCAGAAGCATAATATTTACAAATATTTGGCTGAAAGATGACAGGTCAGATTTTTATTATCGCACTAGCAAGTCAATGCTGACATAGACTAATTTTAATTCCACTAAAGATGCTACATATAACAGGAGACATCCAGTCCTTAATTTTCTTAAAGGTGGGTCCTTGGCAGAAGATAAAGCCTGAGCAAATGCAGAGCAGAACAAGCCAGAAACCTAGTATTGTCCTTGGTGGATTTACTTTGAAACACTGTGCTATAAACATTTTGCAAGTAATTCAGTACCTTGAGTTCATTTTCACTGATATCTGCACATCACCTGCAATAATGTTGTATTTTGGCAAAATGATCAGTCTCTTAGGTCCTAGATTTACAGAATGCCAGAGAATATTCTTTGAATTCAAATGGAGAAAAAAAAAAAAAAAAAAAAAAAAAAAAAAAAAAAAAAAAAAAAAAAAAAAAAAACCCAGAGCATTTAAAGATCTTGGACAACCTCGACCTTTTTGTTTATATGTTTAGTTTAAGTTATTAATGAGAGGTATGTGTTCACTTCAACGTGGAATGCTTCTTTCCTTTCCTGTTCTTTTTCTCTGTCTGTAAAGTTTGAAATAAATCAGTAAAGTTTGAAATAAAAGTAATTGTTACAGGTTCTGAGGCAGAGAGACAATTAGGTAGCATTTGGCATTTTCTGTAGGTCAGATGAGCGTATGGATTCTTGGAGGTAAAAAGTTCAAGTCATGAAGAAGAACAGAGACAACCGATGGCTAGAATGACTACAGTAAAATAAAACAGCCCTAAAGCCCAGCCGAGTAAGCCCCCACCCATAAATCTTATTAATCACGGCTGCTTCAAAATACAATGAGCAAGAGAGAAAATTATGCCCTATTTCAGACTTGCCCAGTTTCTTTATCAGTTAGAAGAAAGAGAAAAAAAAGAAATTATTAAGATCATGTAAGGTAGATAACCAAATCAAGGAACAATGCAACTATTGTCCTATGTAGGATATAAACTATGCATAATATTTTGAAGAGGCATAAGTAACCTATATTAATATGTCAAAATTGTCCATTTATAGATGTGCAGAATTTCTATTGGTTGTGTGAAATAATCTCATTTTTAGGGAGATGTAGCTGTATGTCATTTATAGCTGTGATTTATATTGCTTGAACTATTAAGGTAAAAATAGTGGTTGTTCTAAAAGTATCCCCTGTCTGAATGCATTGTCCAGAGTTTTCATTCTGGAACACTTGCTGTTTCAGTTGTGAATCATTCCGGGAAGAATTACTTTCCGGATTTCTATAAACAGATATTAGGAAAGAAAATTAAATAAAGCAAACTAAGATGATCTAATTGTGAGCGAGTCACAACCTCGTAAAGCATTGTAATTTGGATATTTTATCTTAATGTCTGAGAGGAAGCTGCTCTTAAACCACTGGCCTTAAGCAAAGCAACACATATTTAACAATGCAAATGAAGAGAACCGAACTGGCCCATTGCTTGATAAAAGTTAATTATTTTAATGAATATTGTTTGGCAACTACAAAACAACATAATTTTATAATACTTCAAATTTATAGATGTAATGAAATGATTTTTTAATGATTTTAAATTATATTTTTATATGTTTTTAGTTTTAAAGCAACATAAAAGTTTTATAAAACTACGGAACTATGTGCATCATAACGAAGGTAAAAATAATCCTGCCTCACAAGGCTTACAGATCCTAAGATTCTGGGATGATAAGATCTTTACCGACCTGATTGTTCTCATTCAGTGATGACAGACATGGACTTTGTTAAGTAGATATGGATAAATATGAAAGTGAGGTTTTTCTGTTTATTTGCATGGATCATTTTTATGTTTTCAAGAAATATGTATCTCCAATATTTATCATGTCAGCAAGTATTTTTTGGAAAAAGGAATTTTGTTAGCCTTACGATTCCTTACTTTATAAAGGTAGCACAATTAGTCATTCAGACTTTGTTGAATATTTAGGATATTTCCTTTATTCCCATATTGAAAGCAACCTTATGTTGTTTATTTTTCTTCAAACAACAAAAACAAAAAGCAGACCCATGATAATTTTCTTAAACTGTTCATTTTATGGTATCTTACACAAATTTTCTTAAGTTTCCAAAATTATAAGAGAAACAAACTTTCACAGTTTTAAATTGCATTTGCCAACACTTGAAAGACTATTATAAATAAATTCACATATTGAATTTTTATTTTATATAATTATCTACTTATATTGTTTTCTTAGTGAAATTAAGACCTTTTTTATAATCACTCAGATATTACTATTGTTTTGCTTTTTAAATTTTTTGGGAGCTTAGAAAGTTTGCTTGCCTGTTTCTGCCTATGCATATTTAAGATGTATGGAATTAAACGTATTTCTTTAAAAAAATAATTTGTGCTCTTGGACACGTGTTTACAAAAGCTTCCCTTCAAATCATGGAAATAGCCAACTCATTTATTTAAATTCTTTAGATTTGTTTTGCTTTGTTTTTAATATTAGCTCACATAAACTAGGTGCAATACAATTGGACATATGGTAAGAGAGAAGAAATTTTATTTTATTAGTAAAAGGTTACTCCAGTACTACTTAGGAAATAATGTATATTTTTAAATTTTTTTCATAGTTCTATTTTTGGCATATATTAAAATCTATACATTCATATCTACATTTGGACTTTTTGTTTTATTAAAGTGTTTTACTTTCTATTTGGGAGCACAACGTTGAAATCATTTCAGCTCTTTAAAATGTACGTTAATGTTTAGTAGAGCAAGTCCTCTCATTATTATTATTTCTGAAACTCTTGAGAAATTTTCTTTCATTAATATCTTTAAGGCCATTTTGTCATACTCTTGCTAATCAGGAAAAATAACTAATAGATGCTAGGCTTAATGCTTTGGTGATGAAATAATTTGTACAGCAAACCCCTCTGACACACGTTTACCTATGCAACAAGCCTGCACGTCCTGCACATGTACCCCCAAAGTTAAAAATTAAAAGAAATCCCCCAAATAATATTGTATTATATACATTTATGTTTCACTTAGGAATACATTTCGGTTTTTAGACATTTTATGTTTTTTAATACAATACAATTTTATAAAACCTCTCCATACATACCGTTAATTTTTAAATAATATGTATATTTATGGTAGGTGTGAGTGAAAGTTTTGTATTTGTATGTTTCGTAGTTATTATTGCTAGCTTTTAAAAATCTTGAATCTATTTCAATTAGTGTTAATATATATTAATTTTATTCCCTTGGCTTATTTATATAATAAATAATATTTGAAACATAATTTGTAATAAAATGTTGAAATGTTTCCATGGTCTATTATATCAGCTAAAAAAAAAAAAAAAAAAAAAAAAAAAAAAAAAAAAAAAAACTACAATGAAAACAGTGACCCATGTGTCCCAAGCACTCTTCTAAGTGCCAAAAACAGCTCCAAAATACCACCTCTGCAATTATAAAGTTGATAGTCTTACTTTATACCACATTATTTCTATGTTGATAGTACCAATTTATTTTTTATCATTTAATATATTGTTATGTATTACTTTTCAAAGGATGAGCTTTAATGTTTATAATTTCTGTTTTTTTCTATTACCAATATTGTTATCATTAACATATGCATTTTTTCTTTCTTATTTTCATGTTATTGGGGCTACTTTTAGTCTAACTAATTGGCTTGAGTGCCGGGTTTATTTTAAATCTGTTAAATTGCTTTGGTCATAATTAGACTAAGGTTTATTGAGGTGGCGTCTAGAGGGTGTGATATTTTATGCTTGGTATCTTTTTATTCATAGCCAGACCCTATCTGTAAAAATAGATAGATATGGACATAGGTGACATTATAGAATAGATAAATCAGAACTCTGAGAGATGAGAAACTTCATCATCAACGAAAGAATAAACAAGGGAAGAAAGTAGCCTTATTTTGTTTTGAGGTCTTTCTTTGAACATTACAAAGAATTTTTCTCCTTCCACTGCCTCCTTTTATTAAATTTGGGGCCCCATAGTTCCAGGTCAAGTTGTTAAAAGGGGCAGATTATGAGATGTTGAGTGCGGAGCCCACATGCCTGTCCCCCTGAGGTCCCCGCACTGTCATCGAGCAGGAGCAGGCAGGCGTCTGTCGCACTGAAAACCTGCGTCTACTCTTTGGTTTCAGAATCCTGGTAGAGGAGAGCATTACTTTAAGAAGCAGACATGTGAGCCTCCAGATGCAGCCAAGCGTGAAATCAGGCTGGGTGGATAACCTTGAACAACGACAAAAGAATAATCTTCCAAGCTGTGCTAGGAATTTGAACTAGTGAATTATTCCAAGTTTGAAGGTGGCAAGTATGTTTGCCTAAAAGTTATGGGGAAAAAACACATAAAAACTAAAGAAATCCAGATCTTTCCAGTTGTAGACAAATGCTCTATTTCTGGATGACAGGGTTGATTTATTTAAACACATTTCAGTGAATTGAAGGTTGGAGTTGAGAGCATATCGTGACACACTCCGGTCTTACAGAATTAGGGGGAGGAAATTGCTGACCCCAGGACCTAAAGCACCTTTTTTCACACAGGTGGTAGGCCTTTGGTACCTTTGTTATGTGCACATTGCCTGCCAGCTCCTTCACCCTCCTCTGAATGAGGAGACCCTGCTGCCTTGAGTGAGGGCCTGCATTAATAGGGGTGTAAGGTTTTTATTCATCTGTGGAGGCAACCCCACCTAGTGAAGCTAAAACTGAAATCTGATGAGAGAGGTGTTGTGTTGGTCTCGCCATTACTATGATTATGTGTTCATATCACATGTTAAATTTTATGTATTTCCTTTTGCAGTTATCAGATATACTTTAAGTCAATGCTTTCCTCTGATGTATTAAGAGTTTATTGCAATTGTCAAATTATTTTACAAAAATTGGAGATCTTTAGAGAGAAACTCATCTTACTACCAGATGAGTTTGATGGGGTGGGGGGAGTGTTTCTTTAGATGCGAAGTTAGAATGTATTCTTGAATGTTTACATTCTCATCTATAATATAATATAAACCAATAGTCTATCAATCAGAGAAAACGTGAATTCATTTAAGTGTTTTTATTTTGATATTACCATCAATTATTGCATAATTTATAAGTATGTGTGCGTATGTATCTCTCGGTGTGAGTGTGTGTGTGGGGGGCATATTAATAATGATACTTCTTAACTATTTTAGATGTTTGTACATTAATTTGACTTAGCAAATTTTGAAAACCATATTCATAGTTTTTATTTAAATCTAGACACTGAAAGTCTTCTTTATTAATTTGCTCATGTCTCAATTTTCCACACTCATTGATTATATCTAAAACCAGCAGCTTCTTACGAAGTACTCGCTAAACATCTATGCTCTATTTTAAGTACATGTGTCTCTGAAAAATGAAATAAAAATCAATTTCTCTGAAAATATAAAATTTGTAATCACAGATCACTCATTCCTCTCTAATTAATCTTTTGCATCACTATTATTAATGATGTTTTAGAAGGTTTACACACATTTGTAACGTTAGTATCTTTTGATATTAACAAATGAACGGAACATTTTCCACAATCAAGCGTTGGATATTTTTTACATTCATTAAATATATGATTGAAATTTATTTAATAAGCATTCCTGAATAACTAAAATAATTTAAATATTGCTACTTTTAGAAAGGTAGAAGGTGTGCTGCAGAGGGCACTGGGTCCTGAGTCTAGAGTATTGGACACACATAGAAGTTATTCCACTAATTGGTTATGTTACCTTGCAAAATTCCTGATAGTGCTAAGCCAGATAACGGTCAGTTTCCATATGCATAGGATTGGGTGTTTACAAGGTTCTACTTAAAATTCATTTCAAAAATTGTATTGCTGTAATAAATGACAGTTGTTATTGCTAATTCTTCTATTATTATTAATATTGTGAGCACATTAATGTTAAAACAGTTGAGACGTATACCTAGCAGGCAAAATGTAAGTAACTATGTTGGATCAGAAAAGGATACCTTCACGCAAACATTTTTTTTAAACCTGGTATGGTCTGGTGCTAAGTGTGAGACAAGAGATTTCAATAAAGAGTTTCTTTCACACTTTTCTTGAGGATTCTATAAACAAGCTGCAGAGAGATGTATTTACCCTAGATCCTAAAATGCACCTTAGCAAGGTTAGGCAAGATAACTGAAGAGCAGTCAAAATTTATGCATATGCAAAGAAGAAATGCAAAGTCAAGTGATAGCTTTTTTTTATTAGAGTTTAAAGAGATCATTTGGAAGAGATTAATGGTTCATCATCACTGTGTCTCATTTGGCTCATTTTCTGACCAAATTTTTACCTTTAGAAAATGAAATGATATTTCCAAATAAATTTTATCTGAAGAATATTAACAAAGGACACAGTCAGTAATGAAGACAGACAAGGCAATTCTTAAAGGCAGATTCACCTCATACCCTCTGTCTGATGTTAGATGCAGAAAATGGCATTCTTCAATTTCTCAGAATGAGAAAATCCTCCTTTTATTAATTTGCATCTCTGCTTTAATATTTTTTGTTTTGTTTTGTTTTGTTTTTTAATTCAGTAAACACAAAACTTGAAATTCTTGTTAACACTAGTGGCTTAGGATGGAAATTCTTTACACTGTTCACATTTTAGTAAAATGTATACAGACATCCCCCCAAATGCCTTTGCTGGGATACGTTTAGGTAGTTTCTAGTCTCCCCACTCACCTTAAAAATGAATATTTGTAGTGGCACCTCAAATAAATTGGTTTCCACTCCAGAGCTATGGCCTTGGATTTTTCTCCTTTGTGTGTTCCTTGCCCCTCCGTTAGCCGTCCTTGAGAGTATGACCCTCTATGCTTTTAACCCCAGGTCTGTGCCCTTGACCTTGATCCAGATCACCAGGTACAGTGGAGAAACGAGCCGCTAATCATTCTAACTTCAACCCTTACCCACCAGTGCTCTTTCTTCAGAGTCTCCAATCTCTGCCTCAAAGTGATGCCCTATTGTAAGTTTTACTTAGAGAATCGCTAACCCCACTAAGCCTACTAAACATGAATAGAAGTTTCTGCATGCAATATTCTATTGAAATAATATGAAAAATTATGTTTTATTTCTCATTTAGTCAAAGTAAAGTTGTTTCCAGGAAAACGGCTTATTCTCCATCTGATTCCACCATGGTTATCACGAGAAACAGGGCAGCACCCTTGTTCCAGAGACAGGAAGACTCGTGTAAGGAAGAGGCAGAAGGGAAGGCTGGAGGTGCTGGTCAGAAGCCACAGGAGGTGGTGACAGGAAAAGAGTCTGTGACAAGTGGAGCCACATGGGATAAGTGACAGTGGTGATTGGGACACCAGCTAAATCTGGTTTGTTAGGGGGTTCTGATGAGAGTCTGTTACCCTTCAGCGACCTTCTAGGAAGATCATTTCTGATCTTCAACCTGAGCATAGCCCTGAATTCGCGAGTCACTGACTCAATCCATAAGAGCTGTAGGGCCACTCTCTGCTAAAGGTGTTCTTCCCTTCTCAGAATCAGGAAGCACAGGAGAGAAGGCAGGGAGCTACCTCTGTTTCTCTTGCTAGAATGGGACGTGCTTTGGCCTCCTCATATGGAGAGAGAGCATCCCACTTGGAATGTACAGGGATTTTTCCATGGAAACAATATTGACACAGGGAAAGGGGGTCCATATTCCACGAGTTTGGAAAGCTACTCTATGTTCAATATGCAGGTCGGCTTTTATGAATTTGCCTCAGAAGCTAACCACATTTCCAACACTCTTTCTCTAGTAAAGGTCAAGTTTAGGGTAATGAGTTAATAAGCCAACTACTGGAACATAGTGTATTTTTATGGAGCTGGAGTGAATCTCTCCATCGTGGGTGTGTACAGGGAAGTCATGAGCCCCACCAACAGCATTTCTCAGCCAAACCTCAGAAGCCAGAATTCCAGCAGCGCTTCAGGATTATGATGTTGACCTTCAGGAAAAAAAAAAAAAAAAAACTCATTTTAAACTAAATACTGTTTCTTTTCACATACAAAACTTAACTGGTGAGTTTGATGCTTCATTACTTGAGTCTGGCTAAGTGGTTAAGGGCATGTAAAGTTCATTTCCAGCCCACAGTTCTTTAAGCATTTATTTCCTTGTCAATGTTACTATGTCAGCCAGCATGTGTGGGTGGTAAGGAAGGCCCTGGGAATAGTAACCATTTACCGATTAAATAAAAAGCTGCAAAAATAATGTAAATGAGGAAAGGAACCATCAGCTAATCCCAACATTCTAGGTAAAAAAAAAAAAAAAAAAATTAAAGGTTTGTAAGTAAAAACATGCCAGCATTGCATATATTTTTGACCAGGTTTCTCACAACCTTAAGATAAACACTGCCCACAGCGAGAGTTAATGGTACTGAATGCCTTATCTTTTAAGGTGCTTTAATTTGGTCTGTTGTCCTCAGTGAAAGGAATAAAAAGGCCAGGTTATCAAGAGAAGAAACACAGGCCCTTATGTCTAGATGCCTTTTACATGAATAGTTGCAAGTGGCATCTTGAGTTCTTTGACTCTGAGGAGTGGATTGTTTGTTGTCTTTGGCATACAGAAACGGGTAAACCAGACTCCAAACAGTGATTCTTAAAAGCCGGAGCAATTGATGTGTCCACTAAAGCGGAATGCGGATGTTTTTGCAAGTATGCTCCTCCACTCCCTCCTGATGTATCCCCCACAGCCTTGGTGATATTGTGACCTGTTTTCTAGTAAGCATAACTTTAAAAGCAGACTATGATTTATAAAATCACCTCTGCCAGGTGAAGGTTTAAGATGGATGAAATAGGATCCTTTGATCTTAATGAAATCCTTAATGGTAAAGCCAACTCAATTACGTGTTTCTGTTAGAGTGTTTTTCTCCATTCATTCATATTTTCTGAAAAAAGCAGAACAATATGGGGAGTATATTAATCATGTTACTACTTTGGCTGGAATAATTTATTAAACCGTATCATAGTTTCCTGGAAGATTTACTAAGCCTCTTCAATTACTTAACTCTTGTAGAATAATTTACATACTGGCAGAGCAGATTAAAAAAAAACACACATGAATGAATTCATTAAGACTATTTCAGAAGCACCTGGATGAAGATAATATTTTCATCTCCTCAATCATGAAATACTGTTTTCTGTGCATCAACTTGTTTTTCAAAAATTACCTCTACAAATTATTGTTTCACTAAATCTTTTGCATCATCAATACTGTTGATCAATGGCAAAGATTTATTAATTAATAAATTAATTTTAAGTAAGTAAATATTTTAACATCAATGTGCTTATTTGTGTCATTAATGTTTAATTTCAATTTGCTGATAAACCAGGCATCAGTCAAGATTGTATGTTTTTTTTTTATTAGTGGCTGTTATTTCCTTTAAGTATTTTGCCTCTTTTTCTAAATACTGTAAGCACAACTTGTATATACTGCTCACAGAGATACACATAGGTCAATCTCTCAGAAGTGCATTTGAACAAAGGGCTTAAAAACTGAAATAATGAAATTGCAGGCTTTACTATTGATATAAAAGATATGTTGTTTTTGTTTAAATGTAATAGCCAATTGATTATGAAATTTATGAAATGTACCATTAAAAGTGCTACTTAGAAAAAAAGTTTATAAACTATGATGCATGCTCAGGAATAATTATACACAGCATATATATTGGTCATAGTAGCTTTTGGAAACTTTGCAATGTATTGAATATATTCCAAGTGAGTTGCCTTGTTCTTTTTTTTTCTTCCCTACATGGCTTTCAGCTGATAGGCCACCAATTTGTGCCTATCCCAGTTGCCAAATATAGCACAACTTGATCTCCTATTCTTAGAAACAATGAAGCCCCCATTTTTTTGCCTTGCAAGACGATAAATGTAATTGCAATCATTCCTCCAGTACTGCTAGCAGATACTGAAAGATGCCATTGATTTCAAGATATATCCTGATTTCAGGGTTGGTGAGTTCGGAGAAAATTGTTTCCTAGAATAGATAAAATATAGTATATAGTGGCAGATTCCATTCCTAACACTGTCTAATTTGTCTACTCAAAAGAATGAACTGCCCAGCACTCCCATCCACATATGGTTATCAATCCTGAAACTATAATGGTGTTTGTGAGACATTTACCAAGAGATGGGGAATGTGGAGACCTGGGTATGAAACAGAATCCATGTCTTTGTTACTGATTTTCTCTATTAAAATGTTCAATAATTAGGCCAGACGTGGTGGCTCATGCCTGTAATCCCAATATTACAGCAGGCCAAAACAGGAGGGTCATGTGAGGCCAGGAGTTTAAAACAGGCTTGGGCAACATAGTGAGACCCCTTCTCCATAAAAAAAGTACAATAAAAAAGTAGGTAGGTGTAGCGGTGTGAGCCTGTAGTCCCAGCTGCTTGGGACTAAAAGGGGGAAGGATCACTTGAGACCAGGAATTCACTGTAGCCCAGGCAACAGAGCAAGACCCTGTCTCAAAAAAAAAAAAAAAAAAAAATTAAAATACAGTAATTAGTTATTAATATATTTCATTTAGTTTCATTTTTAGTAATAAATTATACATTTATAAATAAGCAAATATATGTTCTCAGTTACAAACCAGTTGATAAAGAAAATAAGCATATGTGAAATATAAAATCAGAATCATCCAAAATAGTACATTAAAATTGCTTAATTTCAGATGATGATTATTGCCACTTCATAGGCTTAAGTTCAAAATGTAATTTTTTTAGAACAGTTTGCAGTTTCTCCTTGATCTTTTACTTTTTTTTTTCAGATGGAGTTTTGCTCTTGTTACCTAGGCTAGAGTGCAATGATATGATCTCACTGCAACCTCCGCCTCCTGAGTTCAAGTGATTCTCCTGTCTCAGCCTCCTGAGTAGCTAGGATTACAGTCGCAGACTACCATGCTCAGCTAATTTTTGTGTATTTAGTAGAGATGGGGTTTCACCATGTTAGCCAGGCTGGTCTCAAACTCCTGACGTCGGGTAATCTGCCCGCCGTGGCCTCCTAAAGTGCTGGGATTATAGGCGTGAGCCACCACACACACCTGGCCTACAATTTTGAACATGCTGTTAGCAAGGGACAAATGGCCCAACAACTGAACTGAAAAATGGAATGTACGGGCATGGCTATCTAAGGGTAGCTTTTCTTTTTACCTTACATTATTCATTCATAACTATTAAAATATGACCATATTTTATAAATTACTAAACATAGGCATTTATGGAAGCAGCCATATACACCAAGACACTACATGAACAAATAGATAGCCTTTTATACTTTTGCTGATAATATGCAACGCCTCTAGATATTTATACCTACTCACCTAATAATTTTTTTAAAAAAGAACATATGGTTTCTCTCACTATGCTTTTCTGATAAAAATTTTATCTCAAATGGTGTCTCTAAAATTTTGACTTCTTTGTTTAAAATTCAACGCCAATTTCTTCAAAAGTGTGGCTACCCGACATAAACAGCCTGTGTGCAGATTTCATCTGAAGTGCTGAAAAATAAAAAGTCTATGGGCTTTGGGGCTTGGCAGCACTGGGTCTTCATCCCAGCAATGACCCTAGCTCACATACGTTTTCTATTCTGTAAAATAAAGACGATAAAACTGGAATATTGTGCTGTTTCTCTGAGCTGATATGCTACACAGATATCACGGTGCATGGCTTTAAGATATAATCAAGTATGTTATACCCTCTCAACTACAGTTATATACCATAAAGAGAAAAACATCTTAAAACTGTATACAGACATGTAACTTGCTGTAACATTTATGCAAATTAAAACCTGAATAGAAATGCCTGAAGCCAAAAGACATTTATAAACTTAAAAGGAGAACAAGAGGAAAAAAAGTTGAGAAAAAGAAGGAGTAGGAAGAAAAGACTGACTATAAAGAAAGGGGGAAGGGAAGGAAGGAGGAAGGGGGTGAGAAAGGAACCAGCCTTTTTCCATAACTTGTAGTTATTGATGAAGTATTAATCACTGTTTTGGGCTATTATTTCATTTTTGCTTATTGATTTGCCCTTTCAAATATAATTGTCAATACTAAATTCATTCATCCATGAAATGCTATTGTTGTTTTTTATGACATTAAAATGTATAGAATGTCTATTATGTCTCATGTACTGAGCTATTCATGGATAATGTCTCTTTCTAACATGAAGCAAACTCAATGAGTTAGGCTTAATTATTTTTATTTTGCAGATGAGATGTCTGAGGCTGAAATTTACTGACCTAACTAGAGAACACACACTTGTTTATTAATATGGATAGAGATCCACCTAGTGAACCATATTTCCTTTCAAAACTAGGTAACATATAGAAGGTAATTTTATGCCAAAACATAATATGAAAACAAAAAGCAAAAGCATCATAAATGTTAATAGGCATGTTTAATGAACATTTTGGAGTAAGTAAATTTACTGATAGGTATGAAGGATGAGCAATTTTGGCAAAGGGGAATCTGAATTCCCTGGATGTCCATATGCTAGCTGCAAGAAACCTCAACCAATCCCTTCATATCTTCAACTTAAAATTTTCTTATATATAAATTAGAATTAATATCAAATCGTAAGTTTGTTAGGGAAGAAAGTAAGATAATGTGTATAGTGTATAGTCAAATTGCAGTTATAATTGTTTTGGTTATGACGTCTAAAATGATAACTATTATTTATAACTGTTATAATTAGGTAACAATTCAAAATGTTTAGAATAACATTGTTAATCCAAAAAAAAAATTGTTATAGAACCATACTCTAGGTTCCAACTGTGAAAAACTCTGCATAATGAGAAAACGGTAAATGTAATGTTCTGTAAGTGGGATATTGCTAATGAATAATTTTTTAAATAAATACTACTTGTTTAATAAAATATACACAAATATAATTTCTTAAAAGAGATTACAAAATTATTTGTCACAAATAGTTAATAGGTGACTCATGAAAAGGTGTTGAAATTTATCAAAATATTTATCCAAATAATGATGAATGACCTGGATCCTGAAAACATACTCAACATGACATATTTTGAAAAAGAGCCAATACCTAGCATGAATCTGCTATGACTTTGGAGGGCCAGTGGTCAGAATTATCTTTTAGGACAAAGTACAAATTGCTCCCCAAAATGCCAGGATTATTTGATCATTAATCAAAAAGAATGTAAAACTTTATTCTGAGCATTTTGATTGAATAAAATATGAAAACGTGAACACTTTTACATTTTTTCAATAAGAGAGATTCCGAATGAAAATGGTATTTAAGCTTGTGTCCTATCCTTTCTTTTCAGGATAGCAGATTAAATATTTGAGATGGGTAGAAGGGAGAGACATTGTTTTAACACATTTGTTTCACCACGACAAGGTTTGTCTGGAGACTGGAAATTAGGGAGAAAATATTCATAGTGGATTCCATAAAAGAGTAAATGTCAGCACCAAGGAAAAAGGGAAATCAAAAGTAATACAAGTAACACTAAGTGTGTTTGGTATATTAGAAGGATATTCATACCATAGATTCTAATTTTAATTTGTGAAGAGTAGAGATTTGTAAAGATTCTAGTTTTATTCTGAATGCAGATTTCAACAGATTATCAAAGAGAAGATAGATATTTCTTGGTCAGTCACACAAATATTAACTTTTATATATTTGACACAAAAACACACTGCTGACCCTTCCTGTAATATATAATCAAATGTATGCAGTGTCTGTGAAAAATATAACATAAATATTTAATTATTTAGGCCCTGATGCAACCCATAAAAGGAGTGAAAATCTAGGAAAATGCTCTATAACAAATTCTAGAATGTTATATTGATTGCATTTTAGCCTTCTCTTTCTACCAGACATCTACAATTTAGTTCTCATAGGCAAAGCCAGTTGTTTATGTTTATATGGTTATATATGTATATATATATATATATGCATTTAGAGAGACAAAGATAGAGACAGATTTTTTTTGTGTTTACATAAAAGTGATTTAAACTTTTCAGCTGACAGCAACTCAAATGCTCATAGGATTTACTCAGTTAGAAATCAAATAAATGTATAACTTTTCCTTGTGCTACAGAGATGTAATAGATATCAGATCATATCATGTTAGAATGAACACATCATTCAGAGGAAAGTACATGATTGAGGGTCTAATAACCTTGCCAGAAATTATATAATCAGTGTCCCATTGGGGGCCAGATCCAGATATTCTGGTTTTCAAACTAAATATTAGTCTATTGCCTATATGAGCAGATACGAACAGGCAAAAATATTAATCCATTTGCATGCTTCTTTCTAAAAAATGAAATTAGTATATTCCTTTACTTATGGTATCATAAAAACATAAAAATAATTAAGATTATGTTTTGTCACTTTTGAAATCAAAGGCCTTTTAATGTGTTTTATATTATGCTTACCAAAAATTGTTTTAAATGCATATATGTTTACAAGAATAAATTTTAATCTCATGATTCTTCAAAACTACCACATCCCACAATGAATTTGAACATTATTTTAAAGAAAATAAGTGTTTTTTATTTCAATTGTCAAGATGTACAAGAACTGACATTTAGCAGCACAAGGTTTAAAGTCCCTTTGTAACGATATTAATTTGTATGGCTTAGTATTTATGTATACCTCTCTCATTAAAGGCCACTAAATATGGCACGTTTCTTGAGTAAGATTACAATCTATTTGGAGGGAAAAAAATAAGCATGTAACACAAACTAAGAAGCATTATAGAGTTTTGAACATTAAAAATGGCAAAACCATAAACTCATAGAATGTCTAGATGTCGAGGTTATGATGTTCATTGCCATTTTATTGGTTTGGTGTCAGAAAAATATGTTCAATTTCAAATACGTTCAGAATATAAAACGATGTGATTTTATTAGCATTTTCATGTGATTCATTTGATTATTAGTTTAAGAAACAACAGCCTAAATGGTGATTCCTTATTTCACTAATCTTATTGGTTCTGCTATGGACATTTTGATAAAAATCAACTGTTTTTTATGTTGCTTTCAAAAAATTAGATTAGTAGAGATAACAAACACAAAAATAGAATACCTGAGCATTTCTCCGTTTTTTCTCAGCTAGGATGTGGAGCACATGTAGCTGCAGCTTCGTCGATATCCGCTTCATGGATGCCATGTTGAGGTGGCTGCATCTGTCATTCTGTGTCATGTCACTTTGCATGGTGCCTTATAATAGATGCTGACATGAGGTAGCAGGCTGCCTCACACCTATGAAAGCAAATTCCGAAGGAAAGCAGATGGCTCACTCTTTGCTGCAGTAAGTATTGTGGCAAATCAAACATTTAAATCTAACTGTGGAAAAGGATGTTATATTTCTAACACTGAACTGTGTCTAATAATACCTGATATAAAAGATAAATGTTATTTGTTCTAACACATGCTTTCTCTTGAACCATGTGACAAAATAGAAATCAGGCTAATTAAAGTTGTTTCTTTTTTATATCGCACTAGGTATCAAAAATAGAAAATATATAACCACTCCCCATTGCTACCATGATTATTTAAAAATTGTTTTTCACAGGTAAAGTAACACGGGTGCTTTTGTCTTTCTGTTCAGTGACACTGAAACTAAAATGATTTAACAGCCAGTTCCTGTCACTTTGGTGAAAGGGACACTAGGTTTTGTTTGTTTGTTTGTTTGTGCTTTTGCCACTGATCAAGCCGAATTCTTAAATTGTGGCAAAAAGTAGCCAGTACAGATGTTGGGAAAAGTTTTCAGAGATAATAGCTACTTCAACAGAATGCAGACTGAACAATTGCAGCTAAATAAGGCCAAATGTAGCTAAACTATTCCTATATTATGTTAAATTTTAGGCTAGGTGAGTAAATACTGAAAATAAAACCTAATTATTCTCAGTTGAAAAGTTTAATGTCACCATTGTGATCTGCCCTACTTCAGAAACTCTTGAAGTTTCTTTGCTGCAATGATGAGCAGGTCATTTATTTCGTAAAACATTCAGCTGCTGAGCGATAGATCATCGTCATGATGATACAATTGATATTTTATATGATAAACGAAGTTAATTATGAAGCGGAGGATATATAATTTGGTAAATCTCTGGTAGGAGTAAAGGTATTCTGGCGTGATCAATATAATATTTTTTAAATGTAATTAAATAGGTCAATTAGTCTAATAAATGTAACACTTCATTAGTTTAATAATTAGCTTATGCAGCCTTTTAAAACGTAACTAATCCAAATACAGGTTTATTTTTCTTAGGCCTCATAAGGACATATGTTAGTTTTCATTTTAAGTAAATAAGTTTTATATAAATATTAGTCTTCATAGGGGCATTTTAAGTTCAAAATATAGACATACAAATAAATTTACTGATTTAGTGCTTTGAAATTATCTTGGAGGCTTCACTAAGAGGTTTCAATATGTCTTACTCTTTCTATAGCAAAATAGATTCCTATTCAAGTAGTTTTTATATGTTCTATGTGAAACTATAATGCAAACTATAGAAAGGATATATTAATGTTTTTCATGAATAAAGTAATCAAATTGGGCATATATATTTATACCTATATGTCTATATTTTAAAATGTTTTGAGCTAGTCTGTCTACTATGATGTCACAAAAATTGGGGTTGCATAATGCTAGCTTAGGATTCCTTGTCTGAAACTCAGCTGTGAAAGACCCACTCATTTGCTGTGTAGAGCTGGGGTTATGTAATTGCCTCTGGCAAATTAAATGTTCTCTAATTACCTCATAAAAACATCAGTGATCACTAAACTAACTAAGATAGATAGATGATTGATATAAGTAGATGATAGCTAGAGAGAGAGAGAGAGAGAGGAGACATGAGTCCTAGTCCATTTGCATTGCTGTAAGAATACCTGAGGGTGGGTTATTTATAAAGCCAAAGAGGTTTATTTGGCTCACAGTTTGCAGGCACTGGAATAAGCACAGTGCCAGCATCTGCTTTTGGTGAGAACCTTAGGAAGCTTTCAGTCATGGTGAAGGCAAAGAGGGAGCAGGCATCACGTGGTGAAAGAAGGAGAAAGAGAGAGGAGAAGGAGGTGCCAGAGTCTTCTTAACCTTCAGATCTCATGGGAAGGAATTGAATGAGAAGTCAGTCATTACTGTGAGGTTGGCAACAAAGTTATCAGGGCAGATCTACCACCCATGACCCAAACACCTCCCACCAGGCCCCACCTCCAATTTTGGGAGTCAAATTTCAACATGAGATTTAGAGGGGACGAATATCCAAGCCATATCACATAGATACACAATTTCGCATACTTCCTACAGAACTAGCTAGTGCTATCCTCATGTTAGTCACTATCACCCAACAATAATTTCTGTCCTTACTTGATTCTTTAGGGACAAACTTAGTAGCCTCTTTCTATTCTTCACCTCAGTAACTCCCTTCAGCACTTGAACACCTTAACCACCCCCTTATCCATTGAAATGATCTTCTGTCTATTTGGTGTTACCCAAATATCTCCTTTATTGTACAATCTACCTTTGAGACGTCTGATTCACAGTTACAACTGCCTAACAGACAGTGTCAGCTCAATCAGTCACTAGTTCATTCATTTAGTCATAAGTTCATCCAACAAACAACATCCTCCCTTATATACATTGGCCATTTGCCTAGAAAATCAAATACAAGACATTATCTGTCCTGTACTGAGGGAAACAGGTATGTAAACATTGAATCTAATGAATTTGACAAATACAATCTAAGAATGTAAAAGTAACTTGTAAATTTGACCTTGGGAATAGAGGCTCATGAAAAAGACAAAAGTGACTTCAAAGGGAGGCTGATTGTGTTGGGCTGATTATTATTTTTTTTTTTTGAGATGGAGTCTCACTCTTGTTGCCCAGGTTGGAGTGCAATGGCACGATCTTGGCTCACCACAACCTCTGTCTCCCAGGTTCAAGCAAGTCTCCTACCTCAGCCTCCCAAGTAGCTGGGATTATAGGCATGCGCACCATGCCTGGATATGGGCTGAGTTTTGATAAATAGATGCTCACCCTCCCTGAGGTGAGTACTTTTCTTGCTGAAGAAGCAAATGTTCTCAAGGAGATATAAAGTAAGCAAGATGGTAGTTTGAGAGAATGAAAGCATTTAGGCATAGCTAAAGGAAAATCATGAACATAGCCAGCCAATGCTTAGAGAAAGCAGGGAATGAAGAGGAAGAAGAGTCATATATTAGAGGCTCTGTTGGGAAATAATAAACAGCTCAGTCTTACTCAGAGAAGAATCATAAGATTACCAATGTTTTTCCCTGGAAAGCATGATGTCCACATGTTCATTTTATAAAGGCAACTCCTCAGAATATCCCTGTATATTCTATAGGAACTGTGTCTGTCTAAAACATGATATTTTCTTTCTGAATTTGTTTCTCCTAATTTCTTTCAGCATATTTTTTGCCTGGCTAGTCACAATGGAAACCCAGTTGTTTTTAAGACTAGCCTAGATTTCTCCCCCAACTATCTATTATTTGTCATAGAAAGTCAATTTTACCCTCAAATGTCTCTTTAATCCACTCCTTCCTCTCTATCCCCAGTGAAAATTTCCTGTCTTAGCTTCTAAGAATCCCTTAAAGAGAGTACTATTTTTTTCTAATTTTGCTCGTGTCTTAATCCCTTCTAATTTATCACCTTTCCTGTCACCAAGATTGCTGTTTTAAATTAATTTTATCACAGCACTCTCCTGTTGGCTTATTATGGGACAAAATCCAAACTTACCAGCATGGATTCAAGATTTCTTTCTCTCTCTGACCTCAGCATTCTGGTTCTTAAACCATAGTTCAGGCCTTGCTAAAAAATGTCCTGGAGTACTAGCAGGTGAAAATAAAATTCAACACTTAACGTGTGCCTGGTTACTATGGAATTATTTGGTATTTGCTATTATAATTACCAAAAGCCAGAGATGTTGATGAAACTGAGAGAGAAAATTAACTAGATTAAACATAAAGCTACAATTAATGAACTGGAAAATAGATTCAGGACACATCTACACAACTGAGTTTTCTGAAACATGTATAAAAATACAGGGTGCACATACAAAAGTTACAAACTCCAGAATATAACATATAGAGTGATGAATAACGATATGGTTTGGCTCTGTGTCCCCACCCAAATCTCATTTTGTAGGTTCCATAATTTCCACCAGTTGTGTGAGGGACCCAGTGGGAGATGATTGAATCATTAGGGCAGGTCTTTCCCACACTGTTCTTGTGATAGTGTATGGGTCTCAGGAGATGTGATGGTTGGAGAAACGGGAGTTTCTCTGCATAAGCTCTCATTTTGCCTGCTTTCATCCACGTAAGAGTTGACTTGCCCCTCATTGTCTTCCGCCATGATTATGAGGCCTCCTCACCAATGTGGAACCGTAAGTCCAATTAAGCCTCTTTCTTTTTTTTTTTTTGTCAATTACCCAGTCTCAGGTGTTTCCTTATCAGCCCTGTGAAAATGTACTAACATAGGTAGCACAATAATTCTCTAAAATTTTATGACCACAGGCAGTTTTGACAGGAAATGAATCTTGCAGTATGGTAAGTCATATCTAAATTTTACCTATATTACCTTATCACCAGCTCATCTTCTCCTTTTTCATGGATAAGCAATACTTAGGCTGAGCTTCTTCAAGTGATGTCAACAAAAAATGATGCACTTCTCTTTAAATAGTGCAATGCTTCTCTTTCAGCATATTATTTTAACTAGCAATGAAAGTAGTAGCTCTTGATTTCTGCACAAGGAAAAATCATATTATATCCTTAAGATCTAATGACTATTTCATTTGTCTTGATTTTGAGCCTCTTCCTGCTAATTCCATTTGAATCTGCACTCACTTGTATCTAGTGAAGCTCAAGTGAGAACTGAGAGGCAGCTTTTCCCTAGCACACATAAGAATCTTTAATAGGGAGAAAATACATTATTATTATGTCTCAGTCATTTCAATTTGATTCTCTCAACCACATCTAAGTACTTGGAAATGGACTGCTCTCTGTCCTTTGTACATATTTTCTATTTTTGGAACCAAATTGAATTTAGCTATTTCTAAGTGCTGATCAACAAACCAGTGTCTTTACATAATGAGATTGTATTTGTCTGTGTCAGATGGAAAGAAAAAAAGTAATTTAGTACAATTTTTTCTAAAGTTAAACGTATTTATTGTTAAGGACTTTAAATTAATGGCTGAGATTATTTCCATTTTAATTTTTTGTACTGAAATACCTTTCCTTTCATAAAAAAGGAATAATGGAAGATTCTACTTTGGGATGGTATAATCTAGTTTTTTTGTTTTGTTTTGTTTTTAGTTTTGTTTTGGCTTTTCATAACCTTGTTTGAAAAAAAGTAAATGTTGCCAACCCAGCTATCCCTCTCCCATTTATTTTGAGTTGTACCATTCTGTGAAATGCAAATGTTTAAGAATTCTTTTAGTAACCATTAACAATGATCCTGATCCTATCATTTTAAACAAGCATTTGTGGGCCGTTGCCAAGTTTCTTTTTTTCAGAACAAATAGAACACCATTCCTTTACCTTTAACTTATAGCCCTTTTAAGTGACTTTCCTTGAGCTTGACATTCAGAGGTGCTCTTCCTTTCTCTTACTCAAGGTATCAGAAGCTTTGATTCTAGTTCCATTAACTATTTTTAATAGGTTGTGATACAGTAAATACATAAAGAAAATATGTATATGTTAGTATACATACATAAAAATGTGCATTCTGTAACTGATCAAAGCATGTGTTAATTCATGTCTATTAGTAAGTTTAAATTTCTGTGCTATGGCTCATGGTCATCAAGACTAAATTCTTGATGTTAATCATCCCGAAAATGAGTGGATGGTGATTGGCTGAAGCAATCAGTTCATTTCACTTGAGGCATTTGAATATAATACATGCTTAATTAAATATATCCATGCTTAGAGTGCTCCAAAGATGTCACAATCTGATTGGTTAAAAAAAATAAGTAGCATCATAAATATGGAAAATGTCATATGGGAAATATATACACGTGGAAGGACAGAGCACAGAGAGTCCGATATGACCCATCAGCAGTACAGGGGAATCTATGAACATGTATTTATTAGTAATGAGGGATAAGTTCCATCTTGGTTAAAATCAAACTTGTTAAATTTGATCAAATTGAATAAATGTTTTCATACAATAAATTTTGAATTTAAGATAAAGACTAGGCAAGCTAAATTGAAGTTAGGTTATTCTATTTTATTATTATTATTATTATTATTATTTTAGATGGAGTCTCACTGTTGTTGCCTAGGCTGGAGTGCAATGGTATGATCTCAGCTCACTGCAATTTCTGCCTCCTGGGTTGAAGAAATTCTCCTGCCTCAGCCTTTCAAGCAGCTGAGATTACAGGTTCATGCTACCACGCCAGGCTAATTTTTATATTTTTAGTAGAGATGGGGTTTCACCATGTTGGCCAGGCTGGTCTCTAACTCCTGACCTCAGATGATCACCCACCTCGGCCTACCAAATTGCTGGGATTACAGGCATGTGCCATCGCGCCCGTCCTTTCCTTATAATACAATAGAATCAAGAAAGATGGAAAAAGGTCAAGTGACTGAGGCTAGTCTTGCATTCATCTGTTGGAACTCTGGGGTTGTGGAGCCCAGTTATCCTGCTGCACTCTCAGCCTCAGGCATGCATGATTGTTCATAATCATGGGGCCTCAACTACGCTCTATCTTTGACTCTACTGCCACTCAATATTATTTCTTAGCTGACCTTTCTAATGCCTTGAGTTAAAACTTCCAAGAGAAGTCTAGTTGGCACATCCATTAACCAGGTAGGATAGACAGCTACCTGTAGTCAGATGTCCAACATTGATGCAATCTATTGTGGCAAGAATGATGAATCATTGGTATACAAAGGGGCAGGGTACTCTACGGAGTGAACTCTGCCAGTCTGGTAGGCACCCTAACATGGATAATATAACTGAAGGGAAAGAAACAGAATTTAAGTATGTCCCGAAACTGTATTTGCTCGACAGAATCTGCTTGCTTTTCCTGCTGGGCACACAGTTAGAGTACACTTCTCACACCTACTTAACATTAGACGTGGCCACGTTGCTTAAGATCTGGTCAATATAACATGCCAGAACTTGTTCTATTCGATGTGAATGCCCACAAAATCCAACCTGCGAAACCCGAAGTCTTTTTTCTCACATTCTGACTGGATGAACAGGATTCGAAAAACCTAGAGATGAAAGAAATTACAAAACCTAAAGAGCATGATTCTCTAAGTTATCAAGTGGAAGACTGTGTGCTTGGTTTCTGTCATTAATAAGCAACAAAGTTTTTATCATGTTAAAAAAAAAAAAGGTTTACATTAAGGCATTATTATTATGGTAATTAGCTTATATTTATTAATACAAATTAAATAATTTAGCTTACCTAGGACAGAGTCATCATACCTTATGATAAAGTAATTATTTAGATCAAAATGTTAATATTTAGGAAATTACAGTTATTTGGTCTGACACATTCCTTTAACAAAGATCTCATTCCAAGTGTGTATCTTATGATATCATACATGAAATAAATATTGTGTTTCCTCTAAAAACAAGCTACAGTGACCTTCAGCAAACTAAGAGATGAATCAGGTCTGTGACCTGCTTTTGTACATCTGGTGAGCTAATTTTTTAAACACACTTTTAGAGATTGTGAGAAAGTAAAAATAAAAATATGAGCACATATATGTCCTAAAAAACCTACAATTTGTGTAAAATATGTTTTATCTGGTCTTTCATGCACAAAATGTTTACCAACCACAAAATGAGAGCAATAATTTTGTTACCTAATCTAGTGAAACTGACAGCTAGCTGCATTTAATTAAGAGGTCCTTTTCAATATACAGAATAGTAGCTTCAAAGATGTCTAAAAGACCCAAATGGTATATTTCATAGTTATGCAAGAAATAATGTCCTAGTTGTTTCAGGGAAAATCTTTTTTACAAATTTCTAATTTTACAGAGTAAATATTGTCATCCTCCAAAATCTTGAGTATCTTTTCAGCCATACAATTGATGAATATGATGTGAATAAACTGATATTTCTATGATATATATTTCAAACTACCAATGCTATTGGCATTATATACACACGATTTGGAAAAAATATGCTTACATAAAAGATATACTTTTACACTTGTTCATGGGAAGAAATTCATTTGTGCCATCAGAAAGAGAACCTAAATAATCGAACATTTTCCAACCCTAATGGCAACAAAATTGATGGCACCACATACACAGAGCTAAGATACATTAGAATAGAGATATATAATTAGATGGTTAATGTGTAATCAGTTAAAGTATCATCAAAATTCAAGTATCAGATATGCATGAAGTTCCTTATAACACAAAGATTCCAATTCAGAGTTCACAAATACTGAAATGAGCAACAGGATGGAAAGGAGAGTTGGTTGTTTTTGTTTAGGTTTTTGCCCCATTCTCTATGGATTGTCTAAATATTGGTATTAATATTTGCAATGAATGATGGCTTTGGGGAAATAATAAGCAGATAAGAAATGTTGGGTGTTATCCAAGTCCTAAATGTTTGGCTGAGTAGCAGATTTTACAAAGGTTTGCGATCATTTGGACAGACTGAAGATGTCTCATAGAATAAATGTCTGACACTGCATTAAGCAGTCACCAGATATTATTAGCTCCAGGTAGTCTAATAAATGTTCCCCTTTTAAAAAGGACAATTTTTATTTATTTTTTGTTTTTTCAACTTTTCCTTGGGATCCAGAGCGTACATGTGCAGGTTTGCTACATGGCTGTATGGAGCGATGCTGCGGTTTGGAGTAAAGATGATCCTGTCACCCAGGTAGTGAGCATAAAACCCACTAAGCAGCTTTTCAGCCCAGAGCCTCCTCTTTCCCTCTTGACTCTAATAGTCCGTAGTGTCTATTGTTGCCATTTTTATGTCCATGTGTACATAAAAATGTCCACGTGTACATAAAAATGACAGCAATAGACACCAGGGACTATTGTTTAGCTCCCACACATAAGTGAGAACATGTGGTATTCAGTTTTCTGTTCTTGTGCTAATTTGCTTAGGATAATGGCCTCCAACTCCATCCATGTTGATGCGTAGGACATGATTTCATTCTTTTTTATGGCCACATAATATTCTATGGTGTCTGTTCTCTTTATCTAATTCACTACTGATAGATACCTAGGTGCAATCCATGTCTTTTCTATAAACAATAATTTTTTTAAAGCTTAAAATTTATTTGGAAGGAATTTGAAGGAAATAATTGTGTATTGATATATATTGCTTTAAATTTTTTAATTATTTATTATTCTCTATCACTATATATGTGTGTGTATCTATACATATAGATAGATAGATAGATAGATAGATAGATACATTTTAGTTCCAAATCAGAACACATTCCTTTACTAATTTATTTATACTAACAAAAATAGGTGATGATTAAAATAATGGCAAGAATTTCTCTAATTTTACTTCTTAGTTGTTTTCTTGTTTTCACTTATTTCTTCCCCTGAAATAAAGAAGTTATTATGAAACAGAAAGCACTTACAATTTCTATTTAAATACAATTTATTCTGAGTAAATATCATTAGACTCTGTATTATTCTGAAACATAATTTTAGCCTGTTGAGACCACATTATATATAACAAACGATTACATAGATATAAATATGTACACATGAAAGCGTGTATTTCAGTGTGATTTATATTTTATCAGTGTATTCGTGTGATGTTTCAGGACTACTTAAGTGTTGGCAATCTGCTTTCATACCTCCTATGATGCTCTATAACCCTGGTTTTGGAGATAGAAGGAGTAAAAATTTTCATTGAATATAGGAATGGATATTGTAAAATGCTACAAATTGACAGGATTTTTGTTTCTTCTATTTCCTATAAAAAGCA
Source organism: Cebus imitator (assembly GCF_001604975.1). Classification (NCBI taxonomy): domain Eukaryota; kingdom Metazoa; phylum Chordata; class Mammalia; order Primates; family Cebidae; genus Cebus; species Cebus imitator. Next base: position 2,562,743 of record NW_016107329.1, read on the forward strand.
TTATATACAATGTCACTTTTTTGAAGCTAGAATAAGAAAACAACTCCACGGCCTAGTTCTTGTGATTTCACAGACAGAGTGGGGTTAGTAACATATTTTAAGATTCTGTGACCCAGCCAGGGAACAATGAAGGACAGCATTATTAAAAATAAGTCTTTGGAAAAGGCCCCAAGAGAATTGATATGCCAGAAGTTTACAAATAGAAAATTAGCTTGTCAAGTTTTCAAATGGCCAAGTAGGTGTTCACGTCTGAGATTAATTGACCAAGGATGTTCAAGGGGAGGACTTTTTAGCTTGTACTTAAATGGATATTTTTTATAGTGGCCTCAGGGTATAGAAAAGAAGAAACACAGGATAGAATTTTCTGTTAAACATAAGATTTTATTGCCATGAAACCCATTAAGTAATGCATTTCAGACGATGCTCCTTAATTCTTTTTGATCCCTTAGGTTTGTTCACCTACTTAGCTATAATTTTAGTCTTAGCTGCTCTTCACAACGCAGATTTAACCCCATTATGCTCATATTTATAAAAGCTTTTTGCCACCTACATGACCAAAACAATAGATATTTTCGAGTATGATGTTTCCCAACTTCCTACAGCTTCAGAAGGTCCCACAATCTTTGTTTATCTTTTTCTACTTCCCCTTGGTCTCAGAGAAAGAGATCCTCCCCTTTCTGTCTATAGACAATGCCCTAATCTCTGTTTTAAGTCTAATGTTTTCACTTCTCTTATGAAGAAAAGAAGAATGAAGGAAGGAAAGAATGAAGGAGGACAGATGGATGGAGGAGGGAGGGAATAGAGGGATGGAGGGGGAGAGAGAGGTAGACGAAGACATCACCCTCTTTTGGGTATTTTTCTAGAGATTTACTTCCCTTCTTATTCCCAGTTCACCTTCTAATAGATGGTGTCTCTAATGGATGTCTCTATATTCTCAAGGCTCACTTTATCTACAGTCAACTAAAATACTGCTTACACCAAAGGACATCATTAACGCTTGCCCATAAAAAAATATTTCCAAGTTTTATGTATCCATATTCTATAAAACATTTAACAAAGTTGATTGTGGACTAACACATGATTTTTTTGTGTCAAATAATGGCCAATGGAATCAGCAATTTTACTGATTGTTAAGCTTTATTAATAATCCCAATGCTCATCTGAAGCAGAGAGATCTGGGATATCAATGGTAACTCCTCAGGTTCTGTCTTCTGTACTAGATATGCACCTCTGGTTCAGGAAAATAGATGAAGTTGCTGATGAGGTCCATGATTACCTAACACAGCAGGTATTTTTTCTATTATTTAAAATTATGAACATCTCTATTTTATATCCAGTTAGGGGTTGTATCGTTTGGATAACATTTGCTGGGGAGCTGTTTCCTATAAATTTTGGATCCAATTTCTTGTAAGTATTTCTTAGCCAAGAATGTCCTGCTTAGAATATTTCAGAGATAAGTTCTTTTTCTGGCAAAGAGATTATACCAGGACACCTGCCAATCTGCCCCCTTTTCTTCCTTGGAAACTGACTTCCTGATGAAAGGAATGAATAGGTCTTAGGGCAAATAAATGCTTTACTTGTTCTTCCAATCCATTTATTTTCCTTTCTCTCTCTTTCTTTGTTTCTACAGCATGAGACTTTTCTATTTCTTCCCTCTATCATTTGATTATATCATCTCCAATATCTTTTGTCAGAATTTTTCTTTACCATTTCTTAAATGTTATTTCTTAGTATTCTCTTCAGGGTCCCTTCGGTTATTTTTCTCTCTTTATACTACATTTTTAAGGTGTTATTTACCTTTTCTTATGCTGCTAACTATTACCCTATACTATGAGTCAAAATGTATTTTTCTAATGTGCATAGAGAGTTCCTGATCTGCATATACAAGTAACAGCTAAACAACTTGATTTAGATATAGTAACGGCATCACAAGGGCAACATATTCTAGATGGAAAAGATGGTCTTCCTTCCACTCCATGATCTGATCTTTACCAATTTATCATCATTATCAATAACAATGAGAGAATTATGGGCGTTTTCTACTATGATTGTCAATGTCAACTTAGCATTCAGTGATAAATGTTGTTAAGCATAACTTACCAACTACTTCCTATGTACCATTTGTAATTATCTCTTTTAGTATCTCCATAGAATTTAAAGATAGTTATTATTAATTTTATATAATTTAATATCTTCATGGAATTTAAAGATAGTTATTTCAACTTTATATATGTAGAAATTGAGGCTCAGAAAGTGTAATTGATTTATGCAAAGCAGTCAAAAAATGCCAGAACAAGGACTTGAACAGAACTCCAAAGTTACATACATTCATGTCTTGACAACAGAACTACCTACTGATCTTCTCTACGTACAACGTGGAGACATGAGCAGGAAGTTGCTAAGGTATCAGCATCCTCAGTTGCTGAGCTTTGTACATGTTGGTGTATTTTTGTACAAAGACTTGGGTGAGCTTCAAGGAAGTATAGGGTGCTACCAAAGTGTCTTACGGACTGGAGAGAGGAATAAGCAGGACTAGTGACCACCCTGGAGTGAATCTATTAGGTCAAGGTCAAGCTAAGAATTTTTAGCTTCTCAAACAAAGCAACCTGAAATTCCAATGAGTTAAGTAAGGTAAAAGTGTGTTACTGTCCTAGGGCCATCTCTGACTGCTCTGGATAGTGGAATTTCTCTGCCATTTCTCAACATAATTATTTCAATCTTTGTGTTCATATTAGTAACCCCAGTTTTTGCTATGTCCCAGCTAATAGGGATGGGAGAAAGGGAAGGGCCGGGAACTTCATTTTTAAAAACACAAACAAGTGCCCCCACATTACTTCTTCTCACAACCCATCTCTGCAAACTTAATCACTGATGTTCATTGAAACGAAAAAAGACACAGTTATTGTCTCTGCTGCAATTTGATTGTATCCCAGAGAGAACAATTAAAGAGGTATTAACCAACCTAGAAACACAAACTGACTTGTTCAGACACAGTGACAGATCCAGACATATGAGCCATTCAAACAGCATGTATCTCTGGGACAAACTTATGTTTCAGAACTTATGCTGAAGAAACTTACCCAGTGAGCACAGACTGGAAACACTACCTCTCCCACTCTCTAACCCACAAGCAGTTGTGATTCCATACTTACTCTTTTCTTTTTTTTTTTACGACTGAGTCTTGCTCTGTCACCCAGGCTGGTGTGCAGTGGCGTGAACTCGGCTCACTGCAACGTCCACCTCCTGGGTTGAAACGATTTTCCCTACTCAGCCTCCTGAGTAACTGGGATTACAGGCATGTGCCATCATGTCCAGCTAATTTTTGTATTTTTAGTAGAGATGGAGTTTCACCATGTTAGCCAGGCTGTTCTTGAACTCCTGACCTCAGGTGATCCTCCCACCCCGGCCTCCCAAAGTGCTGGGATTGCAGCCTTGAGCCACCATGCCCGGCCGATACTTGCTCTTTGTTGCACATGAATGATCTGGTCATGCTCACCCACTAAGTGACCACATAATGCATGATATTATATGCACTCTCTATATAAAATAAATATACATATATATGTTATATATAATACTAATAATGCCTAACAAATTGATCATTCTAGATGCAATTTATTTTCTGAGATGTATCTAGGCATAATCCAAATATGATATATAGAAACATCTAGACATGTAATATAAACCATGATTGTTATTTGAAAAATGTTGAAAATGACAGCTAATCCAAGATTTTGGAGCTACTTACAAGAATTTTATGTTTTTTTGACCACTTGTTTAACATATTTCCATCAATCCTGTATTCATGTTTTATTGCTGCATAAGAAATTTCTGCAAGCCTACCTTAAGCTTAGCTTTAGACATCACACATTTAGTATCTCACAGTTTTCACGGTTCGTGTGTCGTGCTTGGCTTAATTGGGTCATATGCTCAGTGCTTCACAAGGCTGTGATCAAGGTGTAGGTCAGACTGCATTTGCATTTGGAAGATGGACTGATAAAGAATCAGCTTCCAAGCTCATTTAGGACATTGGCAGAATTTATTTCATGAAGTTGTGTGACTGAGATCCTTTTCCTTGCTAGTTGCTGGCTGAGGCTCTCCGCTCTTAGAAGTGGCCCCAGGCTTTGGGCAGTGGCTTACTTCATATGCCCCTTCAGTGTGAGGTGCCTTACTTACTTAAGGCCAGCGGGAAAATCTCTCCTTCTCAAATAGGCTTATATGGAACCTTATCTAATATAATGAAATCTGTGAGTAACTATCCCATTACCTTGGCCACATAAAATAATCAAGAGAATAACTTCCCCATTACCTGTATCACACTCTGTTAAATAGGAATGAATCATAGGTGTTACCCTGCTACCCACACTTTAAAAAGAGAGGCTGGCATCAGAGTGTGGATTATTTGGGGTATCTTAGAATTCTACCTTGCCATATATTAACAACTTTATATATATACATATATATGTGTGTGTGTGTGTGTGTGTTTGTGTGTGTGTGTGTGTATCTCCAACATAATACAGTGCATGAAATTGATTATAATAATTTTGTAAACATGTGGGAATATTACAAAATTGACTTTATAAGGGAATCTAATTATATAGCCTTATACCTATATTGAATTTTATATATGCATGCATGTATGTATGTATATTAGGGTTCTCTAGAAGAACAGATGAACGGAATATATACACCACATATATATGAGGGTCTATTAAATATTAACTCGCATGATTACAAGGTTCCACAATAGTCATCTGCAGGCTGAGGAGCAAGGAGGGCCAGTTCAAGTCCTGAAGCTGAAGAAATTAGAGTCCAATGTTCCAATGCAGGAAACGTCTAGCGTGGGAGAAGGATGTAGGCTGGAAGGCTAAGCCAGGCTCTCATTTCACATTTTTCTGCCTGCTTATTTTCTAGCCTCAATTGTGATTAGATGGTGCCCGCCCAGATTAAGGGTGGGGCTGCCTTTCCCAGCCCACTTAATCAAATGTTAACCTCCTTTGGTAACACCTTCACAGACATACCCAGGATTAATACTTTGTGTCCTTCAATCCAATCAAGTTGACAGTATTAAACATCAGAAGTCCACTCCTTGTCAACTTGAATCCATACACATCTCCTGAGATCATATATAATCTTCAAATAAAGACAATAATAAGGTCATAATTATACTAACATGATAAAGCTGTCTTTCCAACAACCAGAAATGCACCAATCCCCAACCCAAATACTGTTACATAGAGTTAACAATGCTTAAATGCTGATGTGAAGTCAATACATCTTATGTCATATGATAAAGGAGAAAGGAAACAAAATGAAGATTTTTCTTCGTACAAGTGTACACATGCACAAACATCTTTTTACAACAGGAGGAAATACTCATGACAACTATGGTCCTCCTTTCTGCAGTTGGTCGCGTGGTTGTAGCTGCTATTGATGACTGCCTTCTACTACCCATTCTGCATCCCCTTTGCCTTCAGCAAGCACCTCAGCAAGTTGTGGCTTTTCTCCTGGTGGAGTGACCCACACCTCCATTCCTGAAGGGTCTGGGTTATTTATAGTTCTGCCTGGATTGGGCTGTTGTAGTTTCCCATTGACCTTCACCACAGGCATGGTAATTGTAAGTGATGTCCTAATGTATCTCTCATATTCCATGCATACCTTTCCTTACCTCCATTGTGGAGTAGCAGACTGATTTCACCTTGATAGTCCGGGCCTATCACCCCAGACAACACTGTAACTCCCTTCTCAAGGTAGGAGGATCCCAAAGTGTCCAGGTGGCAATCTTAATTTCCAGCTTAAAGGAATCATTGTTGTATCTTCTGGTGGCAGGATTCCTCCCACTGGAACTAAGACCTCTAGGCCAGCAGAATGTAATGTCTTCGGAACAGGAAGCAAAAATTTGGCTAGTGGATCATTAGGGGTGTTGGTGAGTGGTGCCACTTCCACTGCATGTGTACATACATGCATAAGTAAAAATAGATTTATTACCATGAATATACATATATTGATCTCATGAGAAAGATTATTGAACTCATTTATTTTCCAACTCAGTAGAGTGAAATTATTTATTGTGACTATAGTGAAATATATAAAGTAAATGTATTCATATTGTAATAGTAACTCCATACATTAGAACAGTATTTATTCCTCTGTGAAAGCTGAAAAATTAGAAAATATGATGAATGTGGTTAGAAGACTAATTCTTAATGACATAACCTATAAATAAAAAATAACCACGAATAAATTAAAAATGCAAATAGAAATTGTATGAGGGAGTTTGGAGGAAAAACAGTAAAAGAATTAAGTTCACGTGACATTTTTTCATAAAGTAGATTCAATGAATGACCCTCCTGTTATAATATTGCACATGTAATTTAATCATGGATAAACTAAAACACAAACTTGTTTCAAAAATAAAAGGAAAAATTCGAACGTAATACATTACCTTATTAAATAAGTTAAATTTGTAGTTAAAAAATAAAAATCTTCCCACAAAGAAATTTTATTCCTAGGTTATTTCCTTAGTAAAAGCTACCAAATATTTAATGAGAAACTACCAATTCTATTTAAAATATCAGAATATTCAAAAAACATGAATACTTGCCAAATCATTTTCTGAATACAATATTCTGATGTCAAAATTTTAAAATTATGAAAATTATGAATGAGGAAAATGGAAATATATATACATACACAAACATTAAGAAAACTTCAGATCAATATTCGTCATAAACGTGGTTAAAATTTACGAAATAATATTGTATCAATTTGAATGAAATAATGTATAAAAAGGATATTACATCATGAACAAGTGGGTTTTATGTCAATATGTGCAGATATTCTAGTTTTGACTTAACAGTCAAAATTCAATCAATGTAATTGACCAACATTCCTTAAAAACATCAGAGAACTGAATTCCCGGGACAATCAATTATCCCAAAATCTGGAGACACACATATTGCTGCAAGATCTGAGTATTTGCTTACCTGAGATGACTGCCCCTCAGTACCATGTGATCTGGTAAGGAAACTCAGGTAGAAATTTATGATGCTTTGCTAACGGCCAAGCATGAGCTAGTGAAAGAGTATAGGGAGGTTTGTACATCAGGCACTCACCGGGAAGATGGGGAAGAATCGTGAAAAACTTGCCTTTTGTGGTGTTGGGTTGGGGAAATAGCAGTGTCTGCCTAAATCTGTCCACACTTATTAATTTCTTCATAGGCCTATGAAAAATAAATCAAAACAACAATCTGCAGGAGAAGGACAACGAAAGAAAAGAAAAAGTAAAAACAACACAAAAAAACCTGCACCATGACAGCGTGGACTGGCGGTTAAATCGCTCCATTTACTGTTTAAAAATTGAATACAAAAAACTGTGACTATGCATTCCAAATTTTATGTCTACAAAAACCAGATGGTGTTAAAATGCAAAGGAATTGGAATCTAAAGACTGAAACTTCAATTTAATCATAATTAGCCGTATGATACACAAAGAAGAATAAATGTTTGAAGTGATAGATATATTACCCTAATAGCTAGGGTGATAGCTAATTACCCTAATTTAATGATTATATATCATAAACATGTATCAGAATATCACTCTATACCCTGTGCATACAGTTAATACATATTAATTATAAATAAACATTAAAAAAATAATAGTTGCATAATTTTTTTGAGTAACTGCATCACCAAATGGACCTTCCGTTGATTACAAAGCTATGTTAAAATTTGTAGGTGGTTGAACAAATTTCATTATTTTGAATATTTATATCATAAATGGAGCACTAATTTTCCCCTGAGGAACTGCCTCCTCTAGGAGAAACTGTTGGCTAAGCAATAGGTCAATATCTGTCTCTTTCTTCCTTTCCACTCTTGATTTAGCATAAGAAAGCCTATTCCTGGGATAGCATTGCCCTGCCATGGGAGGTTACCACCACGGGATGTGTAGGGTATTCCACACATCTAGGAAACTACTCAGAGCTGGCAGTCTTACCTGAAACCACTTTGATTTTTGCTATCTAATTGTACACCGTAGATGACAACTAAAATTATAAGAGCAGAAAGAAACAAGTAATCACACATTTTTCTATTAGGATAGTTAATAGTAGAATGACTTTAGAACTACCCACCTCTGGGCTCCAAACCTGACTCTGCTTTGATTAAGTCTGCAAGGTATGCAAAAATAATTAACTTTTCTGAAATTCTGTCTTCTCAATTGTAGAAAGGGAAAGTAATATTTACATGAAGAATTACTGTGGAATTAAATATCATTACATAAGTCAATCTTTGGTTTCACTTGTATGTTCCACAGAAATAACCCACTGCTACTATTAATACCACTAGAATTTTTTAATTTTTTAAAATAAATAAAAATAGATTTATGTTTTTATATTTTATTTGACTAAGTGAATTCTCTACTTCAAATACCTAGAAATAGACACTAAGAAAATATCTATTATGGATATTACTTGTCTTGAATTTGCTACAACCTTTAATCTGGAAGTGGAAACAGACCTGTTTTGACTAAGGCAGCCTTGTCTTAGGTAGTAAAGGTAAAATAGTTCACAATTCATCAAATGCTATAGCCCATTAAGAGTTCTTTCAAAGAATAACTGCCTAAACTTGCAAACTGCAGATGCAAGAGGTGATGTGCTTATAATGGACTTGCAGTATATGACATTTTATCAGGCGTTCAAAGAGCTAAATTTAGAGCAGCAGCTAGCATAACGGTACCATAGAGTCAGATAAAATCAGTACTCTGATAGCAACCTGTAAAATTCAAAGACATTTGCAATGTTAATGTATTTGATTTATTAATCTTTTCCATTCAGCCTCATAGTAGGTTTTAAATGGCCAATGTTTAGCATTACATTTCTAGAAAGAAAATGAATCCCAGTCATATACTAAATTTAAAATAAAAAGCTTGTACTTGGTGTCTAGAATTGACCCTGTTTGCATTCATTACAGATGAATCAAATGTAACACACAGACCATTTTCTTTTCATTGAATTCACTCGAGATGGAGACATTTTTAGATGTGTTTGTATAAGTGAAATTCAGGACCTCATAAATAAGTTCCTACAAGAACAAGGTAACACCTGGGATAAATACACTGTGCTTTCAGTATTACCTCATACACACACACACACACACACACACACACACACACACACCCCTCAATTAATTACTGAGACAGTACCATGCAAAGAATAATAGGAGACATTTGTATAAAATGAGCATGTAAGTGATGATCCTACCTCTTCAAAATTTCTTCAGAGCATATGGAATTTTTGATCAGCACTTCCTTCCTATTTCCTATGTATATCCTCTTTGTTCTTTACCCATCCTTAATATTCCACAATTTGCAAGACTTGCAAATAAATAGATATCTGTTATTATCATTCTAATATTAGTCATTACTTGCCTTCCTGGTATTTCTATGCATGCATAACCGCTGTATTTAAGTGCTCAAACTTTGTACCTATAGCATCCTTAAGAACACCACTGTGAAAACATTTTTTAAAATATAGTTGTCGAATACAAAATTTAGCAAAGGGCAAAAGTCAAATTTAAAAAAAATCATTCTTAGTCTGTAGCCTTTATTTTTCAACCAAGTAATACATAAAATGCTTACACATGGCAAGTGAAGAAATAAACATTTTTTCTGTCAAATACTAAAAATAAAACAAAACATGAAAAATACAACTCTTATACTGAGGTTAAAAATGTATTATTAAATATTTTGCATGGTCTTCATGTAACAACATCATTCCTTTTTCCTGTGAAAACCTAGCGGTTTTCTCTGGCCTTTTGAGGTGTTCAGTGGTCTGTCTGATTTGCAGAGGACTCAGGTGATATTGTTCAGCAGTAGCTTTGACAGGATTAACTCTTCTCAATACTCACTCTTTAATTTTGGTGGATAAAGGTTAAGGAAACTAAATATATAATGATTTAGAATTACATATGATTAACACTAAAAAATACACAGAAAAACAGGCTATTGAAGCTTTTCCTAAAATTTTCTTTTTTTTTCTTTTTTTTAAATTTTACTTTAAGTGTATACTATATCCAGCATTTCTCCCCATGTTATCCCCCCACCCTCCCCACTCTCCCCACCCCCAGCTGTTCCTCCCCTACCCACCCACAACAAGTGCCCCCAGTGTGTGATGCTCTCTCCCTGAGTCCACGTTTTCTCATTATACAACACCTACCTATGAGTGAGAACATGCAGTGTTTGGCTTTCTGTTCTTGTGTCAGTTTGCAGAGAATGATGGCTTCCAGATTCATACAACTCCCTGCAAAAGACAGGAACTCATCGTTTTTTATGGCTGCATAGTATTCCATGGTATATATGTACCACATTTTCTTTGTCCAGTCTATCTTTGATGGGCATTTGGGTTGGTTCCAGGTCTTGCTATTGTACACAAGGCTGCAATGAACATATGTGTGCATGTGTCTTTATAGTACAATGATTTATAGTTCTTTGAGTATATACCCAGTAATGGGATTGCTGGGTCAAATGGAATTTCTATTTCTAGATCCTAATCCTAAAACTGTCTTTTGATTAATGAATCAAAATTCTGATCTCTCACTAGATATGTATGTGTATCCATAGATAGATATCCTGAAAGAGAAACATACGATATGCTCTAAATATATTTTATACACACACACACACACACACACACACACACACACACAAAGAGAGATATAGTTGTAAATAAACCAAGTGCAGAATATCAATATCTCAAAGATATTTGGATAAATATAAGTATTTACTAATGTAGTGTTGCATAATTTTAAACTCCCTAAACATAAGTATACTATATATTATAATGAGCATATAACAAAATTATTAAAATATAATTGAATCTTAACCGTTAAAAATGCATCAGATATTATTCCCCCAAAAAGAAAAAGTGAAAATTTTTTATGAATTCATATACCTTCTGATTATCTAGGCCATGCTAGAACTATTTCCTGAGTACATTCATGTTTATGATGATAACACATTAATTGGAGTGCATTTAATCAAAGTGCTATGTGTTACATCCTATTTACCAGAGTTATGTCACATTTCCATCTCACTACAAATAGGAGATGGAAATTTGTAGTAGATTTCCATCTCGCTACAAATAGGACTGGAAAAACATCAATTTCTTCAAGTCCATCAGAATTTGTCTCTGTAGGTTAGAACAGGCTGAAATTTCCCAGCATTACAGAGGTGGATACAAATGTCAAGGAGAAGAAAGGAGCAATAATTATCACAATACAATGTCTGCTACAACATGTATATGTTGAAATATAATTCACATGCATTAATATAATATTCTTTACTCAATAATGATGAAGAATGTCTGTGGAAATAGAAATAATAACATCATATGGTTCAATGACAAAATTCTGATTTTAAAATGATCTGTGTTATGATCTTGTTTGATTCTCATTGGAAAACCAGATAGTGTATTTAGATGACAGAGACAGGTGACAGATTTTTAAATAAATAGATAATATGTATAGATAGTGGATGGAAGGATGGGATCTGTAGACAGATGATGGAACAGAGAAATATATAAAAATATGTGCAAGTTCTCACTGCAGTTGTATTATGGTCATTTGTAAGTCTTTTTGCTTCTCTGCATTTCATATTTCCTTTTAAGAGTGAACATATGGCTTATACCATGTCAAAAGAATCATGCAATTTTCCTTTAATTATTACACTACATTAATTTTTTTCACTTATATAATTAGTATATCCTTTCATCATCTTGTGAAAAAAATTGTTTCATTCACAGTAAAGGGACATGATATCACTCTAGATTCTATTCTTCACAGGGAACTGATATATTTAGGTGACTGTAGCATATGTGAGGTTAGTGTGTCGACATCTTCAGTTTGTTTGCAAATACTAAACTATTGGCAACATGAAACAATCTTTGGACAAGAGTGATATCAGGCAATGCTTAAAATGTAAACATTTATTTTCTTTTTAAAAATCTCTCATATTGTTCTTTCATTGTAAAAATTTGTGCCTTTGGAAAAAGTAATCAAATTATTCAAACACTCGTTAAACAATTTTGTAGTTTAGGGACTGTCAGTCAAATAAACATTTTAAATTTAAAGCAATGTAAGAGTTCCTAGGAGAAACTGAAGTTTGGGCCCTAGGAAAAATAATAAACCATCGACCACAGATTATTTTTTAAATCATATTTCCTGTTTGAAAATACAAAGTTAGGCCAGTGGCTCACTCCAATAATACCAGCACTTTGGGATGCCAAGGTGGGCAGATACCTTATGGTCAGGAGTTTGAGACCAGACTGGCCAATATGGTGAAACCTCATCTGTACTAAAAATACAAAAATTAGTCAGGCATGGCAACTAGTGACTATAGTCCCAGCTACTGGGATTACTGAGGCACCTCAAGAATCGCTTGAACCTGAGGGGTGGAGGCTGCAATGAGGCGATATTGAGCCACTGCACTCCAGGCTGGGCGACAGAGCAAGACTCCATGACAAAAAAAAAAAAAAAAAAAAAAAAGAAAGAAAGAAAGCAAAAGGAAGAGAAAAGAATAGAAAATACAAAGCTCTCTTTTCCTTTACTTTTGTTCATGCAGCGATTGTTGCAGCACAAGGACCCATGTAAAGTTTCTGCTGAGTGTTTTAGCAAAGATGAGGTGACAAATTCAGTGAAGTTGAATTGAAAAAAAGATATTTACACTCCAGCTGTGTATTTAAACTTCTATCTATTTTCTTTTTTCAGCTTACATACTTTTTGATTGTTGGTTTTAGATGGGATTTTATTATAGCATTTGAAAGTCAGTGCTATTGAATTAAGTATAAAATATTATGCACTGTATGACTTGAAGAAGTTGCCTCAATTTTACAGTAATTTTACCAAACTCAGATATAAAATACAAAAAGAAACCCATACATTAGGAAGAAAAAAATAGACCCCAAATCCTGAGAATAATTTGCATGCATATATAATCAAAATAATTAAAAGCAAATATGTACTAGAGCTGATATTAAAAATAGAAACATAATTTCTATTGGACAACTCATATAAAATGAGAATTAAATAATAAATAACAAAAACCTGTCATGCAGCAAACAACAGAAGATTTCTCTAAACCAGGGATCTTTAAGTTGGTGTGCATAAATCAAAGGGCATTTTCAAGGACACTTATTGGAGCACAGGGAGAAAATATTACATATTCTACATATACAATGAAAGAATAGCTACTAATATGTAATATATGAATTGGTAATAATATATATGTAATATTTACATCCAATATATAAATATTTCTTAAATTTTTATTGACCGATAATTCAGGATAAAGTTGTTTTGAGACCATTTATTTAATAAATGTGAAATGTCATAAGGTAAATATTTCAGCGAGTAATCTGTCTTCAAGTTCTTTGAACAGAATAATGGTTTGTTCTATGTCTTTGCTATTGTGAGTGGTGCTGCAATGAACATACATGAGCATGTGTCTTTATAATAGAATGATTCATATTCCTTTGGGTATATATCCAGTAATAAATCTGCTGAGTCGAATAATATTTTTGTCTTCAGGTCTTTGAGGAATCACCACACTGTCTTCCTCAATGGTGAACTAATTTTACTCTCATCAATGGTATGTAAGCATTCCTTTTTCTCCACAACTTCACCAGCATCTGTTAGCTTTTAAATTTTTATTAATAGCCATTATGAATGGTGTGAAATGGTATCTCACTGTGGTTTGGATTTTCATTTCTCCAGTTATCAATGATGTTGGTTTTTTTTCATGATTGTTGGCTGCATGCATGATTATTATTTTTAAAATGCAAGAGGACTATTCTTAATAACATAACAAATTCAAGTTTTGTTAAAAAGCATCCTATTATGAGTTGCTGGTAATCTACATGTCTAACAATCTCCTCAAGTTCTTTCAAACCTAGCTGAGTCTTGAGGACCAATATTTATCAACTGGCAGTTGAACAAAGTCTATTCATATTTTATGTTCTACTAATAACAGCTGATATGGCTTGGCTCCGTATCTCCACCCAAGTCTTACCTTGAATTGGAATAATCCCTACCTGGCAAAAGGTGGTACCAGGTGGAGATAATTGAATCATGGGGTCAGTTTCCCCCGTGCTGTTCTCTTAAGAGTGAGTTCTCACAGATCTGATCATATAATAAGGGCTTCCCCCTTCACTCAGCACTTATTCTCTCTCCTGCCACCCTGTGAAGAGTTGCCTTCTGTCATGATTGTAAGTTTCCTGAGACCTCCCCAGTCATGGGGAACTGTGAGTCAACTAAGCACTGCTCTTAGTGCGTGATGGTCCTGGCTTCAACCTCTGCTTTACTTCTTGTTTGCAATGAACCTCTCACTCAGCTGGAGATGAGATCTTAAGACTTTCTCAGAACTTTTCTGACATGCGTCCAGTCTTCTAGACTTCCAAGAATATGTCAGTTTTCCAGATCCCTTACAGTCATCTTATTCCTTAGCTTTTCTTTTTAAGCTTATTTTGTCCCTATTGTTTTTCCAAACTTTTACCCAGCATCTAGAAATTTGAGCACCCATAAAATTACACAATTTCCTGTAATCATATTTGACAAGCAGAAAGAAAGCATTTTTCATTGGGTGAGCTCTGAGGCAGGTCAAATAAAAACAGCTTGGCAAGTAATATGTACTGGGGGAGCCTGGCAGGTCACATAATGACACTTCTACGGAAATGAGGTTTTGAAGGGGCTCCGGCCTTGTTCTACTCCCCCCAGTGGTTTCCAGGTAACTTTTACTATATTGTAGGCCACTGGTTTTTAAGAATATGGCAGAGTGAAAAGATGGAAAAAGGGTGAGGAAAATTCTAGGAAGCTCACTGGAGCTCAGTTATTGCTGAAATTCAGTCATCTAACGTGAAAAAACACTTTGGATTGCTGCAAGGTTTTGTTAATATCTAGAGTTCTATCAATAATTATTCTGAACATCTTTGCCAATTTTCTTATTGCTCTTATTTTGGAGATAATTTCAGAGTTCCTTTGCCATCTTCACTGATATCACTAGCTCCATTTAATTTTAAGTATGTTTATTTTACCCTTGTCAAATATACTTTCACAAATTTTATAAAACATGGCAATCGTACCAATATAAACACAAGTCAAAGATATTCTTAACTCATAAATGAGGGCATGAATAGGATGGTAAATCAGATTCAAATACACTTGAAGGAACCAAGTATCTATAGTCAAGCAGTTGGAAGGAATACAGAAATGAGTGTTCTAATAGATACATAACCGCTTAATGTCCTACCAGCATTGAGGCTGTCACCTTTACAGTTATCCTCTTTACAGTACAGAGGTCATTTGCATCTCTACTGGAGACAAAAATCTACAAGTTGACATGGTGCTGTGCAGAGCCTGTGTCTTCATCCAAAATGCATTACAAGTCAAAGAAAGGCTTGCAAGCTAGAAAATTAAATCATCCTTTCAAAGACAATATTCCACAACAGAAGTGGAAGCATATGCAATTATCCTTTTGCCTTATTTTTCAATTTTTGGCAATTTAAATTTTGTTAAAAAATTTGATACTCTTGTTGTTTATTGATTAATATTAAACCACTCAAAAACCTCGGGGCTTAAAAACAGCTGCCGTTTATTTTCTTTACAAATTTGCAATTTTGACCCAGTATGGTAGTGCTTCATGGCACATTGGTGGGAACAACTTTCCTGAAAGTTGGAGAATCCATTTCCAGGATGGCCCATTTTTCACTTGGCTGGCAAGATTTGCCTGGCTGTCCACTAGTAGATCAGATGAAGATGTTGGCTGAGCTCAGTTTCTCTTCACATAGGCCTCTCAGTGTGTCTTGCGCTTCACAGTGAATACAATAATAAGATCCAGAGAGAAGCTTGATCACATGTTATACCCTAAGATCAGTCACACAGCATCACTTATTTCTTATTCTAGTAGTTAAAGCAATCACAAAGACTCACCAGGGTTAAGGGAGGAGACATAGTTCCACTACTTGATAGATTCCGGAAATGAATGCATTGACAAGTAATATAGAAGAATCTTTTGAAAAATACAGCCTTTCACAAATGACTTGATTTTGTTTTGTTTTGTTTGATTTTGATTTTTGAGTATTTTCTAAACCTGTATCAATGACTAAATTAGCTTTTTGAATGGAAAGACGGTAAAATAAGTTGATCCAATTATTTGAGGACAATCAGAGGTATAAGTTACCTAAAACTGTCACCTAATGAATTGACAACTTTCAGAATTGTATCATTAATAAGAGTGACATGAATTACCAAGATTAGATCTTATCATTTTAAGTTATAAGTGGATTATCAAACTCAACTCATTATAATTTCATTAAACAGAAAAACTATTGTGGCCATTTGTGAAAGTACCTGGGTTACTCTATTGAACGTGTTTTCAGACTATGACTATATCCGTACAAAGTGAAAAGAACTTGGAAAGTGACAATTGTAGTAAATCAATGAATTGGTGCTTGTGCTGGTCATCCGTTTATTTGTTTGCACCTGGTCCATGTTTATTTCTGAACATATCAATATAATTTGGTGTCACAGTGATTGAAACCAAAGTCTTAAACATTTATTTGTTCATTTAGAGCCCTACCGCCTATCTGTGGGGGAAACTGTGCTTATATAAATGTCACTGTACTAATTAATGGAACTTTTAGATGTCGCCTTTCATAACTACAGGAACTCAGCAGCTGTGACTCTTGGCTATTTCACATAATCTTTGCTGAGAGGTCCTAAGGGTATATTTTACAAGCTCCTCCAAAATTCCAGTTTCATCTGCTCTGGATTCTTCACTGAGGCACCCTGCACTGCCTCTGCTAGGAACTAATATGAGTTCTCAGAATGCCTACGTTTATGAAAGACAAGAACAACCCGTCAGAGATGGAGAATTGACCTCAGCACAGATTTGCACATCACTTTTCACTGTAATACTGACTGTAACAAAGTTTGAAAAGTTTTGTGGTAGTTGAATTACTGCTATTAAACAGCTTCTCTAGCTTCTGGCCCTAATAGCATTTTCTCTATAGAGTTCTTTCAAAAGTAGTCTCTCATGGTGGGTAGACTACTGATGCCCATGCCATTACTCTCTCTTTGTCTGCCTCCCTCTCTCTCTCTCAGTCTCTCTGTCCCCTCTACTCCCTCTTCCTCTTCCACTTTCCCCTGCCTCATTTCTCTCTCTCATACTTTGCACATACCTCCCTCAGTCTCTTCTCCTGAGTCCTACAAACAATCCTAAACGTTCCCGACCAACTCTTGAACATATGAATATATACCAGAGAGATGAGCAGCCTACCAGTTAATGAACATTCAAATGGAATTTTAGTTCAAGCCCAGCTGGGACACTCTGCTACATTAAGGTAGAAAGTAGAGGAGGCCCTGAATTAAATAATCATTTGTTTGAATCTGAGATGCCTCTTAATGCTGTTTGGATCTATCAAATGACAAATGAGGAAAATGTAATGACAAATGATTTTTTAAAAATCAGAGGAGTGCACATAATTTCAAAAGTCAGAATGAAATAAAGATGCTGGATGGATTATCCCTCTGTGTCTACTGCAGAATTAATTCTTCAGAGGATCCTCTCTGATCAAAGGAAGACATAGTGCATTTATCTTTTACATAGTGAACAATGTTCTTCCAAATGTGTGAATCCCTTTTGATTTGTTTCTTAAAATTTATAGAACTTCTTACAAAAATAGTACTCAATCAAATAAAGCGTAACTGTGGCATAGAGCATAGGTTTTAAAAAGCAGTTACGTCTTGTTTTAGAATTTTCAATTGTGACTGAAACCCAGAAACAACTTTCCTTATTCAAAATTCTGACCATCAAATGAGCAAGTTGGAAGGATTTTGAGTGAGGAGAAGGTATTTTATTTTTTGACATACATTTTAAAGCAGGGCACTTCAGGGACCTATTGCAGGCGAAGATAGAGTCACTTCTACCTGTCATTATTTATGTGGTTCTGTCCTGCTTATGAGTTTCTTTCAGAGAGGGCGTTCCTGATTCTTCAATCTAAATCAGATGTTTTCCTCATCCCTGGCTCCTTCTTCATAACCTTTGTGAAAATCGAAAATTATGAATGTATCTGGGCCCTCATTTCTTTACTTTTGTCCCCTTCACTGAACTGTAACAGAATAAATATCCATGTTGTACATTTAGCACAATGTCTAATACAAAGTAGGAACTCAGTGAATATGTTATAAATTGAATAAATAAGTCATATGATCAAAATAGAGGGGAGTACTCTTAATTGTCCAGTGTTAGACTTCAGGAATTATGCTTGTTGAGAGACGCTTCTCAGGAGATGTCTTGTGCCACCCCACATCTTTCCGGCTTCCCGCGAATACAAAACCTTGGTCTCTCTGCAGCAGGGATTTCTCAAAGTGATGTATACACCAAATGGCCTTTGTGTATGAAATAAAAGCTCCCTCCAGAAATAAAGACCGGGCTTACTTACTGCCTGCTATAAAAGAGGTAGATTCCACATGACCAGTGTTTCTCAACTGTGACATAAGCCACTGCCTACATAACATCATTTTGTTCCCCTCCCAGTTGGTCCCTATGGGGCTTGAGGTGCAAGAGTAACTGGCAGGGAGTATGTGCATGCTTTGTCATGAATAACGGATTTCTTTGTCTCTGGCTCAAGTTGTTTATGTCAGAATCCATGAAATAATAACCAGCTGACTTAGCCTGGAAATGGAGTAAAATCAAATTCTATATCCTGAGTAATAATACATAAAACTTCTGAGCTTTTGTAATTTTCTAAGCAAGTTAACAGAAGTAAGAATTAGCCATTATCACATCATATAGATTTTCTTACCTAATTCTCATGCAATAATATGAAGATTTACTAATATAAATACTACTGTCTCCATTTTCTATAAAAACTAAGTATAGTCCCAAAAAGGAAACTAACTTGCCCAGTGATCACTGTATTGAAATTATTACCCAGCTTACCCGTAAAGATAATGTAGCCTGCGGTCTTTATCATTTTGTTACAGCATCCCCCTTGGGCAGCATCTCATTTTGATTTATTATAATGTGGTACTAGCTCCAAAAGAGAAGGATTCTTTGATCCCTGATTATATGTAATCTGGAATCAGGTGTTTTATCAGTCACTAATAATTGAAGTGAATGCATTACATCAGTAAGGTCAATAACATAATAACATTCACATCCCAATGATCTTACAGCAATGGTTCTCAAACTGTGGTTTTCAGACTGGAAGCATCAGCATTGTTCGAGAACCTGTTAGAAATGCAAGATCCTAGACCCATCACAGAACTTTTGACATTTGAGGATAAAAATCCATATGTTTACTTGTCCTCCAAGTGATTAAGATGCACATTAAATTTTAGGAACCACAGTATTCAAGTATGATTTGATAAACTTATACAATAAATGCAAAGCCATCTCAAACCAAACCACATCCTCTTGATGGTACAAAAATTCAACAATCAGATTCGATAAAATTTGGACATTATCAGTTAGCCAATTTGGACATTATCAGCCATGGAGCAAAGCAGGCCAGCAGAAGAGTTCAGGATAAAATTCCAGCAAGCCAGGGTAAATACTACCAGTTTTTACTAGTTGACTATTTCAAGGAAGAGAAAACCACATCTAATATTAGGTAACATCTTACCATGTACTATGCACTGTATTCTATGGATGTAATTCCATTTAAATTACATAACAAACTTACATGATGGATTCAATTATTATCCATATTTTTCAAATCACAACACAGGGGAACAGTGTTATGCCTAATTCACACAGTTAGAAATTAAAAAGTGATGGAATTTCAGGCTGGGTACTTTTAAATCCAAGGCTTATGTAGAATTCAAATTTTGGCAAAATAAGGAGGCAACATCAAAGGCTCTAAGAATTAGGGTTAAAATTCCTCTATTGGCCCCCTGCTAGGTTTAATGTCATCCATCACACATGATGCAAAATGTAGCTCTTTTAGTATCAGTTGTGGCCATCCTCCTTGCCACTCTCCAAGGCATCAGTTATCCATATTACTTCTTTATAGTTTATCTGCAAGTCATCAGTTCATGTCTCTCTTCTACCTCCAGACAGTGGGAATCTTTCCATCATTGACAACATGGATGACTTCATCATCTGACATCTCACCCTGTATTATGTCTTGCTTCAGTCTTGTTCTTAGGGAAGTGTATATTGTCATGACTGTCCCTTTGCTTGTATAACTCACTCTGCTTAAGTCATTCCTCCCTTGTCTGGCTCTCTTAGCATTGTCTCCCTTAAGTGCTATCTCTCCATGAAATATTCTTTTACCACTATTCTCTTACCTTCGTTACAAGAGTTCATTTGATCTGCCTTTGCAGGTTGTTATTAACTTTAGTGAATGATTATTCACCAGTACAAACCTCCTGGACTGCAGATGAGGACCCAGGCTATAATCACTGCAAAAATCCTAGCACAGATGCTCAAAGAAGCAACCTTTTTGGTAGATCTGTAGGTGATATATCTATGTATCAATGAATTAATTTATTGATGAAGAAAAGTAATCAGTCTCTCCTCTGCTATGAAATATGTGAAAGCAAAAATGAATCCTATTTAATGAGCCACAGTATTCAATTTCTTGGCTTTTGACTGTTCTTATATGGATAATCAATTTTATATTTCTAAGAGAAATAATGAGTTCATCTTAAATTTCTTTTTCGATCTTGTTTTATGAAAAGGTAATCTATATATAATTTTGCATTTTAGTAAGCTTAGTGTGAGAAAACTATGTATGTTTTAACTATGGGAGTAAATCTTAACAGGCTTAGTTGACTAAATGATTGAAAAGTGGTGAATCACAACAAAGACACAAATATACTTTAAATATTTCGTTTTAACTCAAAACATGTAAACACACATGAGTTTTTTATCAGTTGACATGTGAGTCAGTATACAGAATTTAAAGCATGTTCCCTGGAACTGGATGTCCTGAGTTCAAATCCCATGAAAGATACTGAGAAGCTCTATAATGTAGGAAATTACTCATTTTCTTTCCTCTCAATTTGCTCATTTGCAAAATTTGGATGAAGAATATTAAATGAGTTAATTTCATAAAGCTCCTATAACACTGTGTCTCCTGGTGCATACATTTGCTAAAATAAATATAGTCCCGGTCACTGTGTGGCTGAAAAAGTGCATCCCAAGGGATTTTTGTAATGGAAATGTCCTGTGTATTGAGTGTGTTGGGGGCCCTGCAGATCCACACATATGATGAGATTTCATAAAGCTAAGTGTGAGCACTGACATGCGTGTGCACACACACACACACACACACACACACATGTGACTGGGAAACTGATGGAATCTGAATGAGGACAGCAGGCTATGTCAATCTCATCCTCATTATGATCTTGTACGACAGCTGAGCAACGTGATACCACTGGGGGCATATGAGATCTTTCTGTATGGTTTTTTACAACTGAACAAGAATTTACAATAATGTCAAAACAAACGTTTAAAAATAAATACATGGGCTATTGATAGTGGTAAGGCAATGTGTGTGTGGGGACGGGGCTATACAGGAGCTCTGTAGTTTCCACTCAATTTTGCTGTGAACCTAAAACTGCTCTAAAAAATAAAGTCTACAAAAACAACCAAACAGTGTAATCTCTGTTCGTGTGTTGGGAAAGAATATGGTCAAGTCACATTTTTTCTTCTCTTTCCAATTTTGTCTGATTATCTTCCTGTTGGTTTTACCAAGATAAATCATACCCCAAATGCATATTTTGCAATTCAAACTTTTTATTCATTACAGTAAAAAAGTTGAAGACATTTTAATTGCTATGTGTGTTTCAACGCTGATTGGATTTTATATTTTTTCTTCATTTTTTGTAGTGCCTCACATATACCTAATTCAATAGTAGCCTTTGCTGTTATTTTTAGAGATGCAATTTCTTCAATTCTCACCAAAGGTATCAATTTATTTTAAAAACATTGGTTTATTTTCATTTTACATGTACATTTTATCAGATCTTTCAATATTTTTATTAAATTGTGTAATTACAATGACAACTGGCGAAGTATAGCCATGAACATTCAGAGGTACAGGTGAGGCTGGTCATGGTGGCTCATGCCTGTAGTTCCAGCACTTTGGGAGGCCGAAGCTGGTGGATCACTTGAGGTCAGGAGTTCGAGGCCATCCTGTCCAACATGGCAAAACCCTGTCTCTACTAAAAATAGAAAAATTAGCTGGGCGTGGTGGTGTAGTCTCAGCTACTCCTATCTGGAGGCTGAGGCAGGAAATCAAATGAACCCCGGGAGGTGGAAGTTGCAGTGAACTGGGATGGAGCCACTGCACTCCAGCCTGGGCAACAGAGTGAGACTGTGTCTCAAAATAAATAAATAAATAAATAAATAAATAAATAAGGAAGAGAAGAAGAAGGTACAGGGGTACAGGTGAAAACTTCAGATAATGGGAGTGAGTATATAAAAGGTAGGTTACCTCCAGGAAGGACCAATGCTGCCTGGATTTCCTGTGGCATAGTTTACAGTAGGAAGGGAAAAGATGGATAATCCAGCCAGTTGACTAAGTATAAGTGAGCTCCTACTTTCGTTTTTGGGATCACCAATAAGAGCCATATTTATCCTACCAGCTGCAATTGCTCAACTTAGTGACTAACAGCTACTTCTCTGCCTGCTCAGATCTTTTTCTGATGTCCTCTAATCTCTAAGCATGCCTCTCTGCTTCTATTTAATAATTATTACATAAGCATGAAAGAAGCAAAGGCAAAGTACCAGATATTTATATGCCTGAATAAAATTAAAACTTGAAAGGATTAGAAAAGCATCAGCAACCTCATGTATGTTTTCCTACCACAATAGTTAACGTGATATATATGTGATTTACTATGCACCAGGTACTGCTTGATTGATACTAACTCATTAATCCTCACAGATGCCTTGCGGAAGAGGCATGATAACAATCTTCACCTCCATTTTACAGATGTGGAAAGCGTGAAACAGAAAGGCTAAATAAGCTGCCTCGGGCTATAGAACCACTGTGACACAACTGAAATTTGAACACAGACATAGCGACTTGAGTCAGTGCAGTTCACCTCACCACGACATTGCATCCTTTTACATTATATTCTCTGAAGGCAAATAGAAATAATGGGTATCGAAGGCACTGTCACCAAAGCATTATTAAGCCAGTGTCACTCAGTGTTCCTCCTTTTTTATAACATTCAAAGTATTCATTGCAGCATTTCAAAATCAAAATAAGAGCCTTTATGTGATTTTAAAAATATTAATAGATGTATTTGTAATTAGACAGGAAATTATGAATACATATATATACTAATTGTAATGTATCCTAATGAGTTAGATAAAAAGTAAGCATGAATTAAGAAATGTGATAAATTACGAAGCATTTATATAAATGTTACAGCACTATTAAGAGTAAAGTTTAACAACAGCCTTTAGAAGGAGGGAAGGTGGTTTTGATATACAGCTTTTATAAACAGAAGGAGCTTCAATGTTTAATTAGGCAAAGGAAAAGGCAGAAAGTAACTATGACAATAGGTTACCCTATTTCTAGGTTGTAGGAAATGTTTGCACTTTTCTTCTATCTTTTCAAATGTATTTTTCTCTAGGGAGATAATAATAACTTATTAAAACATTAACATTGTAAAACATTTATGAACATTGTACTATGTTACAGAGAAAGAAAGAAAACTGGGGCTGTATAATGTTAATGATGGAGAACGTGAGTGTGGAAGAGGACACCAAGCTCCCAGATATTTGTTGGAGGTTACTGATAGCCAGAGCACTGTAAAAAATCTTTTTACAGCTGCTGTCTACTCTGAGCAGAATTCTAATGAGGAATGCTTAAAATAGAAGATTCCTCTTCCAGGAAAAATGACCAGATACAGAAATAGTGCAGAAGGAATTAGAAGACACTTACCTGGCTTGTTCGTATTTGTGTGAGTCTATTCCCTGACTCTATCTGGAGAATTGAAGTTTCTGTTTAATTTTCTCCTGATACTATCAAGTTTGGAAATACTGTTAGGTTGGTGAAAAGTAATTGGTTGGTCTAAAAGTAGTAGGTTGGTGAAATTACTTTTGCACCAACCTGTAGTAATTATATTATGAATGATTACTTATGATTTTGAACATTTAATTTAATTCTTTATTTTTATTTTTATTTTTTTAGAGACAGGATCTTGTTCTGTGGCCCAGACTGGAGTGCAGTGGTGCAATCATAGCTCACTGCCATCTTGAACTCCTGGGTTCAAGTGATCCTCCCACCTAAGCCTCCCAAAGTGCTAGAACTACAGAAGTGGGTGACCATGCCTCAACAAATATGGTATTTTAGACCTTTGCTTTTTTCTTGTTTCACGTTGGATAACTGGCTCAAAATATTCTTTAAAATACAATGAGATTTCATGTTCTTACTATATATAATTTATATTATATAATATGTGTGTGTGTGTGTGTTTCTTACTATATATAATTTATATTGTGTGTGTGTGTGTGTGTGTGTGTGTGTGTGTGTGTTTGTATTATTTGGACTCTGTTTATTTTACTATTTAGTTTACTCTCATTTTCACAAAGGAATTGAAGTCCTTGTTAATAATCTATTGTCCAAATGCTGATGCTTTTTGACAGGCTGTCATAGGGTTTCTCCCAAAGTTTTAGTTAAAATTAGTACTCTGGCCTTTTTTCCTTACTGGTAAATATTTTAGTTTGAATATTTAAAAGTTGAATAAAGCATTTGACACTTTGGTATCTGTTTTAAAGTATCAAGAGAGCAAGGCCATAAGGTAAACAAGTAGGAAAACAAAGTAGATAAACAACTCGTCTAAAACGTTTCGCTTGGCTATAAAATTTATAATGGCATAAGAATGCATCTATTGGCAACCAGAGGGAGTTGAAGAAATGTCTCCATAGAATACACCTTAAATAGAAGCAAGATTTTTTTCCTACAAAAAAATAGTTGTTTTGTTTTTTTTTTTAATTATAAAGGTTAGCTCAATTTTTCAAGTTGGAGCTTGTATTAGGCAGCATGTAGGCAGACTAAATTTCTTTCTTCACTTAGTTTGTCATCATAAATTGAACTTGCGAATTGTACCTGCATTCACGGTGGAGTAAACTCTGGCTATGTCAACAGAAATAAAATCTTTACAATTGTATCAAGAAAAAAATAAACCAAAGCACAACTCCGTATGTTTGTTATTTTTATTTTCTCACCTTTTCAAAAAAAAAAAGAAAAGAGAGAGCCTGTATTAGTTTGTTTTCATGCTGCTAATAAAGACATACCCAAAATGGAGGATACAGAAAAGGTTTCATTGGACTTACAGTTCCCCGTGGCTGGCTAGGCCTCAGAATGATGGCAGGAGGCGAAAGGCACTTCTTACATAGGGGCAGCAGGAGAAAATGAGGAAGAAGCAAAAGCAGAAACCCCTGATAAACCTATTAGATCTCATGAGACGTATTCAATATCATGAGAATAGCACAGGAAAGACTGGCCCCCATGATTCAACTACCTCCCATTGGGTCCCTCTCATAACAGGTGGGAATCCTGAGAGATATAATTCTAGTTGAGATTTGGATGGGGACATAGTCAAACCCTATCAGAGCCTAATTATTTTTTATATGTCATTATTATTTACCTTAGACCATTTTTTCTTAAGAGAAACACATTATTTTTTAAATTCTCAGCAGTGCAAATAGCACAGTGACATACGGATTTTTATAAACTGTTTTTTGATGAAAACAGTTAACTAATTTCATTTTTAATGAGGATATTTTGTTAACTTTATGTTAAGATAATGTTATTTCATGACCACTATTAGAAAGAGTTCTCAATTATTTGGTAGATCTCTTTAGTTGCTTCAAATATATCATACTAAAGATCAAATATCATAATGTAGAAATTTGGGAAATAGTTAATGTGAAGCCAGATATCTTGATCACTCTGTAAATTATCTATGAGTATTGTTTCATTATATGCAAAGGAAATAGGTAACTTCAAGAATCTTTTCATTTATATATTCTTCTACCCTTTTTTTTAATCACTTATTTTTTACCTCCTCTTACTAAAACGTAAATTAACATGCAGCCTTCGTTATACCCTGCACTTGAAAACACTAAACTTAATATAGTTTGAATTGTGACCTGGTATCTGTACAAATACCAGGGTGGTGGAGAGGAGACAAATCATGAGAAAGATGCTATTTTCAACATTGTTCTTTGTGTCATTATTGGTTTAATGTATGCTTCCAAAATACTACTCCTATTATAAAAATCCTGAAAACCTAGTTTGTGCTGAAGTACGCTGTTTAAATGAATTATAAATGACATCCTTGACCCTAAGGAAGGACTAGGTGGTAATGAGATGTAATCTGTGCCTGACCAAACTACCTATTTCTATATTAATTGATGGGAATTTTCATTACTCTGAGTGCCTTAGGAAGCAACTGATTTAATTTCAAATCAAGGGAACTTGTCAGAACCTTAAAATATAGGCTTACAAAGACTTTGTGAGTAGCAATTGTTCAAATTATGCACTGTCACTAATTAGCACTTTCTCAATGTGGTGAAGATCTGAGAAAAATCTTACGTTATCTCCTGTGCTTTTCCTGGAGTGCTGTAATACATGTTCTTTAAATGAGGGCATGTTTAATAAAACATGTTTTGTTTCCTTGAGAAATGACTAAAGGTCTTGAGTGGATTCAGGAAGCCTCTAGAAATACCAGGAAAATCCAATGGCCATGTATTAATTCCTCAAGGTATAATCAGTTTTAGGTTAACCATATGAAATTGCCATTTCTGAAGGTCAATATGAATAAATATAGGCATTGTCTTATGGCTCAAGCTATTACGATTTGATGTCATAAACCAAATTTTACAAAATTGGTTTTTCACATGCTTTGTGCTCTAGCAGAGGAAGCATAGAGCTTCATTCTTTTTTTCATACCAAAAGGGTTTTTGAGAAAGTGAAGGTTATTTCAAAACAATGGTCCATGCAAAATCACAAAAATGTGTTGACAATACAAAGCAAAAGGAATAGCAAGTTGTCTTTCAGTAGTAATTCTTTTTAAGAATTAACTTTAAAAAATAAAAGAATTAAATAAAGAGGAATTTTTAGTAGTTTAGAATCTTTAAAAATAAACTCATGTATTGGCAATAAATTTACAGTAACAGGATTTTTAGAATAATCTCTTTTTAAAGTTTTGTTAATCTTAATGACTACATCAACTATTTAGTTTAATGATAGTAGAAGTATTTTTAAATGTTTAAAACTAAACATACTGCTTAATTTTTCTTTATAAGGGTATCTTTACAGTTGCTTATTTAATAAAACATTTTCTGTTAGTAGCTATTTTTAGTTCTTTAAACTCTACATTTTAAAATTTTTAAATTAAATTTTAAATAGACAATTTCCCTTGAGTTCAGAAGTATAAAAAGCTATTTAGGTCCATATTTGGTTTGTAGAGGTTCTTCTTTATTGAGAGAAAGGGCCTCTGAATGCATAATTTATATTTAAAATTTTAATAAAATCAATATTTATACAGCATATATGCATCCTGCACTGTGATGCACTGCCACAGAAAATAAGACAATGATGAATATGACAAAGATAACTTATAGTTTAATAGGGAGAAAAATCTTCAGGTAAACAAATATAAATATAATCCAATATAAGTGCTTCACGCAATCAAATATAAACATAATCCAATAGAAGCAGAGTTTAAGTACTCCTCAGTCAGTCAGCATCATTTACTTTGCTCTGCAACCAACTTGGTTCCAGTCTCCACCTTCACCTACATTTCCTTTTGATACAACCAAAACCTCTGCAATTAAAAAAAATAATAACATTTAAAATATATCTTCATATACTGTGCATTTAGTTATGGAACTGTGCTGGGTTGAATGGCAGACCTCCAAAGATGCTCATGTCCTAATTATGACTGTGATTATATCTCTTTATTAAAAATTTTTTATAAATTATTAAGGATATGACAATAGGGAGAATATCATGGATTATCTTTGGGCCGAGTAGAATTACAAGAGTCCATATAAAGGTCTTGTAGCAAGTCTGTGACAATGAATAGAAGTGACATTGGAGTGATGTGGCTGAGGGACCCATGAAGGTCAGCAACCACTGGAAGATAGGAAATAAGGAAAATATTATCTGCTGAAGCCTCTACAATGAGCCAGCCCACCAACACCTTGATGTCAGCCCCATAAGACACATTTTAGACTTATCTCCTGAACTGTGATGGAACACATTTGTCTTGACTTCAGCCACCAGGTACAGTAATTAATTAAGGCAGCAATGGTAAAGTAATGCAGGCTTTGGTACTTGGATATGAGGTGCTACTGTACCTAAAAATGGTGAGGTTACTTTGTAATTGGGTGATAGGTAGACAAAAAATGATTTTGAGGAGTGTAATAATAAATGACTATACCTCCTGGAACAGACTGTTAGTAGAAATATGTGCAGGAAGGGAGCAGCATGGTAGAGAAAATATGTATCGTCTAAGAGGATGCCTAAGACCTTATGCATAGAATACTGGTAGAAACATGAACATTAATGGCACCTCTGATAAGAACTCAAAAATAATTAAGAATATGTTATTAGAAACTGGGGAAGAAGGAAACCTCATTATATGGTGAGAGAAATCTTAGCTGATTGTGTTCCATTGTTACTTGAAAAGAGTAATTTATAAGCTGCCCATCTGTGTATTAAGCCTAGGATATTTCCACGCAAATTTCTGAAGTGCCACCTGGTTTATTTCTGATAGTTCAGTAAAATGCAAGAGGAAAAGAAGATTTTGGTAAGGATTGTCAAGCAAAAAGAAATCAGGATTTATTTAATTTGGGCAATTCTAAGATGCCAAATTTCAAAAGACACTAAAAGTAGGAACCTCACTCTTAGGAATGCCTGCCCTGGAGAGAAAGACAATGCCATGGCTAAATAATATTTGGTGGTGTGTCAGTTCCATAGTAATGAAGAAATCATTTTGGGCAGGCACCGGGATCTTCAAAGCAGATATTCTCAAATAACTTAGAACTACCATTAGACCAAGCAATCCCATTATTGGGCATATACTCAAAGGAAATCATTCTACCGAAAATACACACAGACTCATATATTCATCACAGCCTATTCATAATACCAAAGACATGAAATCAACCTAGGTGTCCATCAAGGGTGGTGTGAATAAAGAAAATGTGGTACTTACACATATTGAAATACTATGCAGCCATAAAAAAGAATGAAATCATGTCCTTTGCAGCAAGTTGCATGCAGCTGGAGGCTGTTATCATAGCAAATTGATGCAGAAACAGAAGACCAAATATTGCATGTTCTCACTTATTAGTGGGAGTGAAACATTGGGTACAAATGAACATAAAGATGGCAACAATAAATACTGGGGATTACTGTGGGAAGGAACAGAGTGAGGTAAAAGTTGAAAAATTACCAGTTGGGTACTATGTTCAGTACTTAGGTGACAGGCTCAACCATACCACAAACCTAGCATCACACCATATACCCATGTAACAAACTTGCACATGTGTCCCTGAATAAAATAAAAGCTAGATTTAAAAATGAGATAAATATTCTAAAATTTTGAGAGAAAGGAAATCTTGAGGATCCATGGTTACACAGGTTTCTTGGATGCTATATCAAAAGCATGAACCATAAGAGAATATATTGATAAATTTTCCTTCACTAAAAGTAAGAACTTCTCTTCATAAGACACTGCCAAGAATATGAAAAGACAATGCATAAACTGGGAGTCATTTTTGCAAAGAAAAAATCTGATGAATGTTTTTTTCCGGAACACAGAAAGAATTGTCAAAATTCAATTCAAATAATCCAATAAAAATTCAGTAAAAATAAATGAGTGAAAGTTTTAGACACTTCACCAAATATATTTGGATGATGTATTAGCACATGAAAAGAATTCTTGGGAGCAGTGGAAATTTTCTAGGTCTTTACATATACACATTTGTAAAAAAGTAAAAAGTTGTTGTTGGGGCGTGGATGGCAAGTAAGCGTTTAATGAAGCACTATTGCCAAATGTTGACAATTGTCCAATATTGGGGATTTATCGAAGGAGAATAAGTTATACTATACTGCTTTTTACATTATATGCTTTCTAAAGTTTTCAGGATAAAAAGATAAAACGAACACCACAGCACAGGATTGAGTATTAGTTCCCCATGTGTCCAGCTCTGGACCACCTGCTTTTGGCTGTTTATGAGGGAGGCATCATGTCCTCTATTATCCCACTGGTATTTAAATTTTTGGCTTGATTTTGCCCTCTTATCTTTCCTGCAGGAAGTGTGACAGTTACGTATACTTAAGTATTATATAATTAAATCAAGTATATTTTAGTTAAATTCTCATAATTGAATACATTTTCTATTATTTCAAATAAACACAAATCTCCTCATCAAGACAATTTATCACTCCCTTTGCAAATAAATTTGGGACTCTAAGAAAACCTAACATTTTCTATTTTATTTTTTTAATCCCAATTCAATTTCCAACACTAAAGTTTTGTTGACCTGAATTAAACTTAATAGTTTTGGACTATTTGAGACTTGGTTTTAAGAAAGCTTTTTTAAAATTAGATTTAACACTTATATATCACACTCCATACTTACTATTTATTATTCATTTTATATTCATATACAATGTAGGGGTATTATTTATATGTATATATTATTTATTAAGGAGGTTTTATTTCCATTGTTTTGGAATTAAATACAATTACCAAAACCATCAAGTAACTTGGATTACTTGTGTATGATTCATAATGTCAAAGTCTACCTATCAAGTGGAAACATTCTCCTTGGATTAGTAAACTTTAATATTTATAAACTATTTATTAAATTATTCATTTAAAATTTTCCTGATTTAATTATTTAATTATACATTTTATTTTTAAAACATTACTTGGTGCTTTTTAAAATGTTCTATATTCTAATGTAAAGAGGAAAAGAAAATATTCACAAGAAATTACATGGTCAAAAATTTGTATACATTTTGCTGTGAAAATTCTATCTACCATCTGAGCATCTTTGTTGTCTGTCCGTCTTGCAAAATAATTAATTGGCCACAAAACAATTAGGCAAATGACTGACTATTATTTAATCCCATGGAGAAAGAAAAGGCACTCTACTATCCCTGCATAGGTGCAGGAGATGACTAATGAGTTGTAGAAAAAAATCAGAAGTGAGAAGAGAAGGAAGCATTAAGTATTAAGGACAGAGTTGTTGGAGTTTAAAATATTTTTCCTACACTATTACTTCGTGAAGCAGATTTTCAGTAGCTATTTATGCTCGTAGCATACTCCTGTATGAATTAAAGATAAAGACTTTTTTTGGCACTCTTCTTGCTTTATATAAATCATGTCACGATTAAATATGTTTAGAGATTCTTTTTTGGAAAGACTTTCTATGAAAATAGATGTTTTCTTATTTGCAACTTCAAATGCAATTTCCACTAATGAGACTCTTTAAATTCATATCTGTGCCTACTTACTGCACTTGGGAACTTTAAAATTATATTTATAGACAGTGGAGTATATAAAAATGGAAGTCAAAAGAAAATAACAATAATCAGATTTCCCAATTGGGTAGGTAACATTTTATCCCTATTTGTGTACATTATTTTAGTTATTTCAAAACTGCAGTGCTTAGAATTTTCTGTGGTGAAGGTGAAACAAATCTACATATATGGAAAATATGGAAATTATAATTTTTCCTTATATTTAGCTTGAAAAGTTCTAGTAATATTTTGAAACCCAATTTTTGAGAATTATAATATATATTTTTATGTTTCCTTTTTATCTTCACAAAGGAAACATCAAAATGATCATTTTTCCTTCTTTTAAAAAATTATTTTATTTCAATATTTTTGGGGGGAACAAGTAGTTTTTGGTTACATGGATAAGTTCTTCAGTGGTGATTTATGAGATTCTGGGGCATCCATCACCCAAGCATTGTATACTGTAGCCAATGTGTAGTCTTTTATCCCTCACCCCCCTTCCGCCTTTTCTCCCAAGTCCCCAAGGTCCATTATATCATTAGCAGGTTTTTGTGCTCTCATAGCTTAGCTCCCACTTATCAGTGAGAACATACAATATTTAATTTTTCATCCCTGAGTTACTTCACTTAGAATAATGGCCTCCAACTCCATCCAGGTGCTGTTAACGTCATTATTTCATTCTTTTTTATGACTAACATTCCATGGTGTATATATACAACATTTTCTTTATCCACTTTTTGGTCAATAGGCATTTATAGGGTGGTTCCATATTTTTGAAATTGCGAACTGCGCTGCTATAAACATGCATGTGCACGTGTCTTTTTCATAATGACTCATTTTCCTCTGGGTAGTAACGCAAAAGTGAGATTTCTGGATCAAATGGTAGTTCTACTTTTGGTTATTTAAGGAATCTCCATACTGTTTTTCAGAGTGGTTGTACTAGCTTTTTTGTTTGTTTTTGTTGTTGTTGTTTTTGTTTTTTGAGATGAAGCCTCACTCTGTTTCCCAGGCTGGAATGCAGTAGCACGATCTCGGCTCACTGCAATTTCTGCCTGCCGTGATCAAGGGATTCTCCTGCTTCAGTTTCCTGAATAGCTGGGGTGACAGACACCCTCCACCAAACTTGGCTAATTTTTGTATTTTTAGTAGAGACAGGGTTTCACCATGTTGGCCAGGCTGGTCTCGAACTCCTGACCTCATATGATCTGCCCATCTCAGCCTCCCAAAGTGCTGGATTTACAGCCATGAGCCACTGTGCCCAGCTGTGATTGCACCAGTTTACATTCCTACCAGCAGTGTAGAAGTGTTCCCTTTTCACACCATCCATCCAACACCTACTTTTTTTTTTAATTGTGGCCATTTTTTCAGGAGTAAAGTGGTATCTCATTGTGATTTTAATTTGCATTTTGCTGATAATTTGTGATGTTGAGCATTTTTCCCATGTTTGTTGGCCATTTGTATATCTTCTTTTGAGAGCTGTCTATTCATGTCCTTTGCCTACTTTTTGAGCAAAGTAAGTAGATAACTCACAGAGTGCGAGAAAACATTTGCAAACTATGCGTCTGACAAAGGACTAATATCCCGAATCTACAAGGAACACAAACAAATCAGCAAGATCGTTTATTTTTCAGTGTGTCATCTTTCTCAGCTCATTTCTTGTACACATGCACCATAGTAAGGAGAAATTATCTTGGTATGTATAATTTACTATTATGATACTTTGATTATTAAAATGTGCTTAATAACATAATTTTAAATTCTTGTATTAAAAAAACTAAAAATCAGCAGGCTGAGGCCCTCCTAACTGCCTTAATTCTATTGTACAATTCTACAAATCATTAAATTCCCAGGAGCCTCACTTTTCTCATGTATAAAATGGTAGAGATGGAAAAAATGACCCTTAAGGTCATTATCAGATCTAATATAGAGTACTCTGATTAAATCCCAAGCTGATGGTAACAAAACACACATGGAAAGCATAGAACTGAACAGACTTTGCCAAGCAGTTGATTATTGCATGCATCCTCACTGCTGTTCCTAGAACAAGTTTAGTAACACTTGTATCTTGTTTCAGTGTTGTTCAAACTTTGTTTCTCCTCTAGGTCACTTGAAATTCCCTCATTAGCAATGAGTAAAATTTCCTCATTAGCAATCTTACTATGTGATGCTAGAAAGATTATTCTCCCACTTTCCCAAATATTTCATTCTGTATGTTTTTTTTTTCAAAACAACAACAAAAAATCTCTCATCTCTCACTCACAACAGATTATATTGGTTTTTAATTCCCCTGGACATATAAAGGAATCTGATAGGAACTCCATCAATATCACATCCTTAAAACTCTGAGCCTTCCTTCTTCAGTGCCTGTATTCTAAGTTTTTCTCACATCAGGATGGAGGCCACATTGCCTTTTGGAAAATACCATCATCCCACTCACACTCCAGATGACTGCTTTTTATCAGGGTTACTCAAGTTGTTGCCTCACTTTTCTACTGGCTGTTGTTTAAAATATTTACCAAATGGCTATGACACAAGCATAGGTCATGGAAGAGGAAGCCAACACTGAAGACCAGCCCCACTCTTTTGAATCACCCCTTCCTCTCTCTCACTCCCTCTCATCACATGCATCTGTCTAACACGGTGCTTGACAACCTCCACCTTCAGAAAACACTTCCTTGGCACCCTGTGCTTCTTTGCCTGCCATTCAGTTTCTGGACAATAAAAAATTGCCAACATAGGATGGGATAAAGAGCAAATGGCATGTGAAAAAGTGGAGATCATACAATATCAATATTCATTTGAGTAGATTTTCTTCTAAAGGAAATCATTGAATCACAGGCTCTATTTGACACTCCCTCCTACTGCTCTTATCAAATCACCAGCGACCCCACCCTTGCCCCTTTCAGTGGATACCCTTCTGTCATTGATCCCACTTACCCCTTCATCCTTCACAGCAGTTTCTCCTCTTTTGCTCAGCATTTTGTTACAACATGCTCTATTTGTGCTGTCTTCTTCACCGGCTGCTTCCAAGCTTCCTTGTCTGTCTCCTGCAACTTTCAAAAATCCTTAAAGTTTAAGTGCCACAAAGCTTAGGGCTCCACACCTTGTCTATTGAAAAACTCGATGTGATCTCATTCTTTTCTGTGGTTTGAAATGGCATCCACACATTGATGATCGCCAGATTTCTCTCTCTGACATTTATCCATCCTCTCAACCCTGAACATATATCCCATTTGACATCTCCACCGGGGAGTTTCACAGATAGGTCAAATGTAACAGATCCAAAACAGACCTCTTGTCCTCCTCTGTGTACGCCCTTCTTACTTTCGTTTTAATCTCAGTACATAATAGTATTATTTACTCAAATTCCCAAATCAAAACTTTGAATCAAACAATTTTGCCCTCTTCCTCCCTTGCCAGTATATCAGCAAGCATGGCCAAGTCTTCCTCACCTAGATTTTCAAAATCCATGCATTCATCTCTTTTTCTATGCTACATGTTCTATTGCATTTAACCCTTCACTCATCTACTGACTAGCTGTATTAGTCCATTTTCATATTGCTATGAAGAAATACCCAAGACTGGGTAATTTATAAAGAAAAGCAGGTTTAATGAACTCACAGTTCCACATGGCTGGGGAGGCCTCACAATTATTATCGCAGAAGACAAAGGCCTGTCTTACATGGCAGCAGGCAAGAAAGCATGTGCAGAATTCCCCTTTATAAAACCATCAGACCTCATGAGACTTATTGACTATCATGAGAACAGTGCGTAGTGAGGGGAACCCACCCCCGTGATTGAATTACCTTCTACTAGGGCCCTCCCACAACACGTGGGGATTATGAGAGCTACAGTTCAATGTGAGATTCGGGTGAGGACACAGCCAAAACATACCTCTAGCTTCTTCTTATTTTACAGATCTCGAGTGTCATCTTCTCAGAATTTTCTTTCTTGAGTACTTTCTGTTCAAAGTAAGTCTGCCCCAGCAAACCCAAAGTCCACACAGTTAGCGACTCCCTGCTGTGTGGTTGGCGGGGGGAACTTCACTGTACTTCACACCATCAACATGTGTCATCCTTTGTATGGGCTGGTATATTGTCTGCTTTCACCTTTTTTTATTTTATTTATTTATTTACTTATTTATTTTTGAGACAGAGTCTCGCTCTGTCACCAGGCGCCAGGCTGGAGTGCAGTGGTGCAATGTCGGCTCACTGCAATCTCCACCTCCCTGGTTCAAGCAATTCTCCTGCTTCAGCCTCCCGAGTACCTGGGACTACAGGCACAGGCCACCACGCCCAGCTAATTTTTGTATTTTTTAGTAGAGACGGGTTTCACCATGTTGGCCAGGATGGTCTCGATCTCTTGATCTCGTGATCCACCCACCTCGGCCTCCAAAAGTGCTGGGATTACAGGCGTGAGCCACCGCACCCGGCTGCTTTCACCTTCTATAAAGTGACAGCTACATGAAAGCAAGTATCTAATGAATAAAAATGTCCTTAACAAATCAATCACTAATCATCACTCTCTTCTAGTTAAATCTAAATGGGGGAGTGGGGACCTAGCCCTCCACCTTCCTGTCAATTGCTTCATACTCATATAATACTTTAAAGTTTTAGAATTTCTGTATTATTATTATTAAATATGATCATAAACATTCCTAAATTTATCAAGATCCAAATAAATATATGCTATGCACATGGTCAAAATCAGTATCAAAGGTTAGGTGACTTGTCCAATATCATACAATAAACATTTTGTTTTAACAACACCAGAATTTAAGCTTTCTGATTCTTCTTACTCAGGTATTGTTCACACAAATGTCTTAGTTTCTTGAAAAAAACTAAACATGCATTTGCAAATTGTTTAATATATTTGTAGGTAAAATTAGTTTTCCTGTGACTAAACATTAAATATGATTATCTAATATCAGTTTATTCTGGATAACTATATATACAGGGAATATGTATAACATTTCCTTGTTGACACTAAAGTGGTTTTGTAAACAATATAAACTGGGAATAATTTATTCTTTCAAATAATTTTATTTAAAAATTTAGAGAGTTTAAAAAATAATAATAAAACTGAATTTTTAATATTTTTAGTCTTCCCAAAGGAAAAAAACATAAAAGATGTAAGAGTAAGGGCGTCAATATTCAAGTTATATATGATGTCATGAAATCTAAGCAAAAATAAATGAAAACTGTATAGACTATCAAGACTAAAAAAAACCTTCAATTTGCATGAAAGAAAGACCTGAAGGTAAGAGACACGTTCAGTAGGAAAAGAAGTGTCAAATATCAAGTCAGAACTATAGGAGGTGCCCTATTCTGTAATGTGAATACTGACAGGTGTGATCTACAAGAATCACAGATCAAGGGATGCAGTGTCACAGAAAGACTGCTGAAGAATCTGAAAGGGATATGGTTAGTGCAGGGAGAGAGTAACAAATGAAGATGAGGCAAGTGCCAACTCTATTGTACAACACGAAGCAGCTCTTTAATTTTAAGAAGTAAAAGTCATTAAAGATTTGTCACCTTAATTTGATTAATACCTTTATTGTAATAACCATCATGTTGTCACTGAATGGTTACATTTACCTAGATTTTCAATTTAAATAGGAGTTGGTAGAAAACATCTCACACTGAAAATAATCTGTATCATGACATCTGGTATGAATCATACTTAGAACAATTAGAAAAGATGCTGCTATTGATGCAAATATATAGAAATATTTGTAAAAATTGCATTATAGAAGGTAGTCAAGAAATTCAATAAGGCTGCCTCTTCCAGTGCCATCTCTGTATGAAACTGAGGTTATGTCTCTAAGCACTGGGAAAGTCATATCACATTGTAGAATGAATCAGGAGACCTTAGCATTCATTCATCCTCACCATGAGCTGCCTTGTTGGGCACTTTGACAACTCCACAATAACCAGTTGGAAAAATAATTGTATTAACATAAATAGTTGTAGTAGAGGAAAAGGGAAAATATTCTTTTCTTCCACACGATGTCATTTTGTAAACAAGCTCTCCAGTGAAAAAGGGCCCTGGGACCAAACTGAGTATTAGCTGGAACACATTCTAGGAGCATGATTCAGATTATTGTGATAAAGTTGACCTATATATCAAAGTGACTGATAGTGGAAACTTCATTATATGAGACAAACTAAGCTAATGTGCAAACAAAAAACGCTGGAAAAATGTAACAAGTTCAATGAAATGCCAATCCATAGCCATGCGTGAATCTACAAAAAGGAAATCTCCATTTGGCAGAAACAAAGGTAAATCCATATTGAGAACACTCAGTGAGAGACAGGACAAAGGGGTTCATGGGAATTATATAAAGTAGGAATAAGATATAGGTTTTCAATTTTTGGAGCTGGAGTCTTAATTTCTATAGGAGGATGAAACCTGAGCTATGACCTGCTGTTGGTAAGAGTATGAAACTGATCAACTTGCATAAACCTTGGAGTTAGGCATAAAATATTGTTATTTCAAATAAGAATTATACAAATTTTTCACATAAGCTCTGAAAGGCTTTCTATCCACTTGCATAATACTTCATGACTGTTTTACGGCTAATGCAGATGTATTGGATTTAGACATTTCTGGAGCATGGAAGATAGAAATAAAATGGCAGAACTAGAAGAAGCAAGCTTCCCTGATGACCTGGCGGAGCAGTCTGAATTGCCACATGGAGAATTCTTTCACTTGTGCGAGTGAACACAAATATGTTTAAAGCACTGGATTCAAGTCTTTGCTCCTAGAAGCCACAAGTAACTGGTAACTGATAAACTGATGCAGAGCCCCCCCACCCCCCCAAAAAAGATCCCAACCATAATAAAAAAAAAAGGGTTTTTTTCAAAGGGCCACTCCATAATTATTTATGGGCTGATGGGATGTTTGCTGTCTTTTGATAGTCAAATGCATTAAGTTTTAAAAAATCATGCGAAATACT
The DNA here is from genome assembly GCF_001604975.1 of Cebus imitator. Classification (NCBI taxonomy): domain Eukaryota; kingdom Metazoa; phylum Chordata; class Mammalia; order Primates; family Cebidae; genus Cebus; species Cebus imitator. The sequence continues at coordinate 2,601,265 of NW_016107329.1, forward strand.
TCAAACAATACTCAATAAGTTACATTATCACGAATGTTCAGTTTAATATTAGATTTACCTTTCCTAACTTGCGAAAAATTACTTTAGTTACAGAGAGACACTTTAAAGGTAGATACAGATATTTAGAAAGGTAAAACTGTAAAAGGAGCTGTAAAAGATTGTCTTTAAATTATGACAGCTGAAAAAGCCATCTCGTTTCCCATTTTAGAAGAAGTATTTTAAGCATCAAAAGAAACACACAAAATGGTTTGAAGGAAATGGAGACATGATAGATGGTGTCTAAAAAAAGAATGCAGTGATTTTTGTAGAATTCACCTTATTACTAATTACTAATTATATGATGAGGTGGGAAATCCAAATAGCTCCTTTGTGCACAGGCTGCAGATTTTCTAGAACATTTAGTAAAACATAAAAATCGTTTTTGTTTTAAATTTAGTTTCCCAAAGCTGATCAGACAATGACCTCTATTTCTGTTTGGAACCAAAAAAAAAAAAAAAATATGACACAGGTTTAGGCCGGGCATAGTGGCTCACAACTATAATCTCAACACTTTGGGAGGCTAAGGTGGATGGATTGCTTGGAACAAAAAAAAAAAAAAAAAGTCTGACAGTCAATGAATGAAGTCTACAAGTCACTAAAACCCTAAAAGGAGCATCTTGTGAGAAGTTTAGAATTGCAGTCTGGGAAGGGTAAAAACCTCTGTTGATGTTTTTAGGCAAATAGATCTTTTTGTATATCTTAGATCTTACCAATTTGGCTGCTATTTTGGTCTGCTAGGCGAGCTAGACAAGCAGTTCATTGCAATTAAATTGACCTATTGGTTGATTCAAATGGGATTCCTGATGAATTTTACTATGTTATAAAGGAAGAAGTTCAGAATGCTCAATAGGAAAGGCTTAGGGAAAGCTTTTGATGTTTAAATTTTAGAGTTGAGAAAATTAAGAGCCAAGTAAATTAAGTGACTTCATACTATGTTATTCAGTGAAACAAAGCAGGATTAGACCCGAGGCTCCTAAATGCTCTGGCCAGCTTTCTCCTGGTAGATGATGGATGGTTCATACAGATCATTTGATAGGCTAAGAAAACTACCAAAATACTCATATTGATGGAATCCCTGTCTCTGATAAAGACTCATGCATCTACACACACACACACACACACACACACACACGAAAAAACTATTTAAGAGAGTGTTTCATAAGAGAATATCCATTTCCTCACTAAAGCAATAATATGCCTGTATATTTTCCTTTAATATATCTGTTTTATCATTGCATAGTGATGCGTTAAAAGCTAAGCAAAACTTGGATCAAAAATATAGCTATGTGCTTGTAAGGCATTAACAATTTGGAATTGAAAAAGCCACACAAGCAATAACTAAGAGAATGTGTTCTATCCCAAAAGGATCTCCAGAAGTAAATCGATAGTGTGGAAATATTAGTATTCTTATGTCTTATCACTCAATATTTAAAAAGAAAAATAAGTTTTAAATGAATTACTAAAAGTAACACAAGAGGACTAAACTTAAAACCCACAAATCTAGGCGTAACAAGGGTGAATAATATATGTGACATTAGTTTTAATGAACTTAGACCTAAGTTCAGTGGAATTGTTTTTTAACATGAATTAATTCTTTACAGGTTTCTCATGATGAACTTTGCCCTTTGGCTTTTAATATTTTAGTCCTGACTAAAACAAACAAAATAGTGACAATTAGGAACATGTAATAAATATTGAATTTGGGAGAAGTCCACCCCACACTCATACCACAAACTTCAAGATAAAGCAATAAAAATCATTTTGAAAATGTGGAAAGAAGATTCCAGAAATCCATATGTGAGCTTTCTTTTAGAGGGGCACAGTGTTACACAGCACAAAGAAAACGAAGGAATTAACAAATGAAGAAAAACGATAAATGAGAAAATTACAATCATAGGCGTAATTTTAATAAGCAAAACCAATCGTGACAGTGGGCCACAGAAACAGGGTATTCACCTCCCTACACTCAGCCTATTTCCTCCTCAACAGATAAAAATTACTGAGAACCCCAAGTTAGAAATGGCTCCAGTAGGGATTCCACTTATCATTCAAGGAGATATTTAAAAAGCAAATTGGCGGTGGCTCACGCCTGTAATCCCAGCACTTTGGGAAGCCGAGGCGGGTGGATCACGAGGTCAAGAGATTGAGACCATCTTGGTCAACATGGTGAAACCCGTCTCTACTAAAAATACAAAAAAATCAGCTGGGCATGGTGGCACGTGCCTGTAATCCCAGCTACTCAGGAGGCTGAGGCATGAGAATTGCCTGAACCCAGGAGGCGAAGGTTGCGGTGAGCCAAGATCGCACCATTGCACTCCAGCCTGGGTAACAAGAGTGAAACTCCGTCTCAAAAAAAAAAAAAAGCAAATTGGAAGTAGAGTAGTAAAATGAACTATGAAAGTATTCATCTAAGCACATTAGAGAAAATAAAGAGCAAATGTGTGCTTGTAGAGAGAAAGAAGTTGCAGATAAAAACATGCAAGTCATAGGAGAAACAAAGAAACCCTCTTATCAGAGCAAACTGTAAGGCTGAGAAACACATGGAAGATTTCACCTCGAATGCAACTGCAAGTGCATTCCTTGTCTACCTGGATAGACTCCCAACTTGACAGAATGGCCCCAGGACAAAAGTTTTAATAACATCTGTGAAAGACACATTGTAGGCTCCCTCGGCACTGAGTACCCTTTTTACCACCTGCATCACCCAAAGGGCTAAAAGAAAAATATCCTTGGACAGTGACCAACCTGGACTAAATGTTAAGGCAAGCAATGGATAAAAACAAAATTTAAAACATCCCAACCACTCTGTATTTATAGATCTCATATAATGGGTAAGAAATGATATTAATGATGATGGTGTAATGGTTGTAATGATGATGATAGCCAACCCATTTTGAGTTCTTACAAATAGATTAGTCATGGTTTTTAATGTTTCACATGTATTTATTTATTTATTCATTTCTCGCATCAACACGCTATAGTATTTTTAATATCTTCCTTTTCTAGTTGAAATAACTGAGGCACAGAGAGATGAAGTCTCTCATGGAAGGTAGGAAGACCGATAAGTGCTAGAGGCAGGGTTAGAACACAGAGGGTTGCAGAGAATCTACTCTATATGAAGTCAAATAATCATATGATAACAATTTGCACAATTATATCCTCAGTGGTGCAGGAGCCTTGCTAAACATACAGTGTATGAGACACAATCCTACCAGAGTTTTTCTGCAACTATTCCCTCTTCTGGGAAAAGTCTTTCCCCAGCTACTCTCTTATCCTCACTTCCATAAACCTTCACACTTACCTTCTCAATGAAACCTCCCAGGAGTCCATCTCCCCCTCAGCCCGCTTCTCCTCACTCTCCCACCAACATTCTACGTGTTCTTTAACCTGCTCTATCTCTATTTTTCAGTCTGCGTCAACTTCTAACATACTCTAAAATTTATGTGTGCGTTTCATTTATATTTTATTTTTTCTCTCTTCTTACTGGAATGAAACTATAAGAACAAGAATGTTAGACTCTTTTGTTCATTGAGGGAACAGAACTTACCTGGCACATTGTCAAGACTCAAAAAATATTTGTTTAATAGATAAATGAAAAATAAGTGAAATGTAAAAGGGACTGTGATAAAATATATCATTCAAGAAGCACTAAAAAATGAATGCACTAGTAGCTTTGTAAAAAATAGAAAAAAGTTCTCTGAGAACTACTTCACAAAAGAGTTTAGATAGAATTAATGGTGAATTGTTTCAGCCTTGCAGTAATCATTCATACTCTACAAGTAAAATATTATCAAATATGTAGAAATAAAAGAAACATCCATTATTTTTGGAAAACCAGAATAATAATGATGGAACTGTGAGCAATAATGAGATTTATTATCTATTATTTTAGCATATATGCTATGTTTGTACATGTATGTGCATATATATGTACCATATGTATGTATAAAAACAATAAGATTGTATTGTCCGTGGTGTGGGAATGTGACATTTTTATGTAAACTTCTGATAGACCAGATTAGCAATAAGCATCAAATTTAAAGGGTATACCTTTTTATCCTAAAATCTTACTTATTATTGTGACTATATAATTGGACAAGGTACATAAAGATACGCATGCAATATCATTAATTATGCTGTTTTTAAAAATAGCAAAATGTTTAGAAACACCTCCCATTTCATAATTAATTTGTAGTTGTCTGTGTAATATGCCCATGCAGGAAGCCTGCGATTGCCACTTAGAATATTTAGTTGATCCTGGAACAACGCAGATTTGAATGTCACAAGTCCACTTCCAAACATATTTTTTTTTTCAGTGAATCCGGTAGGCCTTTCATACTGGTGAGTTTCACATCCACAACCAGAGATCTAAAATTCAATATTCCTGGCATCAAAAACCCGTGTATAGAGAGGATTGACATTTTGTGTCTGGAACTCATAGGGCCAACTTGGAGATTTGAGTATGTGCGAGAGATCCTGGAACCCGTCTTCCACAAGCACAGAGGGATGACTGCCTATTCACGTACATTGACATGGAACTACACTACGTGTTATTGACTGAAATAGGGCATGCTTCCAATCAGCATGCATGTAATGCTATGCATGTTATGATACAGGTGTGTGAGTACCCTTGTGTGAGGGTGTATGTATAATTACACTTCTGTGGAGAGACAGAGGCTGAAAGGAAATTGAGAATTTTGTTCTGGCACTTGGCATCTAGGGTAAATTTTCACTTTCCTCTTTATTCTTTTTGAATTGGATTCTATTTTCTGCAGCCAATATCAAAAATTTTAGGAAAAAAAATACTAAAATAGAAAAGAAAGGAAAGGAAGTTAGGAGACAGAGTAAGGGGAAAATGGATGAGAAAAAAACTACTTTAGCTTCATAGGTAAAATTGAACTAATGTATTTGACATTTTAATTAGATGTCCAGGTTTACAAATGTCTGAAAAAATGTTAAATGATTCGGGAAGATAATTTTTATTACATTGTAATTAATTGAGATTACATAGATATAGCAACTCCCCTACTGACAAGATCTAAATTACTCTGTATCATTAAAATATTAGTAGTAGACTCTCTTATGTAAAATAAAAATGTCATTTGAAACCAAATCATGACTAGGAATCCATAGGTATAAAAAATATGCTTAGATTTCTTTGTATTTTGTGATAAATCTGTGGAAAATTTCTCATCTCTTATTTTTAAATATCTCTGCTTACTTATTTTAAAAATTTAAAAGTAAAGAGATGTTTTCATTGTTCACATGCCTGATGTCAGGAAAATAAAACATTGATCGCAACTTGAAACAGGACTCTTGAGTTGAAGGATCAGAAATAAAGAAGAAAAATACGTTGAAGACAGAGAACTAAGCATTACATTTGGTAGGATAAATGTTCACAGTGAATCATTGCCCAAATAAAGAAAAAAACCTGCTATTAAAGAGAAATAACTATAATGTCACCATTTCTTTTAAGTTTCAGTTCAGTTATAATCCTGATGAAGAAAGAACGATGTGTGGACAGGACAGACATTCGATGGGTGTTTATGATGGAACTTTGGGTTCCTTAGCCCATTCATTTGTGATGATACCACCTTCACCCCACAGTATATGTTCTATTTGAAAAAATATATATATACTTTCAGAGTGATTAAAAGACAGAACCAAGTAATAGGGCTTCTGTGATGCAGCTGTCAGGGAACATTGCTGTACAGGTGACACTGTAGCTTGGGTCAGGGATGTAAGGTGGAGCCATCTTGCAGAAAGTCAGAGGAAGAGCGAAACAGGGCTGCAAAGAGAAATGAGATCTGTAACTAAAGGGAAGGGAAGGAACACTTTTATGTCTGAGGCTAGCAGCACAGAGGAGGAGCCCACGGGGAACAAAATCAGATCAGGAGAGGAAGCAGGAGCTGATTAGGTCACTCCTAAATCACTGTTAAGCCAGACAGGGGTTTTAAACAAAAGAAGAATCTTATTTTTTACCACAAACATGCCACTAGGATCTGTACAGAGAATGTAATGTGGAGGATAAGAGCAGATGCGAGCAGAACATTTAGGAGACTGTTAACAATTAGTAAGGATGACAGTCAATGGAAGTATATGCCAGCAGTGAAATGGACAGGACTTTCCAACTGCAAGAGCTGCTTTGGAAACTGACTTAGGAACACCACCAATGGAGGTGAGGAGCAGGGGAAACAAAAATAAAAATATCCTCTGCGTGTGTGTTTGTGTGTGTGTGTGTGTGAGAGAGAGAGAGAGGGAGAGAGAGAAAGAGAGAGAGAGAGAGAGAGAGAGAGAGAGGATCACCCCAGTCTATATAAAAGCAAACAATGGTTTCACCAAAGAAATAGAGCAAATTTAAGCAAACTTTATCATTATTTTTGAAATTAACTTTTAACATTAAAAACAATTCAAATTTTAGTTTTCAAGCCAACAAGGTCAGTAATTATTTCACAGATGATCCAACTTGTGGCTTTCTGCAACATAGCACCAATACTGAAATTAGGAGGATGTGAGTGACAATCATGACAGCCGCATAACTGATGTCTGAGCACTGTATTAAGTGGACTTCTTCAGCCAGGAGTCATTGTACAAGTGAATCACAGATATTTGGTTAAGGTGAAAATATTTAGTTTGAGCAATAAATTTTGGTAAGCATGAATTTATTCCCTGATAAATTTCCAGTTTCATTTTGAAACTCTGAACTATATTAGTGAGAGCTCCCTAAAGTATACTGGGGACATCTTGAAGTATATTTAATTTACATTTTAATGTGGCAAGAATTTTTACCACTTTGAAAATGATAATTAATACATAAGTTAATCATTATATATAAATGCCAATTTTCCCCTTGAGTGTTTTCCACAGAATGAGTCTCAAATTCATTGTAAATTCACAAAATATCATGTCTCATGCTTCACAGGTAAATTCACTTTGTTTTTTTCTTTCAAAAATACTCATACTCTGACTGTCTTTAAAGCCACAACATTGAGGGGAACATTGCCACTTCTGAAGGTCCTGGCAATGGCAACCATTGCTTAACAGAAAATATGCAGAGGAAACAGGTAGGGTGCCCAGCTCATCCTGGTTTGCCTGGGAATTTCCCAGATTTAGCATGAAAAATCCCACATCTTGGAACATCTCCCAGTCCTGAGCAAACCAGAATGGTTGGCCACCATCAACAATGGAAAAAATGTATGTGTACCATCCAGAAAACATGCAGTGGGAAATCTCAGGATGATGGATAATGAAGATATTCTGTGTATCATTGTCCATATATTATTTTAACCCAGAGGCTCTTTCAATGTCAGTGCAAACCAAGTACAATTTCTAGACAGTTTCTACTTTTGATAATATGGTCAGGAGCATAGGTCGAATAAAGCATGCTCTGAGACGTGAGTGTGCTGTGCCATGCTGGAGCACCATGGAGATCACTGTCACATTGTATTACTTTGATACAGTATTGATCACTGTATCACATTGCTGTCATACACTCCTGAGAAAATGGAAGGAGAAAACACAAGCAAGAGCAAAGCATGGTCACTCTTTAGCTCCTTTCCAAGGCCTCCTGTGACAGCAGTGTGGGGATTTATCAAAGTAGGGCCCTGCTGTCCGCAGCCGATTTCAACTTTAACAACAGGCCAGCCTGGCTGCTTTGAGTCCCATAAGTCCTTTGGTATAAAGGGCACTAGCTTGCTATGACTTAAGGACGAGCCCCATCATTTTTTAAAACAGTCTCTCCCCACTTTTGCCTAGATCTCAAGGAGCTGCAAAATTAGTTTATATGTCTTCTATTGCTGGCTATATCATGTTCCTGAAATTGAACAGGATCTAATAAAATATTATAATTTTCATAATTATTTCCATAATTACCGTATTTCCATAATTACCGTATTTTGTTTATTGGAAGAAATGAAACTCAAAGAAAACTGAATATAATTTCTTCATTATTAACATTGATAATGAGGAATCGTTTCAGGCATGGAAAGGGGCCACAGTCGGGCCAGCACGAAGATTGATCTCCCACACACCCACCAGGAACAGGAAGCAGCAAGGTTCACAGAAAAGAACCACCAAGAAGTTGGATCTCATGTTACAACTCAAGATGGGGCTAAACACAGTAGTGTTTCATTTGTATGTTCTGAATGCTGCTTCTTAGCACACATGCAATTTAATTTTAATGATTGTTTTACTATAATTACTAAATATCCACTCAGGGTGTTATCTTCACATCATGACATATTCACAGACTTTATTTATGCCAAGAGTACTTTTACTGAACTTCATGTTCTTGAGAATTGTGGCACTGTCAACAATAGCTTTACCATTTATGTATTTTGTAAGATTCATTTTTAATGAAAATTCTTTGTGAACTCACAGACCTGTTTCCTTGATAGTAAAAGAGTAGAGAAACATAGACAGGGCCTGGATAGTGCAGATGTCACATACTGGATAAATTCACTTTAAGGTTTGTTAATGGAAATACAACTTTTTAAAACAATGAAGGGTGATTCAAGCTGGCTAATTTAATCAGGCTTGTTTTTTTCAGATTTATATCACCTAAACTTTATCCAGAATAACACACAGAATAATATTAAAACCTATTACATCTAACAGGTAGATACTATTACTTCTAATGAGTGTAGAAAGAGCAGTTACTTTTGGACAATTAATTTTAAACATAAAAATGTCTCATAGCATTGTCAGGCACTATGCATCAGCAGTTTGAGCTTTATTTCCTGACTTAAAGCCAAAGATCAGAAGTCTCACATTAGTTTTACAGGCTAATTTTAGTAATTTTTAATTGTGCGTAATTATAGATTAACTTAGGTTGGAGAGAGGAGATCCATAACAGCGTTGCAAGAAACCCTCTTCACCCTCTTGTACCTTAAACAGAGAGCTCACTTAGCATGTATACACATGTATATAAACATGCATGGACACACAAACATACTATCACACATATTTGCATATGTGTACATTTCTCCTTCCTTCCTTCTTTCTTTCTTTCCTTCTTTCTGTCCTTCTTTCTTTCTTCCTCTCCCTTCCTTCCTTCCTTCCTTTCCTTCTTTCTTTCTTTCTTTCTTTCCTTCCTTCCTTCCTTCCTTCTTTCCTTCCTTTCCTTCCTTCTTTCTTTCTTTCCTTCTTTCTTTCTCATGGTCTCACTGTCATCCCAGATGAAATGCAGTGGTAAGATCATGGCACTGCAACCTCAAACTCCTGGGCTTAAACAATCCTCCAGCCTCAGACTCCCAAGTAGCTGGGACCACAGATGCACGCTAGCATGCTTGGCTATTTTTTTTCCTCACAAGATTTCTCTAATAGCTGTCATTTGAAGAAGGAGTTTAACATTCAAATTAAAAAATAATGTATTGAATGCTGATAGTAGATGAGAAACATTTGAGTTTGAAAAGTATGGCATTTTATTGGTGCACATGACTCCCTATGGATAAGCCTATCTATGATCTCCTGGCTTTTCAGAAAGATAAGATTTCATATATTTTTTTCCTCCTTTATAATTATTTTTTTCTAGAAATTTTTAAACATTACATAAAGCAGTTTATTTAATCTCACAAATCCTCTGTTCTCTTTACTTCTGCATTTCTATATAAAAATATAAATAACATGAAAACAGAAAATGGACATTTACAGCAGCATATTGGAAAAAAAAGAAACACTGACTTTATGCAGTTGTCTTTGATCTTCTTTAATTTGCTTTGTGTCAGATCGGTAGACAGGTTTTAAACTTGTCCACTAATCCCACCTAAGAAGAGCAGGTGGGAGCCACCAAATCATATTTTATGACATTTTAACATTAGCCTTTCATTTCAGACTTTGAAGAAAAAGTATGTAAATGGTGCCTTGGAGGACCCCTCCCTCCACTTATTCAAAACCTCACCTCCGAGCTGATCTGTGAAAACATTGCTGACAAGCTGAGTCACTATCAAGCATCAGTGCTCTCCAATTCCCAAGCACTTCCCTTCCTATTAATAGTGTGTCCTAGTTACAAAGCCCTTTCACACACATGCGCACATTATTTTCATCCCAAACCTATAAAATAGGATGATTTTTCTTTTCATTTTACACCTGTGGAAATGGGGACTTCACTCATAACTGTGGCTCAGTCAGTGATACAGCTGGGTAAGACAAAGAACTGCTCTCACCCATCCTTCTGGCTTTGTGTCTAACCTACATCACACACAGTCACACTCTACTATGCATTATTAGTAGTTGGGTGCACTTCTTGTACAGATATGATTAGAACTCCAGAAAAGTAGACATTTTAGGGTGCAGACCCAAGCCTTTCCGGTAGTGCCCATAGTACCTGGTACAATCCGAGGCATCATGGAATATAATATGAATTTAAACTAAAATTCAATTCACCAACATAGATTAATCATTGACTACATTTTTAAAAGCAAGGTAGAAAGAAAAAGTATTTCAAATGCTAGGGACAAAAACATTCAGGCATGAGAATAGTTGGCAGAGGTAGCTTTCCCTTCCATTTTAGTATCTGTTAAAGGTCAAGATTTTTGAAAGCATATATATATATATATATATATATATATATATATATATATATATATGTATCACACTTTATTTCTTTTTTTTCTTTTTTTAATTATACTTTAAGCTCTGGGGTACATGTGCAGAACTTGCAGGATTGTTACATAGGTATACACATGCCATGGTGGTTTGCTGCCTCCATCCCCCTCGTCACCTACATTAGGTATTTTTCCTAATGTTATCCCTCCCCAAGCTCCTCACCCCCTGCTATCACTCCTCTAGCCCCCCAGCCCCCAACTGATTCCAGTGTGTGATGTTCCCCTCCCTGTGTCCACGTGCTCCCTTTGTTCAACACCCACTTATGAGTGAGAACATGCAGTGTTTGGTTTTCGTTTCTGTGTCAGTTTGCTGAGAATGATGGTTTCCAAATTCAACCATGCCCCTGCAAAGGACATAAACTCATCCTTTTTATGGCTGCATGGAATTCCATGGTGTATATGTGCCACATTTTCTTTATCCAGTCTATCCTTGATGGGTATTTGGGTTGGTTCCAAGTCTTTGCTATTGTAAACAGTTCCACAATGAACATACGTGTGCATGTGTCTTTATAATAGAACGATTTCTAATCCTTGGGGTATATATCCAGTAATGAGATTCTTGGGTCAAATGGTATTTCTGTTTCTACATCCTTGAGGAATTACCACACTGTCCTCCACAATGGTTAGACTAATTTACACTCCCACCAACAGTGTAAAAGCATTCCTGTTTCTCCACATCCTCTCCAGCATCTGTTGTCTCCAGATTTTTTTAATGATCGCCATTCTAACTGGTGTAAAAAGGCATCTTAATGTGGTTTTGATTTGCAATTGTCTAATGACCAGTGATGACAAGCATTTCTTCATATGTTTGTTAGCTGCATAAATGTCTTCTTTTGAAAAGTACCTGTTCATATCCTTCAGCCACTTTTTGATGGTGTTGTTTGTTTTTTTCTTGTAAATCTGTTTATTTCTTTGTAGATTCTGGATATTAGCCCTTTGTCAGATGGGTAGCTTGCAAAATTTTTTTCCCATTCTGTTGGTTGCCAGCTCATTCTAAAGACTGTTTCTTTTGCTGTGCAGAAGCTCTTAAGTTTAATTAGATCCCATTTGTTTATTTTGGCTTTTGTTGCTATCGCTTTTTGTGTTTTAGTCATGAAGTCCTTGCCTATGCCTGTGTCCTGAGTGGTATTGCCTAGGTTTTTATGGTGTTAGGTCTTATGTTTAAATCTTTAATCCATCTGGAATTAATTTTTGTATAAGGTGTAAGAAATGGGTCCAGTTTCAGCTTTCTGCACTTGATTAGCCAGAACACCATTTATTAAGCAGGGAATCCTTTCCCCATTGCTTGTTTTTGTCAGGTTTGTCAGAGTTCAGGTGGTTGCAGGTGTGTGGCATTACTTTCAAGGCCTCGGCTCTATTCCATTGGTCTATATCTCTGTTTTGGTACCAGCACCATGCTGTTTTAACCACATGATTATCTCAATAGATGCAGAGAAGGCCTTTGACAAATTCAATAGCCATTATGCTAAAAACTCTCAATAAACTAGGTATCAATGGAGCGTATCTGAAAATAATAAAAGCTATCTATGCCAAACCCACAGCCAATATCATACAGAATGGGCAAAAACTGGAAGCATTCCCTTTGAAAACTGGCACTAGATGAGGGTGCCCTCTCTTACCATTCTTATTCAACACAGTGTTGGAATTTCTATCCAGAGAAATCAGGCAAGAAAAAGAAATAAAGGGTATTCAATTAGGGAAAAAGAAAGTCAAATTGTCTCTATTTGCAGGCGACATGGTTGTGTATTTTGAAGACCCCATCATTTCAGCCCAAAATCTCCTTAAGATGATAAACAACTTCAGCAAAGTCTCAGGATACAAAATCCATGTGCAAAAATCACAAGCATCCGTATACATCAATAACAAACAGAGAGACAAATCATGAGCGAACTCCCATTCACAATTGCTACAAAGAGACTAAAATACCTAGGAATGCAACTAACAAAGGACATGAAGAACCTCTTCAAGCAGAACTACAAACCACTGCTCAAGAAAATAAGATAGGACACAAACAGATGGAAAAACATTCTATGCTCATGGTTTGAAAACAGATTTTAAGGTGGAGATTTGCATTTGGGAAGTTTGTTGAATGCTTTCACTCAGCATGAGCATCTCTGGGGTGAAGGGTGAAGAAGGCTGGACAGGGCAGAGGTTGACGCTGGACGGTGAGCCCTCAGCCAATCGTCTGGGGAGCTCTGGAGCTAGGATGGACCCCTACGTTATCCCAATTATCCCAACTTGGAAAAGGGCATGGGTATATATCCCCATTTCAGGGAGTCCCTGGAATCACACTGTTCAGGCTTCCTGGAAGGGAAACTTAGGTGATGCTGCTTTCTTCAAATGCAGGGAATTCTCAGAAAGGGCCATGTACTGGCAGCTTGTCAGTCAGCTCCACTGCCAGAAGCTTGTAGAAAAAACATCTTAAATGGGGAATATGTGCAGCACAACATGGAATTCACCAACCCAAGGAAATGGAAGAAGTGAGGATTGTATTATATCTCTCTTCAGTGAATCATTGCTATAGCAAGTCTATATAAAACATGCACATGTGTGTAACTGCTGTCTTGAGTATTTCAGAACTGAGCACTTTATTTAGATGATTTTAGTTAATCCTCACCAAAGCCTTAAAGGCAATCACTATTGTTATTTTCTTTTTACAAATGAGGAAGCCGAGTGTGGTGGCTCACACCTGTAACCCAGCACATCGGAAGGCCTAGGCAGGAGGATCACCTGAGGTCAAGAGTTTGAAACCAGCCTTGACCAACATGGTGAAATCCTGTCTCTACTAAAAACACAAAAATTAGCTGGGCATTGTGGAATCCCCCTCATATTAGATAGGAAGTAATTATACAAATAAAATGATAATTTTTGTTCTTATACATCAAGGAACTTGGGACCAACAGCATATTTGTTTTCTTTAAGCAGAATTATAAACCATAGAGTAAAATTTTAAATAATAGAAGATAATTATTCTGCCAAGTCTTAGCATGACACTTTTCTTTCCTTACCCCACAAATCTAACCACTCAGCATGTGCTAATGTTGGTACCAAATACCTCCATTGCTAATCTTGGTACAAACTTTACCATCTCCCTCCTACATGTTTGCAATATTCTTCTAATTGTCTCCCTGCTTCCAGTCTTGCCTCCATTCAATTTATTCTATACACAGGAACAAAAGTTTTGTTTTGTTTTCCTTTTGTTGAGATGGACTTTCTTTCTGTCGCCCAGGCTTGAGTGCAGTGGCGCAGTCCCGGCTCACTGCAACCTCCACCTCCAGGATTCAAGCAATTCTCCTGCCTCAGCCTCCCGAGTGGCTGGGATTATAGGTGTGCACCACCACACCTGGCTTATTTTTCTATTTTTAGTAGAGACGTGGTTTCACCATCCTGGCCAGGCTGGTCTCGACCCCTGACTTCATGATCCACCTGCCTTGGCCTCCCAAAGTGCTGGGATCAGGCCCAAATTTTTTTTATACAAATAAATTATTTATATACAAAAATTATGTATATATAATATATATAGAATACATATTATACCTATATTACATATACCCTATATACATATATTATATATATTACACAAATATTATCTATATATGGTAGAATTGTTTGAACAATTATATATACAGCTAGTGCTCGACTTACGACCACGATTGGGACCTGCAGACTCGTAGTAACACAATTTGGTCATAAGTTGAGTAGGCTATATGTACAGTTGAAATGGTACACTCAGAGATGGTAGTGCTGGCGGAAGCTGGTCAGCACTGTCGTACGCCCAGCTGGGCAACGTTTGCGCTGCCAGACGCGGAGCAGTCATGGCTAGCGATTGTGGTCGTAAAGTTGAATGGTCGTAAGTTGCATAGGTTGTAAGTCGATCAATACCTGTATATATACATGTATGTATGTATCACATGGCACTACTACTCCATTGCCTATGACCTTCCAATGGCTTCTTCACTCTTCTGAATTTCATATTCCTTAGCATTGTGTATAGGACTCACTGGTTCTGGCTCTTTGTCTGTACCTTGAGCAACATGTTGTGTGATGATCCCCAGAGCTCACCAAGACTTATCCACTCTAATCTCAGGCCTCATTTTTCTAAAATGTGCCAAGTCTCTCCCTCTGCTGGGCCCTTTGCTTATTCCCTCTAGGAGCAACCTCCACTCAGGTGCTTTTGTGAGGCTGACCTGAGTCCTTCACATTATTCAGGTCTCAATTCCAATGTCTCCATCTCAGAGAAGCTTTTTCTAAAGATCTTTACTAAATTATGCACCTTCTTCCAAGCCCAGGTAGCATGTTGCCTCCTTTTTTGTGTTTATTATATTTGCCACTCTCTGAAATTAGTTAATTAATATGTATTGTCTATCTGCTGGAAGGAGACTTCAGTGACATAGGAATAAAAATAGGTAGTTTGATGTTATAGGTCTGTAATCCCAGCATTTTGGGAGGCTGAGGCAGGTGGATCACTTTGAGTTTCAAGAGTTCATGACCAGCCCAGGAAACATGATGAAACCCCTTCTTTACAAAAAATACAGAAATAAGCTGCACATGGTGGCATATACCTGTGGTCCCAGATACTGATGAGGCTGAGGCTGGAGGATCACTTGAGCCTGGAAGATGAGGTTCTAATGAACTGAGATTGTACCACTGCACTCCAGTCTGTGCAATAGAACAAGACCCTATTCAAAAAAAGAAAGGAAGGAAGGAGGGAAGGAAGGAAGGAGGAGGGAAGGAAGGAAGGAAGGAAGGAAGGAAGGAAGGAAGGAAGGAGGGAGGGAGGGAGGGAGGGAGGGAGGGAAGGAAGGAAGGAAGGAAGGAAGGAGGGAAGGAAGGTGGGAGAGAGAGAAGGAGGGAGGGAGGGAGAGAAGGAAGGAAGGAGGCAAGGAAGGAGGGAGGAAGGAAAAAGGAAGGACGGAAAGGAGGAAGGAAAAAGAAAGAAAGAAAAATAAGTAAAGAAATAAATAAAAAGAAAGAAAGAGAGAGAGGTGGTTTGTCTAATTCTGTCTGTTATTGCATCCATAGTGGGCCTGTGTAGTGTCAGGCAGATAGTAGTCCTTACTAAACATATGGTTAATATGCAAATGGGTCAATGATTAAATGATCAGAGAGCTAAAGTATCTTGCTTTGAAACAGATAATCAGATGTCTAAGAAAGGATGTGTTTACTCCAATGGGAGTAAAGACTTCATAGCCAAGACAGCAAAGGAAAATTGATCAAGACCTCACTGTGTTCCCTGGTCTATGAAGTCTGAACTTTCCCCAGGGCTTATGCTCATAAGATCCAACTTTTGAAGCTAAAATACTTCTCCCTTCCTTCCCCTCTCTCTCATTTCAAATTACTCCAGGTGCAATTATCAGTTTCCACAAGAAATCCATTCATACAAACCATTCATGACTCCATGAATTCACTTAAGCTATAGAAGATGATACAGTGAAAATTTTTTTTCAAATCGTGAGTCACAAACTATTATTATTGGTATTATTATTTTTGAGATGGAGTCTTACTCTGTCATCCAGGCTGGAGTGCAGTGGTGCAATCTCAGCTCACCACAACCTCCATCTCCCAGGTTCAAACAATTCTACCTCAGCCTCCCAAGTAGCTGACATTACAGGCATGCACCACCATGCCCGGTAAGTTTTTATATATATATTTTAGTACAGATAGGGTTTCACCATGTTGGCCAGGCTGGTCTCGAACTCATGACCCCAGGTGATCCACCTACCTTAACCTCTCAAAGTGCTGGTATTATAGATGTAAGCCACCACGCCTGGCATGTGAGTCATAAACTACTGATGGATCATAAAATAAATTTTGTACATCATTGCCAGCTATAAAAAAGTATAAAAAACATAAAACTTCAGACACAGAATCAAAATTATTTTCCAAAATGTCCATTTTAGTGTTACATGTGGATTTGTATTCCTAGGCAAAAAATATTATTTCCTATTATTTCTATTCTTAATTTTTGTGAGTACATAGCAGGTGCATATATTTATGGGGTACACGAGATATTTATTCTTGATCGTAGTGGAAATGCTTAATGGTGTCTGACCTGAAGAGGTGCTGCATTCAATCCAGGCTTTCCCCATCTTTCTGTCTCCACCATTTCTACCCTTTTCTCTTTGATTTCTCTGATTAAGATTGGAAGCAACACCTACACTGTGATTACAGTCATCAACACCACATTGCTGCCAACATGCCCAGCTCCAAAATGCCCTCATCTTTTATGCAGTAAACCTTGCACCCAGCTTGGCAGCCTGGCTCCATGCTTTTTCCCAGCCCTGGGGTGGGAAGAGAAGGGTGCCCACCGTCCTTAGGAGTAACTGGTCATTAAAATATTGCCCATCTTTTCTTTCTTTCAAATACTTTCTAAAGCAACTGTTCTGTAGCCTGAAAGCTGGGATGATGCTTCTGCCCTTGCTTGTTGGTAGGATTTTTTGGAGAGATTAGCAGAAGATTTCAGGAAGGAGAATCCCTCCCGTAGAATACAGAGACTGATGTTTTGGGGCTGGAGAAACCTCTATTTATGCTGATTTTAGAGCAAAAAATGTAATGTTTGTAGTTCTTCTCAGAAAGAGAAAGGAACCATTGATCAGAAGATACCCAACAGTAGCTCAGCCGTTTTCCCAGATGTGAGCATGGGGCAGCAGGTTCAGAATTCTGCACCATGTTTTTCTCAAACCTGTGTACTTTGAGAGCTGAAATCAACTATTTTAGGGAAGTTTAAATGTTTTTATAACTTGAAGTCATCTTATTTAGAGTGACTATCTTTCTTTTTCTCTTTCATTTTTTCTATAAATATGAATAAATATAGTTAATTCCCTTTGAACATATTTGACAATGATTACTTGTTAAACATTGTATTTATGTGTTAGATACTTTAAATTCCTTAGAAGTCAAATATTAAACAAAAATCAATGCAGAATTATATCTCATAGGTCAACAAGAGATTCGATCATAGCTGGACTGGCACTTTTTCTTCCCACTACCAAATAAGAACGCCTCCAGTATATGAGAGCTAACTGGAAAAAATGCATTCTTTTGTGATTAAAATCATCACAATTGCAACTAGCTCAGTGTTTTCCCAAAACATTAATGACATAAAAATCACTCACAAAAAAATGAGATGGGTGGATAAAGCCTTTTTCATAAATTCATTGGATTCCAATCCTCATCTGTTTAATCTGGTAATAAAAACTATGTACCACCATGATCTTTATCACTGAATAGGAATAAGAAATGTGTCTTTTAAAAAATGTTATAAAACTCTGTAACCTGGTTAAACTATCACTAATAAACATGTTAGAAAAATCTTAAAATGAACCAAACAAGATAAAGATGTTGATTTAAAAGAGGAGAGAAGAAAAAGACCAAAGCCCATGGCTTTCAAAGTCACTCAGAATTAATGCAGAAAAATGTTGACCTCGGTCACTGTGTTGGACGGTGTTCAAGGAAGTCAACCAAGGAGCCTAGGTAATGAGAAAAATGCTGATGTCAGAACCGTATGCTTGTTTACTACCTGGGGGCTGGTGGCACCCACTAACAGTTGCTGAACGAAGGTCTCTCTAACCTGCTCCTGCTGAAGGAACTGGCGGGTGTGCCTGCAATTGTAGCTACAGGTCCTAACTCACAGTCTCCACAAGACCTCCATAAAATGAAGCTACTTTAATTGACAAGAAATAATTTCTTTCTATTTTATGATACTCATCTCTTCCAGTAATTTGTTTGCTAATATGCCAGCAATTGATAGATGATGGCAAAGAAGAAATTTGTTTTCAAAAGCACTCTTCATTAAATCATACTGGCCCCACACCCTGCAACTGTAGTTTGCTTCATTATTCAATAACACTCTCATACCCCATGTGTGTGGCTCTCATTATTACAGATCATTTTTCCTTAGGATGTATGATTTAATTTTAATGCCTGAATCTAAATCAAAATCCTTTGCTACTTAGAAGCTCTCTAGCATAATAAGAAAGTGAGGTTTATTCTGCTTTTGTGCTTGGGAATATTTTGCTCTGTTTCTAAATTATGATAAAAATCAATATGAACAAAAGACAGCAAAAATGAGGTATAAAGTTTTCCTTCCTCAGATAAATATGTAATTTAATCTCCTCCTAAAACAATGCTGTTTCTTCTAGGTACAGCTTCCTAATTCTTGGTTGATACAATCATTTAACAAAGTTTTAGTTTGAGAGGTATGGTTAGACATCTGAGCCATTTCCTTTGGGAATATTTCACATGCTTTGCCGTTCAAAAGGAGCATGTTATTTGTCATTGCTCTTTTAATTCCTGAATTACTCATGCACACAGTACCTTCTTTCATTGCCGGTCTCTTCAGAATGCTAGCAAAAATTAAAGCATTTCCCAAGCTGGATAATTTCCAAGACAAGCCATGATCTAATAGAACAAATTATTTTCTTTGTTTCCACTGGGAAGCCAGTAAGTTAAAAGCTGTCTTTCCAGCCCACCTTTGGAAGACACAAACTCCGGCAGGTGGAATGGCTTTGACTCTGTGGCAGTTGTGGCCCAACTCCCCTAACCCCCAGGGGCCCACGCGTGCCTGTGTATGGTTAGAGCCTGCTTATTCATCTCTGAGGAAGTTGTTGAATTAGTGTTTAACTTAGGCCCTAACGAAAGCATTCCTCATTTCACAAAACTTAAATTTCAAATATGTGGTTGGAGATGGGGTGAAAGTATCAGCTCAAAGGATTGCCAAAAGGCAAGAAGAGAAACTGTTTAAAATTAAGAAATATTTACATTTTGAAAATAACAGTGTTTTTATGCATTCCTTATTTCACACCTGTATGTCAAAAGTTGATGCTTCGCTTCTTTTTAAGAAATGCCTCTTGCTACCTATGGGGGAAAATGTGGAATTGTTTCATATCAGCTCCTGAGTCATCCCAGGAGTCTGTGTCTGATATTCCTCCAGCCTCAACATCTCTTCCTAACCTGTAGGTCAACCCAGGAGCCAGGACAAAGGCCTTTGGTGGGCTGCTGCTTCCTGGCCATGGGCACTGTGCAAGATAAGAGTGAGACTGCCCTTGTTTTCCTCCCCTTTTTTTATTCCTGCAATGCCATCCCCAGAAACTATGTAGGATCATCAGATTTTACTTTAGAAAGTAAAACAATTTATGAAAAAAGGAACCAGCTTATTCACATGCCATGTAAATCTTTCCACAGTGATGCCTAGAAATTCCCAGTTCCTGACCTTAATCCCCTGCCCTCTGCTTCCTAGTTCTCTGTTTTCTCTTTTAAAGTCAATCTTAGGATGCTCAATTCACTTTTTTTTGGAAACCTACTAGGTGCTCCAAACCCGAAATTCTCCCATTTCCTGAGTTCCCACCCATGCGAGATGTTACATCTAGACCTAACCAGAGGGTTTTGGCAAGACTGCCTTTAGTATTTCAAAGGCAGTCTTGAAACTGATAGACAATGAAGTCCAGGCTGAGGTTGTCAAGTTCTGGAGAAGTGCACAAGGCATTATTTGGCCACTTAGTTCCTCAAAGTAGTCCAGAGTCAGCAGTCCCCACTACAATCCTCTTTCAGTGTGTGTATTACAGGCTCACGTTTTAAAATTGTGCCTTGATACGGTTTGGCTCTGTGTCCCCACCCAAATCTCATGTCAAATTGTAATCCCCACATGTTAGGGGAAGGACATTTTGGGAGGTGATTGGATCATGGGGGCAGATTTTCCCCTTGCTGTTCTCATGATAGTGAATGAGTTCTCACAAGATCTGATGGTTTAAAAGTGTGTGGCACTTCCCCCTTTGCTCTCTCTCTCTCTTCTGCTACCATGTGAAGAAGGTCTTTGCTTTTCAGCATGATTGTGAGTTTCCTGAGACCTCCTAATCATGCTTCCTGTTAAGCATGTACAACTGTGAGTTAATTAAACCTCTATTCTTCATAAATTACCCAGTCTCAGGTAGTTGTTTCGTAGCAGTGTGAGAAGAGAAAAATAGAAAAAAAATTCATTCCAAAAGAATGGGCCACTGCTGTAAAGATACCTGAAAATATGGAAGCAACTTTGGAACTGGGTAAAAGGCAGAAGTTAGAACAGTTTGGATGACTCAGAAGAAGACAGGAAAATGTGGGAAAGTTTGGAACTTCCTAGAGACCTGCTGAATGGTTTTGAGCAAAATGCTAATAGTTATATGAACAATGAAGTCCAGGCTGAGGTGGTCGCAAATGGGGAAAAAGAATTTATTGGGAAGTAGACAAAAGGTCACTCTTGCTGTGCTTCAGCAAAGAGACTGGTGGCATTTTACCCTGCTCTAGAGATCTGTGAAATTTTGAACTTGAGAGAGATGGTTTAGGGTATCTGGCAGAAGAAAATTTTAAGCAGCAAAGTATTCAAGAAATGACCTGGTTGTTTCTAAAAGTGTATGCTTATGTGCATGAACAAAGAGATTTTCTGAAACTGGAACATATATTTCAAAGGAAACCAGAGTGTAAAAGTTTGGAAAATTTGCAGCCTGACCATGTGGTGAAAAAGTAAAACCCATTTACTCAAGAGAAAATCAAGCCTGCTGTAGAAATTTGCATCCGAATGTTAATAGCCAAGACAATAGGAAAAGTCTTTCCAGGGCATTTCAAATGCCCTCATGGCAGCCCCTCCCATCACAGGCCTGGAGGCCTCAGAGGGAAAAGTGGTTTGAGTACTGGGCCCAGAGAGCAGCTGCTCTGTGCAGCCTTGGGACATGGTGCCCTGTATTCCAGCCACTCCCGCTCCCGCCACGGCTAAAAGACCCAAGATACAGCTTGGGCTATAGCTTCAGAGAGTGTAAAACCCAAACCTTGATGGCTTCCATGTGATTTTGGGCCTACAGTTGCATAGAAAGCCAGAGTTAAAGTTTGGGAACTTCTGCCTAGAATCCAGAGGATATATAAAAATGCCTGGACATCCAGACAAAAGTCTACTGCAGTGGCAGAGCCCTCATGGATAACCTCTACCAGGGCAGTGCAGTGGGAAAATGTGGGTTTGGAGCACCCACACAGAATCACCACTGGGGCACTGCCTAGTGGACCTGTGGGAAGAAGGCTATCATCATCTAGACCCCAGAATAATACATCCACTGACCGTTTGTGCACCTGGAAAAGCTACAGGTATTCAGTGCCAACCCATGAAAGCAGCCATGGGAACTATAGCCTGCAGAGCCAGAGTGGGGCCTAAGACCATGAGAACCCACCTCTTGCATCAATATGACCTAGATGTGAGACATGGAATCAAAGGAGATTTCAGAGCTTCAAAGTTGAATGACTGCCCTACTAAGTTTCAGACTTGCAGGGAGTCTGTAGGCCCGTTGTTTTGACCAATTTCTCTCCTTTGAAATGGGAGCATTTACCCAATGCCTCTACCCACATTGTATGTTGGAAGTAACTAACTTGTTTTTTTTTTTAATTTTAGAGGCTCATAGGTGAATGGAACTTGCCTGTCTCTTATGATCCTTCCCACTTGGACTTTTGAGTTAATTCTAGAATGAGTTAAGTCCTTGGGGGACTGTTGGGAAGGCATTACTGGTTTTGAAATGTGAGAAGGACATGAGATTTGGGGAGGGGGGCAGGGCAGAATAATATAATTTGACTCAATGTCCCCATGCAAATCTCATGTCAAATTGTAATCGCTATGTACTAGGGGAGAGACCTGTTGGGAGGTGATTAGATCATGGGGGCAGATTTCTCCCTGGTTATTCTTATGATAATAAGTTTCTCACACATCTGATGGTTTAACTGTGTGTTGCACTTCCCCTTTCTCTCTCTCTCTCTCTCTCTCTCTCTCTCTCTCTCTCTCTCTCTCCTGCCACCATGTGAAGAAGGTCCTTGCTTCCCCTTTGTCTACCACCATGATGGTAAGTTTCCTGAGGCCTCCCAGGCATGCTTCCTGTTAAGCCTGTGGAACAAACTGTGAGTCAAACCTCTTTCCTTCATAAGTTACCAAGTCTCATGTAGTTCCTTATAGCAGTGTGAAATGGACTAAGATGTGTCTGATGTGTAATTGTTGAATAAGAAGTGGGAGTGCATGCATGCACACAAACATACACACACACACATACACCTGTGTCAAATAAAAGAATCAAATCTGCAGCATGAGGATTGCCTAAGCTACTTGAAAAAAAATAGAAAGATTTTTCCAAAGCCAGCACAACTTAAAAATTTCCTAGAGTTAACACATCAAACTTAATTCCTTCTGATTTCATCTGAACCCCTTCAAATAGGAACTTCTAAAATTATATGGGCCCCATAGCTGAGCCATAGATTTCTCAGTGACTAGTATATTAATTATTTTAAAATTCAGCAGAGATTGTGTGTGTGTGTGTGTGTGTGTGCACGTAGTGTGGTGTTTGTGTATATATGTTTATATATAATTATTTGTACAAACAAAATTAAATTATTGTGTATGCATTCTTCCGGCTTTGGCTCACTTCAAAGAATGGTAATGAATGGATAATACATTGGAAAGTGATTCTGACTTTTGACAAACCAAAAATGGTATTCAGCCAAATTTTTCAAAATGAATGGTTAAAGAAACGTTTTCACGATGAAAAATATTTTTAATGCAAGACTTGAGTAATTCTTAATGAAATGTTTAGATGAGCTCCAATGCATGCCTTTAAATCAACTGAATGTTTCAATCACAAATATAGCATTGTAGGATGGGATAAAAGAGCCAAACACCAGAAAAATCTGAAATACTTCAGTTAGGAAAACTAATCCAAATTGTGTTTAGACCTAGCTTTAATGTACTCATAAAAATAGCCTGTTGGATGGAGTTCAACCATCCTATAATAAATAAATCATTGTGCAATTAATTACTAGTAGACTTTGTGGTGAAAATTTCAGTTATGAAAGAAACAACATTTGAAATAATTAAGGTAAAAGATAATTAAAATCAACTGGCATAGAGGGCCACTGTGCTGTACTGTTTTCTCTAATAACTTGAAGCATAATTAAATATTTAGTTGTGATATTTTAATTACTGATACTGATTTATAAATAGTACTATAATGTGTGAGAAGTCTGTGCTGCTTATTCAGCTTTCTTCGTTGATTTTACTTTTAAAAGTTCAATTGTTGTGACTGGCTATATAGAGCAAGAGTTCAATGTTGCCCCAAATGAAAGTTTAATTAGTAATATTCTAATCTGTTGATAATATATTCTAATGAATCCCAAATGCAAGTCACTTTTCTTCAGTGAAAGATACTTTGTACATTATGCCATTCCATTCTAAGTATTAGAAACAAGGCTTCTGTCTCTTAGTTGTTGGTCAAAAAAAATTATATATATGTGTATATATATATATATATAATATATGTACAAACATATATATGTACACATATATAATTATATATGTGTATATATATACATATATAATTATATATATGTGTGTGTGTGTGTGTGTGTATATATATATATATATATGAGTTTTACTTAGTCCTATTTTAAAAAAGTTTTTAAATGGCCCCTCATTGCTTGAAGAGGTTGTATATATATTGACTAATTACATTGACTGTAAGTTTAAAGACTGAAAGTTTACAGTATCAAGCTCTCTTGATGTATTTTGTCATGATGCAGTTAATTGGAGGGTGACAGTTAATTTTGGATTAACAATACTTTAAACTCTACCTGATAATGGCTTCTATAATTTACAATAACATCGATTTGGATTCTCATTTCTAAGTTTTCATTTTTATTGATGACTGACTCATTCCTTGTTTGATAAATAATTTTTACATTTCACCTAAAATAGCCACATTTTCGTTCCTTTAAAAGTGAATGAAGTTTTATTTTTCTTGCAATATTTATCTGTGGATGTATTGCCATCTATGGACATACTTCAATTACCTGAAGTTGACATGTCTAAACAAATCTATAAGCCACAACACATGTTATTAAGTACTTTCTTTTTTGTAGATGGATTTGCATGATATATATTATTTATCATATATTCACAATAGATATATAATGATATGTTTATGCTTATGAGGAAGAGAAAAATCTCACCTAGTATAGAAATTATACATAACTTCAGTATTAATATTTCAGTATTTATGTATGTTTACTAGCTATCATAAATTTAGGTATATCAAAGCTATAAGTAGCAACATAATGGATATGTTAGTATATTAATTGGTGTAAATAAATTAGGCCATGTGTTTCTTTCCCCTTCTATTGTGCTCAGACTTCAAGATTATTATTCGAACAAAATTTATTAATGTAAAAAGTAAACATATTACTCTCCAACCTTTCTAAAATTTCTGAATTGAAGATGTTTACTTCCCCTGAGACATTAAGATATATATTTTATTAAATACATGTAGTTTATAATATTCAACTTCGTTATTTTTATAACTAAAGTTTAACTGGTGGACTTGTAAAGTAAAAGGATATAATAAAAATCATTAGAGACCAACAAATCATGTTTGAACTTGACATTTGCATATTTTCAATTCACGGTACCTGGATCTTTGTGTGTCTGTAACAGAGGAATATGACTAGGCTTGGATACATGTAGGATGGTTAACATAAAAAGGGAAATGATGAATAAGAAAACTTTAGGGACACTCATCTTTTTTTGGTGGTGTAGCCTGAGGCCTCTACCTCTGTATACATCGATTGAGAAAAACATCCTGCCTTCCCAAAACATGTTAGTGAAGTCTTGCAAAAAAAGGCCTTCACTAATTTAACACATTGAGTACTATCCTGAATTGATAAAAGAAAGAGCTAGATTAAGAATCTCATCGATTTTTTTTTTCTGTAAACTGCATTTGACTACATTGTAAACTATTTCCCACTAACTTAATCCAAACCTATTATAAGGAAGCATAATGACAAATTCCCTCAAGCATTTAGTCCCAGGGAAATCTGACCT
This sequence comes from Cebus imitator, assembly GCF_001604975.1. Taxonomy (NCBI): domain Eukaryota; kingdom Metazoa; phylum Chordata; class Mammalia; order Primates; family Cebidae; genus Cebus; species Cebus imitator. The sequence continues at coordinate 2,626,777 of NW_016107329.1, forward strand.
CTCTTAACAAAACTGACTTTTTTTGTACTAAGTAATGATAACTACATAGAGTATAAAATCTTTTTTTTTTCATCTTTTTCCCTCACATAAAAGGAGTCTCTGAGATAAATTTGATACTGTGTTGAATAATAATAGAACAGATGAATATTATTTTCTCTTCACCTTGAACACACATTTTAAAATAATATTTTAATTTTGAGATTCTTCTATTATGCAGCTATAAAACATAAGAAACTATGATTTTCATTTAGAACCCTTTTCTTGCTAAGGTGTTGTTTGTAAATGGAGTCAGATGATGGAGACCTATCTGTCATTCAGAAACACTTAGCAAAATTAATATGAAATTGAGGTTGGAGGGAATAATTTTATTCCTTAATGATTAGCTGCAATACAACATAATATAGAAATGTGGGCAATTGAGAAAACACATATAAATAAAGTGACATGGCAGGATGCACAAAAGAAGGCACCGGGACTAGCGATCCTTCTTCCTGTATTGAAATCACTAAACATTCCCTTTTTCTGGCTCTCTTTCTTAAGCGCTCCGTCTTATTCTCTCCTCCAATCCTTATCATAGGACTTATCATATAAAGTACCTCTTTACAGACCATATAAATTGTATCGCTTATACTGAGTTCAATACAAAGACGTTTAACTACCCACTTAGCTCATCTGAGGCTTTGAGGGAGGGGGCGAGGGCCTTGAACTCTCAGTGTTTTATTTTTGCAAGGCTTTGTCGGGGCTTTCAGAATGCATCATATCTGTAAGGCAACACCCTGTCCATGTTTCTGCACATCATTTGTGTACAAGACTCAGAACTGCCATTTCACATCACAGTACATTGATTTTTAATGCTCTTCTAATTCAGGCAAAGATGTAGAAATCTTAGCTGAGTTAGGCTGCATGCTGACCTGTATTTGAACTTCCTCCCAGCTGCTCCTGGGTTCCTACCAACATTGTTTTAAGCTATACAGTTTGGATGAAGCCATTTCAAAAAAAATTTTTTTAAGAGGTTTATGACTTTTTTAAAAAATCGCTTTTAAAAAATATCAATAATAAATATGAAATTGGGAAATAAAGGTTATGTTGCTGGATTCAAGCAGACACATACTTTCGCTTCCTGGTTTTCTTTGGTCTTTAGAAATATTGTTATTATATCTTCTGCTAAGACATTGCAGTTGGGTGTTCCTTTTGTATATAACACTGAGTTGGGTGCACCTGCTTTGAAGAGCACAAATCTGTCACAATCATGTTAGTCAGGTGTTTTGTGGGATTTGAGAAGTGAATTATTTTAGAAAAGTAGGGGAATGCAGTGTCCAGGCATAGGTATATACAAAGAGATAATCCTGAAATTTTAAAACCGAAAAAGTTCAGTACAGTTGCAGTAATAGCTTTTAATAGAGATTGAAACACAGGGTTGAGAGGGAAATTCAACATGTAGAAAGCATTTAGTATACGTAGGAACAACAGACAGAGTGCCAAGTGTTCCGAACTTTGTCGTGTCCTCTGTTAATTATCCAAACTATATTTATACCAGTTAGTGTGGCAACTTTTTTCATTACTGTGTTATCTTCCAAAACAGTTAGGTGGAGCAAGGCAGAATGAGCATGCTCCTAAGACAAAACAATTCTACTCTGCATGTAATATTATGAACTCTTATAAGTTGTAAAGTGCATCCATTATTAAATGCCACTCTGTAGCTTGGAAATAGTAAAAAGCTAAATTGTAAAATTATCTTTCAATTGTTGTCTTTTGAAAGATAGACTGTATATATAGCTTTGGTTGATTTCTTATAGTACATTTAAATTAACAAGGGTTTGAATAAAAAACATTGTGTGATGATGCCTAAGACAAGAAAAAGTATCACTCAAAAGTATTGTATTCACATGCAAAATATAATGGCACTAATAACAGAGCATGGTATTTCTTTTTCCTTTTTTGTACCTTTTTCTGGAATAATTTTTTAAAAGACATCTTTTCATTTGCAACATGTAAATTTGTTGTGTGTGACTTATACCTTTGGAAAAAGTCTTTTACATTTTATATTTTCATATGTTAAGGTATAAATTATATTTAACAAAATCAAAGTGTTCAATGAGTTTTTATGATTGACTATCCCTGTATAATCACTGTCCAAAGCAAGATTTAGAATATGTGTATTACCTAGAAAGTTGCTCTTGATATTTGTGATTTGCTGAAAGAATTTATCATGAATATACATATAATTTTCTAAAATGTTCTTTTAGTATGTATTAAGATGATCCTATATATTTTTAAATTCTGTTAATAATTGATTCACTTTTAAATGTTAAACCAAGGGTGTATTCCTGGTATAAAGTCAAAATTAGTCATGATACATTACCCCCTTTTATGTACTACTATATTAAATTAGCTATGTGGAGTTAATGATCTTTGTGAATCTGTTCATTAGGGATGTTTATCTGTAATTTTCATATTTTGTCATTTCTTTGTTAGGTTTTGCTATCATGTTTGCCTTGGACTTTAAAATGTAATGAGAAGTGTTCTCTCTTCTATAACAACCTGTGTAAGATGGATATTAGCTTCACAATATCTATTTCTTATATATTTAATCTAATTAATCAATAAAATCATCTATGTTTGCCGTTTTTCTTGTTAGAAGATACTTTTTAGTACTAATTCAATTTAATTCATAGATACGTTGTCATGTTGTTATCTTGTCTGTTTCTCTTGTTTTGTTTTGGTAAGTTGTACTTTTGAGAAATGTTTGTAATTAATTTAAGTTGCCAAATTTGTTGATACGAATTGTTCACAGTAACTTCTTATTTTTAGGATATGTAATAATGTTCACACTTTTATTTTTGGTATTGGTAATTAATTGCTCATAGTATTTTCTTATTGTTAGGATATATAATAATGTTCAAACTTTTTTGATATTAGTAATTAGTAATTCTCTCTCTCTGTTTCTAACTCATTATCGCTCTTTTATACCAAATTATGATCCTGGTGTGTCTATTTCTTTCTTTAGTTCTAGCAGCTTTGCTTTGTGTATTTTGAACTTCCTTATTCAATTTATCACATTTAGGGCTGTTATGCCTTCTCGATGAACTTGCTTATTGCTACTTTGCTCTATCTTTTTATTTCTAACAGTGTTCCTTACCTGGAAGTCTGATTTGTCCAATACTAATATGTTCAAATCCACTCTTTATACCCATTTTTATTATTTTTACTTTAAATTTGTCGATATTATATATAGATGTTAAGCTCATTAAATAAATTTCTGGTATCTGTCTACTTTTTAAATTTTCTACCCTTCTCTTTTGATTCTTTTAAAAATTATTTGTCTCTTTGCTTAAATTTCCCATGTGTTCAAACATGATGCCCATCTTGTACACAAATCCTTTATTATATTTATAAATTTTACTTTAATATTTTTATCTGATTATATTAACATCTGAGTTGTCTCTGAGTCTACTTCTGTTAACTATTTCTCCTATGGGTCATGGGTCACTTATCATATGTCTGGTAATTGCTTTTACTGATGTATGTAGAGTTTTAAAGGAAGACAATAGTATAAGTGCATGAATTCAAAAGCATATGAAGGATGACGCACATGATATTCAGCCCAGGAAAGGACACATGGCTACTGCTGTCAGTAATCTAATATATAGACCTGAGTGAATGCATTCTCTGCATAAGCTAGTCCTCAAGTTTGTTGCAGTATTTTTAGATTCAATTTACTGATAGTTACACGATTTTGAAAGAGGAATCAGGACATTCCCTTTAATGTTGCTTGAAATCTAAGTACCAGCAACACTTTAGGGATATCATTGAGATATGCAGCCCAGGCACTAGTTTTCCAAACCACTTGAATCTATTTCTTTTTTTAAAACCAGTATTGCAGCTTTTTGAACCAGTGGGGAAGTCACTTTGCCCTCTAGTTCTGTCCCTGGAGTTCTGTGCGTTGAGAAATTTTTTTTTTTTTTTCTGCTCTGATCTTGCCTTTGCAGTAGTGTATTTGTACTCAGCGTGGGAAGGAGGTCTTCAAGAAGCTCTCCCTCAGCTCTCTGGCCCTGTGCCGAGCCTCCAATAGGCATTGGCATGCATTTATAGAGCCTTACAGGAGGTACCCTGCATTCACTGGCATGTCCTCAATGTTGGGAACACTGCCCCTGTGCACTTGGTGGAGGTCAGTGGAAAGATCTGGATTTCTGTGTGAATTGACTGTGGGGTTGGAGTGTCTATGGATTCCTCCATCACTTGCTAGCCCATATAAGGCCGCTACATTCTCATTCCTGAGTTTGCTGGCTCTCCTGACTCTTGTCTGTGGCATAGCTCCTTATCTACCAGGAGTGAAAGGAGGCATGGGTCTCCTCTAGCCTCCTCTGTCCTAAGAAGGGCTCATCACTTACTGTACCATGGCTTATTTGGGGATTTTTTGCAACCACAACTTTAATGAACTTGGTAATCAAATCTATGACTTTTAAAAGCTTACTTAGCCTTCCTATTTCTGGAATTTGGGTAGAACAACCATTGTTTTGTGATTGCTCATCAAAACTGTAGGTGAATCTCATGGTGTCTGACCTTTCCAGAAATTCTTACTGCTTGATTTTTGTATTTTGAGCTATGGCAAATAATATTTATGTGTACCACATAAAATAGTGTCTTGAGGGACAAATTAATTATAATTTAAAACTAGAATCTAAGAAAAATAATTATCTTCCTCAAAATATGTTCTATCCTATTGCTAAATTTTACCACAAAACACAGTAAAGTATTGGGAAAAAATGTTTTAATATGTGTAGTTTTCCTTTTCATGTTCCACAAGAACATAAAATATGGATACTGATTAGAAAATGTATAGGTTCACTGTAGAAAAAGTTTCTTAAATTCATATTTTTGTAGTCTTCTAAATTTAGAAATCTGTATTGCATTCAAGCTTTTTATTCTTTGTATATATATTTAATTTATAAAGTAAAATAGAAAATTAGAAATAAAGAATTAATGGGCAAGATGATGAAATTACAAAATATGGCAAAACCAGAATGGTGAGTTAATTTCTAGTGCTTGCACAACTATGATAGCATTTATTGCAACTGAAAGCACAAAAACAACGTTTGAGTACCTTTATATTAATGTTAAGTATGTTATAGCATAATATTTTAAGTTTCTTATTTAGTAAGGGATAGTTGCAGTCTATCTGTCTGTATGAGTCTCTAAAAAGAGGCTTTTGTAATAAATGCAGTCAACACCAATATTGGGCTTTGTTGACATATAATACAGGGGACACTGTGTCAGTTACAGGACTCTGAGCAGATGCTAGTCAACAGAAGCAGTAATCATAACTGCATCCTTTCCTTCACACCTGGACAACGGCATGACTACCAATGATGTGGTCTGCCTGTGTCCCACCTAATCTCATCTCAACTGTAACTCCCACAAATCCCACATGTTATGGGAGGAATCCGGTGGGAGGTAATTGAATCATGGATATGGATCTTTCTGGTGCTATTCTCATGATAGTGAATAAGTCTCATGAGATCTCATGGTTTCATAAGGAGGAGGCCCCTGCACAGGCTCCCTCCTTACCTGCCGCCATCCATGTAAGACCACAACTTGTGTCTTTTGGCCCTTCCACCATGACTGTGAGGCCTCCCCAGCCATGTGGAACTGTAAGTCCATTAAACTCCTGATTCTTCCCAGTCTCAGGTATGTCTTTATCAGCCACATGAAAATGGACTAATACAACCATCAAAGACAGGAAATGTAACACTGAGAAGGTTTCAACTCAGTTGCTGGCACAAAAGAGAAAATAATATTTGCCAAGGAAACATAGTAGAACAGTGACAAAAGAGTAAATCAAATGTCCTAACCAGCACTGCCCAAATAATCATATGACAGAAATAGCAGAAACAAACTAAAAGACACTGACATAGCAAAATAAGTAAAAATAAAACAGATCTAATTATTTATGGGACAATAGCTTACTTTCATATTAGAGGATACAAAGGCACTTACAAGATACAAAGGCACTTACCAAAGGAACTCAAAGCACTTTAAAAATGAAGTATTAGATTAATATGAATCATAGATATAAACATTATTTGAATACTAATAGCTGGGTGTTAGAGCTGACTTCCAAGTGAGCTTGTTTTCCTTACATCCAGTGAAGTTGTTTCTCCATTATATTTTTAAAACTAAGACAAAGAATTTCCTAGTAAAAGAAAAAAACAATAATTCAGTCATTGGGGGATCCTATAAGGCTTATGATCTGTGACTCCCTGAGAGTTGAATTTTGCCTAATAATGTCTCTATGTGCAGATGAAAGATGGATGTAATCTCCCTTCCTGCTTTAATAATTTATTTTATTAATGGGAAACTTTTGGCCTAGAGAAGTTTGGCAATTCACAGTTTTTGCACGGCGCAGCTGGAGTCTTCATAGATTCAGCTGTTCATAACACGGAATGTAGCATCTTCTGATAGATTTTATAGAAGCAGCAGAATATTATAAATTTGCAAAGAGTGATAAATATCTACTTTAAAAGCACAAATATCTAAATGCAGAAAAATAAAGAAGCATTAATAAATTAAATTCAATTTGATGCTTAAAGGTTTTATCATTTGTTTCTGCATACAAGTAACTCTTCCTGCCTGTAAACTCCAGCATTGTATTTTTACATGAAGAGATTACTCCCCAACCATCCTCTCTACCTGGCAATAGTACTGAGATGATTCCAGCTACGTGAGTGGTCATTTTCAGAGCCGATCACTTAGAATGTGCCAGATCCAAGAACGTGTTCTTCCTGAATGTGTACATACCTTTGCTATTGTGCAGAATGGCCACCTAACCTCCTTTTCCTTCAAGATCTAATTATAAAATGTTAATTTTTTGATTGATTGTGAAATGTTTCTGAATTCTTCCAGGCTTATTTCCACATCCCCACTTTCCAGTGGTTTCTTCACCCATGTGATATAGGCTTAATCGTATTATATTATATTATTTGTTTCATATGTATTTACATAATTAGACTTAGAACTCCTGGATTAAATTGATTCTTTAGCTAAAAAATCAACAAAATATTTGATGCATAGTTATTATTCATTTTAGATTATTAAACAAATGAGAAATGAAGATCCCTGTTAAGTGAAGTATCTGGATATCATGAGTCTATTGTAACATATTTGGTTCTTTATGACTTTACAACTGTCCAATACAGAATTCCATTTAGGGCAGTAGACACTGCACTTTCCACGATGCACAGTCTGTATTTTCAATTCTTTGACTCTAGACCACCAGCACCGAGGGTGAATTATATTAATTCTTTCTCTTGAAAATAATCAATGTACTCTGTTTGTAATACAGATATGGTGAGATTATTTCTACAGAGTCTTTAGAAATAAACCTTCTCAGCTAAAAAATAGCAACTTAATGTAATATAATGGAGAATATAATTGAATAATAAATAATCTGCTAATTTTTATGTCATTGGAATGATATAAACCATTAACACAGAAAAAAGAAAGGAATACACAATGTATGCCAGCAAAGACATGAAATAGAAAGGAAGTTTTATTTCACACAATAGGAAAAAATGTAATTTTAGAACTAGCCAACATTAACAAGCAAAATATTAGCAAAAAAATATGATTACAGATATATCTGTATTTTAAGTTTATTAGAGTTTTTGAATGTTCATTACCAATATATTAATTGAATCTGATTTAGGTTGATGTATAATATTTGGATATTTAAAAGGTTAAATGAGAATATTTAATAGAGGCACTATCAAATGAAAGCATTAATTTGCTCAAAATTAATAAAATGAGATAACAAGAACATATAACATTTCTTTAGACTACCATAAAATAAAAGATGTCTTCACATTATCTGTGCAGTAATTACAGTATTATAACAATTAACAAGAATTCATGATAAAGGAGCATTTCAAAAGGATTGTCCACAATTTCACAGTTGGTAACCAATGGTACCAGAATAGAAATCTTTTTAATTCAGGGCTCATGTCACCCTTACATCGAGCAGTGGCACACTTTTTTAAGAACAGACAGAATGTACATATGAGTTCTAGGGCATTTTTGAAATATATCCATTATTAAATAATAGAGAGAGGTATCAAACTCAAGTCTCCTGTGTCTTAAGTCAGTTTACTACATACAGGCGAATTGATGATGTAGAAAGCAATAATATTAAAATGCCAAACATCACATCAACCATCCTGGCAATCCAATGCTCTTGGTCCTAGTACTATCTAGAGAATTTTAAAAGGAAGACATTACTTCCTTTGCTTCTTTTATTCACTCATGTATTTATTATTTTGTTAATTTACTTATTCATATTTTGTCATCTAATGCTGAATACATCTGTTAATATGAACTAGATATGTATTTGATATCTACATTGGTAGTAATTTCATAACTATAGGTAATGCTTACATTAAGACTTGAAAAATCTCTTTTAAATTTACAAAATTTTATATTAATATTATGTAATGTAAATGATGAGAAATAAGGGAAGCTTATATCCAGTGACAGAAATAAATTGCTCATGAAGGAAATGAAAAACTCTAGCAGAATTCTGCAATTTGGAGACAACAAGGAGCACTAAGGAGTGGAAGGAGTGTGTGATCATTGGGTAATAAAATAAAACTTTTAATTTTGCTAAAGCAAACAATGTTTTCTACATGAGAATAGTAGAACACAAGATTCATAAACATTTAAACACACGCACTTACATACATATATGCACACACATAAATGTCATACCCTAGGTCTTGCTGTTACCAATAGATGCAAACCCATCATAATCTTAATTTTAAATACTTTGCTGTCTGAGAGCTCACTTTCAATGATAACTCTTCATGGATTTCAGACTTACCAGGTCTACCATTTTTCCATGCTCCTCATTCTAACTTTTCTCTTCTACTCAACTTTGATGGGTCAGTGATCACAACACTCAGTTGGCATTAACCTTTGCCCTGCTCACTTTGTCCAGTTCCTTTGGTATTAACAACCCTGGTTAAATCTTCACTACTGCATACTCCATCTGTGCTCTTACAGATGAACTTAATGTGGCTGAAAGGGGTCCTGGGGTTTGGCACCGAACCACCCAATAAAATAAGAGAAATTTTGCAGTTTGCGGTGTTAAACCTTAGAATGTTTCAACAGTTCATTTTTTCAGTACCCATTAGAAACCTAATAGTTTGCAGGTTTATAAAAGAGGTCTTACATACATAAACATATAATAACTATTGTGGCAGTGAGATTCCACAGCCAGTAGTTATACTTAGAAAGTTGTTTCTACTCAGAAATGTTTGATTAATGTTGATCATGTTAATCATAAAATTTTTAATATCAAAAGCAATATAAAACATGTCAAATGACAAACACTGGAGAACACATATATTTAACTAACAAATTATTCACATCATTGATTAGACCATATTTGTTAATATTTTTAGGTCTTTTGTTAACAATGTATCAACCTGTTTTCTTTGGCTATTTCCCAAATTACAATTAGCATGATAATTTCTCAAAAATTAAGGAAAAATAAAATCTGTTTTTGTATTCATTTTAAAGACACCATTTTGTATGGCAACTGTTTATTCAATGCAAACTTTAATAAGATATTGCTTAAATGTACAAATATTTTTTTATTTTGCTAAACAAGTGGTTGTCCTATTGAGAATATTTTTTCTGCTACAGATGATATAAGGACAGCAGATGTTTCAGGAGCTATGTATGTGTATATATATATATATCATTATATATGTATGTGTATATATATATATATATATGTGTTATATATGTGTATATGTATACCTATGTACATATACAGCTACCTATATGTGNTGATCACAACACTCAGTTGGCATTAACCTTTGCCCTGCTCACTTTGTCCAGTTCCTTTGGTATTAACAACCCTGGTTAAATCTTCACTACTGCATACTCCATCTGTGCTCTTACAGATGAACTTAATGTGGCTGAAAGGGGTCCTGGGGTTTGGCACCGAACCACCCAATAAAATAAGAGAAATTTTGCAGTTTGCGGTGTTAAACCTTAGAATGTTTCAACAGTTCATTTTTTCAGTACCCATTAGAAACCTAATAGTTTGCAGGTTTATAAAAGAGGTCTTACATACATAAACATATAATAACTATTGTGGCAGTGAGATTCCACAGCCAGTAGTTATACTTAGAAAGTTGTTTCTACTCAGAAATGTTTGATTAATGTTGATCATGTTAATCATAAAATTTTTAATATCAAAAGCAATATAAAACATGTCAAATGACAAACACTGGAGAACACATATATTTAACTAACAAATTATTCACATCATTGATTAGACCATATTTGTTAATATTTTTAGGTCTTTTGTTAACAATGTATCAACCTGTTTTCTTTGGCTATTTCCCAAATTACAATTAGCATGATAATTTCTCAAAAATTAAGGAAAAATAAAATCTGTTTTTGTATTCATTTTAAAGACACCATTTTGTATGGCAACTGTTTATTCAATGCAAACTTTAATAAGATATTGCTTAAATGTACAAATATTTTTTTATTTTGCTAAACAAGTGGTTGTCCTATTGAGAATATTTTTTCTGCTACAGATGATATAAGGACAGCAGATGTTTCAGGAGCTATGTATGTGTATATATATACATATACACAGCTGTCTATATATTATCTATTTTCTAGATAGTATGTGTGTGTATATATATATATATATATACAGCTATCTAGCTATATATACTCTCTCTCTAAAGAGAGACAGAGAGAGAGAGAGTCTTAGTCAAGATGTACATGTGAGTTGAAAAGTTCAGGATAAGGCCTAGAGCATTCAGTGATATAAATGGTGGAAATACCACTTCATTAGCTTAGAGGACATAGTCGCCTTTTTTTCTTTTTTAGCAAGTTGATGCCAAATCAATTATATCCAAACACAATATAACTTTAAAAGCAACTATTTGTAAAATTTCTACTTTTGTAAAAAAAGGGTCAAAGGTACCAATATATAGCATTATTGCACCCATACAGAGATAAGATCTTTTTTTAACATTTTATAGATGTGAATTTAAATGATGTATTGTTTTAATATCTAAATGGTAAATTACATATATGTGTATTCTTCATATTCTTTCTATTGACATTTTTGCTAGTGCTTTATCTTCAGAATAAGCAAGCAAAAGGAATTTTATGAAAATATCTTAAATATTATTTAACATTATATACTTCATATGACAATTATAAAAATATGAAACATGCAATAATGCTGAGTGTCTGATTCTGTATGACTTCATTAGTGTTAAGATGCAGAGTATAAAATATTAGATTGCAATGATGTACACTATAGTGTGACAAAGCGAAACAGATTTAATGTGAAAAAACAAGTCTTCAGCAAAAGTTTTGTGATATTGAAGAATGTTCATCACAATAAAAAAATTTCCATTAACCATATGATCATTGAAACTTTAACATCTTGAAGCTTACTGAATTTTTTTTACCTTTTTATGTCATATTTCTACTAAAAACATGGAAAATATATTTTTATATAATAATAATGAAATGTATCATAAAACCTGGAGAAAGACATCTATATTCATGCTCATCTAAGTTAGCATTGACTCCTTTGCTTTTTCCTAACTAAAAAACTATAGAAATAGTGGATAAAAAATATATTTAAGATGACTTTTAGGACAGTAAAACTATTATGTATGATTCTACAGTGGTGATGTGTGTCATTATATATTTAGCAAAACCTATAGAATGTACAGCACCAAGAATGAACCCTAATGTAAACTATGGACTTTGGGTGGTGATGTAACAATGTGGTTCATTGGTTGTAACAAATGCACCACTGTGGTGCAAGACGTCAACAGTGGGGAGGCTGTGTGTGTGTGAGGATAGGAGCTTATGATTACTTCCTTTCCTCTCAAGTTTGCTACAAACTTAAAACTTTTCTAAAAAATACGCTTTATTGAACTTTGAAAACTACAAAATCAATAGCAAAATTATATCCATATTCAAAAACAAATATGGACCTCAAAGTCAGATTAGTAAACTAGAATTGATGCCACCATTGACCAGTGTGTATCCTAATCTGGGAAATGTGGTTTCACACTGTCCAAAGTAGGGATTTGAAACAAAGATCCTTTTATAAAGCCCGAAATCTGGAGGTGTTTCAGTACCTTAAAAAGCTCTATAATCAGCATAAGGAAGCTGCAAGGATCCTTACTTTCTACCCGTGGTCGTGATTATAGGAGAAAAGGAAAAAAAAAAAAAAAAACAGTAAAAACAGCCACCTACAAAAAATCAAAACTCAAGACCTGTTTTAGCCATGCTCAATGATCCCACTATGCATTCCCCTGTAATCCTAAAGCAAGAAATCATCATGAAAACTGGTTCGGGAGCAGAGAAATTCTTTTTGAGCCCTGGCAAAAAAATAATACTCTATTAAGATGCTTTTGCAATATAGGGCAAATGGTACACAGAACTCCTTAAGGGAAAAAGCAACTTGCAATGAAAAAAACATACCTGTGAGGTTTAATTACAACATGTAGCAGAATACTTTGTTTTCCTACCAATGTGGGTGATAAAAGAATGAGAATGATAATATAAAATTAAGACAAAAAAACAAAAACAAAAACAATACTTTTAGAAAGCTTGCTGTATTCACAATAAGAATGCCGTCATTCAATCAAAAACAGAATTTGAGGAATTACCTCTGGATTACATGGTATTTGATGCTGTAAGAAGTACAAAATTTTTGATGTATTCATTTAATGTATTATCAAAATAGCATCTGATCAAGACTTTTCACAAACACAAAGTGAGAAGGTTGAATTATCAACATAAATTTCTAGTATAAGAGTAGTATTGCCTGAAGTATTTAATGAAACACAGCATTCAGAAGGCCTCAGCTCATGAGATTTCCATACTTCAGAAGTCCAGTGATTACTTCTTATGTAACCACTGTTCTTATGAAAGAGTTTATCATTCTTTCTTACAAAGCAGATTTGATTATGTTGATAATGTTGCTTTTCTTTGCTTTTCTTTTATTGTGACAGTAATACTATTGCAAATATTTGAACATGCATAGCATCTGCAAATCCCACAATATGTGCTCCGCAGGGTTGAAACCTTGCTCTTTAACAGTTTTATAGGAAAAGAAAGCTAAATACTTTCTTGTTTTTAACACAGATGATAAAAATTTTTTGGATAGCATTGAAGAGTTCAAAAGGTGATAGAAGAGTTTCGTCTGAAGCTTCAGTGAAATAAAATTGGTTTCTTCTGAGAATAAGGTAAAAATATGTTTGTATGATACTGTTTTTACAAATCATTGACTCGTAATATTCCATATTACTTTTACAACGTGGTGGTTGATTCCATGGTTTGACTTAGATTTTAAAATAATTACTATTATTGTAAACAAATGCTGAATTCCAAGGAAACAAAGGAAAATCCAGAAAACCCATTAGAGATTTCAAAGGAGTGAATGAAATATAATATTTGCAAATAGGGTAAGAAGAGGAGATTAAAAGTTGACAGTTCAAGAGAAATGTTGGGGTTAGTTTTTTTTAACTATTAGAATACATTATATTGGCAGATAGTGCAATGAAACACCCAAAGCTAACTCCCAGCTTATTTAAGCAACTCATTGCCTAGTTCACTTTACTTCTCCAGGTTCTCTTTCGGCACCAACACTACACAATTCTGTGATTCACCAAAAGGAACATGTTATTCCAAACAGTGAAAGGTCTGTGAGAGACCAAGTCAGCATGATGAAGAGTGTTCAGGGAAGTGTGTAGGACATTATACCTTGGCTTTCTCCTATAACCCCATGTAGAGATTTATTAGTAAGTATTAGAGACAATGGGTGCATAAATTCACATTTCATTAGATTAGAGAAAGTGTATGTCAAGGAAGAAGACCCATTTCCCATTTACCATCATAGAGGAAGTAAAACAAGAGAGGAGAGATAATTTTATAGAGATATAAATATACAGCAAGATAGAGAAGTCAGAAGCAGCACATTTAACAAGATGTATATGCAAAGCTGATTAAAATATTGATAAACTAGAGATAGATTATTCACTTTAAAACTGACAAAGTCCTTTGGCAGCTTGATCCAATTGCATTTGAAGTATAATTCTATTTTAAATAATTGATTGAGACTAATATTCAGAAGCTTATTTAGTGTGTACTGTAAGCAATGTTAGAGCTCACCAAAGCTCAGAACTATATCCCTTGTTTAATTTATTTGCTGATGGAAATATTATGCCTTAGATTAAATTTTCAAATTATTGTAAAAGCTAAGTTTTCAAGTGAATGTAAAGAATGTGACAATTGGTAGTTTCACACAGCTCTAACTGTCACGCCTTTCTATGAGTGAAAGAATGAGAAACAGATTCTCTATTTGATTATCTATGCATTTATCATCTGTCTTGTCTGCATTTTTCCTCTGAGCACCCTACAGAGGACTGTACAGCTAAAAGGTTTTCCATTATATGTAATTTAAAGTAGAACAAATGATATGCAATCATATACAATGTGAGAAAAATTATGACCATCTCCTCTACAGAGAAACTCACATTTAGCCTCAATTTACTCCCAGAAGGCCTGGGACAGACATCCTTGGTACTATTCTGAGGGTCAGGGGGTGGAGAAGGAGCCAGCTTTCCTGCTACTTCAATAGGAATGTGTCAGTCCTCTGCTGACTTGCATACATTTTATGCCCACACACTATAGATTTAACTGGAAAAATAGGCAAAGCACCAACCGAGCACACAACGGCTCTAATTATTTTCCCGTTGTATTGTCCCCCTGCTTTGTACCTGAATTTCTAGATGTTTTCTGGTTTCCATTTACACAGAAATACAAGTGGGTATAAAAGATTAGCCCCTCCTGGGAAGCCTGGTGCTTTAGAAAAGTTTGGGGGTTTTTTGTTTGTTTTTTTGTTTGTTTTGGCTATAAGGAAGAAAGACATGCTCAAGTTGTTCTGAGAAAAACAAGGTGGTATATTTAGTGTGAAGAGATATCTTCATCTATGGCCTGGCTCTTGAGAAACTTACTATTTCTTTTTGCTTCTCAGGGTGTCTATGCCAACATCCCTGGAACAAATATTATCTCTTCCTGCAATTCTGTTGTTGGCTGGTGTTGCTGGTTAGAGCTACACTAAGTGCTAGGCAGGGGCTGAAGCCGCGATGGGCATGGGAGGTCACTCTAGGAAGTGGCTGGCTGGGTGGGGAAATTCTGATGACCTCTAAGCCCGCAGCTCTGATCTCTGAGTTGAAGTTCTGCTCTCCAAAGTGAGCATGACTCAGAAGCATTTTCGGGTCACCTGTCTTTGTCAGCCTTACCTCACTCTTCTCATTCTCTTAAGAGGTTTAGGAAGAAATGAAAATTATAGGGATTAGTCTCCACATAGCAAGCAAGAACTGTGGGGATGATCATTTGCTTTCTAACCTGATTTCTTCTTGTGACTTCAGAAGCTTCCTTAATTTCTAGTTAGAAATGTTTATCAAGCATATTTGATTATTATGTATGAAGTATCTGCCTTGTGCCAGTCAATGTTGGAGGCAGTGAGAAACAGTCATGGGCACATCAGATGAAACCCTGTTCTGATGGACCTAGAATCCTAATGAGTGATAATTCATAACTATACTTTATGTTTTCAGTCAGTGATTAATGCTTAAAAGCACTCATATCAGAATCAGGAACTTATTCTTCAAAAATTATGATAGATTCTCTTTGTATTTTTCAAATATTTTGGTGGTATATAATAGAGTCAGTTTCTTCAGTAGAGCTCTAAGATTGATTCCCTTTCGGAAAATACATACTACAAGGGCAACATTAGAAACCCCCATGACCCAATCACCTCCCACCAGGTCCCTCCCCCGACATTTGGGATTACAACTGGACATGAGATTTGGGTGCCACACAGAGCCAAACCATACCAATGGTTAACTCAGCACTTGTGTTCTATGCCTTTTCTTCTTGAGATCCCATTAAAAATATTAAATGAAGAAACATAACAGCCAAGGGAAAGGCAGAAGGACCCTTCCATGAAAAAAAGATCGAAACAGATATCTTGAAGGAAAATGAGAAGGAAAACCTGTTGGAGGATGACACAGATTGGGAAGAGGATGCCCAGATGTAAAGGAGGAGACGGGATGGGCAACAGGGCTCCAAAGGGCTACCTGGCTGTGCACTCACAGGTCAGAGAAGCAAAAAGTGGGTCCACCTGCAGCAAGAAGGGGACCTACTGTGATCTCCCTCTCTATGAGCAAGCCTGTAATCCCAGCTACACAGGAGGCTGAGGCAGGAGAATTGCTTGAACCCAAGAGCAGAGGTTGTGGTGAACTGAGATCACACCACTTCACTCCAGCCTGGTGACAGAGCGAGACTCCATCTCAAAAAAAAAAGAAAAAAAAAAGAAAAAAATATTCATAAGGTACTTATATATTATGTTTATCAGTTACTTTTCTCTAAACAATACTAGAATGTGAACTTTACAAAGGCAGGGATTATGTTGTTCCTTTTGTGTTGCTGACTGCTACAAGACATCAAACTGATGTATTTAAGAATTGCATTCACGTGATAGGTGATGAGTCAATATAATGGGATAGATGAGTGAATCTAAACACTGTCAAATGATATATAATCAGTTCACAGTGCTCTCTAATAAAAGGATGACATGTTAGGCATAGTGCTTAGCTGGTGCTTAATAAACTTTGGTTGAATAAAGAAACAATGGTAAATGAATGAATTTTCAACATGCCTACCACTCCTGTTTGATGATAAGGTTTATTACCTGGCTATTTAATCTAATTATCCAAAACTAACTGGTGTTAGTTACCCAATTTCCAAATACAAGATAACTAGAAATAATAAGCTGTCTTTGCTCAGTATACATTTCCAACTCAATAAAATGAAAGTATATCCAACTATTAGAAACCTAAGACAAAATTAAACATTTTTTCACTGAAATTTTCTCACTTATATTTTCATTTAATAAAACTTTCATTACAAGTGTATATGTTTTATAGACTCAGTTTACATGTTTTTATTAAAAAGAAGACACCCATGTACTTTTCTAAAGCATCATAGGAAGGAAGGAGATGTGTCTGAGCCGGTGGTAGGGAGGCCTCAAGATGGCTGCCCATGAGCAAATGCCACCTAACAGGTGCCAGTAAAGAAAGAAAATTAATTTTCAGATCTGTTGCTGCAGGACTGAGAAAATTTATTTCAGGAGCTAAGCAACTTGTCATTTCCATTCCAGCAGTTCTGTTTACAATTCTGACTTTCTTCAGTCTGAAGATTTGGTACCCCAGGATATGCAAGTCTTCTGCACCTGTGGATTGGATGTGATGAAGAGTCCCACTGTTCAGTAGCAGAGGCCCGTCAGAACACAACTGACAATTTTCCCTCTTATTTTGTGTAATGTGCCTTAGGACTAAAGTAAAAAAAAGTCGTTATTTCTTCATGAAAAAATAAAACACAAAATTCTTTGGTGATTTCTGGATCTCAAGTGACAGTCAATTGTTCCCCACTGTTACTACTTACTCTTCTTGATCAACCTTACATTTTCTTATCATCTCTGCCTAGACAGAGTGATACCAATGGAAAAGTCAATCAAGAGGGGAAAGAAGATTCTATCTGACACTTAAACATACTGAAAAATTTATACCTTTATCATTATGGCACTCTTGTCTGTAAATTTATGCTCTCGTACTCTGGGGTTAAGTTAGGCTCATGCTGTTATCACCGTGAAGACCAATGTCAGCATGGGATTGAATTTTTACATTATTAAGTTAACCAACCAGTAACCTCAGACCTACACAAATCAAGGACTCAAACCAGGCACAGCAGAAAGCCTTGCAGACAGCATTCTGAAGGGGTTGTTGCAGTGAAGGAGTCAGCACGTTTCTGGACGTGAAGGTCAATGTGAATCCCACATGGCATGAGGACACCACGTATCCCAGGAAATGCATTGCTTGGGTGAGGGGTTTGGCTTCTGAGGGTTTTGTTCCTAGTACTTTTGGATTCCTCAAGTGGTCCAGGACTGCTGTGCCGCTTCAATGTAAGCCCAATTTTGCTTAGCATGATCTCAAGCCAATCCTTAGAAACCTTTTTTTTTTTTCTGGTTCTAGTAAATAAAGGGCCCTAGGGGACTTAGATTAGGGAAACTAGGTGAATGTCAGTGCTTGTCTCATGAAAAACACCTCCTTTTAAGGCAAACTCTTCTTTCTTGGTAGTCAGACTGCTTGTCTGTGTGTGTGTATGTGTGTTGGGTGGGTAACAGAGGAATCTAACATCTTTAAGCTACTGCAAAAAGAAAACTCAGTTCCCATTAAGAGTTTGACTATAGAAAATGAGATGAAAGGAAAACAATTATTTAGATAATCTTACACACTTAGGCAACAGGTTCCTTAAAGCACAGGAGAAATGTCCTGTTTATGTAACTGTTCTAATAAGTTAGACAAAAAAGGATAAAATCTGATACATGTGTTTGAACTGACCATGTATTGTAATCACCATAAAGCATTGCCTTGCAAAAAGCTACTGAGAAAGTAGACCAATGACACTTGTTTCTCATGATAAGTTATTTCCCCTTAAATGTTTTATTTGTGTAAAGTGAGAAAATTCCCCCCCCCCCTTTTTTTTTGAAAGAATGTGTTTCCTTCTTTTAACAGAGAGCAGTCACAGCCTAAAAAGGGAGTCTGCCTCAGCACAGCTCTTCCTCCCAGTGATGCTCAGGGACATTTTGGAGCCATGTTCTGCCACTTTTGTCAATGGGAAGACCCATATTGCTTTTTCTCCCTTGGAACTCTAAGCAACCACATATTGTGCAGAACTTCCTAAAATCATTACACATGGAGAAAAACTGAAGACTCTTTTCAGCCTTCTTTTATTTGTAGATGTATTACAAACAAATATTTCAGCAAATAGCCTCTGCTTTAAAATTAAAATGAAACACTCTGCTATTTTTGGTTTTGGGGACATATTTGTTAACTTGTTTAAAAATGGCAATGCTAGCTACATTTTCGCAAAATGTATGATAACAGACAGGGATGTTGAATATATTTGATAACTATATTAATAGTATTTGGCAAGTCGGGATTCTATCAAAAAACACAGCCATAAATTGAAATAGCATGAAACAGAACAATCTACAGAAGGAAATTGCCAAAATTCTATCAAGTTGGTGAAACCTAGCTGAATTTTGTTATAATTACTCATATGTTAAATAAAAGATTTTTGTTTTTAGTGAAATATTACAAAAGAAACACTGTTTTCAGGGTCATTTTGCAGCATGTTCTTCTTGAACCGTTATGCATTTCTTTTTAAAATGTTTGACTTCAGCTTTCTTATACAAGTTGAGCTTTATCTTGACATTTTGGATTAAATATATGGGTTTAAAAGGTAATTGGTTTTGCAGTGTTACTTCTGGAAAAAATATAGAAAAATGCAATAATTATTCTTACATTAATTGTACTGTGTAGTAAAAGAACTGTTTATTGCAAATGCTGGAAATCTGAAGACACATCTATTGAATAAGGCCGCACAAAAGCTAGTCTGTTTTAACACTTAAAATTGTCTAAAAATGGATAGTATAATAATAAATCACAACCTTATCTTACACTAAAGACTTTCATTCTGAAAGATATGTAAAACATTTTAAAGCTGCATGAAATCTAATTTTTCATTTTCCTATTATTTTTCTATATATAAATAATGGTATATTTGGAGAAGGTTGTAATGTTTATTCCACTATGACTGTTAAAGAGACTGTTTTATTTTGGATCTGATCATACTAGTTATTCTTTTGTGGATAAATCAGCAGTTGGCAATTAACTTTTTTACTATTAAATAAGACCACTGATGTTTCATTTCGAATTAGTCATTGGATATGAAATTAAAGAATAAAATTTTGTGAAAAGAAATTCTTTTAAATAAAAGTATACTATGATGAAACCAATAAAATAGAAATGAGTCATACCTATTAAATAGAAATGATATTGATAGGAGACAGCCTTGAAATGGTATCAGTCATTTCAGTACAATTGTTAATATTACATTTTGTTATATTAAAAAGAAAAAGAATTGGGGATGGATATTTAAACCATTAGATTAATTTTTTCAATAGTTTCAACTGCTTAGTGATTAACCTATAATACACAACTCAGATAACTGTGAATAACCTCATATAGATTACTTTATCAAACCTCAGAAGTCAATCCCTATCTTTTTAAAACTACACAAAATATTACCAAATCTTGACCAATGAAATTTAAAGCCTGAAGAGGAATTTCTTCAGGAATGTTCTCTACCCATGCAATTGGCTTCTGTTGATGTTAAACTTGATGTTTACATGTGCACACCGCAAGGGGCATAGGTGGCTTATTTGTAAAATCATTGCTGATGGCACAGTATGTGCATTTGCAATGTATTCAATGGCTTACAAGTTCCAATGTCTCTTACACAAAAAACGCATAGGAAGATGCGCTCTTCTATGCTTAGGTGTCTTTTTAGGTAGAAAACCAGAAAGGTATTTTCCTTGTGCCCTTTCCTATTTGTCTGAGAAGCAGATGTTAATATTTTATATATAATTTACCTTAACCGATAATTGGCAATAAAGATAAAATAATTTACTGTTTCAAGATTCCTCTGTGTTAACTAATTAAACCAGCGGCAGGCCTGGAGCACAGGACAATGGCAAACTTTCAGCTGAATTAATTTTATGGAAGACCAGCTGAGTAATTGGACTCCAATTACAGGCAGTTTAGCTCCATCATCACCTTCATATATAATTAAATGGAATTGGTTGATACAGCTTCTATTTTTATGAGGGCACTTACCAGCTTTTTGAACCCCACTGTGACTTTGGATTCAGGCCAGTCAATTATTAGTCATTTCTCTTTCAAATGGAAATGCTTTGGATTAGTCATATCTTTTGTAATGGTTGCATTAAAAAATCTCTCTCTTTTCCAAAGTTGTGGTATATTGGAATCCCTCTTTATGATTCTACATAGACGGCATATTCATTTATATTGGAATGTAGTCAGAGGAGTACCAAGAGGTCACAGCTACATGAATCTGAAGGTTTGCTGAGATGACAAACCGTGTCATCTCAGTGGCAGAGGAACCTGGCACTTTTCTTCAGGTTGGACCTTTTTTTATTCACTTATTTTTGCAAAAACTCATCCAGAAATCACTATGTTCATTTTTGCAAAGTTCAGGTAATTTGATTCTCTTGAAAGGGACATTTACTATGTTTTGGGAAATACATAGCAATGCTATATAAAAATGCTGTGTATGCAAATATTCCATAAATAAATTTCCATGTATGTATAATGATGAATTGATTATGAGGTTTTGATTTGCATGTGTACAAATTTCCATTGTTTATTATTGCAAATGTGTTCTCAACTGAAAGAATATTTATAGTATAATAAATTTCTGAATACATATCATTTATTAGGTTTTATTAATCAGTCTGTAAGCTCAGATTTGCTTTAGATGTCTAAAAATCATGCCTGGTAAAGAGAAAATATATTTTTAAAATGACAATTATTTTGGGAGAATATCTTTGTTCATTCCACTCTAATCTGTTAAAAGATCTAATTTGTTAAACAAACAATATTATTTCTAAGTTATATTATCAATCACAATTAAGTACAAGTTACTCCATGGGTATATGCAGTTTTGACTACACTATGCTGTAAACAGCACATTTATTCTTAATAGTTACTTTTAAACTTAGTAATAATTTATCAGCGGCAAAATAAAATTTACCAGTTACAAGGTGCTACCAGTAATGATTCTTCAAAGCTCACTATGATGTCAAAATCACTTCTACTTTTCCTCTAAGACAAAAGAAGGCCATCACTTTGCAGGACATAAAATTGGAGAAGCAAAGAATAGTCTGATTTTTGTTAAAGAAAAAAATTTATTTCAACCAAACAGCATAATCAGTTGAAGTAAAATCGTTTTATTCTATAGCCTTGTAGCTTTAGTTTGAAACATTGTGAATATGACTTGAAGTCTTCTTTTATAACTTTTCCTAGCTTTAATTTTCTGAGAAAATTCTGATTTGGAATTCAGCAAATTATTAACGAGATAATGAAACTTCTCAAAGTTATATAAATTCCAAATGATAGGTTAATAATTAACATTGATCTCCAGGATTGTAAAAATTCTGAGTTATAAAAATAATTTTCAATAAAGCTACCCAACCAAAAATCTAACAATTAAATCTAATCATGTGGATAATTTCATTTTCAGATTTACTTATATTTTTAAAGAACCCTTTAAATATAGTGTTACAATGTAAAAAGGAAGTTTTCGTCTAATGATGTACGTATCATAAAATTATGTTCTAAATTGGATATGTTAATGTTGTCTATCGCCCATAGTCTTGGTCCCCAAATATGTAATTTAATTTTACATTTTAAAAATAGTTTTATACTGTTAATAGTCCACATATTTAGCAAAACACAGTAGACTATTTTTTAACTACACTTTTGTCAATCATTGCTCTTTGCTAGCTGAAGATAAATTGGAACAGTTATTTTGATATGGCTATTTTTTAAAAAAAGAAAGTATCTCTTTTACATTATTAACAACACAACTTTTCTACTGAAATCACTTTTTAATTGATTCTATCCCTTATAAAAATAGGGAATATTTTCAGAATATATCTATAACCCAGTGCCATTGTAACTGTACAATCAACTTTTATTTACTGAATTATGTTATGAAGATTGTCTTTGCTGCCTTAGTTGTGTGTCTGAGAGCTAAACGGGACATTAGAATTGATGCGATTAAATTCAACCAATTTACAAATAAGAAAATTGAACATGGAAGAGAAAAAGAACACAGCAATATTTAGTCAGAAAATATAGACATATAATCAATATTTTGCAAGCAGTAGTATTAATTCCACTACATTATGTGTAACTCTAATTTGATATTTTTGTTTGATTTTAATATTTGAATTTTAATGAAAATATTAACTCATCTAGTCAAATATTAAACTACCATGGTAAACACTTCTACATAGCACCACACAACACCTGGGGAACTCTATTTTGAAGATAACCTTATGTTACAGTCCTTAAATCTGTCTTTTTGGGAGAACGGGTGTAAAAAAGTGGATGCTCATATTTGGAGTATAGCATTTTTGGGTGGCCCAATATTAACACTATCTAAATTGTTCTAAAATAGATAATCAATTCTTGCTGTAGTATTTAGTTTATTTCTATGAGAAGCACAAGAAGATTTTAGGCAAATTTTATTAACCTCATTTAAATCTAGCCAAAACTTAGAGCAATACTTCTCATTCCATAAAACAGAAAACACAGATGATTAATGGTAGAAGTACACATTTACTGCTGTTAAATCAATGCAGGTTTTGCTTTAGTTTTACAGACCCCTTCAGTCACTAGTTTCACATTATGCAAAAAGGACTCTCTTGATCACAGGGAAGAATCGACCTTTGCCTTCCCTGGGAAAAAAATAGGCTTTCAGGTATCATCTGGAATAAGGAGAATGTGTAATAAGTTGTTTGCCTGTCTCTCTCTAGCTTCCCTACGAAATAGTTTAACTGGGATATTCAGCCTCCCCATCCACAAACATTCTTCTTTGCATACAGTACAACAAAAGCCTATGTTTGCCCGCGGTGTCAGCATAACAAAGGGCATGGAGAGCACCAGCTTCCTGGGCAGAGCAGCACATCAATAACCCAGTGGGAAGTGGCAGGGACAGAAGGCAAACACGGGTCAGTGAGAGAGAGCCTGGTGGGTGGTGGGGCACAAATCTTCAGACACAATCAAGAGAATGACATCAGAGGGATTCAAACTTCTTTTTAACCTGAATTCTCAGTTATTAACTAAGACATAACATCATATAGGAAAGACAAAGGACAGCTCAGCCACTTTTCAGCTGCCATGCAGATGGCATCTAAATGGCAGACTCAGTGTTCCTGTGAGAATTTGCCAGGGGCCATTGTACTGGGAGAGTTACTCAACTTAGGGAAAAAGAGGCACATCACCGTTCTGGCTTCAGTGGATATTATTCCGTCATGTACACCACTAGGCCTGCCCCGTTTTCTGTCATTATTTATTAGGTGCCCGTGAATCCCATGCAGAATTTTCAAAATTCTAGCATACTTTTTCAGCCAAGAGTTGGAAAAAGAAAATAGTGCTATGTAGCCATCGCAGGTATATAAAGACATGTAAATTTTTTTAAAACAGCTGAGCAGGAAATCATTAGTTTTTACATCAACTGGATTTCATAAGACCTGATTGCAAAATATTTATTTTGATATGCATATGAAGACAAAGAAATATTTATTGTTTTTATATATTAACTATAACATAAAAGGGAAGCATAATTGAGAAGCAATCTTTCAATACATTGAATGGATTTCTTCGGGATATGGAAAAATTTGCTTTTAAAAAAATTCATGATGCCAGCAAAGTATATTGGCTTCATAAATGGAATCATTTCTATGATAATTCCCACTTCTTTGTTCAGGATTTTACTTAATCAGGGAAGCAGCATAGCATGTTGGAGATTTGTCTGACAGTAAATAGAATATGCAGGGGAATGCCATCATCAGCTCAACACTACTGCATCAGACATACCAAAAGCATTATCCTAAGTATTAATTCAAGTGTGTAAATCACATAACTATTTACTTTGAATTATTTATTTTGAGGCGTTTTGAATAAATGTTTAAAGAATTTTTAAAAATAAAAACAGTCGAAGTAGAATTTCCCCACAACAGTTGTAAAACTATGCATTCCAAGTAAATTCCTCAAAAATTAATACATCTGCCAATTTTATTTACTGAATGGATTAATAATTGACCTTATTTATCTTTATATCTGAGAAAGTATTTTTTGAATAAAATCCTAATATTTGACCAAATATTGACTTTCTTTATACTGAAGTAATTACCATTTGGGTTCTTGTTTTATTTTAAATATAGTGAATTATTGTAATAACACTATGTTTTGGGAGCAGCACTGAAGTTGAGATTTAAAACAGTATTGTCTCATTGGCTATTATCATTGGGAAGCAAATAAAACACATCCACAATATCTTCAAAAGCATGTGATAGCGCGGTGCTTAATGACCTAGTTCTACCTTATTAAATCTGTACAGGGTATTTTACAAACAAAGTTTTACAAATAGGAAATCAATTCACAAGAGATTTTAAGGAAATAGTGAGTACTCATCATTGCTAAATTTAACTAATAAAATAGAATTCTGTGATGGAAATTTATGAATATGTTCAGAAGTACAGCAATATGAATATACAATAGAATTTACTACCAATTCAATTACTCTTTTTCACCTCATCAGTTAGGTAAAAGCTTAACTAAACAAATTAATATTGAGTAATTCCCAGAAGGCCAAGAACCACAGACTTTGTGAGTAATGCAGAGGAAATGAGTTTCAGATATGTATGTCCTTTGGGGAAAATGGCACAAGTTCAACTCAGAAGATCATAGGCAGGAGTACCCTATTGATCTTTCTTCTCCAAGGGTAGATACCATGAAGGTAAGAAACTAATCTCCAAAGTAACTAGGCACTCAACTATTATATAGGCTAAAATCAATATTCTTGAATTCCACAGATAAATAAATGTGAGGTACAATTCTAGTATCCAGATGTGGTCAGCTCATTAAATTATATCAGAACAGAAATTGTATCAAAGTTTCAGCTCAGGGAAGGGAGATGACAGGCTGCTTTTCTCCACAATTATGGTTCACGGGATATTTGAAAGCATAAATATAATACTAACTTGTAGCAATTGTTCAAAGAGAATAAAGGTAGAATTCAATATAATAATAAAGTGTCCTGTAATTTTACAGTTGTCTTCTTTAAAGTTGTCAGAAAAAAGTAAAAATGAGTACAATCAATTCACCTATGTGCTTCTCTTATACAGGGGTATTTCATAATTCAGTGAAGAAAATGGCTGTCTACAATTTTGAAAAATCAAATTAGTGGAAGTGTTCGTCTGAAAATCTTAAAGGCTAATTATTTTCATTTACTTCTTTGTTGATTCATTTATTCATGAAACAAATATTTGTGTAAGTATTGTTTACTCAGAATTACCCTAGGCATTGAGCAGAACAAAGATATTTCATGTCATGAGACAATTGACATGAGACTTTTAACAAATGTAAAAATAGATAATGTTAGTGATAAATGTTGTGAAGCAAAATTAGAAACAAGGAGGAAGTGAGGATAACTCCATGTATATGTATATGGATGGCGTTTTAGTTTGTTTGGGCTGCTATTAAAAAATGCCAAAGACTAGGTAGCTTATTAAACAAAAATTTATTTCTCACAATTCTGCAGACTGGGAAGTTCAAGGTCAAGGTGCTGGTAGATTTGGTGTCTGGCCACGGCCCCATTTCCTGCTTCACTGATGACACCATCTCACTGTGTGCTCACATGGTAGAAGGAAGAAGGAAGCTCTCTGGGGCCTTTTTCATAAGGGCACTAATTGTATTCATGACAATTTTACCTTCATGACCTATTCATCTCCCAAAAGGCCCGAATCTTTAATACCATCACTTTGTGGGTTAGGATTTCAACATATGAATTTGAGAAGGACACAAACATGCAGATCATGGCATTCTCCTTCTGTCCTCCCCCATCCATACTTCTCATATGCAAAATGTATTGACTCTGCCACAATAGCTTCAAAAGTCTTATTCATTCAAGCATCACCTGGAAAGTCTAAGGTCCAGAGCCTCACCTAAATATCATCTCAATCTGGCATGGCTGAGTCTCAAAGTCATGAGGCAAATTTTTCTCCAGCTGTAAACCTGTGGAATAAAACATATTATGTGCTTCCAAAATATAATGATAGGACAGGCCTAGGATAAATATTCCCAGCCCAAAGAGAAAAATAAGAGAAGGGGGAATAACAGATCCTGAGTAAGTCTATAACTTTAAGGCCTGAGAATTTTTTTTTTACTAGAATCTTTATTCTCTAGGTTCACTGGTGTGGAGGTTCCACATTCTAGACCCATTATGGTGGTCCATTAAGGCAGTGGCCCTGTCCCCATGGCTTTAGACAGTCCCGTCCCTACAATGATTCTCTTCAGTGGCTCTACTTCCATGGTAGCTTTGTGCCTGGGTTGGACATCTGCAGCTCTCCCAAGCTGGAATCAGGTACCAGTGACTCTACAAGTCTAGGGTTTCGGGGCCAGCCCTGTGACTTGACTCTATTGAGTATTGCCATAATGGGGACTCTCTTTATTGGCTCCACCCCCACGGTGGTTTTCTGCTTAGGCTTTGTTGTTCTCTGGGCATCCTCTGAAATCTAGGGAGAGCTTTGCTGGGTACTGTGCATGCTGTACAGGGACCCACCAGTGTAGCCAAGGAATATAGTGATGAAGTTCAAGTAGCAGAGCCTTGAGGCAGCATGGGGAGCCAGCACCGAGGTCCCATGGGCACTCCTGTCCCCGCCTTTAAAATCAGGCTCTGAAACTCTGGTCATGTGATGGGAAGGGGAGCACCTATAGTCTCTGAAATGCCTTAAAGGTCATTCTTCCATTGACTTGATGAATACCACCTCACTGATCCACACCAATCTCTTTATCAAATGGTCCCTTGGCTACACTATTGTTCTCTCCCAACCACATTTTCTCATTTTTTACAATATGGACAGGATGATAAGTTTTTTTTAAGCTTTAAGTTTTTCTTTTACTTTTAATAAAAGTTATTTTTTTAAATTGCTTCTCCCATCTTGCATTTTACTTCAAGAGCAGCCAAGCTGCATCTTCATAAATCTTCAAAAGCAGCCAAGCTGCACCTTCAACACTTTGCTTAAAAATTTCTTCTTATTTTACCACTTGCAATTCTAACTTTCATAAACAAGACATAAACAAAATTCAGTCACATTATTTGACACTATAACAAGGTTTACCTTTTCCCCAGTTTCTGATTAAATGTTAATCATTTTCAATTTAGACATGATCAGAATGTCCTTTACTGTGTTATTTCATCAAATATTCTGATCATAACGTCTTAAGTATTCTCTAAGAAGACTGAGGCTTTTCTTACACTTCTCTTCCCCTTCTGAGCCCTCATCAGAATCACTCTGAATAGTTAGTCCATTCGCATCAATATGGGCTTCTTCTAGCACGCTCCTCAAATTTTTTTAAACACTACCCACTACTCGATTCAAAAATCACTTCCATATTATAAGTATTTTTTATATCTCCTGGGTACCGATTTTTGACTTAGTTTGTTCAGGTTGCTATAACAAAATATCATAGACTCAGTAACTTATAAAACAACAGAAATTTATTTCTCACAGTTCTGAAGGCTGGGAAATTTAAGATCAACATGCTGACAGATTCAGTGTTTGGGGAGTCTTGCTTTCTAATTCATAGACAGTGAGAGCTTTTTGTGTGGTCACATAGTGGCAAGGGCAAAAGAGCTCCCTTGAGCCTATTCTATATGCACACCAATTGTATAATGCGGGCTCTGGCCTCATGACTGTATTACCACCCAAATGACTCTACCTCTCCAGGAATTGTAATATATTTAGTAAACTATTAGTCAGATTTATTAAGAAAAAAGAGAGGAAAACATAAATTGCCTGTATTAGGAAAGAATGAGGGGATATTATCACAGATCCTACAGACATCAAAAGAATAAAAACTTTGTGAAAAGCTTTATCCAACAAACTCGGCGAAAGTGTTAAAATAGAGGAATTCCTTAAAAATCACAACTCACTAAAATCAACTCAAAGATAAAATCTGAATAGCCCTACATCTGTTACATATGCTGACTTCAGAATTATTTGTTGTCACATTCTTTTCTACAAAGAACACTCTGGTCTAGATAGCTTCCTTGGTATACTTTGTCAAATATTTTAGGATGAAACAATGCTCATTTTATTAAAAAAAAAAAAAAAAAAAAAACCTTGAGAAAACAAGGTAATGCAACAGTTTCCAACCCATTATATTGAATCAGCATAATCTGTGAAAGACATTGCATGGGAAACAAAATGAAGGAACGGAGGGAGGAATTGAGGTGGGAAGGAAGGGATGGGGAAAGGGAGAGAGAAAATAAGCCTACAAAACAATAGATAATGACATTTTAACAAAATATTAGCAAACTTATTCCAGCAATAGGCTTTTATGCCAGGAGTGGACATTTGGTTACTGCACTGACAGAGTAAAAGATAAATATTATTTCCATAAATGTGGAGAAAGGATTTGACAAAGCTCAACAGATGTTCATAATAACTCTCGACAAACTAGGAGTGTAATAGAATCTTGCATGAGTTTTAAACGCTGCCTCAACATTTGCTAACGATTTTAACTCTGGAAATTCGTTAAACCTTTCTACTGTAGGCATTAGAGTCTTTGCATCCCATACAGAAACAATTCACTATTTATTCAAATTATTTAGCAGTATAAGTTGCCTTTAAAAATTTTTTAATGTACATTAGACCTTAATATAATTACATGTATTTCCTCAGATTTGTCCATTTTCTCAAAATTTTTACATTTGATATAAATTTGTTATAACATCCTCTTTTTATAATGCATAAAACATCTATGGTAATGTCACAGCTTTTATTCTTGCTATTGATTATTTCAGCCATTTCTCTCTCTTGCTTTTAATCCATCTTCCTAGCAAACTGTCAAATTCATTATGCTTTTTAAAAAACTATATTTTATTTTGTTAATTCTCTTTATTTTATCCCATCTCTTATTATACTAAAAGTTACCTTTATATTTTAAATTTTAAATTGAATTTAGTTGTTCAAACTTATGGGCAAAACTTTATCAGAACCAGTGCAGAAATAGGACAAGCTGAAATGCAATTGACCAGTTGTTAAAGGCTCACTGTGAACAAGTTTGAGAGTTAAAAACTCAGACTTAGAGGGGGCCCACAATGCTGTAGTGCTGTAATTTTTACCTCCAGTAGCCCTACCAGGTTCTTACACTGAAGAGCTGAGAAAAAAAAAATCCTCACGCCTTCCTTACTGGAAAGGAGAAAAGTAACTATTTTGAAGTATGTACAGAAAACCCTATTCTTAATGTCTATCCTGAAAAGAAACCATTTCACTAGTGCCTAACCCATGAAGATTTTACCAGAGCCTGACTGGCCCAGGATAAAGGAAATGCCCAACTACAGCCTGCTTGTAGTAGTCAGGGTTTGCCAGATTAACATAAACAAAAGACACAAACATACACATAAACACACACACACACACA
Source organism: Cebus imitator (assembly GCF_001604975.1). Taxonomy (NCBI): domain Eukaryota; kingdom Metazoa; phylum Chordata; class Mammalia; order Primates; family Cebidae; genus Cebus; species Cebus imitator. The sequence continues at coordinate 2,657,037 of NW_016107329.1, forward strand.
CACGCACACACACACACACACACTCACACACAGAGAAGTGTTAGAAATTGGCTTACATGATTATGAAAGCTGAGGAGTCTCAAGATCTACAATCTAAATGCCTGAGAACCTGGAGAGTTGATGGTGTAAGTTCTAGTCCCAATCCAAGGACAAAAGCTCTTTGTATGCATCTCTGGTAGTTACAGGAATATAGCACAATAGACAAGATGATTTTGTACTTTGTCAACCTAGGTAAGCTAGAATTACATCTTCCAGAATGCACTATACTACAATGGGGCATGGCTTTATTGCTATTCTCTGAGGTGGCATTAGGCCCATCTGCTGTTGCAACTCACATATTCGTCTTAGCCTGGGGTTCACCTGCTTTGTATGGGGCAGCAGCCAGGTCTGTATTTCCCTGGGCTTCCACTGCAACTCCTTCAGATCTTCCATGTCCTAGGGCAAGGATGTGTTTGCAGCTTTATGGGGGGGTAATCATTTCTTCTGCAGGTCATCTACAACTTCAGGACTGAAGGTGTTACTGAAATGGTAGAGGTTTGATCTAGATCCTGCTTCTTGCCACATAGAAAGCCAATCAGTGAGACAAGGAGTATTGCAAGAAAAGAAGTCTTTAATAAGGTGCTACAGCCAAGGAGATAGGATATCAATCTCAAATCCATCTCTTCAATGAACTAAAATTAGAACTTTATATAGCAGGAAAGAAATGTAACCATGTTTGGGAAAACAGGAGTTAGGGAGGGGTAAGGAAGATGGGATAGTCAACAGGCAGCAAATGGTCAGTAAGGCAATCATGATGGATGAGGGTTGGTTTCTTGAGAAAGGAACTCAGATAGAACAAAGGTAACTTTGCTAAGTTTTAATAATTTCTGTGTTTATTCTAAAGAAACCATAAATGTCAATTCTGTGGGACAATTGGAACAGTTTAAAAAGGAGTAAGAGACAGACACAAGCTCCAGCTCTTTCTTGTGAATTAATTTTCCCTTCCTCTCAACTTTCCATTCATTTTTCCTTTTTGACCTTGGTTCTGCTGACTGCAAGCCTAATGCTTGTGGCAAAAGCAAAACCTTATATGGACTGCCTAATCAGCTGCAGTAGCAGCATAGGGCCTCATATTATAATGTGCTCTTTATAACACCTTACTCAGAGGGGTTCCACTTTGCTAATCAAATTATTGCTGATTCAGTGAACAAAAGAGTAGCACCAGACGGCCAGGGTTTGAATCCCAACTCTTCAGCTTAGCAACTGTGTGACATTTGGCTCATTACTTCTCAGTTTCTAAGTTTCTTCATCTGAAAACTATTGAACAAAAATACTTGCTTCGTAGAGTGTCTGTGATTATTATCTATAATATTAGATGTAAATCACTTTGAACAGTGATGACTGATAGTAAAATCTCAATAAATTTTGATAGCAGCACTGTGAATACCAGTTGTAGCAGAACTAAGTGTTTACTAATGGGAGTAATACACTAGCCTGCCTATAAATTATCTGAACTTTCATTGGCAAAATCCTTAAAATAAGAATTGATAAAACATAAGAAATCAATGACAGACAACTCTCAAACAGTAACAGTTATAAGCTGCATCTAAGTACAGGTCTTTCCTCTGACAAAATATAATATAATTTCCTCTTGTTTAAATTAACTGTAGATATTGTGATGTTTGAAATATACAAATAAGTGCCATACAATTTTAAAAAAATACATGCACATTTTATTTCTCTTCTTATAATCCTGTATTATAAGAATATGGAAAGGATGGTTCCAAAAAAGTAAGACATTATATAAAGAGGATTTAAAAGTGAATGCTTGTGTGGTTTACCAAAACTAATATATATATATATATATATATATATATATATATGCACACATATATACACACACCACAGACATCTATTTTATCTGACACATACTAACAAGAAGCTATTAAACACTGGACTATACTAAAAAGCAATACTTACAGATATATGGCATTAGAACCTTAAGTTGTAATTATAACCAAGTTACATATTTTAATTTGATATTGAATCATCTGATATTAAGTATTCCATGTTGCCTCCTATGGAAATCATTTCCATTTCAATAATCAAATGCTGCTGAAGAATGAATGCTGAAATGTAAATAATTTATATAGGAGGAAACTTGGAATATTTAAAACAAAACAAAACAATATATACATATATATGTATGTATTAGTGGAATACATACATATATATATATACATATATGTATACATACATATATATATGTATGTATTCCACTAATTCTGTTGCTCTAGAGAACCCTGGACTATCTACATCAGGGAAGTGGTGTTTTATCCATTCTCTCAACCCACACTAATTTCTTGAAAGTGTGCTTCATGCATTCCCAGCTCTTCCACTGGCTAGTCTTGGATCTCAAATTCAGTTACTCAACCTCTCCAGGCCATGGTTTCTTTAGGAATTGAATTAAACAGAGTTGACTCTTAAACAAGGTGGAGGGTGAGGTGTGGACTCAGCACACAGATGAAAAGTCACATATAATTGTTGACTTTCCAAAAATTTACCTGCCAATAGCCTACTGTTGACCAGAAGCCTTATTAATAACTTAAACAGTTGACTAACACATATTTTGTATATGTATTTTATTCTATGTTCTTACCAAAAAGGATGCTAGAAAAAAGAAAACATTGTGAAGAGAAAATCATAAGGAGAGAAAATACACTTAATATTCAATAAGGGGAAGTAGATCATCATGAAAGTCTCCATCCTCATCTACTTCATGTTGAGTAAGCTGAGGCAAGGAGGAAGAGGAGAGGTTTGTCTAGCTGTCTCAACGATGGCAGAGGCAGAAGAAAACCCATGTATAAGTGAACCAACAGAATTCAAACCCATATTAATCAAGGATCAACTGTGTTTAAGTCAACTCCTAAAGGAGTATTGCCAGAGATGAAGGCTTTAATAGGATGTTACAGCCAAGGAGATAGGGAATAAATCTCAAATCCATCTTTTCAATGAACTAAAATTAGAAATAGCAGGAAAGAAATGTAACCATATTTGGGAAAACAGGAGGGGAGTGGTAAGCTATATGAGATGGGGCCAACAGGCAGCAGATGGTTAGTTAGGTGATCATGTTGGATGAGGGGTTTGTCATCTCATTGCTCAGATGCAGTGATCTGGTAAGGTTCCTTTGTTACTACCTGGGATGCCTCATGGTTGGTTTCTTGAGAAAGGAACTCAGATAAGCCAAAGGTAACATTCGTAAGTTTTAATAATGTTCATGCTTATTCTAAAGAAAGCATAAACATGTGGTTTCTTTGCAATAATTCATTGTGGTCTCTTTCTATTCTAAAATTATAATTGTATAAATAATTCATTGTCATATCTTTCTACTCTAAAATTATGATTCTATAAAATTCTCAAAAGGCACAGAGTACACTAAATTTCATAGGTAGCACACTCTGTTATAGCAAGGTCCCAGAGTAATAGCTCATAGACAAATTTGAATTGATACACTTCACATTTGATCTTCAAAATATATTTAAAAATAAGACCCTTTTGGTGAATTTAGCATTCACCAAAACCCTTCAAGAAAGAGGATGATAAATAGAAAATTTTTAAAAAAGGAGGAAAGAATTTTCTGAGCTGTGTGTAATCAGTGAATCCATGACAAATTCTTAGAGTTCATCTGGTTACAAAGTGGCAGTGAGAAAACACAAAGCTCACCAATGTTCTGTAATTGATTTTCAGTTATAAGGTCCCTTTCCCTTGCTCTTGGTTACACTATAAAATTTTATCATGTTTGGTGGATTCACAAAACAAGGATTAAACCATATGGTTTGAGAAGGTTTATTCTACCTTGAAGTTTCACTGACATGAATTGCCGAAATTTTTCATATTGAGGTGCCTTGAGACTGCAGCAAGTAATTGAGTCAGTTTTGTTGTTGTTGCTATTGTTTTAATCTTTGGACAAAAATGGATGGGTCATTTTGTAGCAGGTAACTCTAAGAATAGAAGTCAGAATAATTTCTTATGCAAAATAAAACATGTTGGAAAACAAGATATTACTGGGTTTTAGAGTTATTTGCTAAGTGGGAAGTCCTAAGAGTTCTTCTCTGTACATGAAGACTGTTAATTTGTTTAGGGAACTTTCACATTTATTTCTGCACTTTAATTGCTTAATCTAAATGGAGTTCAAGTTTTTCCATGGGGAAAAAGTTGGTTTGTCTAAACAGTTGTCAGATTTTGTAAAAGAGATTGAAGCCAAGCTGTTCTAGCAATTATCGTTTTATTTAAGAAGCTAGCATTGAAAAATAAAACAACCTTGGATCACCAGATGGAAATGCATAAGATTTTTAATTACTTTTAAAGACATGAATAATCTAATTTGAAAATGTTAACCCTTGTGTGTGCATTGGGATGAAAGTTAACAATTGTAGCTTGTTAGTGATAACCAATACTCAACGATTAGTAAACCATTTGTTACATGAGAATCATGAGTGAGAATGTAAGCTTTACATAAAAAGACAAGAAATAAAAGTAAATTAACTGATAACCACATTTCTGTAATAGTCTTATCTGCATCACTCAGTTTAAGTGATAGCAACAGTCAAAACACAGTTATCCTGTTAGAATAGAAATAAAGTCAACATTTTGTGATGTTATATTAAAGATGTTTTCCATGGAAAATAAAATTTCGCCTAAACAAACTAAATTAAAATAATATTTTGTTGTCATCATCATAAAAAATAAAAAATTCTAAAAAGCATCAAAACTTGTACGTGAATCTGTATTCATTAACAGTTAATCATAAAGATATGAACACAATTGCTCTTAAGTATGAGTGTTTTTTAAACAAAAGAGAGTAAAATGGACTAGTAAAATGGACTCCCACCCATGTTATGGAGGATAATGTGTTAATTGAAAGTCTACTGTATTAAGTGTTAATCTCACACACACACACACACACACACACACACACACAAAAGCCTCACTGCAAAATTCAGTTGTATCAATAACCAATTTAATAAACTACCAATTTATTAACACATATTAAAAACAGAATAAGTTGTATTTTTTAACAAGAAATATTTTTGCTATGCTATGTGTTTTTTAGTAGTTTGAGATTCATTCAAATTAGATTTGTTTTTTACTGTATTGCATCAATAATTCTATCTAGTATTAGAGGTATTAAATATAACAGAGTTTAACACCTCCACAGCTTAATAATTGGTGTCATGTAAAAAATTCAATAAGCTGCTTCTAACTGAAAACACTTATGCCAGTGAGAGTGGAATGAGGCAGTAAAAGTGGGAAATAAGGCAGATTAGAAAATTTGTGAGGCTTGTCTAAAAATTGGGGAGGCTAAATTAAAAGAACTGGGTTAACATTTGATTGGATGATCAATTGTGCAATTTTATGAACCAAGAAAGTGGGCTGACACAAGAAAATGTTATAAAAACAGCAGAATTATGTACGGCACAAGTTCTTTTTATACTCAGAATCTATGATTTTATGGGTTCAAGAGAGGAAAGCTGAATGCATAGTGAAGTAGTATTAGGGTTCCCCAGAGAAACGGAACCGGCAGAATTAATAGATAGATATAGTGTGTGTATATTTATATGTGTGTGTGTGTCTGTGTCTGTGTCTGTGTGTGTGCATTTCTCTTTGTGTATAAAATCACATATGCACACACACAGACAGAGAGAGGGAGAGAGAGAGAGAGAGAGAGAGAGAGAGAGAGAGAGAGAGAGGCAGTGTAGTGATCCAGGGGAGATTAGGTATTTCTGTGTGAGTTCAAGGACAGTCTAGAGGCAGAATTTCCTCTTCCTTGGGGGCTGGTCAGTCTTTTGTGTTAGGCCTTCAGCTGATTGGATGAGGCCCACCCGTGTTATGGAGGATAATGTGTTAATTGAAAGTCTACTGTATTAAGTGTTAATCTCACACACACACACACAAAGCCTCACTGCAAAATTCAGTTGTGTTTATCCAAATATTTGTATATGGTGGCCTAGCCAAGTTGACACAGAAAACTAATCATCACAGGCACTGCACTGGAAACCTTTAGAGAAACCAGTAGTCAATGTTTTTGCTTTTAAAGATGAGTATGAATAATAGATGGAAGGAGAATCAGCCAAGTAAGGTTTTTGCAATAGAAAGATATAAACGCCAATAAAACACCTGATGTAACACAAAAATAAGAAAAATGCCCAAAATATAAAAATGGAAAAGAAGCTATAAAAAGAGTATTTGGTTGGCATACTCTGACTATTCTCAGGATGTTTGAAGAGTCAATGGTTCTGGAACAAGGAATAGAGAAAATAATCTCTAATCCAAAAGGGATACCAAACTGGTCACTAGATTTAATGGTATAAAATAATAGCCTAGTCTCTAAAGAGAAAATCTGCCAATTAGGCAGGGAGAAGGCAAGGGAATATGTCTGTTCTGCTCTAGGCAGTACAAAAAATGACATAAAATAAAATAACTCTCAAAAATGTATGACCAGAGACTTACTTTTGGAACTGTAATTCACATCATCTGAGTAGTTTAGGAAATTTTAAACAGAGAAATTAGTGTAAAATGTATAACATGCTATATCCCTGACATAAATTAACACAGGCATCTCTTCAACAATAGGTCTTCAGTACACGGTAGAGAGAAATCTCAAGGAAAAAAACTCATGAAGCATAAGCCTCCATCCGAAATTACAAATAAATGAGGGGAAATTATCCACTATCAGTGAAAATCTGTGGAAAATAAATTTCAAAATTAGCCCTCATTAAAATTAGAAATAGATTTTTTTAATATTAAATATAAAAATAAGTGTTCCTAAAATAAATCCATATATAAATGTTGAAATCAAAATATGTTATTAATAAAACATATAAGATGACGTTGACAAACACCTAATAAGAAAATAGTAAATCCACTAAGAAATTCTGGGAGTTTTATCTCAGATATTAAGACAATAAAATCTGTTAGGTCAGAAAATGTTTGTGAAAGTATATTGTTTAAGAACATAATAGAAATTTTAACTACTTCTCTAACTACAATGATTTATTACAAGCAATAAAAAAATAACTAAATATATCTTATATAATTTAAATCTTAAATACATATCATGATGGGTCAATGAAGATATTATAATACATATTTATTTAAAAATATTTTGTATTGAACAAAATTTATACTGAAAAGTTCAGTTTAGTTATTCATATAAGGTGTTACAGAGATCAACATTTCTAGGAGTAGTGCTTGTAATTTAAAGTAAGAAATGAACTTATTTTTTAGGTTAAGTAGTTCTCACAAAGAAAAGATTCACTTAAAAAAAGTAGACAGAAATAAATAATAAAGATGTGTCAAAATTACTAATATTAACACAAGTAAAGTTGAATGATATTGATGAGCCTATGACCATTTAATAAATTAAATCTTAAGTGGAAAAGTTACACATAAGATTCATCATACTCACCTCTTATTTTGTGAGGTAATAGTTTCTTCATTCCAAATCTGACAAGGTCAGAATGAGAAAGAAAAATTATACTCCAATCTCATTAATGAACAGAGTTACTAGCTCTAGATATAATATTATCAAGCCAATCGTGAATTATATGTTTGAAAACATAGATTAGGCTGAGTTCAATCATTTGAGAGTGAAGATTGCTGACCCTTAGAAATCCAGAAATGTAACCCACCCCATTAACTTATTCACATAAGAAAATAAAAGATTGTCTTATACATGCTGCTATGGTCTGAAAGTTTGTGTTCCCCTAAAATTCATATTTTGAAATCCTAACCTACAAGGCAATGGTGTAAGGAGGCAGAACGTTTGGAAGACAATTAATTAGGTCATGAGGATGGAGCCCTCACGATTGGGCACAGTGCCCATATAAAAGAGGCCCCAAAGATCTTTCTCACACCTCCACCTTGAGTGCACACAGCAAGACGGCACCAGCTATGAACCAGGAAATGGGCCCACACAAGGCACAATGCATCTTGATCTTGAACTCTTCAGGCCCCAGAACTGTGAGAAAGAAATTTCTCACAGTTAAAAAGCCACCCAGGTTATGGTATTTTGTTATAGCAGCTTGAACAGACTAAGACAGATACAAAAAAGGATTCAAAAAAATGTTCTCACTCAATCACATAAAAAAAAAAAAAACTTTCAGCAAATAAGAATAGGTGGTCCTTTCATAAATATTATATATTCTAGTAGCCATATTTTTTAAAAGTAAAGAAAAGTTAGGTGAAATTAATCTAATAATAAACTTGAACCCAATGTATATTATTATCATAAAAATTGTCAGTATAAAACAACCATTAGTGTCATACTTTTCACTCTTTTTTGTACTCTGACTGCCAGTGAATATCACTTACAATAAAAGTTAACTGTAGCCCTATTTCAAGCAATTAGCAGTAACAATGTGTGGCTATTTGTTAGCATGGCTCTCAAGTATTCTAATGCAAACTTACAGCAATTAAAATACTGGAGGATGAGATAAATGAAATGAAGCATAATGCTTCTAACAGATACTTTTTTTTAACTATATAATGAGGAGCCTCTGCACAATAATAAAAATAAAGATATAAGGAATGAAAATAATAAAAGCTACAGATACCTTAGATCATAAAATAATTCACATAAAAATTTCTAGAGAACCTTGGAAAAACTATTAGAATTCATTTGGTAATTTACAGTGATGAGAGGATACAAATCATATGCAAAAAGCAATTGAATTTCAATACATTTATTTAAGTTAGAAAGTAGCACAACAAGGGACAACATTTGCTATAGAAGTAGCTAAGGGAAAGAGAAGTCAGTAGCAAAAAATGTTCAAATCCTGTGTGGAGATCATTATAAAATATTATTAAAATCTAATACAGAAAATCTAAATCAAAAGAGAAAATGTTATTTTAATGGTTAAAACTTAATATCATAAAGGTGCCAAATATTTCCTAACCTACTATACATTCTATTCTATTTAAATTATAATAGCAATAGTGTTTTATTGATACATAATACTTGAACATATTTTTGGAATAGGTGTGATATTTTGTTCTGTGTTAGAATATGTAATATCAATTCAGAGTATTTAGAGTATTCATCACCTCAAGGATTTATTATTAGAAACTGACAACCTAATTATTTTTAAAATGTTGAATTTTTAAATAAACATTTAAACAAAGAACGAGGAGATGGTAGCTTATTTTAACATTACAGTAATTAGACCAGTGGTTTTAGTATAGTGCTGAGCAAATAGATCAGTTGAAAAAAACTGAACACACCCAAGCTAATCTATAGAACCAAGGTACATAGTAAATACAGCACTTCAGATTATTGGAATGATAATACTAATCAATAAATGGTGCTCACATAATGTGTAATCCATGTGAAAAAAAAATAAAGTGATCTATAAATATAAATCTTTCCAGGTAAAGACCTAAACACTGAAGGCAAAACTCTAAAGTATTTAGAAGTAAACCTATAAGATTTTCCTATAAAAACATTTCTTCAAAAATATACAGAAAACATAAAAAGCATAAACCACAAAGAAAAGCCTTAAGTATTTTAATTAAAATTGACTTGTTTATTAAAGACATTATAAATAAGGAAAAAGCACAACACAAACTAATATGTTTGCGACATGCAGATAGATGATGGATATGTGCAAAGAGACATATAATAGATAGATAAAATCTGTAATAAAGAATTCCCTTAAGTCAAACACACACACAAGCACATGCATGTGATAAATATCTTAATAAAATAGCAAAGAATAGAAATAGAGCTTCAGTACAATAATACACATAAAAATATAAGGAATGAAAATAAATAGTCAAAGCTACAGATATTATACATCATAGAATGATGACATTTAGGTGATACACAGAAATGGAAACCCACTGGCCAAGTTGCTAAATAGTATGTCCAGTGTGATAACACTTAAAACATTCAGAATGAAATCGTGTATCTATTCACTTTTCTTGAGGAAGAAGGCATTCATAGGCTAGCTATACAGAGATGATTATGTATTGCAGTTTGGATTCCTCAGGAACCCGCTTTGGGGTAGAGTTGAAGTATTCTGAGCCCACTGGTGCAATGAACTTAATGTCTGTGCTGCCCCAAGTTCATATTTTGAAGTCCTAATCCCCAAGCTGTTGGTATTTGAAAGTGAGACTTTTGGGAGATAATTAGGGCACAAGAATGGAAGATTCAGGTGGGAATTAGTGTCCTTATAAGAATAGATACAAGAAAAATAATCTGTGTCTGCCATGTGAGGATACAGCAAGAAGGCTATCTGTAAACCAGAAAGCATCCTCTCACCAGAAGACAAATCAGCTAGCACCTTGATCTTGAACTTCTCAGCCTTCAGAACTATAAGCCATCAGTATCTGTTGTTTAAACTACCCAGTCAGTGATAGTCTGTTACGGCAGCTCAAGCAGTCTAAGAAAAGATGTTATTAAAAGCAGTATCCTTGAAAGCAACAGTGTTGAAAGGGATGGAAATAGGATTGGGCCAAGAATGAAGTTATCCTGTAAGGCAGCCTCACTGACCACTGCAGGTGTGCCCACATAGGATTTGTGGAGGTGGAATCCCCTTCTCTATTATTTAGCATTCAGGAGAAAGGCCAGGCCACTATGTCCTTCTTGTCTTCATGAGCTGAGCAAGACGGCTATCCACAGTCCAGCAATGCCAGGAAGGAGCTCACAGCTAAAGACTCTCTCCTTGCCTGAATCCCAGCAGCTGCAACAAGTCATTTATTACAGGGGTTCTGGGCTTAGCATCCCAGTGTTCCCCACCTCAGGTGAAACACAGGGCTGGATCTTTTCTTCACACTCTGAAATAAATTCAGAATAGTGGTGATCTCTGGTAAGCATGATAAAGAGGGGGAAGAAAATCCCATCAGGAAGAGAAAACATGGACGATGTAACCTTTGTAAACTTTTGGTTCTAAAACTGATGATGAATGATATGAAAATAACATTATTTCCCATACTTTCTTCTATACTTTTTCATATGTGAATTATTTCATCAAAAAGTGACAGAATGATGCCCGAAGGGAAGAAAGGGGGAGAGATTCAGAGAAAAGAGGGACCAGGGAATAAAGAAAGGCAGACAGGATATTTCAGGAAAGTGGGACCCTTTAAGACAAGTAAAAAGAAGTTCTAATGAAGGAAGAAATAGGCCATTTTCAAGAGAAAGAGTATAAATAAGCCAGCATATTCTAGAGTTTTCCTTTAAGGAACAGAAGTAACCATAATTAAAAAAGAATTGGGTGAAATCAGACTAGGTTAGGTATTTGGTTCTCAGCTAAGAAGTATGACTTCAACTCAGGACATGTTGTTAAGAGTCATATTTGTAGAGATCCAACTTAGAAAAAATAATACAACAAATATATAAAACTTCCCTTGATACGAAGCCTACAGCTTTGAAATGTATATTTTAATGCAATTTGATGTATTGATTTGATATTGTCCTAGCTACAAATATTTCACAGCAATAAAAAAATAAGAATAAGAAGCAATTCTTGTGCAACTTCCAGTACTCCTCTGAGCCTTTATGCAATCAACTAGTCGTTATGACTTTCTTCATTTAATATACAACATCAATCTCACGGCAAGTGGATATCTTATGGGAAATCATTCAAATAATGCTTCTTATATGAACCTAGTTAAAAAAAAAGTACGAGTAATCAAAGAAGCCATAAAGATTCAAAATGTTACCATATTCTTAATATGAATTAGCCCTTAGAAAAATATTTAAATTATGACCTAGTATCATTACTGAATTTATATCTAATTTAGGCTTAAGCATTTAAGATAGACTTAATTGTGCAAGACTTACATTTTTATAGGGCATCTGTGCCCTTTCTGTAAAAATCATTTTTCTCTAGGATATCTGTTTTAATTTTTTCCTCTTTATGACAATCTCAGCCTCTCTCTCTTTCTCTACTACCCAGCAAAGTTTTTACATTGGAAATAGTCCTTTTTCAATAGAAAATATAGGGAGTGACTAAAACAGTCTTGGCCTAACTTTTCTAAACTGCATTGTTAAGTAGGTAAAGTTTTTAAAACCTATCACCACATAGCTCCTTTTCAGTATCTAAAGATTTAACATTCTTTAAGGACTGAACAAGACTTAAGATCAAGTAACTTATGGGGCCAATTTGTCTTTTCTATCTGACTAGACCTCATGCATACTATCAAAAGTCAGATAGCCTGAGTTTGCACTAGGTTCTTTGCTGTGAGATGAGAAAATCATAAATAAATACAGATTCGGGTGCTTGTGATTCTTAACATGTTATTCTTTCACATGATGTGTTGCTTGTTTAACAATGGGTTTTGGGAATATTGACTTAACCTAAAAGAAGAAATATAGTCTTCTTAGTTATCAATTATTTTATCTAGTGACAAGGACTGTTCTATATTATTTCAGTTGACTTTTACAACCTTGTGAAGAAGGAATAATTTTCAGTATTATATAGATAGATGAGCTGAAATTAAGTAACTTGATTAAGATCATGCTGAAGTAAAATAGCAATGCTCAAGTTTGACCCTGAATTTTCAAAATTTTCAAATGTAAATGTTTTCTGTCTTTGGCCAGTGTTAAACTTTTTTTTTTTTTTTTTTTTTTTTTTTTTTTTTGCAGTTTAGTGATTTTATTCCCATGACTATAGCAAAAAAAAAAACAAAAACAAAAAAAGGAGTAGAATGATTTGATAAGGAAGGAGTGGAATTTTACTTTAAAAAAAAATACATTTGAAAATATGCTTCTATGCAGAACCAGATCTGTGTTCAAATTTTGCTTTTTATTAGGTCAAGACTTAACCAAAAATAAAAGTTATGCATCACATATTTTCTTTTTAATAGAAAATGCTTTATTTCTATCATATTGAAAAGTGAGATTCATTCTTCGGACAAGATATTTACCAATAACAAATTGTATTAGTCCATTTTTATGCTGCTATGAAGAAATACCTGAGAATGGGTAATTTATAAAGGAAAGAGTTTTAATTGACTCACACTTTCTTACGGCTGGGGAGGCCTCAGAAAACTTACAATCACCTCCTTCTTCACATGGCAGCAGGAGAGAGAAGTGTAATCAGGGGAAATACCAGACACTTAAAAATACACAGATCTCATGAGACTACTCACTTTCATGAGACAGCATGGGGGAACTGCCCCCATCATCTAATCACCCCCGACAATATTCCTTCCCCAACACATGGGGATTACAATTCAGATTACCATTCAAGATGAGATTTGGGTGGGGATATGAAGGCAAACCATATCATTAATGATGCAATTAACTAGATGACACAAGAAGATTAGTGTTACAATCTAATCAGGCTGCTGTAACAAAATACCATAGACTAGCTGACTTCTAAACAACAGAAATGTGTGTCTCACAGTTCTAAGAATAGGAAGTTCAATCCTGAGGTGCTGGCAGATTCAGAGTCTAATGACTGTCCAATTCCTGGCTCAAAATGGCTGTCTTTTCCCTGTTTCTTTAGATGGTAGAAGGGAGACGCAAGGGGTTTCTCTGGAATCTCTCTTATAAAGGGAATAATCCTATTCACAGTGGGTTCTACCCTCATGACCCAATCATCTTTCAAAAGCCCCACTCCCTAATATCATCACACTAGGGGTCAGGACTTCAACACCTGAGTTTTAGGGAGATATAATAAAGTAATGTATGTCAGCTAGACTGCAGATACTTTGAATTAAGCAAATAAACCCAAATCAAGATGGCTGACAACTGGTGCTCAAGGAAAAGCACTTCAACACATAGTAAAAAGACAAATGCCTTCTGGGAGATTTCAAACAACAGTGAACTCAGAAGATAAGTTGTTAGTTGTATTAGGCCAATCTCTCATTGCTATAAAGAAATACTTAAGAGTGGGTAACTTATATAAAAAGAAATTTAATTGGCTTGTGATTCTGCAGGCTGCACAGGAAGCGCTGTGCTGGCATCAGCTTCTGGAGAGGCCTTAGGAAGCATACAAGCATGGTGGAAAGTGAAGTGGGAGCCGGCACATCGCATGGTGGAAACAGCAGCCAGAAAGAGAGAGAAAGCGTGGGGGAGGTGCCACTCTCTTTCACTTTTAAATGAGAAAATCTCCTGTGAACTCAGAGTGAGAGCTCATTTATCACCAGGGGGACGGACAAAGCCACTCATAAGGAACCTGCCCCCATGATCCAGTCACCTCCCACCAGGCCCCATCTCCAACAGTGGGGATTACATTTCAACATGTGATTTGGATGAGGACAAATATCCCAACTCTATCATCGTTGAAATAGAAATCTGCTTTCAGTGTGAGAGGGGCTCACAGTGAATTAGAACATACCTTTTTAAAGACCACTTTTGGAAGATTGTTTTTGCTCTTTGAACTAATGCAATTTTTCTTGTATGGTTAAATTTGAATAAACTTCACTCACTCCTTCATTCATTCACTTGTTCACTCAGAAATCTGTATGTTCATATATACATAGATTTACTTGCCAACTCAAAAAAACCTTATTGCCAATTCTGTCCTCCTTAAATAACAACTACTGGGTACTAAGTCTATGAAATCAGAGAAGACAAATGAGTGGGCTCTACCCTTGAAGAACTCCAAGACCTTGGAATATGTGATAAATGCAGGGAAGGGTCAATTATCTTTGTCTTGAGACCATATATAAAAATTTACTTGTCAATTCAAAAATAAATTTAAAGAAAGCATTGCATAAGAATGAGATGTATATCTTTTCTAGCATGAATGGGTAGAGGATTCCCTTAAAGGTGATGCACATGAAGAAACACCATCTGGGAAGCTGAGGCACAGTGAAGAGAGCCAAATGAAGAACAGGAGTCACTAATTATTGTAAATGCAGCATAAGTCTGCACAGTTTAGCAAGAACTATTTTAAATTTCTTTCTAAAAACTTTCAGAAGTGTTAGTCTTGATAGTTAATTTTAAATGAAAAGTTAATAGAAATATTGTCTCAGCCTCATGTATATTTTTTTCTAGTAAAGAGCTCACAGTCTGAAAGTGTGCTAGGTGCCAAACTTACCTGTAAATCAACACTTCCATGAACAAAAGCAATTGTAAGACAAGCAGTTTTCAAACAAACCTAATCCACATGAAAGATAATTTTGAATAATTAAAATTATAAAAATTTACCTCTTTCTGAATAGTATTTCATTTATTTCCTAAATGTTACATTTTCTTATCTTCTTCAAAATTATTCATTAAAAACAAAATAGCAACACATAAGTAAAAAGAAACTGATACACAATGGCAGGTTAATTTTTATATCTTGAATACATTCTTTTCAGAACACACAAAGCAGCCTTGTCAAAAATAGCCTTGTAATTGGACCTATGTTAAATGCAGTATTTTAACTTTTCAGTGGTTAATGAAAGACCATAAAGAGGATACTAGCTACTGAAGAAATAAATCCTTTTCATAGTTGAAAGCTTCATAGCCACAGGGTTACATCATAGAAGGAAATTGTAGACCACAGAAGAAATTTCCATTTATTTACTATAATATTGAGGACACTATGCTATTGAAAAAAAGTAATATATTTAAATAATTTATGGCATGTAAACTACATGGTGACCCTTTGTAAGACAAAATACAACTAAAAAATTTTTTAAGGTTATTTTCTTTATAGTAATGACTGAAATACTTTCAACTGGTTTTTAACCATATTTATTGAATTTGTTCAGAGTTGGGATGTGCTTTTTACTCTATCACTTTGGGTGAATCATTACTTTTAAAAGTATCAAGAAGTATTAAGTATACATAAAAATTAAACTTATTATAAATATATGTGGAAAAATTTGGTTTCCTCTTTAAAATGTTCTGGAATATTATAAAAATTGCACTGGGAAACTCTGCTTTTCTCTATTTAACTAGAAAAGTCACTTTTGTCTAAGTCCTTGACTGTTATTTTTTTTCTTCCCTTTCAACAAGTCAACATAAAATTAAACAATTCCATTAGACATTGAATAAGAACATGTGGTTTCTGGTATCTGAAGTCCTTTGCTGCTTTTTGCCACCTTAAGTTCCACTGTCTAACCAAAACTCAGCCTTTCCTGGAACGTGCTTTTGACTGGAGCAGGAAGATCACTGTATTCCAGAGGAAGGAATATTACTATCATTGGAATCACCGCATCTGTGGTTCTGTTTTTTTTTTCTTCAGCAAACTGGTTCATTTGCTTAGGAAAACAAATACACATATTGACAAATTTTCTATTATAACTTAAGAATATTGGTTTTACATTACAAAGTTTTACACAAATGAGTATTAACACATTGACCTGAATTCCAGTTTTGAGAGGAACTTGAACCTCATCTGTGAGTTGTGATAGAACTTTATGCTATTCTTGGCAGATATGTCTGTGCCAGGATTCCCTTATTATTCAAAGACTAACCCTATTGAAGTCTAAATTTAAGGTTTTCATTTGCAAGGAAGGGATTTGGGAGATGTGTTAGTCCGTTTTCACACCACTGATGAAGACATATTTGAGACTGGGCAATTTACAGAAGAAAGAGATTTAATTTGATGTAAAATTCCACTTGGCTGAGGAGACCTCACAATCATGGCAGAAGGAAAGGAGGAGCATCTTACGAGGATGGCAGCAGGCAAAGAGAGAATGAGGAAGACGCAAAAGCAAAAACTCCCGATAAAAACCATCGGATCTTGTGAGATTTATTCACTACCACCGAGAACAGTCTGGGGAAAACTGCTCCAATGATTCAATTATCTCCCACGGGATCCTTCCCACAACATGTGAGACTTATGGGAGTACAATTCAAGATGAGGTATGGGTGGGGACACAGAGCCAAATGGTATGAGGAGACACCTATAACTTTAATCCTGGTTCATCTCTTTGGTGACCAAATACATTACTAAGTTACATTTAGCTTTTGGTGTACCAAAAACAATTTGTTTCCACTGATAAAGTGAACTTTCACATTTTTAAATAGCTGTAGTCAGTTTAGAATTATTGCTACAAAAGCATCAGCTAGTTTTGGTATTGCTACATTTTTCTAAGAGGAAAAGACTGCAGTTACAGGTGGGCATGATTTGGATTTGTGTCCCCACCCAAATTTCATGTTGAAATGTCATCCCTAATACTGGAGATGGGGACTGGTGAGAGGTGACTGCATCATGGGATCAGTTTCTCATGAATGGTTTAGCACCATCGCCTTGGTACTGTACTCGTCATTGTGAGTTCTCATGAGATCTAGGTATTTAAAACTGTGTAGCACTTCCCACTTCTCTCTTTCTTGCTCCTGCTCCCACCATGTGAGATGATTTGCTCCCTCTTTGCCTTCCTCCATGACTGTAAGTTTCCTGAGGCTTCCCCAGGAGCTACGTAGATAATAGATTTATGCTTCCTGTAGAGCCTACAGAACTAGGAGCCAATTAAACCTCTTTTCTGCATAAATTACCCAGTCTCAGGTATTTCTTTACATGTATGAATGACTGCTATGGGAAACTGGTACCAAGGAGGAGGGCAAGTACATGGACTTACGCATACACTAGAGCCTAGAGCAATTGGAATCTGTCAAGCAATGACACATATGTCACGTCTGGAACTTGGAAGATGGATGAGATACAGCAATAGATCATGCACATTTGGTTATTGCACAGCCCAAAGACAGATAGCCCAGGACTAACATTAGAATAAGGCATAACATGGGATAATTTTCTTTCCTACTATCAAAGGATTTGGACACAGGAATGTTTTCTGTGGGCTCATAACATACTCAAAATGCTCTGCTGCTCCAGTTCCTCTAATTAATTGCCCCAATTGTTATTTACATGTAATTTTCATATACAGATGCTTCTCAGCTTATGATAAGGTTTTATATTTCCAGGGAAACCAATGGTAAATTACAAATACTGTTAAGTCAAAATGCAATTAATACACCTGACATACTGAACGTCATACCTTAGCCTTGCCTCTCCTAAAAGTGTTCAGAATACTTAAAATAGTCTAAACTTGGGCAAAACTAACACAGACTATTTTATAATAATATCATAAAATATTGAATCAAAATTCAATATTCAAAGTAAGATTTGTATTAAATGCATATCACCATAGAAAAATCAAAAATATCATTAATCAAAGGAAGTACCAGAAGTTAGGGACCATGTGAAGTGTATTTAAAGTGTATAGTAAAGTTGCTTCACAGAAGACAGACTTCTATGAGTTTTGACTTCAGCTTTAGTTCTCTCACATTTTTGTCTTCAGATTTGTTTATTTATCTCAACATAATATGCAAAGACTTCATAAAACCTCTCATATTGATTTTTCCAAGATTGCCTTACTTGGATGTATTTTAAAGCTACATGGCACACACATGGTTTATCATGCCTGAAAAATAAATACACTTCTACCTCGATTCCCCTTCCCAAAATATAAGTCCTTTTGCTAATGTGAAGATGAGTTGTTAGCTATGTGTATGTTCACTTCTCACTCTTAATATGGAGCATTCTCTCAATGCTCTTTGTACTTACACTTGATAGTAATGAATAGTTCCATTCATTTTACAAGCTGATCCTCCTCTGAGTACTTTTAGCAAGCCTTGACTTTAGAGAAAGTAGACTTGATTTAATGGATATAGAAGCAAGGGACACAGAGAAGTTAGAGAACAGGTTTCTAAAAAAGAGACTACAATTTGCCATTTTGACGTTTATCTGAATAACTACTTCACTTTAGTATTATCAGAGGAAAGAAAGCACTTATTGAGAGCTACCATAGGATTTTAACTAATGAAATCCCTTCAGTATTTTTTAAATGTATGGTGGCTATTCAATTTTATAGAATAAGCCAATCTATTAGGAAATATGAAATATAGAATTAATGGACTTACAACTTACTAAAGTTGCCTTTTCTATGCTGGCCTCCTCAATCTTAAGTAGTTCCTTCTTTAAAAAGATTTATCTTGGTATGTTCAATTATAATATATTTATATTTTTTTCTGATAATTCTCTTTTTTAGCCATAAACACTTATCTATCATTTTTGTTTTCCATTAAAAGGACAGTAAATGGCACTATTTTAAAAAATCTCTAAACCCAAATCTTTAAAACGTTGCTCGAAGATAGGGTTTAATGTCACTGTGACAGCTTTTATGCAACGGTTAAGCATGATCATTTTCTACCTCATTTACTCCTTTAGAACACCCTGACATTAGAAAATAACTTCACCCAGCAAGTTAATTCATTTAAGTACTTGGCAGGCCATAGGCAATTGACTCTTCTTGGAAGACGCATTAACAGAGAACAGGGTTCTAAATCAGACTTGCTAGGGGGGCCACACTGAAGTTATTTTACGACACAAGATGCTGAAAGTTAATACCTGTCCCAAATTTTCCAGGTGAGAATGAGCTTATCTAGGGCATAGGCTACATAACATTTTGTGTCTCAACTGAGCACTTGTTCATGGACTTAAGCAGGAAGCAGGGTAGCAAACCCATAAAGCAGGGGCACTGAAATTAGGCAAATGTGGATTTTGGTCTTGATTCCGCCACATAAAAGATATAATATTTGGAGCAAGGGTCACAGTTTCCCTTAGCCTGTTTCTTTCTCTGTAAAGTATAAATCATCCTTTGACAAGTATGTGAGAAGTACAACACATAGGGAAAGCATTAGTAAAGTGTTCAACTATGAGACAATCACCTTAGCCTCTATTGATATTTTCATTACACCTACTATTATTTGACCTTGGGAAAATCTCCTTATTGATCTAAGATGCAGTTTCTCTCTGTGAAATGGAATTACAACACCTTGTTCATAAGTTATAGATGTGCGTATAAGTGATGATTAAATGAGCTCACGGCTGCACTTAAGGAGCTGTCTGATAATCCTTAATAACTGATATTTATGTTTTTAAATACCAAAAAAGAACAGGTAATTGCAAACAACACAGAACAAAACATTGCTCTAAAAGGCTGTGGATACTGATAGCTATAACAATGACAAGTTCCCCTGAGACCATTGGCAGGCACAGGCTTGGAAGTAACACAGATTAAGGTTCAAATCCCAATTTTATCACTTATTTTCTCCCTGTCCCTGAGTAAAACACTAACCTTTTCACATCTTACTTTTCTCATCTTAAAATGAGGAAAATGTTACTTTTCCATAGAAAGTCTGTGAGAATGAAAGACAGGATAGATAAATAACAAAAGTTTCACACAAATAATTAAAATAGGAAACAGGATAACAACAGCTGACATTTGTGGTACACCCATTATTTCCCAGACACTATAGTAATCAATTAACATAAATTAAATAACATATTCTTCACCACAACATGACCATCCACTGCATTTTACATATGAGAAAACTAAAACATAAAGAGGTTTATTAATTAGTCCAAAGCCACAGAGCAGGTGGTATGGCACAAAAATTGAGTAGGCACTCAAAAACTCATTATTGTTACTGTACTCCCTATCATAATATGAACACCTCACGAGGACAGGGAGAGTGCTAGATCTTGTGTATATTGAAAAGATTACTGGAAGGACCCATGACTCATTATCATCTTGTTCTTCCACTAGAGACTATGAAATTAAGTAATTCTAACTTAAAGCTGTTGGAACTAAATTATTCTGAGCCTTGAAAGCAATGTGGCTATGTGGCCTGAGTCAAGCAGCATGCAGTTACAACTTACACCTTTTTTTCCCTGTTAATTATTAGGAAGATCAAATAGCTCCAAAGATAAGACCCCTTGAACTCACTACCCCTCCTTACAGAGCAATAAGGTAATTTCCTTATCATGCAATCTGAAACTGATAAAACTGCTGTAACATATGCACTGTTCTCCTATGAAAAGTGTTGTAACCCTGCTATAATGTCTCTCTGCCTAGAGAAATAAAATCTTGGCTTTTACGCTTTGCAACACTGATCCAACTTGTTAGAATTAGGTGTTTCCAGGTAACTATCCCCAAGTTTTGTATTCATATCGACTTTATACTTAATCATGTATTCTGAGTCACATTACTTAAGGTTGGCATGACCTACCTAATCACTGGTTAAACCTTATAAGACACCCCGATGAATAATGATAGCAGTGATTGCTTATTGACACCTCATGAGCTGGACAGTTTATATATTCTCTCCATTCTTTGTAATGTTCTTGGTAGTTACTATAATTTTCTTCATTTTTCAGGTACTGATAACGAGACTCAATGAGGATAGATTACTTTTCCAGATATATGTATCAAGGGATTTGAGAAGGATAAATCCAGGTCTTACTGACTGTTAAGACTACATTTGTTTCACCACAAAATATTTCTTATTAGAAGTATCTCATATATAACTATGAACTTCAAAACTTTTAAGAACCAACATTTCAACAAGCAAAGATACTATAAATATCTAAAAGATACGAGATTTGGCTTCTATCCACTAAACATTAGTGATTCTTTAAAGAAAGAGCAATCATAAACATACAACTCTTTAGTATCACTGCCTTAGTTATTTCTGGACTGCTATAACAAAACAGCTGAAAATGGATAATTTATAAAGGAAAAATTTATTTCTCACAGTTCTGGAGTCTAGAAAGTCCAAGATTAAGTCACTATCATCTGGTGAGGCCCTTCTTGCTGCATCCTCACATGGTAGAAGAGAAAAGGGCAAGAGAGAACCTACTCCCTCTATCAATCCCCTGTACAAGGGCACCAAATCCAATTTGCAAACTTTGGACAGAACACGTTCAAACCATAGAAATCACATATGATATTGTTACAACTATTGTAGACAAATCAATAGTATTTATTACTATTTCTTTAAGCAACCATTTATTAGAATACATTATTGTTTTCTATGTTATATATGAAATAAAAAAATAAGCTTTTCCCCGTATATTATAGCTGGAGAGATAGTTCATTTACCTAAATTACAGAAAACTAAATAATAATATCATTTATTTACAAGAAAGCTGAGAAAATAAGGCAAGAAATAAATTGTCTGAAAAGGACATTAAGGCAAAGCAGAACACTGTTTCCCAAAATCAAGCAGTGAAAGTGTTTTTGGAAAGAGGGAGTAGTTGATTCTATGATGCCTTGAGAGAGGTTATATGATTTGATTTTAAATGGCTTCAAGGGATTTAACAAGTGGTCACTGGTGATCTTAACTGGAGAGTTTCAATGGAGTAGTAAAGTTAGAAATTAAACTAGAATTAATTTGCAATGAATGGAAGGTGAGAAAGTAGAACACCAAGGTAGACAGTTTTTTCAAAAATATTTTTTTTATTTTTCTGTGAACAAGAGTAAAGAAATACAGAAGCTGGAGGAGGATATGGGGTGAGCCACACCTTATTTTACTAAATAAGTAGGAATAGGAACTCCAAAATATGTAATTTTAAGCGAACTCCTCTGGTGATAAACATGAACACTATAGTTTAAGAATGACATACTGCAGTGACACACTACAAACATGTCTATTTTGCAGTGTCAAATGCACACATTGGACTGCGCATTTTTCTATCACAATTATTCAAAAGAGTCGTCATCATTATTTTACCCATGGTGTAAAATCTTTGAATGCACTCTCCCTATTAAGGAAGTTTCCAGAGAAATATCCTTACTTTGTTTATTCTAGATAAGAAAAATCTCCCTCATAAATGTAATCCGCTTTCTGTCCTGGGCTTTGCGCAGTGGCACGTGCCATGTACATGCTCCTCTCCCCCTGACAGCCTCTACACCTCTTTGCCTTGGCATTTCTGAGAATTTCCGCACTTCTTCCCTTCCCCCCACCGCTCTGCAAAACCTAACCTATCTTTTGCAGGTCCTTCAGCTTTGTAATCCTGTTGTTATGAGTACTCTTCCCAGCACTTCAGCACAACCTTATTTTTTATTACTTTAAGAAAATTCTTTTGCCTCATGTGCAGCGGTTAGAATAGGCCTTGTAACCTCAATGTTATAGGTCAGAATTACACCCATCGTGCATATGTCTGTTACCTTGCTTCCATAAACTTCAGTTTCCTCCCCTGTGAAATGGGAACAATGACATTCACCTTGTAGTGTTAAGAGTTAATGCGTTGATGTTCTCACTCATATGTGAGAACTAGAAAAGTGGATTTCATGGAGGTAGAGTAGGATGACAGATACCAGAGGCTGGGAAGAGCATGTGGGTGGGAGGAGAGCATAAAGAGAAGTTGGTTAATGGGGACAAACATATTGTTAGATGAAAGGTGTAAATTCTTATGTCCGACAGCAGAATAGGGTGACTATAAGTAGCAATAAAGTATTGCGTAATTCACAGCAACTAGAAGAGAGAACTTTAAATGATTCCAACACATAGAAATGATAAATCCTCAAGGTAATGGATACCCCAAACACCCTCTCTTGACCATTACATATCCCATACATGTAACAAAATATTGCATGTACCCCATACATATGTAAAATACGTGTGTCATTTTTTAAAAAAATTAAGGCATTGAAATATTTATAATACTGTCTTGGAAGAGATAAGTAATATGTATTTGTAGTCTTATTTCTCTCTAATGGAAAATACCACAATGAGAAGAACTACTTAATATGTTACAGTCTTAAGTTACTATGTCT
This sequence comes from Cebus imitator, assembly GCF_001604975.1. Taxonomy (NCBI): domain Eukaryota; kingdom Metazoa; phylum Chordata; class Mammalia; order Primates; family Cebidae; genus Cebus; species Cebus imitator. Next base: position 2,680,587 of record NW_016107329.1, read on the forward strand.
CTTTTTTAATACAGATTCTGAAAATCTACACTAATGAAATCATTTCAAAGGGTTTGCTTTCCTCAAAGTTTATAACTTCTTCTAAGCTCAGTGCCAGTAAATTAATTAAAACATCACTAATCTTTCACTGTGAAAGAGACAAAAAAATATTCTTTTTAATCTTGGGCTAATTACATGCAATCATTTTGAAAATCTGCTTATTCCCCAAGAGTTTTCTAGTTCCCAGACTTCAGCAAAAGTATAGTAGCTGAACTTAATGATTATTTATATGACTTCATCCCTCCCCTCAAATTAAAATAACTGTGGAAGCATAAATTGTGAAGAATGTCATATGAATATAAAATAAATTACTGTGTATAATAATAAACACCACTACACATAAACATCACATTAAAATATCCAATAGCATTGTTAAAAAGGTTTATAATAATAAATCTTTATTGTTTATCCAATAAACAATAAAGGCAGGGGAACTTAGTATTTTTAAGTACACACATTTAAACTTAAGTAATTATTAATGAAATAAGATACATGAAGTTTCACAAATTTTTCATGTCTTGTTCTGTAACAATATGCATCTCATGATTTTAGAAACTAAAAGGTAAACAGATTTAAGTTAGGTCCATGCCTCACTGGGCCCTAAAGGAATGCCTATTTTTGAGTCTATGTTAAGCATATTTGTACCTTCATATCTTATTCAATTAATGCCAAGTAAAATATTTCTACTTGAACCTGCAACATTAGGAATTTACATAAATCACATGATGTGAACACTGTCACATGATTGGTTATTTATGAATTTGCAAACCATGAAACTGAAATAATTACATTAGAAAATCAGTGAAATCTTTGAAAGCCACGTAACATAGGCAGCAATATATTGCCTTCCAGCATGTATTTCTTACCCTGGTGGTCATTTTCTTTTAACTGAAAACCAAGAAAATGATATATGCATGACACGCATTTCCCTGTAATTAATAATACTTATGCATCACTACCATATAATTAGAAGTACTAGATAAAATGTGTGCTTCTGTAAGGAGCAAGCACATAATTATTAGAGATATTTCCATACCCAGTTCTCTCAACTCTATCACAATTTACTCTATAAGACACAGTGCATGAATAATTCTGACTTTTTGGAGAGCAAAATGCCAGACTACAAATAGTACAACAGGGCATCATCATGTTAGCAGAAAGAACAATTAGATTTGTTTTTTTTTATTTTTCTGCCTCTGAACTCAAAAGGCTCATGGTTTTTACCCTAAGAAATTTACATAATGATCTTTGCTTTGCATTAATAATACTAAGCATGTGTCACGATTCCTCCACAAGATTACAAACTCGCTGAAATCAGGGGCGTCTTATACCCTCTGTTTGTACTTCGTCTTGACTAGAGAATTGCCTTCAATTTTCTAAAGGTCAACAATTTGCAAGGGATTGAACGAGTGGTTGAGGGAACACGTTAAAACACCTGTGACTCCCAGGAGTTGCTGTAAATGAAGTTTCAGGTGGAAAGCGTCCCTCCCTCCATTAAATTATTCAACTCCTAAAGGAGGTTTTCCTCTTCCCTTTATATTTCCTATAATACTTCTTCATTGCTCCTTTGATACTCATTTAATTTAGCACTGGTAACAGTTCACAGAGATTTAGAATACAGTTCTCCCATTCACAGCATTAATTTTTAAGTCTGTTTGGGTTGGAACTGTGACTGTTGCTTCAGTTCTGTCTTGCCGTCTGCACATAGGTAGCGTAGCCTACTGTCATAATGGACTGTATCAAATTTGAACAGCCGAGCCATTAGGCAGTGCATTACACAAAGCCTCTCCAGTAAAAGGTCTAAGAATGGCTCGATCTTTGAGAGGCCAGACCTGTACAAACAGAACCCTTGAGATGCATTTTCTTGAACTTTCTTTGTTTGTGTTCTCTGATGTTTGCAGGTACTATGTGTGTCTTTTGATTGATTCTATTTGGTTGGTTCAAGGAGTACACCCAGTGGGCTTTCTTCCATGTGAGTTGAAATAGCAAAGGACCATGATGAAATATTTCCACCTGTACATAAAGATCTTATCATATGTTACAGCCAGCTTCACCACATTTAAAACTGATGGATTTTCTGAGCATCATTAACTATTAACAAAATGCTCTTTAAAATCCTCTACAAAGTTCACAAATATAAAATACCCCTTATTAAATATCTATAAATATCCTTTGCCCCACCACATAATGCAGCCTCCTACCTCTTGCATTAAGTCATCTAAAGGCATCAAATAGAAATGCTTCTGATTAACCAGATTCTGAATAATTGCCTTATTTCTACATGTAATTTTTATGTTGTTGAATGGTCCATAAGGTACGTTAACACATTTCTGAAAACTCACCTGGCTATTGCTAGCTTTTAAATTTTAAATATAGACTTAAACAATTTGAGCAGCAAAGTGTACATGTATCTGCTTATTCCCAGAAGAGATTCCTCTATAATTTAAATTATGCTGGGTAAAAATGGAGTTTCCTTTCATTGATTTTATTTGCTATGATCATTCTCCTCCACCTTTCTTTCCCAGTTCTATCAAGTTCTTCATTGAACTGCTTCTTTATCTAAAACCACTTAAGACTTAGCTTTTTTTTCCTCCCATGGAGACTTTCTCTAAATTCTGCTGATTAAACTTTCCTCAATTTGGTTTCCAATAACTTCCCTAAATAGCATTATAACTTTTTTTCCCTGTAGAAATTTATTTCATAAGTTCTCTTTCTAGTGGTAGTTGAACAGGCACAATGACATCAGACTTGTTCTAATTTGCAAGATGTGTTATGATATTGACTGGAAAAAACTGTCATGCAGGCAGCACCTACACAGATACAACACCAAAGAGAAAACTGAATCAGTTCATACATTTCTGCAAAACAAAAGTAGAGGGAGAAAATGTAAATGACCAAAGCAATTGGTTTGCCATTTTGTACTCATTAAATTAGTAAAACTATAAAATATTTATAGATTTCAAACCAAAGACTCCCACATACTGTTGGTTGAGATTAAAATGAGGATAGAGACATTTTGAAAATTAATTTGATTAAACTTTCAAAAAAAGTCAGAATTGTTCATGTGTTTTGACCTACTTCATTTCTGAGAATTATATAAATAATCTCAAGCACTGCAATATTTATAGGCATGACAACCTTCATTGCAAAGTGATTGATAGTAGTTACATTAGACACAAAACCTGATAAAGTCTCCAAAATGTCCGTAATCAGAAGATACTTGTTATATATTGGGAAGGAGTATTGTGTTGTCCTTCTGAGCAGGGGCTGGTGTTTAGTGTGTGTTTTTGTTTGTTTTTGTTTTTGTCCGTGTTTAAATGCCAACTTTACCCTTGCCAGGTGAGGTCTCCAGGGCTTGTTACTTAGTATTCCCTGTTCGGAGGCAGCCACTGCATCTACCTAAGTCTGTGCGGCAATAAGACCTCCGAAGTTCAAAGTACTGTACAAAGCTCCTAATTTGGGCACCAGAGGGTCATTTACTTCCAGGTCATTCATAGTGGCACTCTATTCATGCTTACCTAGACTCTCAAAAACCCAAGTCAGAAATAATTGTATATGTCATCTGTTGGATAATGCCGAATCTCCCATCTCCCTCCTCCAGGCAAAAGTTATTTTGCCTTCACCTCTCATCTGTATAATAAAAGCTTGTCATAAAATTCATATTCTACTGCCCATTCATTATTATTCATCTTTTCCCTTTTTATGTCTTCAGGGGAATGATAAAAACATTCTGGCAAAGATCTGTGTACAGGTGAGGTGCCACCTTTAACCAGGGTAGCTGAATTAAATACTAGCTCTCACATCAAATCTCTCAGGATCAATATAATTGCTTAATCTAATTGTTTTAAGATGAAAATAATTATATTATGTTTGTTTTTCTCTGAATGTTTTTGTCTTTCCCAAAATACCAATTGTGACTTCCATTAATTTTTCTTCATCATGTAGCTGATATTATTTGGAAATAAATGTATCCAAAATCTTTTAAAATATAGCTGAAGTGATATCAGTTGCAAATGCATGCCAGTCCGCAAACTCAGTTATCGCAAACAAAATGCACATTATTATTTTTTAGATTAGCTAGGCACCCTGGCACAAACCCTTGTATCCATGCCCTTCACCTTCCTATCAAAGGCCTATCTCACTCTGACATGTTCTGGTCTATGGATGCAGGGAGATGGGAAGAGCGCAGGATCACATAGGGTTTGCCTGCACTTGTTCCTTTTCCATCCCCATGAGAGAAGGCCAGGACAAGACCCCTGAAGGACAAAACATATGGAGAAGTGTTATGTTGCCTCAGTTGCCACTATCTATTCCAGATCATTTGACACAATGCCAGCCGAGTGACCCCACCAAAACCAGAGACCTACTTAGCCACGCCCAGCCTAAATCAATGATATATTACACCCATGAGCCAAATAAATGAGGATTATTAAAGTTAACGAGTTTTGTAGTAGCTTCAATACAGCATTATAATGACACTAGGTAACGAATATAGAAATAAAACATACGTTTTGCATGTTGAAAATAAAATAAATTTTCAAAAAAATACAGTGACTGTACAAATCACAACAAGAACATATCTTATTCTGTTTGGAAATTAACCAAACTGTTCCATCAGTATAGAAAGTCACCTCACCAATGGAAATATTATCCATTATTTTAAAGTAACAGATACAATCTATCCTCATCATTCTATATTTAGGATGCTGTATACCTCATTTTACAGGTAAGCAGGTGTGTACTGTAATATATATGCAGTCAATCTTCATTCTTTGTGGATTCTATAGCTGTGAGTTTTCCTAATCATGAAAGTTTATTTTCAGCCCCCAAATTAATACGGTGCTTTCATAGTCATTCACAGATATGCTTACAGTGATAGAAAATTTGAGTTATTTAAAAAGCATGTTTGAATGAGGCTGAGTTGAACAAAGCAACATCCTTCCTCCTTGTTTCAGCTTTCATGCTGTAAACACTTATTCTTCTCATGGTCTAGTGAGCAGCACTTTTTTTCAGTTTTGTGTTTTTGTTAGCAGCTTTACTGTTTAAAATGGGCCCTCAAATGTAGCACTGAGTGTTGTATAGTATTCTTAGTCACAAGAAGGCTGTGATATGACTTATGGAAATGAATTCATGTGTTAGAGAAGCTTTGTTCATGCGTGAGTTATAGATAGCGCTGCTGGCCATTCAATGTTGGATTTCAGGGTTAATTAATAAAGAATCTATTAATAGCATATCCAGAAAAGTATAAAGGAAATTCATTGATTTGCATGTGAAGTTGCTTCAGAAAGTGTTACAGTAATGTCTGGTGTGTGTAATAATGATATGGGAAAGGTGGACAAATGACCTAATTTATGGATTCATGAGATTTTTTAAATGCATTTGGCAGCATGGTTATAAAGCTGAAAGCCAAAGAAGCTTATGGTTCCATGACCCAGAGTCAGAAAAATGTGAAACCCTGTTCACAGCTAGCATTGGCTCACATGTTTTGTAAGGTGATACAGCAGAAAAATTTTCAGCTTGCAGGAAGGCAGGGTAATCTCTCCAGATCAGGAGGCTGTGGAAGCATTTAAAAATATCTAATAACTGTTATTTGTGAAAAGTGGTATGTGAAAGAGTAGGTTTTCAACACTGATGAGACTGGCTTGTTTATGTGGATGTTGGCAAACAAATCTGTGTAAAACAAACGCATTTCAGTTAATGAAAATATTGTGGCCAGAGGCTTGCAGGAACCTAACTCTGAACTACTCCTAGGAGCAATAGTTCAGTATTCACTAACTCAGTATTCTCAGAAACTCTACAGAAAATAACTACCATGAAGAAGGAAGACTGCATAAGCGTGTGCGTGTGTGTGTGTGTGTGTGTGTGTGCCTGTATTAAACACTGTTTTACTTCTCTTACACTTCTTATTCAGTATGAGCAACTGTAAAACTTTATCTACTTCATTATGCCTCTTAGGGTAATCATGCCTGAACATTAAATATATAAATATGTATGCATACATAGACACTTTTAACATGAATTACTCTCCTTTTTCATTTTACTATGTCACTTTACTAATTTTTAGAAATTACATGTGAATTAGGCTATATTAAATATAAGTTTTATTGCAGAATTTTAAAGGGAACCCTATACAAAATAATTTAGTTCTGCTAAGATTAAACACTACTAAGGTGGGTTACGCATATAAAAAATTAAGCAAGATTCTGTTTATGTTTTTTAAAATAATATAAAATTGGACTTTACTGTGATAATTAGAAAAGTAGAGAAAAATTTAAAAATGGTGGGCCAACTGTAAATCATTTAGAAACTGGATCTTTAGACATCAAATGCGTATCTTGCATCATAATGAAGTCTGAATGAAATAGATACACAGGTGAAATCTGAAATAATAAAGTACAAAAGAAGGAATTTAAAAAATATATTTTGAAAAGATGAAATTACCTGAGAAACTCTAAAGACAAACATTAATTATATACAAATTGTAACAGTTGGTGTAAAAAAATAAACAAAGCTGAAAGATAAAATGGGAAGTGATAGGATTTTGCTGATTAAATTAAGAAAAACTCGTTTGAGTGTTGAGGACAAGTATCAGTAACTCTGTAAAAGATGTGTAGTCATATGATGGAACATTTCTATGACTTTTCTGAAAAAGCAGTTGGTCATATATCATACATTTTAGGTCATATATCATACCTAAAATTCTTGACCTAGTAATTTTACATTTAGGCATGTATCACAAGTAAGCTAATAAATCTATGCCACACATACACAAACATATATACATAAGAACATATATATATATATATATATATATACACACACACATACACACATATATGTAATATTCTTTACCAGACAGGCGCTTTAACCAGCTAAGCCACGGTATGATATTCTTTACAACTTTTTTATACCGCTATACTATTAGAAGTAACCTAAATCTTAGTAATTAAGGACTTACTAAATAAAATTGTTGAAATTATTTTATTTTAATAAGTTGGGAAAACTGTTTATGAGCTGAAAGAAAATGCTATATAGGAGAGAGACTAATGATATAGGAATGGAAAAAATAGACGATGAATCACTATTTCAGAGGACACAGGTGAACGACAAATATTTACGATGTACAAGAGTATGCACCAGGTTGAAAGACGTGGAGGAGAGCTTCTGTTCTGATACTAGTTAGACAAAGTCCGGATCTATAGCATGAGAGAGTAGAATATAAGAGAATTCAAGCCCAACAGACTCTTCTTTATGAAACATGGGGTAAATTATGTGCTGAAGTTTACAGGGTGAGAGTGTGAGGAAAACCCTGGTTATGACATCAGTATAGAGCACCTTCCCCAACCCCTAACACGTATTTTCACTGGCTTTATTTTTTGATATAAAAAGCTGATAAGACACAGCCAGATGGAAGAGTAGTTAGTCATGCAGCTGTGCCAGGGAAGCTACAGGTGCCTACCGAGAAACATGCTGATTAAACAGCTGGTTGATACAAAAGAACTCCAGGAATGACACAAGATTCCATAAGGAGGGAGGTGAAGTGTGGTCCTGCTGAGGAAGGTAGCATTGAAAGTCTGCATATTTCTGGTTAAAACTCAACCCAAGACTGTCAAAAGACAACATTCTTTGACCTTTCTCTGTGTCCATTCCCCTATATCATAATGAAGTTAATTGGGTCTCAGAAAAAAAAAAAATTAAAGCAATGGCAAAAGACCCTGGACTTGAAGACAGACAGTCTTTAAGGTGAGATGCAGGACAGAAAAATAAGTGATGAAAAGCAATTAAGCTAAAATCTTCATTATTTTTTAAAATGAAAAGACAAACGTGAATTCTCAGATTCTGAGAAAAGTACCTAATATGATAGACGAAATCCAGAGTATACAAATCAATTAGAGGCCTGGAGAAAGAAAACACAATGTAGGATGTAAACCAAAATTAAAATTCTTAGCCCCTCAATTGACTGAATGAACCCTGCTCTCCGCCAAGCGAACAAAAGGAAACTTAAAGGCCATCATGGGAAACGGGAGGTCAGACAGGCCCTCTATATGCACCTCTTGGGGAGTTCAAGCACACAACTGACCAGCATTAACATTAAAATAGAGATGCTAAGACTGACAGAACAGACTCTTTGTAGCAAAAGGTACCAACTCCAACCTAATGCTGGTATACCACATGAGAAATGATGGGACCTAAAAGTAAATCAAAGCATTTTACCCTAAAATATCTTTCTTCAACACATTTTGAAGTGGCCCTGCAAAGCTGTCTCTTGTGGGGAGAATTTGGAATTTGCATTCTGTAGAGAATCACCTTCCTTTACTAATTCTCTCCAGGGATTCTTACACCCTTGATAAGAGACTTTCACATCTATTCTCCATGATAAGAAGAACCAACCTTGGCCCTCACAACCCCTCAATCCCACCTTCAGCCCCCCATCCAACCCGTGCATACCTTAACTCAAGCTGATTTCAATTCTTCGGCCAGAGCTTAATGCTTTTAACCAATTGCCAATCCGGAAATCTTTAAATCCACATATGACCTGAAAGCACCTCACTCCCCTTTTGAGATGTTCTTCCTTTCCAGGTCAAACCAACATATATCTCACATGTATTGATTTATGTCTCTGCCTATAACTTTGGTCTCCCTAAAATGTATAAAAATCAAGCTATAATCCAAATACCTTGGGGGCAGTTCTCAGGATCTCCTGAAGCTATTTCACAGTACATGATCTATTACCTGGGCAAAATAAAGCTTTAAATTGATTAAAGGTCTCAGATACTTTTTGGTTTACAAGGACAAGGCAGGAAGAAAAAAATCCAACTTGTGTTTATTATACATACTTTATACTCATAATCAATAAGAAGATTTCAAAAAGTAATCAAATAATAAATAAGAACTCTTATTAGTAAAACTATCACAAAAAAATTCAACAGATATTTTGGAAGATAAGGTTGAAAAACATTCCCTGAAAATAAAAGTAAAAAATTAAGTTATAAAATAAGAGTAAAATATTAAATTATGGAGATATATGAGAAAAAATATAAAAATGAGGAGCATAAATCTCCAATTCTGAGTCATTCCAGAAAAACAAGGAAAGAAAAGGAAACTTTTGAATGTATTAGTAGGATAATAATTTCTAAAATCTAACATGTACGTCTTTCAACCAGAAGGAATAGCTGTGTACCTAAGAATATAATTGGTAGGTATCAAAATACCCCAGATAATGAGAAGATTTTGAAAACTTTCAGAGAAGTCAGGTAAGGGAAAGAATTAACTTTCTCTACAGCAAAGCTGGAAACCAGAAAAAAGAAATGGAACAAAGCTTTAAAAAATCTGAGTAAAAAGATTTTTAATCTTAAAATTGTATACCTAGCCATATTATCATACAAATGTGAGAAGCAAAGAAAGACATTTGCAGCTATATTAAGATCCACCATATGTGTCTCTTTCTTAGGAAACCACTGGCAAATGCACTCTGGAAGATAAAGAGTTAAATTAAAAAGAAATTCATGGAAATAACGGAAAATACTGGGATGATATCTGTGAACTGTGCCAAGAGAACCTTAACTTAAATATCAACTAATCATTATCATCATTACCATCATCCTCATCTATCTTGGGTCTAGATAACCATTCGGAATGTGTACTGTCAGGTATTTACAGATGTAATGAAAATTTATAAATGATGTAGAAGTAGTTATCTAAGGCTACCTAACAAAAAGAATGAAACAGTTGCAAATTCCAGGAAGTATACCGATTAATCAGAATCTGTTGTATAATTATTGTATGGCTAGAAATTTGCATGATTAGTTTTCTTGTTTACATAAAACTTTTTCATGAATCTAATCCAATAAATTTAGGTCAGAGTTTCTAGGATACAGTTCTGGAAATAGTCAATCTGGTCAAAGTTCAATGCTCTTTTTTTAACGGCTTTTGAAACATTAAGGTAATTATTTTTGCAGGCACATACATACACACACACACACACACACACACATATACACGTATTTCAAAATACTCTTCTAAGGATAGTGTGTAATTCATTCCTTCTTCATTAGCACTGAGAATTGATATTTTTATATGTTGTGCGTATTTAATGCTCCAAATAGATTTTTCAATGAAAAACATTACATTCAAGTAGATGACTCCATGATATTGTCAAGAAAAGAGAATGTTCTTTCATTTCCTATCAAAAACAATAATCTCTTTGTTTCTTCTTTCTACTATTTTAAAGCATCAGTTTAAATTCAGGGAGCCATTAAGACAGAGAAAAGAAGTTTCAAACCATACACTTTTGGCAGGACTCTAAGTGCAATTTTATGAAGAAAAGAAACTATATGAAATTGACACTTTTATACTCAACATATCTATTACTGGTGTTCTTTAAGTCATAAACCTGTTTGCTGTACACAAAAACAAGCTGTTTTTACTGCCACTAGAAGTAAAGAGTCAATATAGTTATGGGAGAATGAGCTGAATTCTATACTTCCTGCACATCATGAGCTAAATTGTCAATGAAGTAATTCCTAAGAACTTCTGTTATTAGTCCCTGTGTGAGAAGCGGAAAGAACAGTTTGATTTTTAAGGTCTCAGACTGAGTCTGTAGTCCTGTCAGTTATTGAAATCTCTTTTCTCTTTATAAACATTAAATATTACTGTAAGTCATTGAGAAGGAATAAATACAGATGCCTTCACAATCATATTTTTATGAAAGTACTTTGCTAACTCTAACTGCATTTGGAGAAATACTTTTTTTCCTCCATTTATATGATTTATTTCAATATCTATCAGGATGGTTCTTGGTCCTTCAAGCTCTTTATTTTTCAAAGTTATAGGTTTCTGTGTTCTACTTCCATTCATCATGTACTTTTTCAAGTAAAATTTATTAATAAAATTTTAGATATTTGTCTATTTCTTCACAGTTCTTAGGTACATTGATCATATCAATTAAAAACCATAAAAATTTTAACTATACAACTGTGTTGCTATATTTTCCTTCCACACAATAGAAATGGGAATGGGTTGAGGAAAGCTGGTAAGATGGCCAAATAGGAACAGCTCTGATCTGCACTCCCTATGAGATTGATGCAGATGGTGGGTGATTCCTGCATTTCCCTTTCCTAGCCAAGGGAAAGGGATTTCCCTTTCCTAGCCAAGGGAAGCCATGAGAGACTGTAGTCTCCTACTGAAATGGTGCATTTCAGCCCAGATACTGTGCCTTTCCCGTGGTCTGCGCAACCAGCAGACCATGAGACACCGTCCGGTACCTGGCTCTGTGGGTCCCACCCCCATGGAGCCCAGCAAGCTAAAATCCACTACCTTGAAATTCTTTCTGCTAGCACAGCAGTCTGAGGTCAACCTGGGATGCGAGATTGGTGAGGAAAGGGGCATAGCTGAGGCTTGAGTAGGCTGTTCCACCCCCACAGTGTAAGCAAAGCTGCCTGGAAGTTCGAACTGGGTGGAGCCCATCACAGCTCCCTGGGTCAGAGTACTTGGGGGAAGAGGTGGCTGTAAGTGCAGCAGCAGCAGACTTAAATGTCCCTGCCTGACAGCTCTGAAGAGAACAACAGATCTCCCAGCACAGTGTTTGAGTTCTGATAAGGGACAGTTTACCTCCTCAAGTAGGTGCCTGATCCCCTGTGTATCCAGACTGGGAGACACCTCCCAGGAGGGGCCAACAGATACCTCATACAGGAGAGCTCTGACTGGCATTTAGCAGGTGTTCCTTAGGGACAAATCTTCCCTTAGTAGGAATATACAGCACTCTTTGTTGTTCTGTAGCCTTTACTAGTGTTACACAAGCAAACAGGGTCTGGAGTAGACCTCCAGAAAACTCCAGCAGACCTGCAGCAGAGAGTCCTGACTATTCAAAGGAAAACTAACATATAGGAATAGTATCAACATCACCAACATCAAAGACCAAAGGTAGATAAATATATGAAGATGGGGAGAAACCAGCACAAAATCCTGAAAACTCCAAAAATCAGAATGCCACTTCTCCAAAGGATTACAACTCCTCACCAACAAGGGAACAAAACTGGATAGAGAATAAGTTTGATGAATTGACAGAAATAGGCTTCAGAAGGTGGTAATAACAAACTCTTCCAAGCTAAAGGAACATGTTCTAACTCAATGCAAGGAAGTTAAGAACATGGAAAAAAGGTTAGATGAATTGCTAACTAGAATAACCAACCTACAGAAGAAGATAAATGATCTGATGGAGCTGAAACATAGTACGAGAACTTCATGAAGCATACACACGTATCAACAGCCAAATCAACCAAGCAGAAGAAAGGATATCAGAGATTGGAGATCAACTCAATGAAATAAGGTGAGAAGACAAGATTAGAGAAAAAGAGTAAAAAGAAATAAACAAAGCCTCCGAGAAACATAGGACTATGTGAAAAGACCAAATCTACGTTTGACTGACATGCCAGAAACTGAAAGGAAGAATGGAACCAAATTGGAAAACACTCCTCAGTATATTACCCAGAATTTCCCCAACCTAGAAAGGTAGACCAACATTCAAATTCAGTAAATATAGAGAATACCACAAAGATATTCCTTGAGAAGAGCAACCCCAAGATACATAATCATCAGATGCACCAAGGTTGAAATGAAGGAAAAAATGTTAAGGGCAGCCAGAGAGAAAGGTCAGGTTACCCACAAAGGGAAACCCATCAGACTAACAGCAGATCATTTGGCAGAAACCTTACAAGCCAGAAGAGAGTGGAGCCAATATTCAATATTGTCTAAAAAAAGAATTTTCAGTTCGGAATTTCATATCCAGCCAAACTAAGCTTCATAAGTGAAGGAGAAATAAAATCCTTTATAGACAAGCAAATGCCAAGAGGTTTTTTTCACCACTAGGCCTGCCTTACAAGAGCTTCCGAAGAAAGAATTAAACATGGAAAGGAACAACTTGTACCAGCACTGTAAAAATATACCAAATTGTAAAGACTATTGACACTATGAAGAAACTGCATCAACGAATGAGCAAAATGACCAGCTAGCATCAAAATGACAGGACCAAATTCACATATATCATTATTAACCTTAAATGTAAATGGGCTAAATGCCCCAATTATAGGGCACAAACTGGTAAATTGGGTAAAGAGTCAAGACTCATTGGTGTGCTATATTCAGGAGACCCATCTCACTTGCAAAGACACACGTGGGCTCAAAATAAAGGGATGGAAGAAGATTTACTAAGCAAATGGAAAGCAAAGAAAAAAAAAAAGCAGAGGTTGCAATCCTAGTCCTTGATAAAACAGACTTAAAGATCAAAAGAGACAAAGAAGGGCATTACATAATCGTAATGTAACAAGAGGAGCTAACTATCCTAAATATATATACACCCAATACAGAAGCACCCAGATTCATAAAGCAAGTTCTTAATGACCTACAAAGAGATTTAGACTCCCACACAATAATAGTGGAAGACTTTAATACCCCATTGTCAATATGAGACAGATCGATGAGACAGAAAATTAACAAGGATACCCAGGACCTGAACTCAGCTCTGGACCAAGCAGACCTAATAGACATCTATAGAACTCTTCACCCCAAATCAACAGAATATACATTCTTCTCAGCATCACATCACACTTATTCCAAAACTGACCACATAATTGAAAGTAAAACACTCCTCAGCAAATGCAAAAGAACGGAAATCATAACAAACAGTCTCTCTAACCACATTGCAATCAAATTAGAATTCAGGATTAAGAAACTCACTCAAAACTTCACAGCTACATGGAAACTGAACAACCTGCTTCTGAATGACTACTGGGTAAATAAGGAATTGAAGGCAGAAATAAAGATGTTCTTCAAAACCATTGAGAACGAAGACACAATGTACCACAATCTCTGGGACACATTTAAAGCAGTGTGTAGAGGGAAATTTATAGCATGAGATACCCACAAGATAAAGCAGGAAACAGCAAAAATCAATACCCTAACATCATAATTAAGAGAACTAAAGAAGCAAGAGCAATCAAATACAAATGCTAGCAGAAGGTAAGAAATAACTAAGATCAGAGCAGAACTGAAGAAGATAGAGACATGAAAAAAATCAATGAATCCAGGAGGTATTTTTTTGAAAAGATCAACAAAATAGATAGACTTCTAGCTAGATTAATAAATAAAAAGGGAGAGAAAATTAAATAGATGCAATAAAAAATGATAAAGGCATATCACCTCCAATCCCACAGAAATACAAACTACTATCAGAGGATACTATAAACATCTCTATGCAAATAAATTAGAAAATCCAGAAGAAATGGGTAAATTCCTTGACACATACACCCTCCCAAAACTAAGCCAGGAGGAAGTTGAATCATTGAACAGACCGATAACAAGTTCTGAAATTGAGGCAGCAATTAATAGTCTACCAACCAAAAAAAGTCCAGGACCAGATGGATTCACAGCTGAATAGCACCAGAGGTACAAAGAGGAGCTGGTACTATTCCTTCTAAAACTATTTCAAACAACAGAAAAAGAGGGAATCCTCCCTAACTCATTTTATGAAGCCAGGATCATCCTGATACCAAAACCTGGCACAGACACAACAACAACAACAAAATTTTAGGCCAATATTACTGATGAATATCAATGCAAAAATCCTCACTAAAATACTGGCAAACTGCATCCAGCAGCTAATCAAAAAGCTGGTACACCATATCAAGTTGGCTTCATCCCTGGGATGTAAGGCTGGTTCAACATATGCAAATCAATAAATGTAATTCATCACATAAACAGAACCAATGACAAAAACCACATGATTTTCTCAATAGTTGCAAAAAAGGCCTTCAACAAAATTCAACAGCCCTTCATGCTAAAAACTCTCAATAAACTAGGTATTGATGGAACGTATCTCAACATAACACGAGGTATTTCTGAAAAACCCACAGCCAATATCATACTGAATGGGCAAAAACTGGAAGTGTTTTCTTTGAAAATTGGCATAAGAAAAGGATGCCCCCTCTCATCACTCCTATTCAACATAATATTGGAAGTTCTGGACAGGGAAACCAGGCAAAAGAAAGAAAGAAAGCATAGTCAAATAGGAAGTGAGGATGTCTAATTGTCTCTGTTTGCAGATGACAAGATTGTATATTGAGAAAACCCCATCATCTCAGCCCAGAATCTCCTTAAACTGATAAGTAACTTCAGCATACAAAATCAATGTGCAAAAATCACAATATTCCTATACACCAATAATAGACAAACAGAGAGCCAAATCATGAGTGAACACCGATTCACAATTGCTATGAAGAGAATAAAATATTTAAGAATACAACTTACAAGGAAGGTGAAGGACCTCTTCAAGGAGAACTACAAGCCACTGCTCAGGGAAATGAGAGGACATAAACAAATGAAAAACATTCCATGATCATGGACAGGAAGAACCAATATTGTGAAAATGGCCATATTGACCAAAGTAATTATAGATTCAATGCTATCCCCATCAAACTACTATTGACTTTTTTCACTGAATTGGAGAAAACTACTTTAAATTTCATATGGAACCAAAAGAGAGCCCACATAGCTATGACAATCCTAAGCAAAAGAACAAAACTGAAGGCATCATGCTACCTGACTTCAAACTATACTACAAGGCAACAGTAACAAAACAGCATTGTACTGGTACCAAAACAGATATATAGACCAATGGAACAGAACAGAGACCTCAAAAATAACACCACACATCTACAACCATCTGATCTTTCACAAACCTGACAAAAACAAGCAATGGGGAAAGGATTCCCTATTTAATAAATGGTGTTGGAAAAACTGGCTAGTCATATTCAGGAAGCTGAAACTGGATTCCTTCCTTATACTTTATACAAAAGTTAACTCTAAATGGATTAAAGACTTAAACAAAAGACCTAAAACTATAAAAAACCTAGAAGAAAACCTAGGTAATACCATTCAGTACATAGGCACAGGCAAAGTCTTCATGACTAAAACACCAAAAGCAATGGCAACAAAAGCCAAAATTGACTAATGGGATATAATTAAACTAAAGAGCTTCTGCACAGCAAAAGAAAATATCATCAGAGTGAACGGGAAACCTACAGAATGGGAGAAAATGTTTGCAATCTATCCATTTGACAAGAAATAATAACCAGAATCTACAAATAACTTAAACTAATTTACAAGAAAAAATAAGTAACTCCATCAAAAAGTGGGCAAAGCATATGAAGAGACGCTTCTCAAAAGACAAATTTATACAGCCAACAGACCTGTGAAAAAAATGCTCATCATCACTGGTCATTAGAGAAATGCAAATCAAAACCACAATGAGACACCGTCTCATACCAGCTAGAATGGTGTTCATTAAAAAGTCAAAAAACAACGGATGCTAGAGAGGATGTGAAGAAATAGAAACACTTTCACACTGTTGGTGGGAGTGTAAATTAGTTCAACCATTGTGGAAAACAGTGTGGTCTTTCTTCAAGTACAGAGAACTAGAAATACCATTTGACCTACCAACTCCATTGCTGGGTATATGCCCAAAGGATTATAAATTACTATAAAGACACATGCACACATATGTTTATTGCAGCGCTGTTCACAATAGCATAGACTTGGAACCAACCCAAATGCCCGTTAATGATAGACTGCAAAAATAAAATGTGGCACATATACACCATAGAATACTATGCTGCCATAAAAAGGGATGAGATCATGTCCTTTGCAGGGACATGGATGAAGCTGGAAACCATCATTCTCAGCAAATCAAGAACAGAAAACCAAACACTGCATGTGCTCACTCATAGGTGGAAGTTGAACAATGAGAACTCATAGACACAGGGAAGGCAACATCACACACTGAGGCCTGTTGGGGTGTGGAGACCGTGGGGAGAGACAGCATTAGGAGAAACACCTAATGTAGATGGCAGGTTGATAGGTGCAGCAAACCACCATTTCACTTATATACCTGTGTAACAAACCTGCATGCTCTGCACACATACCCCAGAACTTAAAGTATGATTTTAAAAAAAAAGAAAGAAAGAAAAAGAAATGGGAATGGGTTTATTGAGTCAATTCCTATCTTCTAAAGCAGATTTTTTATTTACATGTAAATGCTTAGATTTCTTAAGTTCAGAAGCATTGTGAATACCCGTGTTATTTTCTATAGAAAATTCTCTAGATTATGATTTCTTTAAATTTAACTTATACGTGTGTGATTATATTCCATAAAAATGGCAATGGTGACTTTGAGAAAAAAGTTAGACTCTCAATGCTATCTTTTATGATTTCTCATGCATTAATTTAACTTTTCTTTAAGAAAAAACTAGTAATTCTTGAGTCATAGTCTATGCTACATGCTGAAAATCAACATGAAGACACACCTTATTTATTTGATTACCAAGTTTTTTCTATTCCACCAAATATTATCTTTAAAACACTGTCATTGGGAAATGTAGAAAATCTCTATTGCTAAAAAAAATTTTTTAAAAGGCCTGAAGAAAAATAAAGAAGACATAAAATAGTTCTGAAAAATATGGCAACAATATAATGCAATGACTTTTAGCTTGTCTTCACAAGAACATCATGACAAATAATGAACTTCTGTACGGCTATTTTTAAACCTTGGATTTACTAGATTGTCACTTGACAAAATAATGAAGGTCATTCTCCTTATGCTGTTTACTGCAGTAGGACCTTGTCCCGGTCAAGCCCAATATCCATGAGTGCCAAATATGACAAGTGATCTTGGTCTGTTGATAAGTCCTTGACTTACCATTCCAGTCCAGTAGTAGTTGATTGCTTGTAATTCCAGGAGGCTACTCACCATTCCTTAGACTCACAATGGATTTTTATGTCACCATGCTCTAATTGGCATGAGAATTAGACCCAAGGAATTCCCCAAACACCCATAAATAAGAGAAATAAAATTGCCCTGGGAGATTAAACTGTAAAATCAACATGTAAAGAAGAAAATTCAATTTAAAGAGATGGAATGGCTCCAGGGCCAGCAGGATTTTACTCTGAAGGATTAATTACATTAATACCTCTAAAGAAAAATGTAGAAACTCAGAGGAACTGTGAGAGAGATGGTGAGTAAGCCTAGAATTGGGGAGGGGTGTGGAAGAGCTCAGAAGGTATCAGAGTAGGACAGGCAGGGAGATAATTATTGAGGGAATCTTTCCAACAGAATTATCTGCTAAATAAACATGTGTGTATCTACAATCATACACACATACTTAATCTTTGGGGCTATGTATTGTAAACCAAAAAACTATCTGAGACAAGTCTCAATCGATTTAGAAGTTTATTTTGCTAAAGTTAAGAACATGCTGGTGATGCTGACTCAGGAGGTCCTGAGAAGGTGGCCAAAATTACAGCTTGATTTTGTGCATTTTAGGGCAGCAGAAGTTACAGACAGATGTCAATCAGTACATGTAAGGTGTACACTGGTTTGGTCTGGGAAAGCAGGATATCTCAGAGTGGGTGAGGGATTTCTAGGTTATACCTAGAAATTAAAAAATAAAAATTCAAAGATTTTTGGCAATTGGTTGAAATCATTGTTTGTCTTAAATAGTGAAGTCAACAAAAAGAAATGTGAGGAGTTAAGGTAAGGGGAACTGTGGAAGCTAAGGTTATGCACAGGAAAGCTCCAGGCAGCAGGCTTCAGAGACAGTAGATGGTAAATGTCTTATCATACCTTAAAAAGTGCTGGATTCTTTTGAAAAGACCTAGTAAGGGAAGGAGATTTTCTATAGAATGTAAATTTCCTCCATAAGAGGCAGCTTTGCAGGGCCATTCAAATGCATGTAAAAGAAATATATTTTGGGGTAAAATATTTGAGTCTCTTTCAGGGCCTGTCATCTGTCATGTGATGCTATACTAGAATCAGGTTGGAATTGGTATCTTACTGCTACCAAGAGTCTGTTTTGTCAGTCCTAAGACCTCTGATTTAATGTTAATGCTGGTCAGTTATGTCTGAATTCCAAAGGGAGGAGAATATTATGAGCCATGGCTGACCCTCTTTTCCCATTGTGAACTCTACTAGTTTTTTAGATTAACCTTGGAATGCTCTTCTTCAAAAGGAGGACTCTATTCAGTCACTTGGGGAGCTTAGAATTTTATTTTTGTTTTACACTGTATATCCTCATATACGTACATATGCCTAGGGTGGCTAGATTTCTCCTCTACAATTAGACTATCAATCATTCTGAGATGCATGAACTAGAAGATGAAAGTTAGGTTTAAATTATAAGATGAATATTTAATGTTCTACTTTTAATTAATAATTTAGTAATATAAGCATATATGTCCCAAATTATTTAACTCCAAAATTTCTTCATTTATTTTTTAAATATATTTATTGAATAAGAACTGTTTTAAATATTAGAACATTAATGAAAAATCAGTATTTGTTCTGTACCATACTATGTACACTCTGTTTCATTGTTGAGTCCATGCATTGTGCAGGACACTAAAATTTCTTCATGTCATTACTTCCATGATGAAAGTCTGTGTATAATTCTGAAATACTTTTAATATATAAAGGGTACAACATTTCGCATAATTTATATCATTTGCTTTTGCAGTTGTTAAATGATAAAAAGGAATTTTATGTCAAGTTCTGCAATTGTTTTGGTTTTGTTTGTTTTCATTTTCTTAAACTATAATATTAGAAATAGCTCCAATATCTCTTAGAATTATGCTAATTTGGGTCAATTTTCTACAGTCTTTCAGACTGAAAATGTTGCATTTATCTGACTGAGAATGTTGAATTTATCTGAGCCTATTGCTCTGGAAAGACAGCAAAGGTTAAGAAATCTCTCCATTTGTCTTTTTAGACTAAACACAAAGGATTACCCTGCCCTTGTATGAAATAAGTCTTACCTCCACCCTTCTACTATGTCTTCTTAGTTTCATAAAAATCTCAAGTTTTCTTTGTCTTCTTTGAGAAGTTACTAATTAAAAGAACTTTCTTCTATTTCAATAGCTTGACTAAAATCACAGGACAAAGAGCTAGAGAAATATGTTTTATTGAATTAGACATAACGAATGAGGAGCTCTCATGCACACTGCTCCAGAACATGTCACTTTTCCAGCATGTCACCTTCAAAATCTCTAGAGCTGGAATCCCCTTCCTACACATCCTTACTGGCAACCTACTAAACTTTCTCATTTGGGGAAAAATGTCACCTTTTTGATGAAACTTTTCTGACCCATTTAGTTTCAATTATTCGTTTTCTTACAATTTCGGATATGTATCATAAATCCTATAACAGTTGGTAATGATTGTTTATGTTTGTGTCTCCACAGCCAGAACATGGTTGGTATATATACTGTGAGGCTCACTGGCAAACACATTTTAGGTGATCAATACGTGTTTGTTGACACCCAATATTGATGAATGAATGTGTGATTAATGAATGAATGCATCAGGAACAGTTCTCACAGCTTGCAATGGCCTTTCTTTCATCTATGTAAATACTACCAAGGCATTTATTTATATACAGCAAAGGTAACATTATGAGATCAGTTCAAAGTTATTCTTTTTACCGTATTTTTGTTCCATATTAACATACTTTTAAATTACATTCACACCTACTTTTGTTCCTTTGCCTCCCATTAGGAGAATAGAGAAGGAATCAGTGATGCTTGGCATTTAATTGAAAGCTTCTTTGATGGCTAGAATAACTTACTATGCCCGCTAGTGCATATAGTACCACCTGACAGTAACTAAAGCATGTCATTTTCCAGATTAGTTGTGTATCTCCAATAAATTATTTTACTAAGTGTTTCACAAATCACTAAAATATTTAACAATGTCACAAAGAGAATAGTATCCCAGATACTAATTTAACTATAGAGAAAATCTGGGCAAATATTTGTACTTTAAGATAGACACAGTGAAACTGTGAATGGACATTTAAAAAGTTGCAAATGTAAGACTCTGAGAAAGATCCCCAGTATTAGTTGGAAAGATTATACCTGGTACTTACAGAGGAATGTGTGGTATGGAGCTATGTGAGCTTCATGGAATCCATGTTTTAGCTCCATATTACAATATGCATGGGTTTAAAACATTAAGAGAGTGAATGTTCTCAGTAGATAACCAAGGATTTGCTATTTCTAAACATTTTAAAAATGGTTGATGTTTGCCAGAAAAAAAAACATTTCCAGACTTACTAATCTCTATTAATTGAAGTCTTTTATGAGTGTAGGGTAAAAGGCAAGCTTTGAGCTTCACCTGTTAATATGTCCACGGGACATCGCAACACTTACCAGAGCCAGCCAAAAGCTTGATTGAAAAATATTTTCAATGTTCATCATGTTGTAATATGTAACAGTACCTCATTCCTTTTTATGATGGAATAATATTCTATTTTATGAAAATAATGGATGTTTGCCTTTTTTTTCTACTTTTACCCATAATGAATATGCTACTAGGAATATTAGTGTATAGTTTTGTGAGGTGATTTGTCTCACTTCTGATATGGTTTGGCTGTGTCCCCACCCAAATCTCATCTTGTATTGTAATCCCATAATTCCCATATGTTGTGGGAGGGAACCAGTGGGAGATCATTTGAATCATGGGGTGGTTCCCCCATACTGTTCTCCTGGTAGTAAATAAGTCTCATGAGATCTGATGGGTTTATCAGGGGTTTATGCTTTTGCATCTTCCTCATTTTCTCTTGCTGCCACTATATAAGAAGTGCCGTTCACCTCCTACCATGATTCTGAAGCCTCCCCAACCACCAGGACCGGTAAGTCCAATTCAATCTCGTTTTCTTCCCAGTCTTGGGTATGTCTTTATCAGTAGTGTGAAAATGGCACTGTTGTTATAACAGTAAATTGGTACCAGTAGAGTGGGTGTTGCTGAAAAGATATCCAATAAAGTGGAAATTACTTTGGAACTGGGTAACAGGCAGAAGTTGGAACAGTTTAGTGGACTCAAAAGAAAATAGGAAAACAAACTCTAGAGACTTGTTGAATGGCTTTGACCAAAAGCCTGATAGTGATATGGGTATGAGAAAGGTGGTCTCAGATGGAGATGAGAAACTTGTTGGGAACTGGAGCAAAGGTGACTCTTGTTATGTTTTAGCAAAGAGACTGGAGGCATTTTACCCTGGGCCTAGAAGATTTGCGGAACTTCGAACTTCAGAGAGATAATATAGGGTATCTGGCAGGAGAAACTTCTAAGCAGCAAGCCATTCAAGAGGTGAATTGGGTGCTGTTAAGAACATTCAGTTTTATAAAGGAAGCAGTCTGACAACATGGCAGAAAAGAAAAGCCTATTTTCTCAGGAGAAATTCAAACCCACTGCAAAAATTTGCATAAGTAATAAGGAGCCAAATGTTAATCCCCAAGACAATGAGGAAAATGTCGCCAGGGCAGGTCAGAGGACTTCATGGCAGCTGCTCCCATCACAGGCCCAGAGGCCTAGGAGAAAATGGTTTTATGGGCAGGGCCCAAGGTCCACATTCTGTGTGCAGCCTAGAGACTTGGTGCCCTGTGTCCCAGCCATACAACCATGGTTGAAAGTGGGCAACATAGAACTAAGACCATGGCTTCAGAGGGTACAAGTATCCAGCCTTGGCAGCTTCACATAGTATTGAGCCTGTGAGTACATGGAAGTCCAGAATTGAGGTTTGGTAACCACTGCCTGGATTTCAGAGGATGTATGGAAATGCCTGGATACCCAGGCAGAAGTTTGCTGCAGAGGCAGGATGCTCATGAGGAACCTCTGCTCAAGCAGTGCAGAAGGCAGTGTCAGAGTCCCCACACAGAGTCCCTACTGGGGTACTCCCTAGTGGAGCTGTGAGAAGAGGGCCACCATCCTCCAGACCCCAAAATGATAGATCTACCAACAGCTTACACTGTGTGCCTGGAAAACCTGCAGATACTCAATGACATTCTGTGAAAGCAGCTGGGAGGGAGGCTGTACCCTACAAAGCCACAGGGGAGGAGCTGCCCAAGACCATGGGAACCACCTCTTGTATCAGCATGACCTGTATATAAGACCTGGAATCAAAGGAGATCATTTTTGAGCTTTAAAATTTGACTGCCCTGCTAGATTTTAGACTTGTATGGGCCCTGTAACCTCCTTGTTTTGGTCAATTCCTCCCATTTGAAACAGCTGTATTTACCAAATACCTGCACCCCAATTGTGTCTAGGAAGTAACTAGCTTGCTTTTGATTTTACAGGCTTATAAGTGGAAGGGACTTCCCTTGTGTCAGATGAGACTTTGGATTGTGAATTTTGGGTTGATACTAAAATGAGTTAAGACTTTGGGGGACTATCGGGAAGGCATGATTCATTTTAAAACGTGAGGGCATGAGAATTTGGAGGGGCCAGGGATAGAATGGTGTGGTTTGGCTATGTGTCCACACCCAAATCCCATCTTGAATTGTACTCCCCAAATTGCCATGTGTTGTGGGAGGGACCTGGAAGGAGATGATTTGAATCATGGAGGCAGTTTCCCCCGTACTGTTCTCCTAGTAGTGAATAAGTCTCGTGAGACCTGATGGGTTTATCAGGGATTACTGCTTTTGCCTCTTCCTCATATTCTCTTGCTGCCATCATGTAAGAATTGCATTTCGCCTCCCACCATAATTCTGAGGCCTCCCCAGCCATGTGGAACTGCAAGTCCAATTAAACCTGTTTTCCTTCCAAGTAATGCATATGTCATTATCAACATCATGAAAATGAACTAATAGAGTAGTATAAAAGTCAAAATTGTAATACTTCTGTTCAGACTGGAGTTCAGAATATAATTATTACCCATCTTCATTGAGATATCTCACAGCCACCTAAAATAGAGGTACATATCCATCTTATGTCAGTGTTCCCAACCTTTTTGGTCCCAGGGACCCATTTCATGGAAGACAATTTTCCTGTGAATGACCAGTAGGGATGATTTCAGAATAAAACTGAACTGTTTCACCTCAGATTCGTCAGGCATTAAATTCTCTCATAAGGAGCATACAACCTAGATCCCTCGCCTGGACAGTTCACCATAAGGTTCATACTCCTATGAGAATCTAATGCTGCTCCTGATATGACAGAAGGCAGAGCTCAGGCAGTAATGCTTGCTGGCCCACCACTCACCTCCTGCTGTGCAGTCTCATTCCTAACAGGCCACAGACCAGTACCGTGGACTGATATCTGTCCGTTCACATCATACCTGTCTACCTGAGTTGCTTTGACCAACAAAATGTTTGTATTTCTGTCCCTTCAAATTAGACATTTAAGTTATAATACTGGTTTGTGGCCTGGGGGTTGGGGACCTTTGATCTATGTAACAAATCTCTGGCACATAGAATATATTCAATAGATATTTCTGAACTTAAGACATTCTTTCAGAATGTCTTAAAGTGAATTCATAAACGTATTCAGCAGACATACCCAGTAGACCAAAACTTCACTCAGTATCCAAAATTTACTTTATCAGAGAATACTGCTAAGATCCACACCATTGCCTTTCTGGATACCTGATGGCCATCCTCCTTCTCAGCCTTATCCTGTTGTTTCTCTGTCACATTCGGTTGGACAAAAAACCCGAGTCTTCATATCTACCCAATCATTTCTTTATGATGTCACCACTGCAGTTTGCCAGCCTTAATTTATTCTTAAAAGTTGACCATATATAATTTTCTTTAAAATAGTTATTTTCTTATTTTTAGAAACACTCAAATAATTTTTTACCTGTAGAATAGTGAATAAATTTCTTGCCTTTTCCTATGAGTGCACAATCAGGATCCTGCCTTCCTCTGTGATAGTGCTTTTTGCCAGTAAACACGAAGCCTTCACCCAAAACAAATTACTTGCAACTCTATGAAAGCATGATCCCATATGCCTAAGTGTCATGACACAGATATCCTGATTGCCTTATTTCCATTCCAACTTCTTGGTGATCTTGTGTTAATCTGTCTTTTCAATTTTTCTTCTAATATTCCCACCTTTGCAATTTCCAGTTCCCCAATCTCTGCTGGGCCTGTTGGGTAAACTGCCTCCTTTACTGCACATTGAGTTATGATTACTGTATATGTCATGTGCCTTTGTCACTACTGATGAGTTTCTCCTGTATCCTGCACATTTTAGGTGATGACTAAATGTTTCTGGATGCATAAATTATTGCTATATCAACTTGGTGACATCAAAGTAAAAAGAACCACAGAGAATAAGACAGATTTTTAAAAACACTAGTGTTGTATTTAACAGATTTTATAAGTTCCTACTAGCTTTTGTTTTATTGCTGGCTAAAAGTATTTCATAGTATAACAGATAACTATTTTCTAGCAAGCTCCATTGTAAGGAAAGCTAGAGATTATTGTGCTGTAAGACTCAGTGATGTTTTGACAATAGTTTCTTGAAATGTCAACTGTTTAGGTTATTATATATTACCTTTGTGAACTAAATTGTATTTTAAATGCCAAATCCATTTTTGAATATTACATTCTTAATCTAATATTGCTTAAGAAACACTGAATAGTTTTACTATGTATTCCTTACGTCTGATGTAGATAGAAAGGACATTGTGTTGTGAAGAAGCATGAGTTTTGGAATGTCTGGGCTGAGTAGAAATTCTTTCTCTCAGCCCTTCTTGCCATGGGTCCGTTTAAATGTTATTTAACCTCTAAAATTTTTATTTTTATGTATATTATTATTTTTGTATCAGAGTGGCGTACTGACTGTATTAGTCTGATCTCATGCTGCTAATAAAGACATACTTGGTACTGAGTAATTTATAAAGGAAAGAGGTTTAATTGACTCACAGTTCAGCATGATTGGGAAGACTGCAGGAAACTTACAATCATGGCAGAAGGGGAAGCAAACACGTCCTTTGTCACATGGAGGCATAAGGAGAAATGCCCTTTATAACACCATCATATCTCTTTAGACTTATTCACTGCCATGAGAACAGCACAGGAAAAACACACCTCCTTGATTCAATTACCTCCCGC
The DNA here is from genome assembly GCF_001604975.1 of Cebus imitator. Taxonomy (NCBI): domain Eukaryota; kingdom Metazoa; phylum Chordata; class Mammalia; order Primates; family Cebidae; genus Cebus; species Cebus imitator. The sequence goes on from NW_016107329.1 coordinate 2,706,561, forward strand.
TAGGTCCCTCCAATGATACATAGGGATTATGGGGGTACAAGTCATAATAAGATTTGGGTGGGGACACAGAGCCAAACCATATCACTGACAAATTTTTAAGAAGGAAAAACGTATTAAAAATCAATGTACTGTAATTATAATTAAGGGGAAAAAATCCAGCAGCTCCCTGTTGCTTTCTTCCTTCCTAAGAACTGTGTGGTTACTGTGCTGACAGTGATTAATTCATTGGGGATTCCTTCAACATCTTCAGATAAAACTCTTCCAAATGTCTGCAAGGGCGTGAAAACTGCCACACAACAGAGAGGGCGTAGGCGGTTTTACTCTTCAGCTTGTAGGGCTTACATAACTCTACATGCTATCTTTGCTTCTAATAGAGCTGATCCTTTCCATTTCTTCACGAAGGACTTTCCAGGTGTCTGTGGAAGTGGAAACACCTGCCTGACCAGGATACTCATGAGGACCCACCGGGCCCAGGGCTTTACTTTAAGCAAATCCCTCTTCACCCCAGCCTGCTTTCATCCTAGTCTTGCTATCACCTCTGGAGGACCAGGGGCTTGCTTGTCCTTGGTGGCTTCTTTTTAGGCTTTTAGACCTGGATTTCTCCCCAAACCGCCTGCCACGTTACATACCATGCTTCTGCTGCTCTCTGCCTCTATTGTGGGTTGCAGTAAATATATATTCCCCATGAAGACAGAATTTATGTATTATTCCCATTTTACTTACATTTTAGAGCATACTTTTAAGAGACTAAGGGATCTGAAAATTTTTTTATTGCATCATCTTGCAAATGGAAGCTGGTTTCTAATTCTCATTATGAATATTCTCAATATGAAGATGATAATGTAAGGATTATATAATTACTTCCAAGATTAAGTTAAAAATGTGCAAAACTGTTAAACTTTTAAAGTTTGAGACTGAGTAGAGAATTAGTTCAGCCCCCAGGCCTCTAATAACTAGCTTTACTGGATAAAATTTCAAGCACATACAAGAACACCTTCTAGCTCAGAGGAGGTATAATAAATATCTTTTTTACCTTTCAATTGGTTAATATTTTTACATTGAAAAACCATTATAACCTTGTATAATTTCATTGTCTGTATTTTAATCACCAAATTTAAATAGAATGCATGCAAAGTTTTATTTTGGCTTGAAGAATCAATATTCCATCACAACTTTTACTGCCTATTAGAATTAGCCTTCAAACAAATAAAGGGAAACAGTGTCTTAATAACTTTGTAATATTTTAAAGCTTTCATAGAATTAATGATAATTAAAGACAGCTCACTGTTTATTTCCTATTTAATTATATTTAAATCTATATCAGGAAGAATAGAATTCTAGTATATTAAACAGAAGAAAGAGAAAATACTTCCTAAGCCACCAAATATCCACAATTTATTAAAGAAAACATTTAAGATTTTAAAACTTGGCATTCTCCACAAAGGCTAAGATATTTCAAATGTAATATCTGAAGCCTATCTGAATTTAGCTCTTCTATTATGACAACTTAAACTAATTAGTGCAGATAGCAAGGTTTTATTATTTCCCCTTACAAGTGAGTAATGATCAGATTTCTGCACATAAATATAGCAGTGGGTTTAATGCTCATGAAAGATGTTCAAGAATAAAATAATTTCAAATTCAGCCTGTCATATAGAAAAAATAGATGTATAAATCATAGCATTTGGCAAGCCAAAAGCTAAATAAAATTAGTCAGAGTGGAAAGCAGAGACAAAAAGTATAGTTAAAATTAACTGGGACATAAACAATAGTAGTAATAGAGAAGGAGCTTAAAATTAACTTCAGAACTTATGGAAGTCAAAGCAGAGCATAGGACAGAAAAAACAAAGCTACATTCATGGATGAGCTTTAGGTGCTTTTATCTGTTTTTCTTTTTGCTAATGCTTCTGTCTTCATACATTTGCACAACACACAAACACACAAATCAGGATAATCACAAACATCTCACCCCCTGATCTACAGTTTTTGAATTCTATATTCTGGTCAGATGCTTCTCTTGGCACTACAGTGAGTAAAGAAATGAAGGCCCAAGAGAAGAAGGAGGGACACATCCTGGGGAGAAAGGGAAGTGCGATCTTTGGTCCCTTAACTTGGGCCCCAGGCTTTTCTCCCTCGGTGGACTTAATCTTCAACATACCATAGAATTCAGTTTGGAGTTTATATACAGCAAACATTTCCATTCTAAACAGCTGCATTTGTGTTGGCACACTTACCAATCAATTTGATACACTATTTCATTGGGTAGAGAATGCAGAATTTTAACCAAATAGAAAAAAATACTTTCAAATGATGCTCTGGTTTTGATATTTTGAAAATAGAATCAGTGGATTAAGTTAAACCAGCCACCAAAATGCTATGGACGTAGCACTATCCCGTGGTTTAATACTGTTACTGGTTTCCATACAGAAATAATTTTGATGCTTCCGTGTAGAAACAGATTTAAAAATCACTAAGAAAGGCTCCCAATGTGAGGCTTAACAAGAAGCCTGATTGGGTAAAACACAGATTAGTCAAATTGGATTAACTTAAACCACTTAGATTTTGAATCATTTATACTGAAATGATTTCCAGGGTATATAAAGATAAATTTAATAAAATTGAAAGATACTTATAATTACTTTAGTAAAATCATTTAGTCTATGTAACCAGATTCCTGATAAATGAATACAGTCACAAAGAGATCTTATTAGAGAAGATGGGAATAAAGAGTGTATGAGGAATACATACAACCAAATTTTTTCTAGCTCTGTCTGGTACATTGCAAGCTCTAGATGTCATGTTAAAGCATTTTCTTCAAAGCCTGCTCTGCATTGTACTCTTATAGTGCATCTCATTACAGATGTTCAATCTTCATTGAAATATTTGATCTGTATTTAGAGTTCATTAAATTTACTGTTGGAAAAGTGGATTCATTTTCCCCAGTTATTCCATCATACTTAAAAGTTTTCAAATAATTGAATTTAGCAGTAGTTTTTACATTTACATTTTCATTAATGAAAGTTACATAAAATTAAAAACCCAGCTGCTCATTTATTTTAGTCAGATATCTAATTCTCAATAGACCCACCTGATAAATGGCTGCCACATTAGATAGATGAGTAATCTAATCTATCAAAAATCTACTTTTACAACCAGAGGTAGAAAAAGGACTGAGAATTAGCCAGCGTAAATTTCCAAAATTAATATTTTAAAATAATTGTTAAGGCTAAATAAACAAATGCACATATGAACTTCATCATTATTAGTTGGATAACATCATATGTGAAGATTTATAATACAAACTAATAGTCTCTGGTGGGGTTAGAAGGAGCTTGAAGTTATTCAGGTCAATAGAGAAAATATTTCTCTATTGATAAATTAAGTGGAATTTTTTGGCATTAATCCAAAAAAGTAAATCTCAAGGAAGCAGGAGAGAAAATAATTATAACAAGCTGAGCAATGTAATATATAATATAATAAAAAGCAGAGCAAACTAGAATTTGCTAATAGGTCAGTACATTATAAGTCATGAAAAATTATACTGGTGATATGTTAACTTCCCCTAGCAGTCTGCAAAGCTTAGTGTTTTAAAAATTGGCAATTTGATTCTCAGTAAGTCTGCCTGTTGATACTGAGCAGCATAGTATCATTTTCAAGAGAAGAAAGGGCAACTAACAAGAGAAAATTATAACGTGAATTTTCTAAGTTTGCTAGGACTCCTATAAAAAGTCTGGGGAAGCTTTTCAGTGAGTTGTAGGAAAATACTTCTTTATAGTTCTTTCTTGTTTCTGCATGTCTTAAGAGCAGAGGCACCAGTTACCCTTGGTTCCAGAGGGTATTAGAGTTGCTTCTACAATGAACAGCCTTGGAAGACAGAGCGCTCCCCTAGAGCAAAGTCTAGGCATGCCTACTGTGTGTAATAAAACATTTAAGTTCCTTAAGTTCAGGGCTCTTTTACTTTCACACAACCCATTGCTGGGGATGTGCCACTTGAGCCTCTTTGCAGCATCCCATGGGAACTGGGACTCACAGAACTGAAGCAAAAAATGAGGATTCTTGGCTACTGTTATCGCTGTGAGTAATAAACTATGCTTTTTCTCTGACTCAGGAGTCTTATGGCTGCTACATATTCATGAACATGTGGCAGGCTAAACTGTTAATGTTTAAATAGGGTGAAATCTCAGACTCTTCACAATTCTTCACATGGTTTGCTTTTACACTGGTTATAAATAATGTGTTCTATAATTATTTTACCTTGTGAAAACTTTTTATTGTGCATTTTATTCAATGGAGCATAGTTTTATGTTAAAAATTTAACTGTGTGGATTTAAATTTGAGTATCAGTTCAAAATTAAAAGTTATAATTTACGCATTTCCATTTTAATGTAAATGTTAAATCTCTTAAATACTTCAAGTTTTAAGTACCTTTTGCTTAATTATAATTAAAAATTACAATTACAATTTAAATTTACAATTTAAAATAACAATATCACATAACCCAATAAGAAGTACATTTAGTCTAATGAAAACATATATTTCAACCAATAGAAATATCCTACTAGAATGAATTGTATTTCATATCAGGTTTTGAGGACTTGTTTAAATAAGGAAGTAATGGGGCAATGGTATAAGAATATGCCATTGGTCACTGTACCAGCTGAAGTATGAACCAACTCATTTCCTAGTAGAGCTTTTGAAAAGTGTTCATCATAATAACGTGTCAGTACAACCTAGTATTTGAAGAAAAATAATATGCACTTACGAAATATTTTCATTTATTAATTTAAAAGCAAACATCCAAGTTCTGAAAAATACTTCCTGTTATGTATTCATAATATTTTCTTTCTACTTTTCAGTCATGGTAGATGTGTTTTAATGTGAAGGTACAATTTCTAAAAAGTATAGTTGAATGATTTTACTTGTATTACCATTACAAATTTCATTTACATAAGCTGGAGTAGAGAACATACTATTAAATATCAGCTCATGGAAATTTTTTTTCTTTTGAGATGGAGTTTCTCTCTTGTTGCCCAGGCTGGAGTGCAATGGTGTGATCTCGGCTCACCACAACTTCTGCCTCCTGGGTTCAAGCTATTCTACTGCATCTGCCTCCAGAGTAGCTAGTATTACAAGCATGCACCACCACATCCAACTCATTTTGTATTTTTTGTAGAGACGAGGTTTCACATGTTGGTCAGGCTGGTCTCAAACATCCGACCTCAGGTGATCTGCCCACCTCGGCCCCCCAGAGTGCTGAGATTACAGGGGACAGCTACTGCACCTGGCTGGAAATGCTTTTTTTTTTTTTTTTTTACCCGTAATCTTCTCTTTTATTTACTCATCAGTTGAAGAAATAGTTATTGAGTGCTTATAATAGACACATATTCACCTCCCAACGATATTGCCAAATACTCTAACAGTGCTACTTTTCTTTTACTTTGGTCACAACTGATTGCTTCCAAGACAGAGAACATGACCCCAATTAGAACTATTACATTCACTCTCCGCTAAAACACAGACATAGAAAGTAGTTGGTGCTATTCTGATTTCTAGTTTCCTTGAACATTAGCATTTTTGCTCTTCTTTAAATTCTATAAACCTCACCAGTATCCATCCAGTAAAGCTTATAACCACAGTTTTTGTTATGTTAGAGTTTGTTTCTGTTGCTGGCAACTAAAAGGATATTATTTATCATGTGCTAGGCAATGGGTATATTACAGGTGAGTAACAATGTGTATGTTAAGAGAATAACAAAAATGATGCAATTTGGTGAAGACAAGTATAGTAAAAATTGCAAAAACACAAGATACTTAATTGCTAAGCCAAAAATAAATCCTAGGTTCCATTGGAGATATCCAATAGACTTTTAACCCAGTCTTATTTCGCAGAGTACAAGGGGGCAGGAAAACTAACTTTCTCTATTTTTCTTCATTTCTCACATCATTAAACATGATGAAATTGACCTGGAATGTCACTCCATTTTAAATGGCAGGTCTAATTTTCTCAGCATGGTTGATGTCTTCACCATCACAGGGTTACCCTGAGGGAGCCCAAGCCCACTCAGGAGAACATGTACCATAGAAAAGTGCTTTTCAACCCCATCAGTCCAGGCTATGCTCTTTTTAAATAACAAAATCTGACTGGGTGTGGTGGCTCAAGCCTGTAATTCCAGCACTTTGAGAGGTCAAGGTTAGCGGATCATTTGAGATCAGGAGTTTGAGATCAGCCTGGCCAACATGGTGAAACCCTGTCTCTACTAAAAATATAAAAATTAGCTGGGCATGGAGGCAGATGCCTATAATCCCAGCTATTCAGGAGGCTGAGACAGGAAAATCACTTGAACCTGAGAGGAGGTGGTTGCAGTGAGCCAAGATCACGCCACTGCACCCCAGCCTGGATGACAGAGCGAGACTCCATTACATAAATAAATAAATAAATAAATAAATGCATTTTGTAATCACTCCTTTAGTATCCAGAAATATTTTTTATAGATAATAAAACTCACATTTGTAGAAATTTTAAAACTGAAATCCATAATGACTTGTGATATAAAAAAGGGACAAGAATAAAGAATTCAAAATGAAATAAAATGTATTTTGATATAAATATGATCAGGCATGACTGCAGTAGAGCACAGTAAACTAATTTGAGGTTTACATCTTTATGTAGAATCAAGGTGAATATGACAGCTAAAAATGCAGAATTATCATGTCTATTTTAATGGCCACTAAAATACTACAAGCAGCTTTTCCATTGATGATGTGAGTTTCTAAGGTCATGAAAGGGCTTCATACCAACTAAACAAAGCAAAGTAAAATTTCCCTTTAATTTTTTTTTTTTTTTTTTTGAGCCGGAGTTTCGGTCTTGTTACCCAGGCTGGAGTGCAATGGCGTGATCTCGGCTCACTGAAACCTCCGCCTTCTGGGTTCAGGCAATTCTCCTGCCTCAGCCTCCTGAGTAGCTGGGATTACAGGCACGCGCCACCATGCCCAGCTACTAATTTTTTGTATCTGTAGTAGAGACAGGGTTTCACCATGTTGACCAGGATGGTCTCGATCTCTTAACCTCGTGATCCACCCGCCTCGGCCTCCCAAAGTGCTGGGATTGCAGGCTTGAGCCACCGCGCCTGGCAAATTTCCCTTTAATTTATAAACTTTTTTCATTCCTGAAAAGCAACACATTTATTAAAATCATGTAAAAATACTCTGGTTTATCTGTGAAATAGTGTTTGAGTCTAGGCTTAGATGATTTTAAACAGAGTTTCTACCTACATAAATGTCTAATAGGACATTAGAAATAGGTGAGGGACACATGAAAAGTTTTATGTACAGAACTGTAATATGTATTACAGAAGGTCTAGCATCCGGTGACTACACCAATAAATGACAACAAACTCCATGGACCAAAATTATTATGGTAGACAAAATCATCTCCACCGATTTCTATAATGTTCCCTGGGGAATAGGGCCACCTTCATTGAGAACCATGGTCAGAGGCTTTAAAGACTGGCTATTTGGTAAAAGTATTTAACAAACATTTTCATTTTGTTCTTAATAATTTTTATTCTACCTCATATAGAAAGAAATAGAAAATTGGTTCATAGGAGGTAGAGATAACATGAAATAATAAAGCGACATTAATTTCAAGTAGTGCTTCGATACAAACAAGACAGTTGAAGAGATTAGAGTTGGAGAAAAATAGCCCTAAATTTTACATGCATAAAGTGAAAACAAATAATGCAGATTGTACAAATACTGAGCTAATCTCTTTGGGTCCATGTGTTATTGGTGGTGAGTCCACGTGGGCTCCGTAGTTCTTGATCCTTGTCTTCTTGTGAGAAAGAATTTGGCCAGGGGACTGAAGTAGATTTAAGACAGAAATGAGAGTTTATTGAAGCAAAGGAAAGTACACTTGGAAGGAATCAAGTAGGCAACTCTAAAGATTGAGTGCCCTGCCCAACCTTTGGCTCAGGGTTCTTATAGATTTACTATTTCTTTCTTTCTTTCTTTTTTTTCCTGAGACTCTTCCCTTTGCTGCATGTGCAGTGACTTGCCAATGTCTGGGTGGGACCACATATGCCATTTGGTGATGGAACTTATGTGTGTGTTGTCTTACGGCAATCTTCCCTTACTGGTCTAGCGCCCCCAGAGGGAGGTCATATACCAGTCAAACTCGGCCATTTTGGCCCTTACCGTGTGTGCCTGGACATGTCTGCAGAGGGAGGTCAAACCTCAGTATTTTATGTTGATATTGGGATGTTGTTGCTCACAAGCTCAAGATATCTCCTATTGGTTTGGAAATTTTCCCCTCCCTGTCACCAGCTGCCTGACAATCTTCTGACAGGCACCTGACAGTTACTTGACATTCTCTGGGGCTCTGTCCTGCCCTCCTCAAATCTGCTATCTACCTCCTCTAACACCTGCTATATAAAAATACCAGGGAAAAAGATTTGGAGCAGAGACAGAACGGAGCTGACCATGAGCCATAGGTAACCAGCAAACATTTTGTTTGGCTCACATATAGTTTAAAAAAATAATAATAACCAACTTTATCCAATCAGAAGATTTATCACACTCCCAAAGATTGAATTTCTTGATTTTTTTGATACGTTAAAGACTGTAGATTAATAACCACATGGCAACAGCATGATGGATCAGAGCGGCAGCTGCTTTCTTCACAGGGAACACGCATGCTACCTCAGGCACATTGCAATCTTTACCCTGTTTCCCCCACCCTATCAAAGATTTGCGTTTTTCAACATCTTGTCTATACTCTTCAAGAACATAAAGAAGTGAAGTTCATTTCAATAAGCTGTAGACATTTTGACCAGAGGCAGCGTTGGAAGAGCTTCAGGATTTCATTAGTTTTCACTTGTATAATTAATTTTAGGTCACTGGGATACTGTATGTGTGAAACAACAAGTTTTGCATTGAAATGGTAGGAGAAATGATAAAATTGGGAGAGAAGAACAAGTGCAATGTATAAATCAAAGGTAACGTAGATTTGCTTGGTTATTCTCTTTACATACAGATAAAAGAAACTGGAAGGTCTGTAACTACCACTAATATTTTGAGCCTAAATGAAGGGAACAACGAAAACGTTATGAAGGAAACTTGAGTATCAAGAGGGATTGCTGGCTTAGTAGGAAAGAATTCATGTTCACTTACTCTGAGGAGTTGTTGAAAATATCGTAATCTTTCCATGAAAGAATTGGCAGGTGCAAATCAGGATGGTCATTTAAACAACAGAATTGAGTACCACTAGAAATAGGACACTTTTTGGATAATCCCTTGATTTAATGGAAAAAACAAAAAGATAACTGTAAATAATGAATCTGGGTGAAACAAGGATCAATATAGAGGAGGATCGTGGAAGGTAACAATGAATTTCAAATATTCGGTAGAATGAGATATTACAGAGTCCTCAAGGAGAATGGATGGGCACAAAGATGAGGATGAGTGAGAAATGTCTAGTCACTCATGGGCTGCAGTTTACATGGAATACTCTATAAATTGTCATAAATGACAAGAAGTGGCCTAAGGAGAACTTGAGAAAGTGAAGACTATTAGTTTTATACTTTTAAGAATTAGAGGTTAAAAGAAAATGGTGACTTAGGGCAATAATTTTAGGTAGAAGGTTTCAGGGAAATACTTTATAGAATTCTGGAGACCCAAGTATGTTTATAAGACAGCGAGATATAATCAATAAATAGGGGGAGACTGAATGAATGATGAAGAAAATAAAGGAACCAAGGTCTAAGAGGTTAAAGGAAAGCCAAGAACACTTTTAAGTAATTACTCTTGTCAAGAAAACATTATTAAAAATATGTTGGGCCAGGTGTGGTGGTTCACATCTGTAATCCCAACATTTTAGAAGGCTGAGGCAGGAAGATCACTTGAGTTCAGGAGTTGGAAAGCAGCCTGGGAAACAGGGAGACCTTATCTCTACTAACAATCAAACAAATTAGCTAGACATGGTGGCACTCACTGGTAGTCCTAGCTACTCAGGAGGCTGAGATGGGAGAATTGCTTTTGCCTGGGAGATCGAAGTACAGAGAGCTACTATCTTATCACTACACTCCAGCCTGGGCAACAGATCAAGACCTTGTCTTACAAAATTATGATAAAATAAATAAAAATGTAAAAAAGGAATCAAAGGAGGATAGTTGAAAATGCATTTTGAGGTTAGAGACTTAAATGAGAGGAAGCCCTCATCAGTTAGCTTCAATAGTGTCAGTGAAATTTGAAGTGAGACTTTTGCCAAAAAATAAGGGGAGCTTCTGAGATGCCATGAGACTAAAACATGTATGAAAAGGCATTCGAAGATTTAATGGTGAATTAGTCAGAGGTTTTCTGGGGTAAAAAGGCTGAGAGTCAGATTACTTAGGTCTGAGAATGTTGGCATAATCACCAGATGCCAGCTGATTTACCTATATCGTTTAAGTATTCTGAAATGGAATTATTACCCTGCTCCTCAGAAGTAGAAAGTGACTTCAATAAATTACTCAAATATGTAAAGCCGGCGTGTGATGAAGCCAAGGTTAAGCTCAGGTGTGGTCGATACTGCGTAAACCCATGACCTCTCCTTGGCACTCAACCAGGTTGTATGCGCTGCCCTGACCTCCAGCTGTAAGCACCTGTGCCTTAGGTTAGCCACAGGCTTTCAGAGGACCCACCAACCAAAGAATTTGTCTTTAGTGAGGAATACTCTCTCTCAAGGTTTTCCATTATGATTTACCCAAATCCACATACCAGGACTCATTTGTTCTAAATTATAATTCTTGTATATTTGGGAGGAAGTGAATTATTACATTTGTGTATTATATTAACATGAAATACAGTTGTGTATAATCATGCATTCATTATATATTCATACATTATATTAAGTAGTAATATATATTGTAATATACATAAAGAAAGAAAGTGAAGATGTAAAGTGAGTAAGCACGAATGTTTCTGTGTTCTAATTCCTGGCACTGTGCCCTCTAGTTCCAATGTCTGTAACAGGTGTAGCAGGCAGATTCATGAGGCCATCCTCAGGTCATTGCCATAGTCAAGGTTCTTACTTGTCACTCAGTAGCTCAGTGAACCCACTGACAGTTTTCTTGAGCATATTTTTTTCCCCAAATGGGGAATCATTTTATCATGGTTTATTTTTTCTTTCTTTACAGTTGCAAAATGCCTTTTGGCCCACATGCCCAACTGAGGTATGACCCTGCTTCACACACTGAGGCTGTGACAGGGTGTGTTTCCACATTTGGGACCCTACTTGACCCGACAGTTTACTTTGTCTCCTTTGGAAAAAATATAGAGCCTCATCTTATGAACTTTCCATTAGAAATGCTTCTGTTTCTGGTTTCTGTCCCTGAGACACAACTGATATGTTTGAGAATAAAGATATGTTTTGTTAAATGTGCTGAAATACATGATCATGCATTATTTAAATTAGATAAGAAGGCTAGGTTTGTTTAATATGTATAATAAATGGAAAGACGAGGAAAAGATGACAGCTGGAGGCTTTGAAAAACATGGAGTCACCACAGTGTAGGGATAAGAGAATAAGAGACTATGAGTTGGGAGTTTGCAGCCTTTTGGGCCACCCCTCCTACAAGGGGATGTAAGCAAACCCTCTAGAATTCAAGGAATTCGCATTTGCAAGCATTTTATAAGAACTCAAGGATATCCCCATATAGGTGAAGGGGAGGAAGGCAGCAAATCACACTGCCACGTGTGTACCTATGCAACAATCTTGCATGTTCTTCACATGTACCCCAAAACCTAAAATGCAATAAAAAAATAAAAAAAGAACTCAAGGGATTAGCACCTTACAGAAGTTAGAATAAATGGTTTTGAATTAGAATCTGGTAATCAGATGAATCAAAATAAATACACAAAAAGTGGTAAAAATATTGGTGATAAGTGATAATTATTTTTATATATAATATATAATTAAAACAACACTGGAATTATAGCTCTAGAATAGATAGTATTATCATTAATGATATATTACAAAATTTAAAATTTGGAGGATGGGAGACTGAAAATAGTGTAAGAGGAATAATTTTCTCATCTTTCAGAGCAGAGAGTCAGTAAATTTAAGTATACATATATACATAGTTATTCTAAATCTATTTTCATGTTTTTACAAATATAGCGGAATCATTTTAGATAAGAACACATTGATGTTAAAGAAGTATTTAAAGTTTACCATTGCTTGAGTTTCACTGTACTGCATTCTTATGTATTCAATTCAAAGATATATTAAATGAAATTGTGTCTGCTCCTTTCTAGAAGTATAACATCTGCAACAGTAATTTTCTTTAGATTTACAAAAGATCCAGACACACAAGATCCTCGTAGCCTTCCCTTGGCACCAGTCTGCAAAGAAAGCTGCAGGATAACTTCCAGCAGTGCAGTGTCAGAAGTCCTCTTACTGGGAGCCGTAGAAGCTCTGCATGTATCACTTAAAACAGCCATGTAAGAACAAGCTGAGGTTCAAGAAAACCAACTCCACATTAGGTGAATGCAAGGTATGTCCCAGTATATTATCCTCAGGCTCCACAGGAGTCAGTCTTTTTTTATGACAATCCCACAGGAATTGGTTCTAATGTTTCCTCAAAAATTAAGCCCAATTATGGATTACCACACTTAAGGAAGCTATAGGCTTACCATCAGATACTTTTGGTTTATTTGTAATTTCTCTGAGTCCTTCTACTAGGTAGTGTTTCCTAGTATCATAATTAACATCTCTCATGTTATCAGCTCAGAAGGATGTTACTCAAAAGCCAGATTCTCATGCAGAAAGGGAAAGGGCCATGACTTTTCCTCACACTCTATGCAGGAAAAGATACCTACAAGATGAGTATATAATGTTAAAGATGGCTATACTGAGTAATTTCTTCATGACATTCTTTTGTATTATATATCTTTATGTGCTTACAGTGAATTTGATCTATTTTTATCAAAAGGGCAAAGGCTTTGCCTAGTATATATTTGACACAGAGAATCCTTGTTTTCATCATTCCAGGAAAATTTTCTGAATTTTCTGGCTATGCCACTAGTGCAACAGGTGGAAATATTAGATGAGTTTTCAATGGGCAGACAAATAATATTTCCTGAAGATTTATTTATACCCAAAACATTCTAGACCCACAGATTTATAATTCATAGAGCTCTGAGTCTAACTGAAGGATCATGGGACTTAATTTAAATAAAAAAGAGGCCAAGGATTGGAGCTTGAGCCGCTGAAAGAGCAGGAATTCAGAGAACAAAGGAATAGTTCTTAAAGCTGACTTGGAAGAATGGTCAGTTAATTAGAAGGAAAGTTAGTGAGGTGAGGTTTTGGCTAAGGAAGTCCAAAAAACATATTTTTTCAGGGGAAAGGTATGCCTACCTTTGTCAAAGATAAAGCCTGGGAGTTGAACGTTGTATCATTTAGCAACAGGAATTTCACTCTCACCCTTACTAAGAGCCCTTGTCTTGGGATCTTAGGGGACAAAGCCCAATCTTTGATGTCAAAAAGACTGGATCATGAGTCTGGAAAATTTTTTAAAAATAGTTTTGTTTAAAGGGTAAAAGAAGGAACACAAAAGTGAAGTTCTATCAGGAGAATTGGCAAATGCCTAGCAATGTTTAGGAATTTTTAATGTATTATGCCAGAAATGGAATGTTCCATAGACAGAAAATAAGTAACCATAAGGAACAATTGAATAACACAACTAGTGATCTTTTTCTAAATGACAGACATGTATATGTACATTTTAAAAACAATGACTACATACACTGAGCTACTATCAAAATAACTATGCATTAAACTACATGAGAAATCACAGCAAATTCCTCACATTTTATATTAAGACCATAATTATTGACCACGGTTCAATGAAATTAGAAGATACAAATAAGCAACATACTGTAATTTAGAAAACATATTTCTATACAATTGAGGGGAATATGGAAAAATCAAACTAAAACATTGATAATAATTTGAATTGAATGGCAACAAAAACATGCCATATGTAAATGTACATAAAGCAATACAAGGGGTTCAGAGCTTTAAATGTATCTACTGTAAATAAAAGTGTTTTAAATAAATGAATGGAGTTTTCAACTTAGCAAACGATAGAAAACAAAACTAAACCTGAAAACTGAGATTAATCAAAACTAAAAATGAATGAATAAGAAATACTATAGAAATTACAAAATATAAATCCATCATCAATTAGCACTGGTTAATGAAGCCTAAAGAATTTCATTAAAAAGTTTGATAAATTAGTAAATATCAAAATATGATAATAGAGACAGACAGGGAAGCCATCAGGGAAATAAAGGAGAACATAGTGAAACATAAGTTTGAAAGTATAAGAAGGTTCAGTGTTGGGCTTCTCTGATTGCTACAAGTCTCAGCCAAATTACACAGGGACCCAAGAGAAGGCTTCAGCTTCTTCCTAGACCATTTTTCTCCAGGCAGTGATGTCAAAGCAGTAGAAAAGGTGACCAAGTTGAAATGCAGCTAAGTCATATTATCTGTTCTGATTTTGCTGAAATTTAGTAGAAGGAACAATATGTTAGCACTCTGCACATCCAGTGTATCCAAAAGCATATCTAAACTTTCTTGGTCCATTCATCTGCAAATGACGCTTATGACTTGATTCTTTTCCTATGGTTAAAAACAAAAACCAAACCAAATAAAACATCTTTTAAAATGTCTCCTCAAATGCCTGCTATGATTTAGCACCACCTCTACATGCTATTTAGAGGGGCCTGGGCTAGTTTTTCTCATTATGGTGCCATTTCCAACACCATCAGGCGTGGGTGCTGTTGCTGGAGTGGGTGGTGGTTGCCACTCTTCGGAATGTGGCTCTGCTTGGCTAAACTCCCACTGTGCGCCTGACATTTCTCAATGCTGTGGCCCTAAGAGTGTAAACCACTCTTCAGTTCTGCTCTATGATTCCCTGTTCTGTTATCACTAGATAAGGTATCAGAGATCTTTACACTCTTGTCAGTAAATGGAATTACCTCACTCTATAAACTATCCCTGCAGTTCTTCCCTCATCATGTACCATGGGATGAATTCTTGCCCTGGCTCGATATCTACTCAATGGATTTAGGATTGGGGTCAAAGGGGACTTTTGCTTTATCCTTAATAATCATTTCATAATACAAATAATTTCATGCATTGTATTTGTAAGGTTAACTTAAATTACAAAAACTTGATGGATTTAAAAACTATATCTGGAAAACTGGAAATTCAGAGCAAATGGACGTCAGTTTAAGTTTATGTTTATCTCTGTTTTAAAATGGACAAAAGTTTTCTTATCACCAAATGGCAGGCAAATTTAAGTTCAGTTTTGGTTAAATATAATGTAAAATACTTGACATGTCAAAATGTCACAAATAGAAGTAGAATAACAATAGTTACTGTTAAAAAACACTAAGTTCCAGCTACTCCACAGACTGAGGCAGGAGACTCACTTAAGCCCAGGAGTTCAAAAGCAGCCTGGACAGTATAGTGAGACCCCATCTCTTAACAAAGGCACTAATATTTAGCAAATAAATAATATTACTATTTCTATGTATATGTATTATAAATGTTAATGCTATGAATATTTATATAAAAATAATATTAGCAAACAATTTGAATATATAAATAGCTCTTATTATTGGTTTAGGAAACATTAATAGCCAAATAGAATTGAGAAAATCCTCTAAAAGACAATTTATGGAAATAATATAAATTTCTGTCAAAATGTATTAGTTTGTTTTCACATTGCTATAAAGAACTGCCTGAGACTGGGTGATTTATTAAGAAAAGAAGTTTAATTTACTCACAGTTCCACGTGGTAGAGGAGGCCTCAGGAAACTTATAACTTTGGTAGAAGGGGAAGCAGGCACATCTTACATGGCATCAGGTAAGAGAGAGAGAGAGTGTGTGAAGGTGGAACTGTCAAGCACCTATAAAACCGTGAGATCAGATGAGAACTCACTCACTGTCAGGAGAGCAGCATGGGTGACCTGCCCCCATGATAAAATCACCTCCTCCTTGTTCCCTCCCTCAACATGTGGGAATTATTATGAGAATTACAATTTGAGATGAGATTTGGGTGGGGACACAGAGCCAGAAAATATCACTGGGCCATGCAAGAAATCAAATATAATTAAAATTGGAAAAATTAAAAAATCAAACTAAATTGACAAACATTAAAACCATATAAAATCAATGCTTAAAAAGTATATAAGTAACTTCATCCTCTAATTGGGGGCATTCAAAATATAAAACCTTTCTTGACTGAATCTTTCTGATATCTCCTAATGTTTTATACAATTTTACTTGCAGGAATTTTAATAAAAAATCCAAAATACAGTAAACATTTATATATGATAATAATAATTCTATCATTTAAAAAACAAAAGGGAAATATGCTAAAAGTTCCACATTTATTTTTTCTAAAATTTTGAGCCCTCTGGTATTTTCTGGAGAAGAACAGGGATTAAAAATATTTGTTACTATTCACTTGAAGTTTAGAAAATAGTGGTGAAAATTGATATTTGTAAGTAATTCCACACATCGCTATATAATTATAAATCACATGTAAATAAAAATACATGGCACTTTGAGAGTATACTCAAGGAGGTAATTAGAAATGAACAGAAATTATCACATTCCCAAGACATTTGGAAAGAAAAAAATTAAAAGGTTTTTTTGTGCTAGACTAGTTATGGCAATGAGCAGGAGGGAAGCATCATAAATGACTTCTAACTTTCTGGTTGCATAATTAACTGGATAGAAATGGCATTTATTGAAATAGAAAACCCTTAAAGTGCCTTTGATAAAAAGGTTTAGATCTCAGAGGTGAGCTGGGATGGAAATTTACATTTCATCATCCTGACCACATAGAAGGAACTAGAAGCATCCCTGTGGTTGCATGCAGATGAAAGGACCATAGAATAGAGAAGCACGCTGAAATGATTGTAAATATTATAAATACTTGGAGAAGCCAAGAAAAAAATACATCCACTCTAACATTTGAACAGGAACTAGAGATCAAATGGGTCTTGCTACATTAGTTTTTAAAACACAGTGGGCTTCAGGAGACAGCCACACTGAAGGTATGTGTAGACTTGACATTGGCTGAGGCCTATTTTGTGACCTCTGCTGAGATAAGAGTATACAGCCCAATCTTGGGCAATATATCAATAGTTAAGAATGTTTTATTGTGAAAACTGAAAATGTATACTAATTAAAATCATTTTAAAATACATTCAGAGATATAATTTAAGTAACTTCTCAAATTCCCAGCCAGCTTGTAGCCTTAGTAATGTTGTTGATATTTCTTCTCACATAATCGGAACTGTATAAAATATTAACTGATAATCTCAAACCACAAGAAGGCAATTGACTTACCTTGTGTGTAGTACTGCTGTATACCAGATGTGCAGCTCTTTCTCACCTATTTTCTTGAATGCCTCAATCCCTAAATGTCCTGATTTCTGTCATCTGCCTCTAAAAATGAAAATAGACTTGGTATGTGTTTACATATTATCAAAACAGCAAATCAGTTAGGTGTAAATCTAATTGCTTGCTATTGAGCAAATCAAACATTTAGATCTTTTAATGTTAGATTTTTAATTAGCTTAAGTAAATTTGTCTTCTATTTTGATAGCATCTAAATATGACCATAACCCAAGATGAGTGCATATTTAGAAACTGCTCAAGTCCTACATTAGTTATTGACTGTTTGCTTGTGTATAGAAGAGAAAGTTTTACATAATCAGATTATTTAGGATCTATTTGAGAAATAAGTGTATCACACAACATGAGGCTCAACAGAAAGATAAAAAAATCACATTCGAAAGAATTTCTACAGGAAAATTTTGGGAATTCCTGTAGCATAAACACTAAGGGCATAGCTATCCATGTATAAATGTGACCAAAAAGTTTGTGTTTGAGAAGGTATTTTAAATCTGCCTGGCATGAGTCTAAAAAGAGTATGGGCTTCTGTATAGTTCATTCTCATATTGCTATAAAGCAATATTCAAGACTGGGTAATTTATAAAGGAAAGAGGTTAATTGACTCACAGTTCTGCCTTGCTGGGGAGATCTCAGGGAACTTACAGTGATGGTAGAAGGCAAAGAAGAAGCAGGCACCTTCTTCACAGGATGGCAGGATGGAGTGAGTGCAAGCAGGGGAAATGTCAGACTCATAAAACCATCAGATCTCATGAGACTCACTCACTATCACGAGAACAGCATGGGGGAAATGGCCCCTATGATCAAATTATCTCTACCTGGTCCCACCTTTTATGCAGATTATGAGGATTACAATTCAAGATGATATGTTGGGTAGGGACACAGCCAAACCATATCAGCTTGGTAGCAGCACATCTTAAAATGTTTTATCATTTATCAGTTTCATAGACAAATGATTTAACTTCACTGATCTTTAGGTATTAAATTTGAACAATGAAGAAAATATTACCAATCTAAGAAAGATTATAAAATTCCGTGAGAAAACTTGCACAGGTGCCTGCCATATTTGCACATGGTAGAGACTCGATTTATTTTTTTTCTTACTTTGGTTAATTTAAACAATTGGCATATCATATCCTCTCATCTTTTCATATTGAGAATATATGATGGGATCATTTTTTTTTCATGGACAGGCTGCTACTGGTAAAGGAAACAAGTTCGAGGGAGAACTGATACAAATGATGGGTCTAGAAGAATTCAAGAAACAAAGCCTGATGTGATTGTATGATGGCTGATGGCCACCTCTCTTCTGGAATTTTAACTGTTCAAGCCAGAAAATACCTAGGGTCACAGAGCTTCTGTTTCATTTAACTGAAAATACACTATTTAATCAAACTTTTAAATATTAATAGTAGTGCCAATGGATGTCAACCAAAATCATTTCACAGGAGAATAAAATAATGGTTTCTAGGAGGAAATACCTCTAACAGAATCTTCAAAAGTCTTACAGTGAAGTGCTTAGGACTTATAGTCTTTACCCACAGAAAACAATGCTTCCAGCTAAAATTTCAGTGTTAAATATTGCCAGAAAATGGTTATGGTTGGTCAAGATCTCCCATCTGCTTTCTTTATGGTGAGTATTAAATGAACAGGCTAACTTGCTTGATTAACGATAAATGCACATAGATTTTGTAGATATCTTAAAACATTTAATGCTTAAGCCAGGGTAAACCCTCCTGCCTTGAGATTGAAGAACAAAACAAAATAAAACAAAAAATCTTGCATGGACCCAACCTAATCCTTGTAAAGTGATGGGGCACATATCAAATGGAAACATGGTAACATTTTTGTTATAAAGAATTGTAGCATGTTAGATAAACTAGGCTATTCAGACAAATGGGTTTCAGTTGCTAAAGCTCTCCTAGCAATACTGACATATAGAAGAAGGGACACATTCAGATTGTGTGTAATCTGAAGCTTTTATAATGTTATTTTTTAATAATTAGGATTCCTTATAAAAATGAATAAAAATTATAAATCTGAAATTAGATAAATTTGAATATTTAAAATAAGAAATTTGGCAAACATGGCAGACATAAAATTTAGAAAGATGAAAAGCAGACTGCCTTGATGAATTAGTTTTCCACAACTGTAAATTATCTTTTAAGTTACTGGTTTGATAAATATTTCTAATAAAAATACCAGAAAGTAATATAAAAGAAGGCATATATAAGTACAATTCAAACACTTTTAAACTGTTGCATGTATGTTGAACTACGTTATTATGTAATTATATTACTCGTAACTTACTTTGATGTATTGATTGGTATGTGTAGGTGCCTCTTTGGGGTACTTGATTCTTCACTGTGATTTGCTGTGTTGGTAGCAATTTAGTGTGCCGTTTTGCTGGATGTGTCAAAATTCATGAGGACAAAATGCATCAGCTATGCTAAGACATGATTTGGTAGGTTAGGATGTGTGAAACATGCAGCTGCACACACAAACTCTCCTGCGCTTTGCAGTGATGTTATGAGTGTTTGTGTGTTCCCCACGAACACAGGGATTCTGATCAACTCCATTCCAAAAAAGAAATATGAGATCCATTTACCATTGTACGTGACATACACATATATACACACACAAACATGCACAGCTGTGTATGCTGTATCTATATATTCACTACAAAATAGAAATTCAAATAGCAGGATTTGAATTTCTATTTTAACTTTCAATGAAAACTGTCTTCACCAGGATTTCACCCTTTTAGTAATTGGAAGAATTGTCCTCACACATTTTCTGTCTTTTGTGGGTGCTGGACTTCTCATGTACGCTCTGTCTTCAGGGATTCAGTTACCCATTCACACCATGATAGAACTTCTGGTCCGGTAGCAGAGTCTCTAGACTGGACAAGTTAGCACAGAGAACAGTCATTTGCCTGAAAGCCTCTTTTGTACCATGGGACAGTTCACAAAATCTTACTATGGAAGTGATGGCAAAGCATAAAATAAATCCATGCTAAACATCTGAAAAGAATTCCCAAATGGAATTCCTTCATTTGAATCCCCCAAATCAAGTAGCCCTTAATGATCAATCAGAGTAAGAGGTATAAGAAGAAATATGACTGCAAAAAGAGAAAATGACTTTCATTAATCATAACTGAAATAATTTAATTTTGCCAAGTTTTCAAAAATGTGTAATCATGTGAACAGATTGCTAACTTACTGGAGAAGTTCTTCAGTTTATTGTAAATCTTCCCCTGGAAATAAGCTATTGTTTCTTACAGATGTGGTTATTGGATATTATAATAAATCTTTAGTTTTTCCCTTTATTGCTCTATTTTAAATGTATAACAAGTTTGTTGTAGAGAAAAAGCAATCTGCTATTCTCTGAAGTAGAATCGATGTAAGCATGGGTGCTTCGCAGGTGTTAGCCAGTGGCACTTTAGAGACTGCCAGTTGCTCCTTTTTAACACTTTCAGCTGTGCCCCAGGACAGCTCACTGTCTGTACCTGAGCCCAAATAAGGTCATCATGACAGTTAATAACATGGATCACAAAAGCACATGACGTTACAGAAACTTAGAAATCACTGTTTTCTGACTCCAGGTTTTCAGGGAAGAAGCTGAAGGCCAATGACACCAAGTTATTTATATTTTGTGTCTTCATTAATTACTAGAAGAGTCATGTACACAAACCTCAACTTTGACTCCTAAATCTCTTGAGTTGCTTTGATGATACCCTTCCGTATACTCAATACAGAACTCATACACATTGAGGTAGAGTATTTCATGTGAATATTTTTCTATAGTGAAGGCTGTTCCTATACTTTAATTTTATATTATCTGGTAGACAATATATATGCTACAGAATCAATCAGTTTTTTAAAAATGTATAATGGCTTTGAAATAAATAATTTGGAACTAATGTACCTTCAAATGTACGCATATTCTATAAATTCAAAATGGCAGAGTAATGACTTTAATTTACATCAAACCATCTGTTATGGGTTTGGGGAACAGATTTTATATTAACTGTAGGTTTAGTCAATATTCATTACTTCATGTTATATTTTTCACAATACAGAGTAAACAGAACTGTTTTTGAAAATAGCCAGAGGGTACTGAAATTGAATCATCTCTTTTTTTTTTTTTATTACCGCTTACTTGTACAATCTTCAAAAGTTTCTTGTACTATTTGCTTTCTTTGTTTCATGTAATGGGTTTTTCTCATGGTAGGGATGGTTACAAATTATAATGTCTTACATATAACTCGTTTGATCTGTTCAGAAAAAAATATGTAGAAGCAAATTAATTAATGAAAGTGAATATTTAAATAATTTAAGTAAATAAAACCATGGTTTCTATATTTTAGATAACTCAGTAAAACTATTTTTTCAGCTGAAATCATGAAGATAATTACCCTGGCTTTGTGGACCAATTTCATGTCTTGATCCACACACTGAAGAATATTATCATTTATTTAAAGCTTTTGTAAAACAATATTAGCTGGATAGATGAGATGGAGGTTTTTAATATTCTGAATAAGGCTGAAGCTACAAAGCATCCTTAATATAAACTCCGATGTATTCTAGAAAGCAAAATCTCAGAAATCAGTCACTTTTTAAAAATGTGTATTTGTTGTTGAATATTCATAAATCAGTATATAATATAAATCAGTATATAAATCAGTATCTATTTATATCAATAAAATATGCATCTTAATATATACGGTCTCAGTTGAGTAATGTATTGAATTTTCTACTGTTTTTAGAAGGAATGAGTAATGACAGTGAAAAGCCTTAAGTTCATTAAAGAAAAACAAATTAAATGTACTGAGTCCTTTATTTAGAAGGAGCCTGTGATATGAGTTTATATTTTTGTATATTTTCTCTCAAATTTATGTTTTCTAGTAGATGGGTTCTATTGGCAGGAAAATTTAAAAATTCAATAAAAGCTTAATTCATCTTACTTAGAATTTTAAAGACTACCCTATGCTTATGTAGTATTTCTCTATAATTAATATTTACTTTTGATAATTACTAGATGTAAATAATGAAAATTTTAAAAAGTATCACTTTTATGAGCAACAGAAAATACATATCTGAATTTAATTACTATTGTTTCAAAGTATGTGGCATCCAAAATCAAGAATATTCAACCGTGTAACTTACTTTATAGTTAAGTTATAGTTGACCTCAAAAGGGCATAGTTTTTCAGTAGCTAATTAACAACACATCTCTTATTTATTTTAAAATGTTTTATTTTCCAAAACAAAATATGGAATGAGGGCTGGGAATTAGATTTTACTTCAGCAAGCTATTGATCCTGCCCCACATGGGTCAAATTATGTAAAATGCTGCTATTATTATTTTTTTAAAAAAGGTAATTATTAGATTTTGAATGGTCTGGGTCTTTAGTTTGAAGCCATTGTTTTCCTGTTGATGTTGGATGTCCAGGCTGGATGCTGATAGAATGATTGCCGTATTTGACTTGGGAAAATGTGGTCAGAAATAAAACTATGACACTTGTCTAAACAAAGCAACTGTCAACTCATATCACAGGCTCCTTCTAAATAAAGGACTCAGAACATTTAATTTGTTTTTCTTTAATGAACTTAAGGCTTTTCACTGTCATTACTCATTCCTTCTAAAAACAGTAGAAAATTCAATACATTACTCAACTGAGACCGTATATATTAAGATGCATATTTTATTGATATAAATAAATTAGATTTTGGCCCTCTCAACTACCAGTGTTTTATAGAAATATAAACATAAACTACCAATATTTATAGAAAAGCTGCACATACATTAAAAGTTGTCATTTTGAAATTATCCCACTTCCCAGAGATGCTAGTGATAATCTGAAGGAAAATGAGTATAAGACTGCTGGACCATCATTGTCAAAAAAACATTCTAAGTGAGGAATGCATGTTGATTTTGTGTTCTCTCTACCTATATACACGCACATACATAGCCGTCTATATCAAGAACCATATTTTAATAGTCCAGCCTGTTTATCCTCCATTTATTAATTATACTGTTCAATATACTCTCACTGCTCAGTGACACTCTTTTCCAGGCTAGAGTCCAGCCTTCTTAATACAAGTATTAAAAATAAAGACTGTTTCTGGTTTATTATGACATTTCTACTGGTGTCTATAGCAAATTGGATGTTTATAGCGAATTGGATGTTTATGTTCTCAAAAATTCTATGGCCTGAAATGCATGCTGTTTTGACAGTTAAACTTCCAGAATATTTTATGCTATTGGAATACTCCATTTCTAGTTACAGAAAGCAGGCAAGCCACACACCCAACTGTTCCCAGAGGAATTCTGCCTGCCTTGTTGGTAGAGTAAGCTACCTCTCTTTGTGTCTAGGCAAAGGCACAGCTTTTAAACAAATGTATATGTTGGCGGGGAAAACGTGTTGGTGAAATGAATGTCTCAGAGTATTCCAAACTTCTATCTAGTCCACATACTCAGTGAATACTTTTCCCTAAGTGTAATTCTGGGATAACTCTAAGGTACATTTTCCTGCATGAAACTATTTCTCTCTCTAGTGGAACAGCCATGAAGCTGTCCGTCAGCGGGTAGTGTAAGAACAGACAGGTCCAATTGTGCAAATGAACTAGAATGTGTTGGCAATTTTTTTAATGAAAGGAAAGTTTCCTGTATACACGTGACACTACTAGAAACCAAAACTGATTAAAATAGACTTTTTACAATACTTAGTCGGAAAAGATACTGCTCTTTGGCTAGAAATTTAAAGTAAAATGTTTCTTCTTTTAAGTTTTCCAGTCAATGCACAGATATATTTTCTCTGCTGTTGCCCTTCAGTGGTAATGTATTATTATGTTATCAACATAAGTTCTCTTTTTAAGGTCATTGCTTTAATGAAATACTTTAAATACCCATTCCTTTATTCAAAGGAAAAGCAAATTGACCTTTGCTAGGTATTCATTAGTACAAATTACATAAGACTAAAAACAATGTAGTTAATTATAGGAGAGAAACAAAAGTATATAGTGATGAAGTATTTGCTTTTGAGAAAAGGGAAATCATGCTACTTTTAAATGACCAATTGTAATTCAAAAATATCAGAAAGAGAGACTTCAAAACCGGTCGTATTTCACTTTTCACTTACAGGGACAAGATAAGGACTGTACATTCAAAGGTAGAAATATTCAGCCCATCCACCTTTCCTGTGCATGTAAAGCTATTACATATAAGGTAGTATTCATATTTACACTTACAAAGCATGCTATTTTCGTGCTTAAAGGAGATAACTCCTAATTTGGTCAGAATCTGAAACTGAATTTAAGATATTTAAAGTTATAGTATATCGATCCTATGTGGTTACTGACTTCATTTTTCTCAATAGGACAAGACGTTTCATATAAGAGAAAAGAAGAAAGAGATTAAAACTTCCTTCAGAATTTTAAAATGTATGTGGTTAGTATTCAAATGAAAAATATTTTAAATTAACTTTTGTCTGCAGGCCTATAATCCCAGCACTTTTGGAGGCTGATGTGGGTACGTCACTTGAGGTCAACGGTTTGAGACCAGCCTGGCCAAGAGGGTATAACCCTATCTCTACTAAAAATACAAAAATTAGCTGGGAGTGGTGGCTCACACCTCTAGTTCCAGCTACTCAGGAGGTTGAGGCAGTAGATTCATTTGAACCAGGGAGGTTGAGGTAACAGTGAGCCAAGATTGCACCACTACATTCCAGCCTGGGCACAGAGCAAGACTCTGTCTCAAAAAACAAACAAACAAAAACTTTAGTCTGATGGTTTTTACAAGAATCGTAAATGTTCCTGTAAAAGATTTCTATTGAAAGACAATATGAAGGAACATAGGTAATAGTTTACCACATTATTTCAGCCTTCAAATTTATGTGTTTATTATAAATAGATTATATTTGGAATATGTAGTTAATATATTTTTCTACACATTCATAAGTGGTAGTTAAAAAAAATTAAAAATAATCATATTGATGCCATAGATTGTTACAAAAGTACATTTTTTAATCTGAAATTTTAAGATAAATTTACATAATTACCTTGTTTTAATTGAGCTAAATTTTGTATAAAAATTGGGATAGGGTATAAACAAGGAAGATATTTGTGGAAGAAATTTATTTTAAAAAATTTCCATGTTATTGAAGTTTCCTGTTTTGAGAGTAGATACCTGTTATCTATAAATCATTATTTTGGTACAGTTACCTGGCACTTAATTCGGTCTATATTTCTGTAATAAATTTTACAACACTTATATTCCCATTTATTGATTACCAATGATATTTTCTCTTGATTCAGTTGACCTCTAAAAGTCCCAATGTTAAAAGATGGAAGTTGTTGGGAAACTCAGAGGTGTGTAACTTCCAGCAAATAAGCACATTTGATTCTACTAAATTTAGACCCAGTTAGCCACTCGGGATCCATCTTGAAGGATAGGTCGTCTCAGGTTATTATTTCTTCACATTTGAAAGCTACTAAGAAAAGTATGGAGAACTCTATCCCCGCCTTGACAAAATATTTGCACAAAATATTTCCCCTTTTGTTAGTGTTCCATTGGTTTTTACATAAAATTGATGTAATAAATGACTAATTTTGCTGATATATATTTTTGAAAATTAATGAATTAAGGTATTAGTAGCTTTGTCAGAGCGTCACTTCAATTGAAATAAACAAATCTCAATTTTCATCGTTATTTATCAACTGAAAAGTTCTTTCACCTAAATTACAAGATTCTTTAGAACCTACTATCATTTTACTCTCCTAGATTTTCTAGTTTCTCCCCAAAATATACCTCCATTGTATTCTGGGGTTAACTCCCAATAAATCTTTCAACCTGAATTCTTTCTGAACTTTCTAACTCTATGAATGCCTAAAATAGGTAAGTAATTCCTACCTACTTTAAACTGTTCTCATTTTTTTCCTCCCATCTCAAAAAGCCATGAAATGGCATAATATGATTATATTTTCAAATTGTTACATGTATAATTATTTTATTTTCTACAAATAGAATTAAAATTTATTTTTGTGTATAATTTCTCTTTCATGTATCTTTTTTTCTATTTTCATTTTAGATTTATGGGGTTCATATGCAGGGTTTTATCTGGGTGTATTGTGTGTTGCTGAGGTTTGGGGTATGAATGATTCCTTCATCTGGGTCCTGGGCCTAGTAGCACCCAATAGGTAGTTTTTTTGACCCTTCCTACCTCCCTCCCTCTCTCCTCTAGTAGTCCCCACTTTCTATTGTTGCCATCTTTATGTCCATGTGTATCCAATGTTTACTTCCCACTTATAAGTGAGAATGTGTAGTATTTGGTTTTCTGTCCCTATGTTAATTCATTTAGGATAACGACCGTCAGTTGCATTTATGTTACTGGAAAGGACAGGATCTTATTCCTTTCTATGGCTGCCTAGTATTCCTTGGTATATATGTACCAGATTTTCTTTATGTAATCGACCATTGATGGGCACCTTTTGATTACATGTCTTTACACTATTGTGAACAGTCCTGCAATGAACATGAGGGTGCATGTGTCTTTCTGGTAGAAAGATTTGTTTTTCTCTGCATGTATGCTCAGTAATGGGATTGCTAGGTAAATTGTAGAACCGTAGCTCTGTGTTAAGTTCTCTGAGAAATCTTCAAAATGCTTTCCGCAGTGATTGAACTAATGTACATTCCCACCAACAGTGTATCAGTGTTCCCTTTCCTCTGCAACTTCACCAGCATCTTTTTATTTTTTTTTTAACTTTTTAATAATAACTATTCTGAGTGGTGTGAGATGGTATGTCACTGTGGTTTTGATTAGCATTTCTCTAGTTATTAATAATGTTGAGCATTTTTCATATGGATAGAGGACTCGTGTGTCTTCTTTTGAGAAATGTTTGTTCATGTCTTTTGCCCATTTCTTTTTTTAATTTTAATTTCTGGGGAACATGTGCAGGATGTGCAGGCTTTTTTACACAGGTAAATGTATGCCATGATAGTTTGCTGCATCTATCAACCCATAACCTAGGTGTTAAGGCTGGCATGTATCAGCTATTCTTCCTGATGCTCTCCTCCTCCCCTGCTTTCCCCCAACAGGCCCCAGTGCATGCTGTTCCCCTCCCTGTGTCCATGTGTTCTCATTGTTCAGCTCCCACTTACAAGTGAGAACATGTGGTGTTAGTTTGCTCAGGATAATTGCCCATTTCTTAAAGGATTTATTTGTGATTGTCTTGTTCAATTGTTCAAGTTTTTTATATATTCTGAATAGTTTCTTATATATTCTGAATAGTTGTTTCTTATAGATTCTGAATATTAGACCTTTGTCAGATGCATAGTTTGTGAATATTTTTTCCCATTCTGTGGTTTTCTGTGTACTCTGTTGATAGTGTCCTTTGCTGTGCAGCTTTTTGGTTTAGTTAGGGCTCACGTGTCAATTTTGTTTTTGTTGGAATTGCTTTTGAGAACTTATTCATACATTTTTCCTAAGGCTATCTACAGAATGGTGTTTCCTAAGTTTTCTTATAGGAATCTTATAGTTTAAAGTCTTACTTTTAAATATTTAATCGATCTTATGTTTACTTTTGCATATAGTGAAATTTAGGGGATCAGTGTCATTCTCCTTCATGTGGCTAGTCAACTATCCCAATATCATTTATTGAATAGAGTCATTTATTCATTTCTTATTTTTGTTGGCTGTCAAAGATCAGATAGCTATAGATGTGTGACTTTATTTCTGGGTTCCCTATTCTGTTCCAATGGTCTATGTGCCTGTTTTTGTATCAGCATTATGCTGTTTTGGTTACTGTACCCTTGTAGTATACTTTGCAGTATAGTTTTTCCTTAGATGTCTTTTCAGATAACATGATGTCTCCAGCTTTGTTCTTTAAGTTTAGAATTGCTTTAGAAACTTGGGCTCTTTTTTGGTTGTTAGTGAATTTTGGGATAGTTGTTTCTAGTTCTGTGAAAAATAAAATTAGTTTTATAGAAATAGCCTTGAATCTGTGGATTTCTTTGGGTAGTATGGCCATCTTAACAATACTGATTCTTCTGAAGCATGAAATTGGAATGTTTTTCAATTTCTTTGTGTAATGCATGATTACTTTTAGCTGTTTTAGAGTTCTCCTTATAGAGATCTTTCACTTTGGTTAGATGCATTACTAAGTATTTTATTTTATTTTGGCTATTTAAATGGGATTGCATTCTTGATTTGGCTCTCAGCTTGAACATTATTGGTATATAGAAATGGTATTGATTTTTGTACATTAATTTTTAATCCTGAAATTTTATGTTATTTATTTTTTATCAGTGCCAACAGCCTTTTGAAAGAGTCTTTAGGGTCTTCTAGGGATAGGACAATATTATCCATGAAGAGAGATAGTTTGGCTTTTTCTTTTTCTGTTTTGATGTCCTTTATTTCTTGCCCTTGCCTGATTTGCTCTAACTAGAATTTCCAGCATGATGTCAAATAGTAGTGGTGAGGGTGGGCATCCTTCTCTTGTTCTAATTCTCAAGGAGAGTGCTTCCAGTTTTTGCCCATTCATTATTGTATTGGCTGTGGGTTTGTCATAGATCATTCTTATTACTTTGAGGTATATTCCTTAGGTGTCTAGCTTCTGGCAGGGGGTGGTTAATCATAAAGGATGTTAGATTTTATTAAAAGCTTTTTTCATGTCTATTGAGATAGTCATAGGGTTTTAGTTTTTAGTTCTCTTTATGTTATGAATCATGTTTATGATTTGTATATGTTGAACCAACTTTGCATCCTAGGAATGAAGCCTACCTAATCATGGGGAATTAACTTTTTGATATGCTGTTAAGTTCTGTTTGCTAGTATTGTGTTGAAGACATTTGTATCTATATTCATCAGGGATATTGGTCTATAGTTTCTGTTTGTGTTTTTCTTTCTTTTTTTTTTTCATTGTGTTTTAGCTGGATTTTGGATTTTGGCACTAGGGTAATGCTGGCTTCACAGAATGAGTTGGGGAGGTGTCCCTCCTTTTTGAGTTTTGGAAAAATTTCAGTAGGATTGGTACCAGCTCTTCTTTGTATATCTGATTGAATTTGGCTGTAAATCCAACTGGTCTGCAGCTTCTTTTGATTGGTAGATTTTTAATTACTAATTCAATTTCAGAACATGATACTGGTCTGTTCAGGGTTTCATTTTCTTCCTAATTCAGTCCTGTGAGATTGTGTGTTTCCAGGAATTTATCCATTTTCTCTAAATTTTCCAGTTTGTGTTCACAAACGTCTCTGAGGATCTTTTGTATTTCTGTGGTATGAGTTGTAATGCTATCTTTGTCATTTATGATTGGGCTTATTTGGATCTTCACTCTATTTTCTTGGTTACAAATCTACCTAGCAATCTATCAATTGTGTTTATCCCTTCAAAGAACCAACTTTTGGTTCCACTGATTATTTTTTTATGAATGTTAGGGTCTCAATTTCATTCAGTTCTGCTTTAATTATAGTTATTTCTTTTATTCTGTGAGCTTTGTGGTTAACTTGTTCTTGTTTTTCTAGTTCCTCCAGGTGTGATGTTAGATTGTAAATTGAGATTTATGTAGAAAATTTCCTTCTAGATAGTTTTGAATACAAATCTGTAATCAGTGAATATTTTTCTAATTTGTTGGGACGGACTTATTAAAGGTATGTTGTAACACCAACTTTTTAAGGGACCCCAAAAAGATTTGAACTAGACATGTTAGGAAATGTAGGGTCCTCTGGAAGAAATATTTTACAATATAAATATGTAGAAATAAAAAGAAATACATGATTAAATGTCACCAGTAGTGTACAATTAGTATATCTAGGCCTGACCTTCCTCTCCAGAAAAACTATCCAGTTATAATAATTATGTTAAGTTTAGCAGAGTAATACAGGCCCAAGGATTTATAATTTTTTTTAATTCACTTGAAGAAAATCACATAAGGTTTTAATACAACTATACCTACATGTTGATTGTCCATTTTGTGTAGGCAGTAGATTCACATTTAAAGCTTCATTCTATTAGTTGACTTAAATCAAACTATTTTGTTTGAATTAATCTGAGAAATCAGAAACTAAACTTACTTTGTCAGAATTAGTAAGGGCTGCATAATCTATTCCAAAAGCTTTTTAAAACTTATATGTAGTAGTATTCAACATGCTTTCAGTAAAAATAATAATTATATATGCTTAAGGAAGAAAACCCTGAAACTGAATATAAAACTACATATTTAAAACAAACGTGTATTTAGTTTCTCATCTCCAATATATAACTACTGTTAACTATTAGTTTATGTGTTCTAGTTTCTTTTATTATTCTGTGGCAGTAGTAGTGGTTCATTTTTCTCTCTCTTTCTCTCTATACTTCTCCCTTTTGTAATTTGTTTTCTCATGTTAACAAGTTTTTTTTAGCCAGGTATGGCAGCACACGCCTGTAGTCTCCGCTACTCAGGAGGCTGAGGCAGCAGGACCACTTGAGCCCAGGGGGTCAAGGGTGCAATGAGCTGTGATTGTGCTACTGCATTCCAGCCTGGGCAGCAACAGCAAAAACAAAGTGTTTTAGCAAAATCCACTTTCTTAGCTGCATAGTACTTTTACCCTACTATAAACAATGCCAAAAATTTGCCTGTTGCTACATTTTTACACTTATACCTGAATATTTCTTTAAAATAACAGCACACATTGCTAAATTTCAGAAGTTTTTATTTTTAAATAACCATATGTATGCTATCTAATAACATGTGTTATAATTTTTTAATATTCAATTTTAATCCCACTCAGATTCTTTTGGCACTTCAGAATGAAATAATTAAATTAAACTTTTACTTTATAGACATTATATATGGTATAAAATGTTATACTTGCTCTTATATAGTATATTATAAGTTTATACCACCTCTGTGTTGTAATTATTATTGACTTATATCTGGTCATTTACAGTCATCAAAAGCAAACTAACCATAAAACATTTTTTTTTTCACATTTCACAAATTCCTGTAGTGGGTATTGATATAAGCTATTTAAATTATTTTAGAACACCAAAACAATTCTTGACTTCTTCATTAAGAGCTGTACTAAAATACTTAAATCCCAGTTTCTGCATAAAAAGTATCACATCTTCATTTTGCATTATTACGCTTGGTAATAATAGTGAACGCTTCAAAGAGAAAATGATGCCAAGTACATCTTTAGAACATCAATACAATTAAAATCTTGAGAACAGCAATATTCTCTCAGCTAGTGATGCCAGTCATCCTTGAGTCATCTCAAAGAGCACAATTCATCTTGAGTTATGTTTTCTGTTTACATTATTTATTAAACCACATCATGTCCTGGGATTTATGTAATTGAGTTACATCTGTTTCATCAACACAGGGTGCTCAGTATGCAATAACGGGTGTGAGTTGTCAGAGACAGAGGGTGATTTTGCCAGATCTGGAGGGTGGAATCTAAGGAAGATAACCTCTACCCCTAATGACATAAGATGAAGCCAGTGGTGCTCTGAGATTCCATTTGCTGTGATCAGCATTCACTACATTATCTCCCCAAGCTCTCTCACAAAACTAAACCTCTTCCCTCCACCATATCCTTGTAACTACAATGCCTCCTCCGCACATGAGAGCAAGGGATACAGGATTGTTTTCACCTAGCTCAAAAAGAACAGTTGCCTCTCTCAAAATCCATAAACCAGCTCATCTATTCACTACTGCTGATACCCAAAGCCCCCACAGAGCTGGGCACAGCTAATTGCAAAGCAACAATGGAAATATTAAGTTTACCTTGATTACTTACTAAATTCTTTCACCTTTGCCATATTCTACTGACTAAGCCTAAAGCACAAGTTCCCCACATACTCAAGAGGAGGGGATTGTACAAGTTGTGAACAGAAAGGGACTGAGAATCATGGGGTCACTCTGGCTAAATGTCATGGCTTTGGAGATGGCCTTACATTCCAACCATGTTAAACGGTTCATGTCAAGTGCCACCTTCTGTCTCAAGACTTTCCTGGAAGCTCACA
The DNA here is from genome assembly GCF_001604975.1 of Cebus imitator. Classification (NCBI taxonomy): domain Eukaryota; kingdom Metazoa; phylum Chordata; class Mammalia; order Primates; family Cebidae; genus Cebus; species Cebus imitator. The sequence goes on from NW_016107329.1 coordinate 2,739,033, forward strand.
CCTAAAGTGTGCTCCACTTATCACTGCCATCATAGCTTGTCCAAATGCTCACCATCTGCTTTCACCATTTCATTATTACTACTATTATTGTTGTACTTTAAGTTCCGGGATACACATGCAGGTCGTGCATGTTTGTTTCATAGGTATACACGTGCCATGGTGGTTTGCTGCATCCATCCCCTCATGGGGATGAGCTGGTTCAGGTATTTCTCTTAATGTTATTCCTCCCCAATCCCCTTATTATGTTTTCTTTTACACTTCTCTCAATCCTTCTAGACTATGAGTTATCAAATAGAGTTTATTTCTTTTTCATCATTTTACTTAGACAGACTAGCCCACCATGTACTCAGTAAGTCTGTCTGGTTCTTTCCAACTTTGATTATAGCTTGAAGTTCTATGCTTCAAGAGGCTAATGGAAAACCGCTATGTGGTAAGAAGAAGTTAGAGGTGTGTTTGGAATTTTTTCTCCTTTCAAATGGTATTTACCAGCCAGGTATGGAAGGGCCAACTAGTCTAGCCTTTGACTGGACACAATGCAATTATCCATCTTCTAATTTTGTCTACAATATGTTGGCAACAAAGACTAACCTCTTTCTTGAGTCATCTGAGGTAGAATTTTCAGCAGCCTTGAGAAATCACCATTAGCACCACATCTTTTAGATTTGTTTAATCACTTTACCTTCTCTGTCCTATCATCATCCAAGCATCTGGGCTGACATTTCTGAGAAAACTCTAGACCAGAAGGTAACTTATCAGGACAAATAGAAAAATAATAATGCAGCTAGCTATCTTATGAATAATATGCACAAGAACCAAGAACTTCCATCTTTTTTCTCTTTCTTCTAAGGCTATTGAGCTTTAGTACCGAGAACTGCAATCAAGTTCTAGAGTGTGGAGCAGACTTGGTCAAGGTAATACTTTAATACCCAGAACTACAATGAAGTGTGGAGACAGACTTGGCCAAGGTGAGCTTCAGTATGTGTAACAGCTGCTCAGCTTCATGACTGACATAGCAAGATGCAGTTATCCATCAACTATGCAGAACTAATTGAGACTGAGGGGGATAACCTGGGAAAATGTTAACATTCTGCACAATTAAATGAACACTCCATGGGTTTTGTTGTTTTTAAATGAAATTTCTTGTGCTTGTCCATGAGACCATAAAATGTGGAACAGTGCTGGAGGCCTCTGCTATTTTTATCTGAAGTGTATAGAAAGCATGATTTTTTTGTTGTTGTTTTTAAGAAAATGTCATTTCGGTGATGTGTTGCTAGCGACTAGCACATGTACCAAGGTGACTTTTAGAGCAGTACGTTGCAGTTCCAGGACAATTCTGAAGCCTGGGGTTTTCAGTATTTTGAAAGAGGCTTGATGATGAGAACAATGCTTTTCCAGCTGGTGGACAACACAGCATTTTTCATTTACGGAAGCACAGTTATATTCTTTAAAGTAATATCTGCTTAACAAAGCCTGTGTCTGCGTGTACGTGTCAACAAAACAGTGTAGGTATCAATAAAACATTGTAACTTTGAGAACTGCATAAAGTGAAATAGGATCCCAAAATCTGAACACAGGGATATTGGCAATGATGACATTTGTTTGGGATGAGACTGGTCACTTCCAAGCAGTACAAGTTCAGCTCCATCTGTGTCAGAAAATCAAGCTTAGATTACTTTTAGGTTTGAAAAGAGATGGGATACTTTAGCCTGATAATTATATTTGATATATCAAACACTACAACTAATATTTGAAATTAGTCATATTTGACATATTAGTGAACAGGCCTTTGTCAAATTAGCAAAATGTTTTTATTTGGTATGTTTTGTTTTAAATTTGTTCTTATCTACAATGTTCGTTTGGTCAAGAGCCTTCAAATGCAGGAATTACAAGGAAGCTTTGCAATGTAAAGATTAGAATGTATCTGCTCAGATAAAGCATTGCATATGAATTTCGACTTGATTCATTCTAGCATTTTAGGTAAATTAAAAGGGGAAAAAAATGGGTGTTTAATTCTATTATACGAAAATATTTCTTCCTGATCCACTGCTTGTTAGCTGTGACTGTAAGAATGTCTTCTAACTTCCTTTAGGTTTTAGTGATTCCTGCATATACAATAAAAAATCGAATTCAAACTCTAAGTGTTTTCAGGTTAAAAAAAAATAATGTAACATTGTATGAAATCCCATGAGGTTTCTTCTAGCTCTAGGGTCTATGATTCTGCAATTTATTAGAAAAGTGACATATAAACAACTGCAATCCTTTACTCCAAAAAAAATACTTTTTGTATTGTAAAGGAGAAAGGATTTCTAAGGTTTAAGGTTGAGTTTTCAAGGCCTTATGACTGACCATAAGCGTAGTGTTTCTAACATGTGGCCACTTTTCTCCCCATTTGTGCTCTTGCTTTCCTGTGTGTTCTTTCCTACTTACCTGAAATTCCAACAATGGTTACTCTTAATCTCCTTGTCAGAGGCTAAATAAATAATGCCATTGGGTATCTGTGTTGGGTGTGCCATCAGGAGTCAGTGGGAAGTTTTTGTGTGTGTGAAAATTTAAAATTTCTCTCAGGTAAAAACCTGTATTACTTCCATAATACACCCACAATTTTGCCATCAGGATTGCCAGCATAGAGTAATTGACAACAGAACAACTATACTGTGGAGTGACTTATCTTTATGAAAATAAACCACAGTCACAGTATGAAACTTAAATGAAAGAGATGAATGGGCCAGAAGAGGAAGGTATCATGTAAATGACCCCAACTCATTTATTTCCTGTTGCCATGCTTGGTAAATGGCATTCGATATTTTAGGCTTTCAGTGATCAATAAGGGACAGTATATTAGATGTGTTGAACAAGTTTATTATTTGTCCTGGTCAGTTTACTTAAGGTTCTGTAAGTCTTATTTCACATAAGGAGGCAAAATGAAGAGCGTAGAAGGCTGCCTCTGGGAAGGAATCATTTTGATTTGGTTTGTGTGGCCAAATCCCTTTCCCACTCAATGTTCCCAATTCAACAACTAAAATCTGGGAATGAGAATCCCAGGGGATGATGTAAGATGATTTGAAAAGTGCATTGTGCTATTCAGATGCATGTTGCTACATAAGAAGAAAATATTTTAATTAATAATAAATAAATCACTGAATTTCTTGACAAAGAGAGATATTATTTTGAAGATGAATTTGAGAATTAAGTATTTAATGAGGAGTCACCTTATGAATATACATGAATACATGGAGTATGTTCATCAGTTTGAAGTTTAAGCAAAATTGAAAAGCTAGAACAGTAGTTTATTGTTAAGAAGTAACTTGAACAACTCTTTTAATTCAATGTGTCATTTGAGTTGTTAAATAGCCATAGCTTATTTTGAAATACAAATTAATTATCTATTACAAGCATGCTATTGCTTATCTCCTTCAAAGTCTCATTAGTATGCAAATGACTCTAATTAGGTCACTGTCAGACAATATTAGTGCAGAGTCAGTTTCCATGGTTTACAATGAAAGGGTTTGGTTCCTAAATATTTATAAAACTGCTTTGGAAATCAGCTTTACTTAATTGGGATTATTCTGGAAGTCTTATTGGTTCAGAGGGAATAATCTCACATAACAAAGAACAAATCATTTTTAAAAGGCACCAATGTTTAATTGACATACAGATTATAATATTAGAGAAGAATATTCATATTTGTAATATTAAATACTTTTTAAATTCTTAAACCACTAAGATATGTTCGTCTACATTTTTACCATTTATTTTCTTACATATCACCACCATGAGAACCAAGGGTTAATATAACTGAAATATGTACTTCTAAAAATGTTTGATTAATTAGAATTATTTTTTATAAAACAATGGAATTAATGTTACAGGTATTAATTAATAAAACAAAGCATGCACACGGCTGCATTACTATGTTTCACGCAGGAGATTTTTATTAAGCTTAAAAGAATCTCTTCTCATATGTCCCACTTTTGTGATCTATTCATACCGTATACTATTTTCTTAAATTTAAACAGACATTGCAAGCTTTTTTATATCATTTAAACTGTCTGACATTCTCTTTACTCTTGCATATAGTGTAAATCTAAAGCAATAGTTTGGATAATGACTAGTAATGAGGGAAAAATAAATCTTGTCACACACTTCCTGGCCATTTTAAAATGAAGTAGTTTGATGTCTCCCCTCTTGAATGTTTTGTTAATGCACTGTAATAGCAGTAGCATTTGTTAAATATAAAAAGATAAGTTATATGAAGGAGTTGAAGTTCAAGGGGGAAAACAGAAAACCAGAGAAAAAAAATATTGGGGTTACAGAAGTTAAGTGTGGGAAGATAATGGTTCTAAGAATTAAAGATATGCAGGACACCCAGGAGAGATCGAGTTGAAAGGCAGAGTAAGGATTAGTGAACACAAAAAGGGAAATTTGGGAGAAGAGGGCTAAAAAGCAGAAGAATACAGACATTCAAAAAAACAACAAATAATTTGGGGAAAGACTGCGATTGACAAATTTCCATGAGAGAGGATGGAGAAAATTGTATGCTAGCCACAGTGCTAAGCATGGCTACAGCCGTTATCCTTACAACACTCTTAGTGAGTATACATAATTTCTCTTTTATAAATAAGAAGACCAAAACATACAAAGATTAAGTAATTTGCTCTGACAAATGGCAGAACTGAGATTGGGTCCAGCTCTTTTTCTGTTAGAAATACATGCCATTTTATTATTTTGTAGTAGATTTGTGTCTGGGAGGCCCTAGGACATTGAGATTACAAGCATATACTCTGAAGTTAAACAATCAGGCATTCACACTGTTTAGCAGTGCAACATCGGGCATGTCCTAATATTTATCTAAGACTTGGTTTCTTCATTTGGAGCTTGTGTGGATTAAAGAAGTTATGGTATGCATAGCGTTTATGCATTATTTCCGGACATACAGGCACTCAAAAATGATACTTTATTATTATTATATATTTAAACATGATAGTCTGAGTATACACAGCTTAGGAACAACTTGTAAATATAACTCAACCTTGTGTTTCTCAGATTTTTCCATTTAAGCAAAGCTGCATCAAGTGACCCTGTCAATTGCCGGAAAAACCCTGCAATCCTCCACACTGCAGTATTCAGCTTTTACTCCGACTAGTGCACTAGCTTCTAAAGAATTCTATTTTAACAATTACGATTTATAAATTGCTAGCTTTTCAGATTTTCACATTGCTTTTATTCAGCATTTTGCTAATAATTTGCAGATAACAGAGGAATTTGGTACTTGGCTATTGAATGGATGGGAGGGGAGTCATTAAGGATATTATGACAAATTATTTTTAATGTTACTCAAATAGAGTAAAGCACAAAATCACATAAAAATGACTTCCATTTATAAATTTAAGTATATGTCAAAATATAACTTAATTATTAATAAAATTATAAATCCCATAAATTTCTCCTGATAACATCTTGATGTCATCAGATTAATTAATATGGTGCTTTTTGTTTAATAAACTAAGTTGACATTCATGATGCCCTCATCATAAACCCATTGGAATTCACCATGTTTATTCTACTGTGTGCTCCATACATCCACCTTCTTCCTTTAGTTGATTTGACTGCTTTGCAAAAGATGACCGTCTTTCTTTTCCTTTCTATGTTAAGCCAAATTATTTTTGTCTTATTAACCCATTTTAATTTAAATTAATACTAATGTTGCAAAGATGAATAATACAATTTTGAGATTAATTTAGATAAAGAAAATTTTTAGATCGATCATCAGAATATACTTATTTTCTATCTTTCATAGGTTATCTTCAAATTACAAAGCATCTATTTATATATTTGTATTTCTTCATTGTGGCATACTAGATATGCTAAATACTGTTCTCTGAGAATCTCTAAAACTTTTCAGTAGATTCTTTACTGCACTTCCAAGAGAATAAGAAAGCCAGATAGCCCAAAACTTAAGAGTGAGCAGGAAGCCAGTGTTCAGTCACTGAAGCCGCTTGCTCAGTGGAGTTATCCTACAAGCTTGAATCTAAATGCTCAGCTGTTAATATAAGTGTGAGATTCAGGAAACAGAACTTCGGGTGCAAACATGGTCGAAAGCTGAATTACCACTAAAAGTTGGCACTATAGCCCTGGAGAAAAAGGAGCAGAAAAAACAGGATTTTTATTATAAGGGGAAATTTTGTCTAGGATCTAAGAAGAGAAAATAAACGCTGCACAGAAAATGTATATTAAAATTATTTCTCACTAAAATTTCTCTCAAGTAGGTTTAGAATTTGTATTTGTATTATTTATGTTACTGCATTGGTCAAGGAAATATTGGAGTTAAGAAATTGAGATAACATGAATCCAAAGTTGGTATCTTCCCAGGGGACTCGTTCAAGCAAATGCAAGTCTCTTCTGGAAAGCATAAGATATGATCTGTTAATGTCAAGCTTGAGTGTGTAAATGTGGTATCAAAATCACTTATCAATAACTAGTCATATATTTAGAAAAGGTAAAACTGATATCTATACCATCTCAGAAATTAATTTCAGATAATTTACAAGATTTACATATGAACAAAAAAAATCTTAAGTAAAAAATTCTATTGAAGTGTGCTATTTGTTAATGTTTCTCTGTTTTAACCTTCTGTGCTTTTTCTTTGCATGGCAGAGGGTCGAAGTCTGAAAATGCCATTTCCTAGATTTTAGGAGTTTTTCTTTTCTCTTTGTTGTGTCTCTTTCTTCAATGGCAGTAGCTAAGGTTGAGTAACCTTAGAAGACTCATGGCGTCCCTGCCTCTGCTTCAATGAAGGATAAGCTTTCACCAAGAGGCAGCAATTCCCTGGGGTCCTGACTGAAAATCTGCTTTTGCTGCGGCTTCAGCACTAAAGCAGTAAAGACTGGGGTTCTGGGTAAAACCTGTTGTCTGCTTTTACTTCATCTTTTCAACATTTTGTAAGCAATTCACTGCATTGCCTTCACTGGACCATACTCAGAAGATTTCTGCTTTTCTGACACACTATTAATTGATGAAAGAAAAATATACTCAAATTCTTAGACTTGCTTAAAAAATGTGAACTCTGACATAATCGTGAAATCATAAACATTGCATTCATGGTAGTGATGACTTCTGGCATGAGAAAGAATCAAGAATTATGGTGAAGCAGTGCAGTCATCTGGAAACTGCCGCTCTGTTGACCATGCTTGATTACTTAATCCAGTGTGTAAGGTGCATGGGCAATTTTTTTAATATAAAATTTTAAATATTTTTGATTGTCTGATATTAACAAAATAATATACATTGATAAGTGTTCTATATAATATATAAGAATATATAAGGATGCTCCTTCAAGCCACAAGACACAGTGTTCTCTAGTTTGAGAAACAGATGGAAAATGATTTGACCATGTCCTTGAGTCAGCTCTTCTTCCAGCGTTGCTCCTTAAATTCTCTCCTCAATAGCAGAGTCAGAAGTTCCTTGCTAATATCTAAGTAAAATGATATCACTCTTCTGCTCACAACTCTTCAATGGCTCCCATCTGATTCATAGCAAAACCCAAATCTCTACCATGGTAAGATGCTGCATAATCTGGCTTCCCGTTACTGTCTGTTCTTGCTGCTTACTGTTTTGTTGGTCTGAAATGTTCCTTCTAACTCTGAGTGGCTTCTTATGGTTATCCGTTACTCTTGCATTTCCACTGCATTATATATATATATATATATATATATATATATATATATATACACATACATGCGTATGTGTTTATACACAGAATTTATATATACACACGTTATATATACATATATTGTACATATACATATGTTATATATACATATGTTATATATGCACATATATAATATAGACACATATATGTTATATAACTTATGCACACAGACATGTCATATACATATATATTATATACAAATATGAAATATATACACATATATACACACCTATTATATATGTATATATAATATATACACATACATATTATACATATACATACATACACATGTATAACATGTACACATATATTATATATACATATATGTTATCTATAATGCAATTGAAATAAATAATAAATATTATTATATATATTATTTCTTTCCACTACTGATAATTATTCAACTTGCTATCTATTTTACTTATTTTTATGATTACCTGCTTCTTCATGAGACCATACAGTGGATGGAAGAAAATAATTTTTGCAGGGAACATTGCTTGGCAATAGTGAGCATTTAATAAATGTTTGTTGAATAAACAAGTGAATATCATATCTTCCCACTGTAGTCAGGATATATAACTGTCAACTTCTTGCTTTATTTTTTGCAAGTAGCCTTTGATTATATGAAGTATTTAAAAGAATATTGGGACCGGGGGCAGTGGCTCACGCCTGTAATACCAGCACTTTGGGAGGCCAAGGCGGGCGGATCATGAGGTCAAGAGATCGAGACCATCCTGCCCAACACGGTGAAACCCCGTCTCTACTAAAAACACAAAAAAATTAGCTGGGTGTGGTGGCACTCGCCTGTGGTCCCAGCTACTCGGGAGGCTGAGGCAGGAGAATTTCTTGAACCCGGGAGCAGAGATTGCAGTGAGCCTAGGTCCTGCTACTGCACTACAGCCTGGCACCTGGTGACTGAGTGAGACTCTGTCTCAAAAAAAAATATATATGTATTGGAAGAAGGTTTGAAAAAACAAGCTTAGAAAACAAAAATCAGTGAAACCTGAAACTACTATATTAAAGGTTAGGAATTGAATTTGAATATCTTTGTTCTTTGAACTAGCTTGAATGATACTTTTTGGTCTTAAAATCAGTTTGGCAGTGTTCGTTTTGTTGTATATTTACAGACATAATTTCCATTAAGTGAATTTGTAGAGAGTTTTTAATTTTTATAACTAAATTCCTTATAGCATGTATAAAAAAGGACAAAATCAAACTATTTGAAACCTAATTGTTTTATAACTATTAAACTAGGTATTTATATACGTGAATATTTCTAAAATGTTTTATTAAAATATTTCAGGAAAATTACAGTTGAGTTATTTTTAAGTGAGTTTTTGGTGAAAAATTTTCCACATGTAAAAAATAGTGCTTCCTAGCCAAATGCTTTGAGTGAAGATCACTTGCAGCTGAGCAGTTTTCTGATGACAAAAACATTGGAACCTCCTTATGTCATCGATTAATGAAGTACTGATTTTCTAAGTTTTTGACACATTTCAATAGGCCATATTGTGTGCATTATTATGCTGATAATCACTCATGGGTTCAGTGTTTCTGGTCCAATAATTTATGCTAAGTGGGAATTTTATAGAGTTTTGCTATTTACTTTTATTAATTTTTTCATACCGAATATTGCAAACTGAAACTACAATAACTTGGAGATGTTACAGTTGTAAATATAAATATTTTATTATGTTTTACAGCTGAATGGACAAACATTTTAACCCTATTTTTTTGAATAGCTGTATAGGGAAATTTTCCCCAAGCTCCATACACAACAGTATTAATTTTGTTGTTGCTATTGGTGATGATGGTGGTAATAACTGTTGGTATTACATATTTAGAATCTCCCAATAAAGTTTATAATCTTTGGAAAGCATCATTCTGAGTTATAAAAAATTATTGAGGAAATTATGTGTGGTAATTTTATTTTTTCTTTTTCCTTTCACTGATAGTAAGAAATCATAACTATTGAGTTCCAGGTGATGAGACATTCAGGCATTGTTCTTGTGTTTCTACTATTTGTTAGAGAGTACTACTAGAAAATGAGGCAATTAAATATCAGGTTCTCAAAAAATCAAATACCAGGTTCTCAAAATGCAGCATCATTTGAAACTCCATGATTTTTTATGAATGTAAGCCATAGTTTCATAAGTCTCAAGTTTAGGAATTATCTATTCATAAACAAGGGTCTTGGGAAAATTATTGTTTTTTCATTTCAGTATTTTTTTTCCTGTAAAATTCTTCCCTGGACTCTTAGAGTTCTGCGGAAGTGTCTTAAAGATGCTGGCTCCAGATTGTAAGAGGTGCGTATCACCTCTGTTTGAACTAGAGAAGTTCTATTTTAAATTCATTTTATAATTCCTGTTTTCCCATTCTTTAATTATATTGTCATAAAGTATAGTTAAATACTACATTCAATGACAGTCAATTACAAATCTTATCTCAACTGCTAAACATATATATACGTAAACATATATATGTGTGTATATACATATGTGTGTGTATGTGTATATTTATATATATATATATATATTTTTTTTTCTTTTTTTGAGACAGAGTCTCACTCTGTCACCCAGGCTGGAGTACAGAGGCATGATCTTGGCTCACTGCAACTTCCTCCTCCTGGATTCAAGTGATTCTCCTGCCTCAGCCTCCAAAGTAGCTGGGATTACAGGCGTGCACCACCAAGCTCGGCTAATTATTTAATCTTTTTAGTAGAGACAGAGTTTCACCCTATTGGTCAGGCTGGTCTCAAATTCCTGACCTCGGGATCCACCTGCCTGGACCTCCCAAAGTGCTAGGATTATAGGCATGAGCCACTGCACCTGGCCTGCTAAAGATATTTTTAAAAAGAATGGAGTTAGGAGTTTTTGTTTGGAGCTTGTTTGCTTGATGGTTTGCTTGTCAATGTGATTTTGTTTCATTAATCACATAAGGATGTAGATTAGTTAAACTGAGTTTCCTGTTTAAAAATGAAGAACTCATATAAGGCAATATGAACACTAAAAACTAGGCTCTAGCCATATTGGTTTGAGATTTTCCCACACAGCTAATAAAAATGGCAGGCAAAGCAAGTTTGAAGTTACATTTATTTGATTACTTGAAGAATCTCATTTCACTAAATCAATCAATTTTAACCATTTTTCTGCCTCAGTCTCTCTCAGTGGTAGGCTGTATTGTTACCCGTAAGAGTAGAATGTTATAACAGTGTTTCTGCTGTAAAAATTGGTCAGATTTGCAATTCTAATTGGTTGCATTAGATAGTATTTATATCCTGTCTAACTCTAAGTTGCACAAATTCAAATAAGAGTCATCTTACGGCACGTAAATTTTGGTCACAAAAAGAAATATTATTCATTAAATTATTTTCAGAAAAGTAGACAATTTTATTAATAAAATTATAACATTAAATTTGATATTAAAATATACATATTTCTATATAATTCTGAATATGAAAGAAATGAAAGAGAAACACTACACTTTTCTTCTTCTTTGCTTCTTAATTCGAATAAATATCAATTTTTTGAATAATAATGGTGAATTGGGAATTTCAGAGTATGTTTTCCAAAACCTCAAAGAACAAAGTCGTTATATTAGATGAGTAACATTTTGTGGAGAGATCTGATAATAGATACTAATAAACAATGTTTGAGAGTATTGTATAGAAACTCTTAAATATCTTTTTTATCATAAATGTTATTTTTTAATTATATAAATATTAGTGTTAATTTATTTGGACATTAGATTACAGATTTTTCCATGTTTCATAGTCAAAAGATGTGCGTAAATTAATAAGAAAATACTCTCCGAAATGTTAAAATATAGAATCTTTTGGTAGTGACTAAATAGTGTTTTTATCTTTGGCTATCTTGAATGGATGTGGTAATGCAGTTGGTTTAGCACAGTATCACATGCAAAATAGGTTATTACATATGTGTTGCTTGAATTAGCATGCTTTAAAAATGTTGGCTATGTTGTCTTTAGAGCTAGAGAAGCACAAATATCATAAGTCCGATTCTAGGCACATAGAATGACATCAGTTGTTACTTAAGTAAATTAATTAATGAATAATTGAGTAAATTGTTTAATAAATGAGCATTGGAGGCTGCTTAGTGGCTTCATTCTAAAGACTTCGGACTCTGGAATCAGACAGTATGTATGAATACCTCTCAGTTCCTGAGTCCATAAAATGGGAATTTTCTCTACTGAATTAGTTTTTCCAGGATACCAATGGTAAGAATTTTTTAACAAAATATGGACTAAGAGAAGGGCAATGATCTTTGCAAGGGGCTGTAGTGCTTATGGCAGCGGCCTGTGGCCAAGCTGAGTGACAAGCAGGGCAGACTAACAGTAAGCACTAGGCAGGCAGCAAGCCTCTCCAGAGGCCTCTGTGGATAGCAGTTAGGACATCTGATAAAAGAGAAGAAGGGCACAGGGCAATTGAAAAACTTGATAACCTTGATGGCCTCTTAAAGATGCACAACTGGATGTAGCAACATGATGCTAATTAACTGGTGAATTCTGTGGCATTACGGTCATGACCTTACTCAGGAAAATCCTTGGGTTTATATACGAATGATTTGCCTACAAAACATTGTGCTTGTGAGTTCACTGCAAACTAGACTCCATAATGCCCTAAATAGAAACTTCTACATTTAAAAAAAATGGGCTGCATGGTGTGATCACTAGACGCCCCTTTAGGTAGACTGCAAAAGCCAGAGCTATTGACATAAAGGGCCAAATGTATATGTAAACACAAGAAGGCGAAGCTAATTAAATAAAATAAAAAATAATTTTTTAATCTCTGTTACATCTAGCAGGTAAATTATTTTTGAAATTACTTTGAAAGTGTAAAAAGACATATATAGCTAAGAATATTAATCATTTCCACTATATGGAAAAAATTGGACTGAATTTAAAAGGTTTTGCTGGCACTTATGAATGTCCAATAAGGAAAAGCCTCTTGGCATGCCGGAAATATGATTTGCATTTTTTCACTGCTTATACTGTAGCTGTCAATGAAACAGAGAATAGATGTGAATCACTTAATTATTAATATGATTTATTTATTTATTTATTTATTCATAAATTTTTTAGTGTTCCTTAGGGGCCACTTACATGGATTTGAAATAAAGTTTTGCTCATTTGATATTTTTTGTTTAATTTAGTATTTTAGAAATAAATGTTCTGAAACTGTTTTTTTTTCTTTCTTCCTTTCTAGAAGTGTCTATTTTTTCTCATATAAATATATTTTTCACAAAAAGCAGTAAGATATCTTTAGCATTTGATTGGTTTTAGAAAATTTATTTTTCACTGGATTGCTCCTAATTTATGATATACTCTTAACCACGTAAGTAAGTAATTTATATTAATATTTTCCCCGTGTGTAGGGGGGTGTGGATGTGTTTGTGTGTGTGTGCTTGTGATCATGCACGTGGGGAAGGTTTCACTGAAACAAACTGGGCTTCAGTGTCTTTAATTCAACATACACTAAAATTCTCAGTTATGTCAACAGATCTTTGAACAGATCCTAGAATACATTTTAAATCATCTGTGTCTTTCAAAAATTATTCATGAGTATAAAATTGTACATTGTTTCTGAAAATATTAACAAACCTAACAGAATTAATTTTATTAGACATATTAAAAGCTGACAACTTGTATACACTTTTTTTTTGGCATTTTTCTATTCATGTCTACCTACAATTTTATATTCTGGATTTTAAAATTTAGTTAAAGTGTAAAATAACTTTATTTTCATTTTTAAATTATTTTAGTAGAAGCATGCTTTTGCACTACAAATGATTAAACCAACCTCATATTTAACATAGGAATTTTGTTACTGTATATAATACTAAATACACCTTTTGACATATAACAATCTATTATTATCAAATTATTTTCTAAGAATAAATTCTCAATAATTTGTTTCTATTTCAAATTGCAGTATCTATTTTTCCATTTGTATGCATTTAACTTTTATAAAAGGGTTATATGAATTTATGTCAGTTCCACCATTGTCCGCATACCACTGTATATAACCTTAAAAATAATTTTCATTTTGGCAAATTTAATTGAAAATGAAGTCTTTCAAGAAATTTATTTTAATTTGTTCTTAATTACTCATTGAGAGAAACAATTTTCCAAATATTGGCTTGGGTTAAATTTAACAAGAAACAAAAAGCAAAAACAGACAAAGTGAACCAAAGTTATTTTTGAGAGTTCTAAAAATTATCAAATCATCTGCATAGACTAAGGTATCTGCTATACTTTTAATACATATTATTTGCTTATCAGATAAATTTAAATATCAGATGAAAGCCAAAGTGAGCATTGGAATGAAAATAAATGAGAACTAGAAATGTTACAGGATTAACACTAGGCCATTAAGAGAGAATGCAGCCATGGTTTTAATAAGAGATTCAAAATTACTAAGGGATTCAATAAGATCTCTGAATTATCAATAATTCAGTTTAGTTTACCATTTCTTTGACTTTTCCTTAATATTGTCAGCTCTCTGGATGGCTTTATCTTCGGTATGTTATTGTGTACAATGTATTTTTATCCAGTTAGCTTTTCAAAAAGTGGCCTTTCTAATTAACATGGAAACGTTACCATCAAGCTTAAGAAAAAATTCAAAAATCTAAAGCCTTATTTTGAACTATGTATGAAACACTTCAGATTGTGAAACTATTTTATGAGTCAGTGACACAACAATCAACTATGCAGCAAATAATTTATTGAAATATTATTTATAAATTATGCAGTGATATAGTGGCAAGAGGAAGAACATAATAGTTATAAAATGACAAGGCCAACATCAGAAATAATCTAATTGATAATTCTTAATAAATTTAGAAAAGAAAACTATTGAATTTATTAGTATGTATTATAAACTCAAGTGAAATTTAAATATTTTAGGAAAGACTCATTCTTTGCTCAAAATAATATTCTAGAAGTTTGCTTACAATTCCGTATTTTTGGGCCAAAGTGCCTGTAATCCCAGCACTTTGAGAGGCCGAGATGGGAGGATCACCTGAGGCCAGGAATATGAGACCAGCCTGGCCAACATGGTGAAACCCCCTCTCTCCTAAAAATAAAAATAAAAAATTAGCTGGGCATGGTAGCTCATGCCTGTAGTCCCAGCTACTGGGGAGGCTGCTGCAGGAGAATCACTTGAACCTAGGAGGTGGAGGTTTCAGTGAGCAGAGATCGTGCCATTGTACTTCAGCCTGGGCAATAGAGCAAGAAGCTATATATATATATAGCTTATAAGATATTATAGCTTATAAGACATATATCTATATGTCTTATAAGCTACATATATATATATCTGGATTATTATTTTATATATATATAAAATTTACAAGAAAGAATCAACTTGTTTTTCAAGACTTTTGAAAATAAGTAAAGTTGACATTGATTTTAATTGCCAATGGGCTTATAAAAGTATCAAGACAAACCTAAGACAAAAAGGCCAATCTTATAGGCATCCTCACAACAGGACTCTAAACACCAATTAGGAAAATGCCAAGCTTAAAATGATTATTCTTTAACCTGCTTTGAGATTTATTAAATTAGTATTTTTGATGAGTCAAAGAATGAGAGAGCTGTGAAGCCTATGGTTTAGGGGATTGTAATGTATTTCTTTGACCAACCTGGGTTTTAAATTTGGCACCATTATCCAGAGTAACTGTGTTAATATCAAGAGTCATGAAAGAGGAAGAGAAAAAATACCATGGATGAACAATTACAGAGAAGGTGATAGCCTATATTATTTTCCGGAATATTTAGTAAGCATGAGTAATATCTCATTTTGGCATATTACTTAACAGATGTTTGTTTATTTTAATAATTCTATGGTCAAGTTGATAAATTATAATGTAACACGTTTCAGACATTAAAAAAAAAAAACAAAAAAACACCACACTCCAGAACAACTGCCTAAGTTTAGACCCAGTTTATTTGTCAAACGTTATCGTTTCAGAATTTTCTAAGGACCCTATAATTCGCCTGGGCATCACACAATTATTGAGAGCATAGTTTACACCCTGAGATAAACTCATTGAGGACAGAAATGTTGGAGAGAAGCAGATGACTAACAATCTTATCTTAGGAAATACACAGTTAAGAGACAGAAAGAGTAAAGATCATGTTATGAAAGAGTTAGAAAATGATATAGATAAGAGAATGACAAAGAAATTTTTTTCTAGTGAAGATAGAAGTAAATCATTGTTATGGTGTTCTTTAAGAATTTGAAGGATCTAACAGGGAATGCTGCCTTGATATGTACAAATAAGAGAGGCTCTTACATGACGGATTTACCAAAAGACCCACAAAAGGCCGAGCGCGGTGGCTCACGCCTATAATCCCAGCACTTTGGGAGGCTGAAGCGGGTGGATCTCAAGGTCAAGAGATCGAGACCATCCTGGTCAACATGTTGAAACCCCGTCTCTACTAAAAATACAAAAATTAGCTGGGCATGGTGGTGCACGCCTATAGTCTCAGCTACTCGGGAGGCTGAGGCAAGAGAATTGCTTGAACCCAGGAGGCAGAGGTTGTGGTGGCCAAGATCACGCCATTGCACTCCAACCTGCGTAACAAGAGTGAAACTCCATCTCAAAAAAAAAAGAACCACAAAAGGTTGGGGTCACAAAGGAGTGTTATGGTAGTAACACCCCACAGAGAAACTTAAAAAGATATAAGGAATTAAACACAGAGACTTACAAAGATATAAGGAATTAAACAAACCCATATGGCTGTTCTACTGTCTCTATGGCTAAAGGCTGCCAGGAACAAGAATGAATGCAATAATTTGGAAAATACTCAAATAGGTATGTAAATAAGATGACCCATGTAGTTTATTATTCTTGGTCTTTTGCCTTGTCATAAATGCACTTTACAGATCTCATCTTTCCAGAAAGTAAATTTATTACATGACTCTTTAATATTTGAAGTTATTTAGGAAAATATAATTGTCCCCATATAGCTTTTATAACAAATTGACACCTATGAAATAAAATCAAAAGAAAGTCAACACTTTTCTGTTCCTTTGATGGGGGAGGAAAAAAAATAGAAGACTTTGACAAAGAAGTGCTTTTACCGTTCAAAGGGGACTTGTTTAAGAAACTGAACACACTAGCATCTGATGCTTGACTTTTCCTTTCAAAGTGAAATTAAGCTGAGTAATAACAGCCTCCTCCCTTCTGACTTCTTTAAACAAATATATTCAAACATAAAATCTTGCCTTGTGACATGAGGCTTAAGGCTTCTTTTACTTTTAATGAGACCAGAGCAAATGAAGAAGTAAAAAATAATATGTTAATAAGATGAGGGAGTAGAGGTAGCCAGGTGGCCCCGGGATGTACAAAACTTTCATTCTTCATCTTTGTGTAGAGAGTCCCCTTCATTTGTTAATCTCTTTGCATTTTTTAAATGCATAAAAGACCATATAGATTTCCAATTGTATAGGCACTTTGACTTAGATGTTTATATTGCTTCACCAGGAATTTACATTTCATTATTGTGGAGTCAGCCATCAGAGATTGTTTCCTCTAGGACTATAAACCAGAAGACTGATTCTTTGATCAACTTCCATTCTCCGATTCCTGTTCTTCCTTGCAGCTCCTTTTTGCCTACGAATCTCTTGTTTATTCCCTTAGCTTATTTGAGAAATTCACTAGGTCTGGGTCTTCCTCTCCAGCTCACGTTTTTCTTGCTTTATTCAAACTATTCAGCTGAGACATCAGGTATTATTGCTATACAGAACTAATGTTAATTTATGTTTACCCATATAGTTACATTAAAATCTTTTTCTTAACCAGTGTTTTTTGGTGTCTTAAACCTACATTCTGAAATCGTTTTCTTTCTACCTGGAATGTGTCTTTCTGGATTTTCTTTAGTAAAAGTGTGTTGGTGATAAATAGTTTTAGGTTTTAGATATTAGAAAATTTAAAACTCCATTCCCAGCCTGAATTGTGAATTTTAAGTTGATGACTATTGTCTTTTAGAATATTAAATTATCATACTACTGTATTATAGCTTTCATTGATGTCAGCAATTAACTATCAACCTAATTGTCCTTTCTTCACAAGTGATCTTTTTGACATGAACATTTTTAGTATTTTTTCTTTTGCTTGGGGTTTCTTTCATTTCACTATGAAATGTCTAACTGTGGATTTCTTTTTATGTGTATTTTCAGTATTTCCTGGGTCTGAGATTTACTGTCTTATAGCTATAAAACTCTCAGATATTATTTATTTGAATAGTGCCTCTTTTCCAATTTTTCCCGTTCTTCTTTGAGGAAAATGAATTATATACACATTAGAAAGATTCCTCTTTTTTCTATATGATTTCTGTAATTTCTTTAAAGTTCCATATAGATTTTTTTTTTTTTGAATCCAGCCTGATAGTTTTGGGGTCTAACTCTTTTCATGTATGTTCAGTGATTGTATTTTAAATTTTTTATTTAGTTTTTATTTCTAGATTTTTGCATTATTTTTAAAACCTGTTGCTTTGTTTCTTAAGTGCTACTCATATTTTCATAATTGCTTTCTCTGAGATACATTCCATATGCTGACTTGCAAGCTGAGTGTGAGATCTCCGAAGTCTGAAGCACCTGTGGGTCTGGCCCTGCTCCTTGTTGCCTGTGCTGGCTCTCACCCTCCATGCTTCACAGCCTCCTGTGTTCTGTGATCTTCACTGGGAATCCCAGAGTCTTCCTACTTCAACCGTGAGAGTTCTTTGAAGCCTAGGTTGGAATTACATTATTCTTCTTTCCTTAAATAAAACTTACTATTACTTCTGAAAATCCTTGAGACTAATAACTGCCTAAGACTACTGTAAATTAAATATGCTTCTTGAAGTTTCTGGAATACACAGGTTAACATTAATCTATACCTCAAACATGCATGAGGAGTGAGCGATGTGTGATTTTTGAATTTTCAGGGGAATTTTTTTTCCTTCTGTCTAGAGCCTAGGTTAAACACAACCAAGTGTACTTTATGCCTTTTTTCTATGACTCATCTTTGACTTCTGCAACTTCCTCATTTTCCCACATTCAGTGGTTGCATGAGCCACAAATGATTGTGATGAGACTTGCGTTTTAGTCCCTGGACATAATATTATAATCTCAATTTACCAAATGCAAGCATACCCACAAAAAGGGACTGATTGTTTCTGGGTTATCTGATTCCATACGAACAGATTTTCTACATCTTGTATTGTAAGCAGCAGTTTTCCAATAATTGTTTGGAAATGAATTGATAAATGAATACTGCAGTTTATTAGACAAATAAGGTTTTAGAGTCTACAACATATCTTGGTGGCTTGTTCATGATGAAGTATGGGATTTTATATTCTGCCAGAGATATAATATTCATAACTACTTATGTAGTTCATTGAACACGTATGATATGGTTTGAGTATGTTCCCACCCAAATCTCAGATTGAATTGTAGCTCCCACAATCCCCATGTGTAGTGGAAGGGACCCAGTGGAAGGTAACTGAATCATGGAGGTGAGTCTTTCCTGCACTGTTCTCATGCTAGTGAACAAGTGTCATGACATTTGATGGTTTTCTAAATGGGAGGCCCCTGCACATGCTCTCTTGCCTGCCACCATGTAAGACACAACTTTGTTCCTCATTCACCTTCAGCCTTGATTGTGAGGCCTCCCTAACCACATGGAACTGTGAGGCAATTAAACCTCTTTCTTTTAAAAATGAGCCAGTCTCAGCAGCATGAGAATGAACTAATACAATACAAGTTCTCCATTATTTCTTAAATGTGTATTTGTACTATGATACGTTTTTCATTATGATGAAAGTTACCTTGCAATCATTAGAATAAGTTGTGTTACAATCATGAAATATATATTATATATAATGTTATATATTACATTATAACACTATAATATATTCTAAATTAATAGAATATGAGTTAATGATTTTATTAACTTCTGACCTATCTCGCCTATCTTTTGTCATCTCAAACCATAAGATCAGTTAAGAATTCATTTTGGTGCAAAACATACACTTTTGAAAAACATGTTATTTCATTTTTTGGTCAGAAGCAATGTAAATTCTATTCAGTGATCTTCTGCATGTCTCTATAGCTAAACTTTAACCTAAAAAAAAACCCCAAATACCCCAAATTCTCAAATATTTAAAACCGAATATTTTGGATGGTTAATTATACAATGAAGTCATAGCCAAGCTTCTTTTTTATGATCCAAGTCATTGTAATATTACTGTTGTTGTTTATTTTTTATTTTTTAAGCCAGTCGTTTTTTTTTAAGATCAGATTCATATGGACTGCCAGACATTTACCTGTATTAGTGGTAAATCATGCTTGCTGCCGTGAAAGCACAGAGCCCGCCACCCTCACTGCTGTCAAGCCAGAGTAACGTGTCTATGTATACTCTTTGAGTCCTAAGGCATTGCAGAAGCACCTTATCTCGGGAGATGTGTCTTGCATTGTAAGTGTGTTATAAACATGGTGCAGTGTATTTTAAGCACATTGAACAATTTTAGTTTCTCGGTGACAATATAACATGTGGTCCAGAATGGGCAACAACATCTTTAGATACTCTCTTTGGCCACCATTTTAAGAAAATATGTGTCCCCCATACATGAAGCATATAGATACATACGTATATATCAAAACATACTGTAACAGACTGTGCAGCTTATTTAAAGCTTCAGTTGACAGTCATACAAATAAACAATTTCTAGTATGGAATGTTCACTGTATTAGCCCAATGTCACACTGCTATAAAAAACTACTTTAGACTGGGTAATTTGTAAAGAAAAGAGGTTTAATTGACTCCAAGATCCACATGGTTGGATAGGTCTTGGGAAACTTACAATCATGGTGGAAGACAAAGGGGAAGTAAGGCATGTCTTCACATAGCAGCGGGAGAGAGAGAGAGAGAGGAGAGAAGTGTCTTACTTTAAAACCTTCAGATACACATGGACACACGGAGGGGAGCACTACACACTGGGGTCTGTTGGAGGGAAATAGGGGAGGGACAGCAGGGGGTGGGGAGTTGGGGGGGATGGCATGAGGAGAAATGCCAGATATAGGTGACAGGGAGGAAGGCAGCAAATCACACTGCCACGTGTATACCTATGCAACAATCTTGCATGTTCTTCATATGTACCCCAAAACCTAAAATGCAATAAA